>NC_133326.1:352004015-352685265 GCF_042186555.1 Aquarana catesbeiana
AAATGTTGGCCAAGCTGATGTATGCCCACACCCGCCACAAATTATTATAGGGGTCCCTGTGGTGAGTCCTGTGTACCTCTCAGAGGGGGTGACCCCAAAAAGTCATCCAAGTTGTCTCACGTGCAGTGCATTGTGATCAAGAGAGTTGCACAGAAATATGTTCTCTTGTAGCCCTATGTGTCTGAGACTGTGATGCAAGATGTTAAAGAGTTGAGATGAGAGTGATACAATGAGGCCAACCATGAGTTCCTGGGAATACATGTCTCAGATGAATCTATAATTTTGCTGAATGAGTGGTTTAACAGCTGTCTGATTTCCTGGGGATATGGTCATCAAATATATTTAGATCAGTTGGTGTTCAGATGACTCAACAAGACTGATGAGAGTCCTCACTGTCTACCTGCCTGACCCTAAATACTACTGGTGAGCGGCTTTTTCAGTGGAGAACCTCTGTGCTATCAAGTGACACAGGCACTGTTTGTTCCAGTTGTGACTGTGATACCTTCTGGGGATGTGGATTGTTGGCTAGACATGTGTGGTTCATTTTGTTCTGAATCAAGGTTCGGACAAATTTTTGTTATTCGGAAGTTCGGATGTATCCGGATTTCAGAATTTTAATAGTAACAAATTTAAACAAATCCAAAATAACGAAACAAAATTTTAGATGAAATTTTAATCAATATTGAACCCTTTTGGAATTCAATTTGAATTGTTTTCAAATTTGAACAGTTTTCTAATGCAATTCAAATTTAAATTTCTGAATACAATAAAAAAGAATATAAAATAAAGGAACAGAATAGAAAATAAAGAAATAGAATACAAAATAAAGGAATAGAAAAGAATAGAGTAAAACAGAACAAAATGGAATAGAAAATAAAAGAACAGAATAAAATAGAATAGAAAATAAAGGAATAGAATCAAAAAGAAAAGAATAGTATAAAATAGAATAGAAAAGAACATAACCCTATTCTGAAATTCAAATTACAAGTAGAATAAATCTGAATTGAAATCGAATAGAAAAGAATAGATTAGAATAGAAAAAACTACACCTTGGCGGAGCTTGCTGCAGAGTAAGATGGACGCTCACTAGAGGAGCTCCTCAGCACTCAGGGACAAACCGGCACACATCACCTATTTAAACTGCCAGGATCGCAGCGGACCCGCAGCACAGCCCAGGGACCCGACCGATCATGACGCGGAGGAAAAAAGACTTCCATAAGCCGCAGAAACTCACCGAATACTACCCGCTCGGGCCTAGGCAAGATGGTGGCGGAACGACGGCGCGAGGTATGTCTAGTACTCCACATTACAGCCAAGGGAAAAGCAATCCCCAAAAAAAGGAATGCACCACAAAGGAGCACACAGTCTCCGATCCACACTCCTACCTCGGGGAGCCCAGAAAAAGGAAGGGTGAGGCTGGATGCCTCTGATGCAAGTCAGGACATGACACAAGGCCTAGATTCAGGGGAAGACACCAGAGATCTCCCTGATTCCATAGATCTCTTCCCAACCAACAACCAGCCTGTCCCGGATACCACCCTTAAAGACATGTTAGTGTCTCTTAGAAGTTCACTGCATGCTGTCATGTGTTCACAAGTTTGGAGTAGAACTAAGAGAGACTGCTTCCAGAGTAGATCACATAGAAAATAAAATGGGGGAGTTTGCGACCACCATTAATGATCTTGTAGACGCACGTGATAACAATACTGATGAAATGGATGCTATAAAAGCTAAATTAGCAGACATTGAAGACCACTCCAGGAGAAACAACCTGAAAATAAGGGGGGTCCCCGAGTCAGTCCAGCAGAATGAGCTACGCACTTATACAGCCCAGCTGTTTCAGACTATACTCCCTGCCTTATCTGACCTGGACATTACAGTGGACAGGATCCACCGCTTACCCAAGCCATCCCACCTACCTGACAACATACCCAGGGATGTCATACTCCGTCTACACTTTTTTCAAGCAAAAGAACGCCTGATGGCGGCCTCACGCAATAAAGACCTCTTTCCACCACAGTACAAAGACCTACAATTCTTTGCGGACTTGTCCCAATATACTCTGCAGAAACGTAGGAACCTTAATACAATTTCTAAGGCGCTGAGAAACCAAAAAAATCACCTACAAATGGGGGTTCCCTACAAAATTGATCATCACTAGAGAGGGCAGGGAGCATGTGGTGGATAATCTAGCTAAAGGGATGCAACTGCTTTAAAAATGGCATATTGTACCAGATGATGTGCACAGAGACCAAAACCCAGGAAGCCCTGATCACATTGTGGAAGATTGGAACCTGGTCACTTCTAAAAATGCTCGCAAGCATACCTGACCCAGCCGAAGTCAGAACAGGTTTCACTCAGATGTTCCCTGAGAGAGAGGATTTTTCTGCTAAGCTGAACTGTTTCTTAGTTTACCCCCTACTCGCCATATGAGTGACTCATGGTCACACTCAGGTCGTAAGGACCTATTCGCTGTTACATGTTTTATTCTACTTTTTCCTTTTTTTACAGTTAACCACAATTTACATCCGCAGTCGCAGAACTTGGCTACAAACCTTATGTCTGACCAATCCGCACCTCAGATACCTTACAACCGTAACTATCCATGCTTCCGTCGCTTCAAGATCACTCTTGACAAGTCAACCATCAAATGTAAGTGTTACACACACATGCATTACCATGCATTCCGCGCTACACCTGTACGATGCCTATAACCTTTTTAACAGTCAATGCCAGAGGACTTAATCATCCGGCTAAACGCAGGTCCATGTGGAAAGAAGTGATCCAACACAAAGGTGACATTGTTTGCGTACAGGAGACGCACTTCAAAAAGCAGGCACAACCTAAATGCTCTCACCCTAAATTCCCGCATATATTTTAGGCAAACTCAAATGCTAAAAAACAAGGAGTTCTCACAGCAATAAAGGACACAGTAGCCTTTCACCTCCATAATGACATACAAGATGCACAAGGAAGATATCACATCTTGGTCTGTGATATTAATAATATCGCTTATACTGTGGTGAACGTCTATGCCCCTAATACCCATCAAACTCGTTTTCTTCATAAGCTAATGAAAAAGGTACTACAAATACAGAAGGGTCACCTGATTCTATGTGGGGACTTTAACCTGCCACCTGACCCAAACATGGACTCTAGTTCATTATCCATGAGGAAATCCCAGATACTTCAACCCTTTCTGAGGACTTATGATATGTACGACGCATGGAGAAGCCTTCATGCAACAGAGAGGGACTATTCCTTTTTTTCAGCTAGTCATAAAATGTACTCTAGACTGGATCTTTTTTTGACAGATAAATAGTTGCTAACTAAAATTAAAGCATCTAGGATCAATAGCATTACCTGGTCGGATCATGCGTCGGTCACTGTTGGTGGATGACCAGTCCATCAGCGGTGCCACCTTTGTTTGGAGATCTAACCCACATCTATTCCAAGATAATCCTTCCAGGTCTGCTTTACCGAATGAACTAAGCACATTTTTGATAATAATGTGGGATCAGTTACTGACCCTTTTGTGACATGGAACGCACACAAGGCATTTATGCGAGGTCTCCTAATTAAGTTGGGAGCTAGGGCTAAGAGGAAGAGGGGGCAGCGCATATTGGATATCTCTAAACAAATTCAAAAATTAGAAACTCAAAACAAGGCAAGATTCTCTCATAAGATATCAGAACAACTAAGTAAGTTGAGATATGATCTACGTTTAATACTGCTGGAGGATTTTGAGAAGTCTTCCAGGAGGTTGAAAATGACCTACTACGCAACTGGAAATAAAGCAGGAAAATTGTTAGCAGTTCGATTTAGAGGTCTTAGACATAAAACCAAACTTTCCTACATCATTCACCCAGAAAATCAGAATAAATTATACCATCCCCAGGCCATAGCGGATGCCTTCAGCACTTATTATGGGTCTCTATATAATCTAAAAAAAGACCCGCACATAACTCAACCACTACCCTCCACGATCTCTGAATTCCTTAGCAAAGTGGATCTGCCTCATCTTACAGAAACCCAAATTGCTGCACTGAATTCCCCTTTCACGACACAAGAGGTATTCCAAATGATCGACTCACTACCAAAAAACAAATCTCCCGATATAGTAGTTCCTAGGCTCACTGAGATATTCAACCAAGCTGCCTCTACCTCCTCTTTTCCCTCTGAAATGTTAAAGGCAATGATTGTAGCATTACCGAAGCCAGGGAAGGAACCCAATTCCCCACAAAATTTCCACCCGATATCATTACTCAATAACGATCTGAAACTGTACGCTGAACTAATAGCTAACAGAATAGTTGATCTCCTCCCATCTTTAATACACCCGGATCAATCCGGTTTCACCAAAGGTCGCCAAACAGCAGACGCAACCAGGCGCCTGATTAATCTTATACACATGGCCAACAGAACTGGAACGCCTTCTCTGCTCCTTGCTTTGGATGCGGAGAAGGCATTCGACAGGATTCACTGGACATATCTAGAACAAGTTTTGGCCAAGTTTGGTTTTAAAGGCCAAATGTACCAAGCTATCATGGCACTTTATACAACGCCATCAGCACAGGTTTATATATCAGGTATGTTGTCCACCCCATTCGATATATAACGAATGGGACGCGCCAAGGGTGCCCATTATCTCCACTAATTTTTAACCTGTTAATGGAACCTTTGGCAGCATATATACGCCAACACCCCAAAATAAAGGGATTAACTATCGGAAGAAGAATGCACACTATCAGCCGATGACATAATTCTAATCCTTTCCGATGTACTGTCCTCCCTGGCTTCGGTTCAGCATGCTTTACATTTATTTAACGCTATATCTTATTATAAGGATAACAAAACCAAATCATATCTATTGGGCGTCGGTCTACCCGAAAAGGTAAAACAAAGCATTACTACCAACTTCCCATATAGGTGGAAAGAAAAAGGAATTGCATACCTGGGGATTACTCTGACATCTAATATCTCAGAACTAGTTAAAGAAAACTACACCCCTTTTTTAGACTCCCTGAGTCACAAACTAGACAAGCTGCAAAGGTTTGAGCTTTCCTGGACAGGAAGACTGGCTGCATTTAAAATGCAGGTACTACCACAACTCCTCTATTTGTTTAGGACTTAGGACTTATACCTGCCCCTCAATCCTTTTTCCAACAAGCACAATCTATAATAAATAGGTATTTGTGGGCAGGTAAAAAAGCACAAAGTGCTTTCAACAAACTTATCAAACTTAAACAGATGGGGGGGATAGGACATGTCTCCATAAAAGATTATTATGTGGCTACCATACTAACCCAAGTGAGGGATTGGTTTCCCCAACACGCTACCACATTTTGGACCGACTTAGAGAGCACACAAATCAAGGGTGGAAACCTTTATGACTATCTAATTACCAGTCCATATCACTTCACCAAACCATCGATGTGCGCACCTACTATACAGGCTTCTATTGAAGCTTGGCAATACTTACTTACAAATATAATCCCAGAAGACCCACAAACTCTTCTAAAATTCCCGATCACTGCCTTCGAACATGTCATATCTGACATGTCACTAACAAATTGGTGCACCAGGAAAATACTCCTCTTCGAGGATCTCTTTTTAGGACCTAAGCTGAAAACATTTAGAACATTTCAGATTGAATATTCCATACCACCCTCCGAGAATTACAAATATATCCAAACAGCCCATTTACTAGACAAAAAAGGTAATCATTTTCGTATCCAACTACCCTGGAAAATAGCTCTCTTCTACATGACCACCAAATCAACTCTTAAAGGCACATCATTACTATATAAATACCTGCAGGATAAACAATCCTTTAGCAAAACTACCAATATTGTAGCGTGGGAAAGGGATTTTGAGAGGAACTATACAGAGGAGCGGTGGAAGAGTGCTTTTAGAGCCACACATAAATCCACAAGAAGTGCCAACCTTTGGGAATTGTACCATAAGATCCTACTGAGGTGGTATCTTACCCCTTACCGTATCTCAAAATTCATACCTGGAGCATCCCCAGAGTGTTGGAGGAAATGTGGAAACAAGGGTACTTTGCTACATGTACTGTGGTCATGCCCTCGTATTAAAAGGTACTGGGCCCTCGTGTTCCAAACAATAGAACAAATCACAGGCATTAAAGCTACCTATTCTCCAGGTATGGCACTTCTGTCATTAGAAATAGATTTGATACCAGCCCCACTGAAAAATATAGTATCTAATTTGCTTATCGCAGCTAGACTCACCATAGTCCGACACTGGAAGGAGGTTGACCCACCCCCAATAGCGGAAACCCTACGTATAATAAATACACACAGTGCTTATGAAACACAATTTGCTCGTAGCTGTGGAAATCATAACCAGGTTTCCATACTATGGAGCACCTGGTTAACATGGTACTCAAAAAATTCAGGTCTCAGTTTCTTTGGGAATATTTAATAATATATGATAAAATGACATACACAGCAACTCTATACACAACGGATGGTCAATAGACATACTTTTCAATACTGTAGATATATGTTAAAAAGTTTTTGTTATTATTCTTTTTGATCTACTATTCATATGTTGTCCATACAGGACCTATGGCAAAGCAAATATGATCTACATCTATGATAAGAATGGATGTCAGAGTCTACAGGATGCTTCTCGGCTATGCAGTCCTTCTCCCTTTTGGACACAGTCAGTTGCCAGTGGGGTGTCCAGAGGGGGGAATAATGCCCGAGGTATACCTGTTTCTTCAGATGCTGATATTATTAACAAGAGCATATACATATAATTATACTTTCTGTAACCTTAACAAGTACAAAATTGAGAGAACTTTAACTGAATGTACTATATTTCATTTTACTGTTCATTATACCTTCTCTTTGAAAAAGAAAAAACCCAATAAAGAATTATTGAAATTAAAAAACTACACCTTCACAAGAACATTTTCCTCTTACTATTCAGATCCTTGGATGCTACCAACCAAGACTTGCCCAGGAATCAGATTGAAATCCTACAACACAATAAAGCTTGGCTCTCTACTTGCTGCAGCCAGGAGAGCAATTCTCAAAAAGAGGACATCCTCTCTTCCTCATACCATTAAAGACTTGAAAACTGACCTATTACACCACCTCAGGTTGGAGAGGCTGGACCAGGTCTCATTTAACCACCAGAACTCTATACGATTCTATCATAAATGGGCCGCTTTTATAGATGAAACTCTAATGCCCCGTACACACGATCGGACATTGATCGGACATTCCGACAACAAAATCCATGAATTTTTTCCGACGGATGTTGGCTCAAACTTGTTTTGCGTACACACGGTCGCACAAAGTTGTCGGAATTTCCAATCGCCAAGAACGCGGTGACGTACACCAAGTACGACAAGACTAGAAAAGGCCGGTTCAGAACCAAGCGCGGCACCCTTTGGGCTCCTTTTGCTAATCTCGTGTTAGTAAAAGTTTGGTGAGAGACGATTCGCGCATTTTCAGACTCGTGGTTTTCAGATCGTTTTCTGCTGTTCAGTTTGTGCTTGTGGGTTTGTATCTGCTCTTCAGTGCGTGCAGCAAGTGACGCATGACTCTTGTCATTGTGTTCTTGTTCGTTCGTTACTGTTTTTCAGGTCGTTCTTCACATGCCTTGCTGTTCTTCAGTGCATTCTGTTACTTCGTTCTGAGCAGCCGACCGTTTTCTAGCCATGTTGCGTATACGTACTCCTCATAGAGTTCGTGCTGTGTGGGGGCTTGGTGTTGGGGTCCTTACCTTGACACAAGTCCAGTCCATGAACAGGGTGGGGAGGAGTTCAAGGACCAAGAATTGATTGCTTCAGCGTGACCAGTTCTGTCATATGCCTTTGCTCCGTGAGATCCGTGAGAATAATCCTGATGATTTCAGGAACTTTCTCTGGATGACGGACCCCGTATTTCACAATTTGTTGGCTTTGCTGACCCCCTATATCAGCAGGCAGGATACCTGCATGAGGCAACGGGGAGAAGTCTGCAGGACTTGAAGTTCTCAACAGGCATTTCCCCCCAGGCTCTGGGGATCATTATCCCAGAGACCTGTTCTTCCATCATCCAGGTCCTGCAGAAGGAGAATATGAAGGTAAGATTTTTATCCTTTAATATCACATTTTATTGCATTTAATGTTTGATAATATATTGTATTTCTTTCCTCATTCCCTAATTACCATGATTGTAATATGCTGTGAATGTCCCCTTTGTCCTCATGCATGCTGTATTTTTATGTCATTATTTTTGTTGTCCTTCATACATGTTTGCCTTCACTTACCACCCCAGCATGGTCTTCCGGCCCTATATTCACCTCATGTAGTCACTTAACAATGTATTTTATCAGCTCCATAGTAGTGCTTTACCCCAAACACCCCCTAAAATGTTTTGAAATGTGATTTGTGCTTTAAATTCAGGCAGAGTGCCAGAGGCTTTTTTTTGGGGGGTCCCCAAATAATTTTTAACCCTCCCTCCCCCCAACTGCTAAGTCAGCTGATAACAATTCTCTATCTATCCTCAATCATCTATCTGCGGACTTTGCCAAACCCATACACACTATACCCACCTCTTTTGTGGTCAGATGTGTGGATGAATTACCCAAAGCATTTAGTGCAAGGGCCTGCCTGTATACTTTCAATGGTACTGTTTCAAGTTTCTGTATACTATTATTATCTTGATAGGTAATAGCAGAATGTCCAAATGTGCTTAAATGTGTACAGTGTGTATTTATATCTTTGTATTATGACACTTCTTACCTGTCCAGTGGGCTGCCAATAGTGTAACTAAGGAGGGGCTGTTCAAAGTATTACCCATTATTTAGGCATTCATCTCTCAATGAAGTGGAGAGGGTTACCTGTCCAAGCGTTCCCCCCCCATAATGTTAGAAATGGCCCATGAGAGGGGGGGAGGGGGAATCTGATAGGTGTACCTTATACTTTGGTCTTTAAAAACTCCCTCAAATAAATGTTATCTTGATGTTGGCCAAGAATGTTTTTGTCTAATCTGCTTTCCCTGTTTATGTGCAAAATGACTACATTTTTTTTTCGTTTGACTCCACAGTTTCCTTCCACGCCACAGGAATGGCAGACTGTGGCCTCCCACTTTGCCTAGCAGTGGGACTTTCCTAACTGTGGAGGGGCAATTGATGGGAAACATGTCCACATCGTTCCACCACCCAACTCAGGGTCGTACTATTATAATTATAAGGGGTTCAATAATATTGTGATGTTGGCGGTGTCGGCTACTTATGAGTTCCTGTATGTGGACGTGGGGAAGAATGGCTGGATGTCCGATGGTGGAGTCATCACCCAGACGGAGTTCTACATGCGTCTCCAGAATGGCAGCTTGGACTTGCCACCTCCAGAAGACAATGTGGAAGGACTCCCATTCGTCTTTGTTGCGGATGAAGTGTTTGCTCTGGGGACCATCTTATGCAGCCATTCCCGATGAGGACCCTCACCGCAGACAAGAGGGTTTTTAATTACCGGCTGGCCAGAGCCAGAAGAGTGGTGGAGAACATGTTTGGAATCATGGCCAGCCGGTTCCGCCTATTTCTTACACCCATACATATGGCGGAGTATAAACTGAATCATATAATCCTGGTGTGCTGTGTTCTACACAACTTTTTACGGCAACATTCTGCCAACTATGCTGGCTCAGTTGGGCCTGAGGCTGGAATTCAAAATGAAACAACCCTGACGGCGCTTGAAAGTGGCCGTCCTGGCTTGCCCCCCCTGAGTGCCTGTGATGTCCGGCTAAGATACCTTGAATACTTTGCGGGTAGGGGGCTATCAATATGCCAGAAAATGTCTGAAACCTTTTTATAATAAAAAAAAAACAAATAGCTACTCAAATCTTTGGTGACATTTACTGCTTGTGTTTGTTTTAGCTGACCCTGACAGAAATGTGGTGAGTCCTGAAAATGGCGTGATTGTGTAACCTTACAAAGCACCGTTGGGTGTTATTTACTAAAGGAAAAGACACTTTGCACTACAAGTGCACTTGAAACTGCACTTGTAGTGCAAAGTGGATTTGCCCTTAGGAAATAACACCCATTGTCACAGAAAACACCAATTAGAGCACCACAAAAGTGTTTTAGCATTGAGACAATAATCCACACATTCTTGATTAACAATCTTTTTAATAACAGCACAATCACATGTGCATTTAGAAAAGGTTTTTTTTTTTAACAAACCAACATGTTTGTTGTATAACAATTTTTGGGGTCACATTAGAAAAAGTAGAAATGTCCATTTAAGATAAAACAGGCATGTTTAAAACCAACAAGAAAGACAAATCTTGAACTTACAAAGTTCACATTTGGTAGAACTTGAAGGCAATATCAGACATGAGTATTTACAAACTGTGTTTGATATTGCGTTCAGATGGGGTGAAGTCCAGGAAAAGCCAAATTTTGAAGATGCACACAACTTTACGAATGTCAACATGTGCTAGCTACCATCACGGGGGATCAAGGGATGTGTTTTTGGGGTGCAACCCCTACCTCACAGCTACTTTATTATTGGGGAAGGGGTTGATCTTCCGTGATGGCAGATAGCACATGTTGACACACTGTGTGCATCTTCAAAATTTGTCTTTTCTCAAATTTGTAAAAAAATGTAAAAAATTTTCCAAAGGAATTTTGAGGGGTTTTAAACTCTCCCTAAAACATCAATGATGTTCTTCATTTTTTGAAGAACATCATTGATGTTTTTCTTGATGTTTTCCAAGTCCCTATTACACCCCACGATCTCCCCGATCGGGATCTGTGCACGTTCCGAGGTGAAAGGATCTGGATCCACAACATCACAATCACCTAAAAAGATAGAAACCAAAAAACAGCATGTATTATAAATACAGTAGGTGACTGCGATATTGTGTCAATCTCGCCGCATTTCTCGGTGAGATTTGACACCTGTGAGCCCCGTCGCAGGAGCCAGCACCGAGATGGCTCACTCATCGGGAAAGAAAAACTTTTTTCCTTTCGCGATGAGTGACAGGCAATGCTGACAGCTGTCTGGTATGAATCCTGAGGGGGGAACGCCGCGCCAAATTTTAAATAAAAAAACAGTGTGGGTTCCCCCCCAGGGGCATACCAGGCCCTTAGGTCTGGTATGGATTGTAAGGGGAACCACCTACGCCGAAAAATCCATACCAGACCCTTATCCGAGCACGCAGCCCAGCCGGCCAGGAAAGGGGGTGGGGATGAGTGAGCGCCCCCCATCCTGAGCCGTACCAGGCCGCATGCCCTCAACATGGGGGGGTAAGTGCCTTGGGGGAGGGGGGCACCCTGCGGCCCCCCACCCCAAAGCACCTTGTCCCCATGTTGATGAGGACAAAGGCCTCTTCCCGACAACCCTGGCCGTTGGTTGTCGGGGTCTGCGGGCAGGGGACTTATCGGAATCCAGGAGCCCCCCTTTAATAAGGGGGCCCCCAGATCCCGGCCCCCCACCCTATGTGAATGAGTATGGGGTACATGGTACCCCTACCCATTCACCTAGGGAAAAAAGTGTCAATAAAAAAAACACAGTACACAGATTTTAAGAATAAATTATTAGGCAGCTCCGGGGTCTTCTTCTGACTTCAGGGGGTCTCCTTCCGACTTCTCCCGCTGTCTCGTCACTTCTTCTCCCGGGCCCCTCCGTTATCTTCTTCCAGCTCTTTTGCCAGTGAGGGGCCCGGTCTGCTGCCGCTGTCTTGTCGCCGCTGTCACGCTGCTTCTTCTCTTCTTCCGATGTTGACACGACGCTCTCTCTGGCTGGAATGCTGTGTGCGAGCTGCGGAGCCATTTATATAGGCGGTGACCCTGCCCCCTTGTGATGTCACGGTCCCAGCATGCGCAGGGACTCTGGGGTCACGTCCCCTTATGATGCCAGAGTCCCTGCGCATGCTGGGACTGTGACGTCACAAGGGGGCGGGGTCACCGCCTATATAAATGGCTCCGCAGCTCGCACACAGCATTCCAGCCGAAGAGAGCGTCGTGTCAACATCAGAAGAAGAGAAGAAGATAAGAAGTGGCGAGACAGCGGCGACAAGACAGCGGCAGCAGACTGGCCCCTCACTGGCAAAAGAGCTAGAAGAAGATAGCGGAGGGGCCCGGGAGAAGAGGCCGAACACCGGGAGAAGTCGGAAGAAGACCCCGGAGCTGCCTAATAAATTATTCTTAAAATCTGTGTACTGTGTTTTTTTTTATTGACACTTTTTTCCCTAGGTGAATGGGTAGGGGTACCATGTACCCCATACTCATTCACATAGGGTGGGGGGCCGGGATCTGGGGGCCCCCTTATTAAAGGGGGCTCCTGGATTCCGATAAGCCGCCTGCTTGCAGACCCCGACAACCAATGGCCAGGGTTGTCGGGAAGAGGCCCTTGTCCTCATCAACATGGGGACAAGGTGCTTTGGGGTGGGGGGGCCGCAGGGCGCCCCCCTCCCCCAAGGCACTCACCCCCCATGTTGAGGGCATGCGGCCTGGTACGGCTCAGGAGGGGGGGTGCTCACTCGTCCCCACCCCCTTTTCTGGCCGGCCGGGCTGCGTGCTCGGATAAGGGTCTGGTATGGATTTTGGGGGGACCCCCACGCCGATTTTTCAGCGTAGGCGGTTCCCTTTACAATCCATACCAGACCTAAGGGCCTGGTATGCCCCTGGGGGGAACCCACGCCGTTTTTTTATTTAAAATTTGGCACGGCGTTCCCCCCTCAGGATTCATACCAGACAGCTGTCAGCATTGCCTGTCACTCATCGCGAAAGGAAAAAAGTTTTCCTTTCCCAATGAGTGAGCCAGCGCGACATGCACAGTACCCTGTCGCCGAGAACCAGCGCGATGGTATCGCGCTGGAAACACAATCTCGTGGTCAGGTACGTTATGCCGGCATCCATCTCTTACCTGAGCCTGTGGTCGCAGACACTCACCTGTTGTGGTGCCAATTTCCACCACGTCTTCCTCCTCCTGTTCTGCTTGTCTTGGATGGATTGGGGGGTCTGTGGTCTCCTCGGATGAGGGGTGTCCTCCGAGTCTTTTCTCCCCTATGTAAAAAAAAAAAAATAGGTATACTTAGCACACAGATATTTGATGGCAGAACTATAAATATGAAACATTGCTTGGAAGTGGAGTACAATTGTCTGTTTTGGCAGAGTTCCAAGATGTTGACATTTTGTTGTCCTTTGTCAAGCTTCAATACTTTACCTGTTTTGGACAAGCTTCACAGATGGAGACACCCCTATAGTATACACTGGAGCACCTGTGTGGGCCCCCTAATAAAAAGGTGTTCTTGTGTCCCACACTAGTGCTCCAGCATCCAGATGTGTAAACAGCTGCTGAGTGTCCTCTCCTTACACAGAATCTAGTTTGCATTTCATTCTAGTAACAAACCCATGTACACAACCAAATTAGTTTCAGACAAGTAGGCCCTAAAAAAATGTGGGCAAATGCATATGGCCAAAACAATGGTGTTTTATAGGCCGAACCAACAATGTTTTATATGAACGAATAATGTGCCCATGAACATGAAAGTTGCCTTTTGAAACTGGATAACAGTTAAGAAAAGCACATGGAGCAGCACGAACGTAATAAACATAAAGAATAGGAACACAGGACAGCTACTTACTTTTTTGCAGCACTCTCTGGATCTTACGGTACTGCTCGTGCTCTCTTAATTTCAGGTCCGACCACCGCTTCCTGAGCTGGTCTTTCGATCGTCGTACCCTGAAATTCCGGTGCAGACTCTTGACCACTTTTGCCATGATCTTGGCCTTTCGGACATTGGGGTTGGGGTAAGGTCCATACTTCCCGTTATAGTCGGCCTTCTTCAGGATGTCGACCATCTCCAACATCTCCCCAAAGGACATATTCGATGCCTTAAATCTTCTCCTTCTGGATCCAGACGTTTCAGGCTCCGGGCTTTCCTCCTCCTCCTTGTTGCTGTAATTAGCATTTAGCTGTGTCTCTGCCATGTGCTCTTCCCCCACTGCGCCGAACGAGAAGGGGCGGGGAATAGACTAGAAAGAACGTCAGGGGCGGGCGGAGTTACACGCATGCGCAGTGTGTATAAAGCGTAACATGCGTGCGTAGTACGTACAATCTGTGAGCGGAGGAAGGAGTATGGGAGGCACCGATCGTGATAACGAAGGTAAGAGCAAAACTTGGGCCTATACTGCTTCTAGATTGAGGCCTATATTGTAACAAGATTAGGAGAGTTTTGCCTGACATTAGGGTTTGTCTTGTGTTGTGTCTTGCAGATAAAATGGATGGCTTCAATGACTACAACTTCCTCCCCCTGTTCATAGACAAGTACAGGGAGCTGCCCTGTCTGTGGCAGGTGAAATATCCACATTACAATAATAAACAAAAGAGGCAGGCAGCGCTGGAGAAACTGCTGGAGTTGGTGAAGCCAGTGGTCCCCACGGCAAACATCCGCTATTTAAAAGCCAAAATTGGTGGCCCGAGGAGCACTTATCTTACGGAGCACAAGAAGGTCACAGATTCCCAGAGATCCAGAGCTGCAGCAGATGATGTTTATTTCCCCAGGCTGTGGTACTATGAGAGACTGCGATTTCTGTCAGACCAGACTGGAGTCAGGGAATGCCTCTCAACCCTTCCTTCCACTCTTCCTTCCACTGGAAGCTTAGGCTTCCGATGTCCAACCTGGGACTTCCAGCCAGGAAGAAGTGGAGGAGCCCAGATGGAGTTAGGTATAGCATTGTTCTACAGATTTCTGGTCAATAAATAAATTATGTTTACCAGATGTTATTATTGATCACTAATTGCTTATTTAATTCAGTTTTTTACATATCAATAGACAGTAGTGGGCAAAAATAATTGGGACAAGAATGAAAAATGCTGGGCTCAGAAGGATAGTCTGTTATATTTGTTAACATTCAATTTGCAACAGTCATGAAATAAAAATTGTGTGTGATTGATGAATAAAAAACTAAAACTATGTCCCTTTTTTACACAGAAGACCTCAGCCAGGACGAGGCTCTGGAATGTGGCACACAGGAGGAGGCTGTGGAATGTGGCAGCCAGGAGGAGGCAGGGCTAAGTGGCAGCCAGGAGAAGCCTGGGCCCAGTAGGAGCCTGACAGAATCGCAGGTTCCTCCCCTCCGCCTTCCAAACAAAAGACCCAAGAAGGGGAGTCACGTGCAGGATTCAGCACTCAGGCTGATTCAGGAGACTTATTCATCCCTCAGAGCCTTACCCACTCCTGAAGAGGCCTTTGCCTGCATGGCTGCCACCAAACTGAAGGGCATGCAGGAGGGTCAACGCCTCATGTGTGAGAAACTTCTTTATAAAGTCCTAACTAAGGGGGTGAGTGGCAAACTCACACCCAATACCGACGTGATTGAGTTGGACCATCCTCCTCCTCCTCCTGCCACAACTCCACCACCACAACCACAGCGTGGAAGGAAGCGTGGAAGGAAGACCAGAGAGTGATGGCCCTGGGTTCAGTCTGGTCTGACAAAAGATGCAGGCTCTTGTATGACCACAGCCTGGGGACACAGATGTCATCTGCTGCTTTCATGATCTCTGGGACTTGTGGACCAGACTGCACTCCCTTAAATATGGACTCCTCAGGCCACCAATTTTGCAGTAAAATAATTGATGTGTGTCCTGGGGGTCAAAGGCTTCACCAATTTCTGCTGTTTCTCCAGCGTTGCCTCCCTCTTTGTTTGGTTCTGAGCCCTTAATAAAGGAATTTTTGGTTCGATTATACTCGTCTATGTGTGTTTTCCTTCAAAAAGGACAGTTTGTTTGTGAGGAGGCAGGTACATTTCAAAAATACAATGTGAAATTAACAAGGGACATCAACACCAAGCAACCTCCTTGAGATTAAATAATACAAGATAATAATGGTGTTGTGGTAACTTGACACACAAAACACACACAGAAATATTATGGAGTAAAACAAAAAAAAACTAAAAAAATACATCAGCCTGGAAAAAAATACAAACCCCCCAAAAAAATAATCAGCCTTGAAAAAAATACAAAACAAAACTAAAAAAAAATCAGCCTTGAAAAAAATACAAAACAAAAATAAAACAACAAAAAAGAAATTTGGTCAGATGTGACAAATCAAAATATATTGAGGGAATCACGATAAATAATAAAGAAAGAAGTTTGTGAGAAGTCTGTGTGAATATGAGCAGCAAAACTACTTCATTCTTCTCACATTATAAAGAAGAAGAGAGTGCGCTGTATTAAACCATTTTTTACATTGCAGCGTGACGAAAGTGCTCTATCCATACCGAACGCTAATTTTACCAGACTGAGCTGTTCCGTCTCGGAATTTCTTCTGAGCATGCGTGGCACTTTGTGCGTCGGAATTGGCCACACATGGTCGGAATTGACGTGATTAGATTTTGTTGTCGGAAAATTTTATAGCCTGCTCTCAAACTTTGTGTGTCGGAAAATCCGATGGAAAATGTCCGATGGAGCCCACACATGGTCGGAATTTCCGACAACACGCTCCGATCGCACATTTTCCATCGGAAAATCCGACCATGTGTACAGGGCATAACACTGGCAGACCAACAGGCTATTACGGACTTACCATACAACACAAGGCAGTTACAACAGACATAGGGTCTTTTTGGATCTACTGCAAGGCCACATCTATACTAACACAATCTTTAAACCAGCTTTATACTTACTTTATGGAACTTTAATTGTGATGACTCCACAACTACCGCCAAATTCCTACTAGGAATTTGATGGTGGAATCGCAGGAGCACGGAAACCTCTCTTGAAACCATAATGCCGCGTACACACGGTTGGACTTTTCATCTACAAAAGTCCAACGGACGCTGACGGACTAAAGCTGGCTGGTAATCCGATCGTGTGTGGGCTTCTCCGGACTTTCAGCAGACTTTTTCAGCCTCAAATCCGACGGACTTTAGATTTGAAACATGCTTCAAATCTTTACGTCGTAACTACGACGGACCCCGAAATCCGCTCGTCTGTGTGCTAGTCCGACGGACAAAAACCCATGCTAGGGCAGCTATTGGCTACTGGCTATGAACTTCCTTATTTTAGTCCGGTGTACGTCATCACGTACGAATCCGTCGGACTTTTGTGTGGTCGTGTGTAGGCAAGTCCGTTCGTTAGAAAGTCTGCTGCAAGTCCGCCGAAAGTCCGCCGGAAGTCCGCCGGAAGTCTGTCGGACAGGCTGTCGGACTTTTGTAGACGAAAAGTCCGACCGTGTGTACGCGGCATTAGAGCCGATATTTCTAAGTCTTATCTCACACATTCAAGCTATGCATGCATGTCTTTTACGAACATATGTTGGACTCCCCGAGCTCCTTCATAGCTCAAGTGCTGTAAACTTGGCCAGGGTTCACTTCCCCGCCCCCGTCCCTCACCCCTCCTCACTTTCTCCCCCTCACATCTCCTCATGCGAACCCTCACTTTTATAATGTTGTGTCAGGTATCATCATTTGCATTTTGGGTTGTCAAATGTATTGTTCCAGTGTACAAAAACACTTGTATGACTAGTGTCCCTTCAACATCTGCCTCAGTGTGTGCCAGCACACACCAAAACATCTGTCACAGTGTACCATTGCACAAAACCTCTGTAATACTAGTGTCCCAGCAACCTCTGATGTGAATGCCAAAAAATGGCCCAGGCAGGAAAGAATTGTCCAGTATTCAGGTGCTAAAAATGAAACATATATGTGCCTTGTTCAAGGGCTACCTGAGCTGACAGAAATAACAATTCAATATTCAAATTGTTACTAATTCCAATCGATTCAATTTTGAAAACAAAATCGAAATAAGTACATCATATTCCTGCTGATGAAAAAAATGATGGTCATTCTTCCTTTCTAAAAATCTTATCTCTTGGTAAGGTGTACTACTAGTGGCCCATCAACATTTGTCACAGTGTACCTGTGCCCCAAAACATCTGTAGTAGTAGTAGTGTGTGTCCAATCAAGAATCAGTCAGCACTTACCAGTGCAACCAAGCAGCTGTCACAATAGTCATGTTCCAGTGTACAAAAACATCTATACAACTAGTGTCCCTTCAACATCTGTCTCACACCAAAACATCTGTCACAGTGTTCCATTGCACAAAACCTCTGTAATACTCAGTAATGCAACGATTGATGTGAAAGCTGAAAAATGGCAGAGGCAAGAAAGAATTGTCCACCAGTATTCAGGTGCTTATTGTAAATTAAATATGTGTGTGTGTTGTACAAGGGCTACCTGAGCTGACAGAAATCTGTACGACCCATAAACATTTGTCTCAGTGTGTACTAGCACACACCAAAACATCTATCACACACAGATTTGGTTTAAATGTAATGTTTTCGAATGCGGTCAAATTCAGAAATTTGACTTCAAATACGAATAAAAGAAACAAAAAGAAACAAATTCCAAAACAAATTAAACAAATTTAACGAATCAAACTAAACAAAATGAGTTAAATAACAACTCAAAACTAAGCAAAACAAAACATTTTTTTTGTTTTGCATGTCTGCTGTTTTCTATATTAAGTTGCACTATGCTCTCATGTGAGTGAATACTAGCAAAAAACCTTAATAATGCTAAATTATATATTATATTTATATATATATATATATATATATATATATATATATATATATATATATATAAAGTGACTCCGTACATAAATAAAAATTGAATGATTAATTGATTAGATCATGTGTTAAATAGTCCAATGTGGTAGTTCTACCTATCGCAAGATAAGGTCGGATCCGCTACCAGAATACCAAAAAGAAATAAATTTACTTATTGATGGTGCTATTCAACATAACATCATTAATAAAAATGAAGCATCCTTTCTACAGAGAAATTTCTACCGCACCCCATATTTTTACCATATACCAAAAATTCATAAAAACCAGACCAATCCCCCAGGGAGACCCATTATTGCTGCTATCGACAGTGTGACTTCAGGTTTATCTAAATACATAGATTATCACCTACAACCCTTGGCACAGGGATTACAGTCATACATCCGGGATGGAACCCACCTCTTGGATCTAATAAAATCCTACAGGTGGGAAGACAGATATACCTGGATATCCTTAGATGTCAATTCATTATATACCTCTATTCCCCACACCTTTGGACTAACAGCACTGAGCCACTTTTTATCTGAAGATCCATACATGAGTAATGGACAAGCCTCCTTTATCCTGGATTGTGCAAGGTATTGCCTGACACACAATTATTTTGTATTTGATGATCAGTACTACCTACAGGTCCAAGGAACAGCCATGGGTGGCAATTTTGCGCCTTCCTATGCGAATCTGGCAATGGGACTATGGGAACACGGATACATCTGGCATAATAATCCATATCACAAACACCTCATTTTTTATGGACGATTCATTGACGACATCATAATAATCTGGGACGGTGCAGATGATGTCGTCAGTGAGTTTGTCTCTCATTGTAACAATAATCCCCATGGCCTTAGTTTCACCCATGTTATGGATAAAGAGAAACTTGCATTTTTGGACCTTGACCTCTATCATGAGAATAATGAAATACACGCTAGGAATTTTTTTAAACCCACAGCAGGAAATTCTCTGTTACATTATAAGAGCTGTCATTGCAAAAAATGGAAAGACAATATCCCTAAGGGACAATTTTGTCGATTACGGAGAAATTGTACCAAAATATCAGACTATCTAGAACAAAGTCATTTACTCAAAAACAAACTCAAAGATAAAGGCTACCCTGAATCGCTAGTGGACCAGGCCCAAAAATATTATCTACAGCATACACCTTCGGCCCATCACAAAAATGATGAGAGTTTCAATCAATCTGGACGCTTCATTACTAGGTTCCATACAAATTTCTCTAAAATGGAAGCTATCTTCAAGAAGCATTGGCCAATCCTTCTTGAGGATCCATACCTAAAACCAGTCTTGCCTGATTACCCTAGAATTACATATAGAAAGGCTCCCAACATTAAAAACAAAATTACACCAAGCACATTGAAGTCAATAAAACAAATTGCACCAGCACAGGCCCATATGATTCCACTTAGGGGCATGTTCCAGTGCAAAAAAGCAATGTGCAAAACTTGTAGCTTTGTCAAACATGGAAAAAAAGATTTTTCCACAAAAGGCAAAATGTACACATTGGGCGATTTTTACAATTGTGGTTCTGATTTCGTAGTGTATGGCCTTAGTTGTCCTTGTAATCTTATGTATGTGGGGCACACTATACGCCCCCTAAGACAAAGATTTGGCGAACACAGGAGAAAAATAGAAGGCGGTAGGGACAAACATAGTGTACCACGCCATTTTTGTGAACACTACGCCAAATCGACGGAAGGTCTTGAAGTATGGGTCATAGAGCAAATACCCAGGAATCTTCCAGTAGCAGAGAGATTCTATAGGCTATGCGAACGAGAAGCAGGTGTATCAATAATTCTGCGCTACCCAAAAAATAAAATAAATTCAGCAGCTAACACGACCAATAGGATATAGACAAATAACGATAAAACAAAGACGATGTCTAATAGGACGAAACGCGTCAGGTAGGACTTCAATTCACGACCCCCCGACCACCACTTTCACCATATACCCATACACATAATTTTTCCATACAATCTATATGTTGTACGGTCAACCTCATGTTTTACACGTATCTGTAATGTGCTTTTTCAATGTGTGTATGTGTTCAGCCTGTTGACAAGAGCAACTTAAAGCCACACAAAAAGGACGCAATTCTGTTCCTCCTCCTTACTCACCTCAGTCTACCAGGAATGGTGGTGTGCGATAATGGCACAAACCTCCTGTCCACCCTTGTGCAGAATTTGCTAAATAGGTACCCAGGGTTGGAAGATGGGTCCACAACAATGAACATTATGGAGATTTACTAATACTGGAGCACTCAGAATCTAATGCAGCTCTGCATGGTAGCCAATCACCTTCTAACTTCAGCTTGTTCATAGCATAATGGTTCAAACGTATGCAGAAAACTGTGGACATGGAGGAGCTCATCCACCAAGCGATAGACACTTCTTCTAAGTTTAGAAAAATCGGAACCCCTGTTCCCCCTCTCCCTGCTCCTTTCCTCTCTCCAGTGTTGCCAACCATCCGTAAACAGTCCATCAGTCGGCACTCGGCTGCCTCGGAGTCAGCAGCATATTAGCAGGCATGCCTCCTGACCCAGAGACCGAACCCTGTCTGGAGCCTGTGGGAACTCCCACCACCAACACACCACTGTAAGCATGGCCACATGAAGACCAGGAGCCTGCACCATCAATGATGGATGGTGCAGAGGTTCTGTCTCCAGGACTCAGTGTGGCTGTGTTCACAGTGGAGTGATGGGAGTTTCTCTCTACCAGCCATGGCTGGTGGAGAGAGACTCCCACCACACCACTGTGAGCACAGCCACACTGAGTCCAGGAGACCCGACCCCTGCAACATCCATCCATCCATGGCTGCTATATCTATGTGATGTCCTCATCCTCTAACCACCTCCTGTATCCTGTCCACAGCCTCTAACCACCTCCTGTATTATGTCTACAGCCTTGAACCATTTCTTGTATCCTGTCTGCAATCTCTCTCTTGTATCCTGTCTGCAATCTCATGAGAGGGAGTCTGGAGAGGAGTAAGAGCACCGCAGGGATGGGAATCACAGAAAGAATCAGATGTGTGTGGACTGTGGAGAGGAGACTATAGGATAAAACTAGAGTCGCCAAGCTGGAGCCTGGAGAGGACTGTCTGACTGAGCCCTGCACAGTGCACCTGAGAGGAGGTCAGTGACAGTGCCGCCAGGCCAGTCTGAGAGGTGTCACTGATGTAAGGGGGGAGTGAATACAAAAATGTAAGGGGGCACTGATATAAAGGTTGCCCCTTATATCAGTAACCCCCCTTACCTTAGTGTATTCACTTTGCGGAAGGTGGTCTCTGATCACTAGAGTACCTCCCAAATCAGAGTTCCTGGCATTCCCCTTTACATAAGAGTGTGCAGGACCCTGATATAGAGGGTAACTCTAATGTAAAGGGCAATTCTGCAGACCCTGATGTAAGTGAGAAATCTGATATAAAGTGCAATGCTGCAGACCCTGATCTAAGTGAGAACCTTAGATCATGATCTGCAGCATTCCCCTTTACATAAGAGTCCCCTAGCACTGTAATGCCGTGTACACATGATCGGAAATTCGGCCAGCAAAAGACCGATGAGAGGTCTTGGTCGGGAAAATGCGACCGTGTGTATGCTCCATCGGACTTTTGCTGGCCGAATTTCCACCAGCAAAAGATTGAGAGCATGTTCTCAATTTTCCCGACGGAAAAAGTTTCTATCAGAAATTCCATTCGTGTATATGAAATTCCGACGCGTAAAAAAACACGCCTGCTCAGAATCAAGTATGCGACGGAGCCGCTCAGTCTGATAAAACGACCGTTCGTAATGGAGATGGCACATTCGTCACACTGCAAATTTTTAAATCTTTCAATGCAGCGCATTCTCTTCTTCTTTATAATGCTAGAAGAATGAAGTGGTTTTGCTGCTCATATTCACACAGACTTCTCACAAACTTATTTCTTTATTATTTCTCATGATCTCCTGAATAATCTTTTTGGTTTTTAAAGCCAGATGTCCATAATAATGTTTATAATTAATTTTTATAGTCATTTTTTTTTTAATCAAGATCTCCTATTGTTTTTTTTTTTTTTATTATTTTATAGTGATCTCCATTTGTTTTTTTTGTATGTCACATTTCCACAACACCATTATTATCTTGTCTTTGTAAATCTCAATGTGGTTGGTTGGTGTCCCTTGTTAATTTGACATAGTATTTTTTAAATGTACCTGCCTACTCCAAAAAAAACTGTCCTTTTTGAAGTAAAACACATAGGAAAGTATTTTTGAAAATCCATTTATTCTGGGTCATAACAAAATAAAGAGGAAGGCAACACTGGAGAAACTGGTAAAATTTGCAAAGCCTTTGTACCCCAGGGCAGACATCAATAATTTTACAGTCAAAATTGGTGGCCTGAGGAGTCCTTATAATAGTGAGCACAATCCGGTCCAGGACTACAAGAGATCAGGAAATGCAGCAGATGATATATCTGGCCCCAGGCTGTGGTCATACCACAGCCTGCATATTTTGCCAGACCAGACTGAACCCAGGCCATCACTCTCTGGTCTTCCTTAGACGCTTCCTTCCAGGCTGTGGCTGTGGTATTGGAGGTGTGGCAGGAGGTGGAGGAGGAGGAGGAGGACCTGTAGGAGGAGGAGGAGGACAATGGTTCAACTCACAAATGTGGCTTTGACTTTTGAGTTGGCCCCTCAAGCCCTTGTTTAGGGCTTGTAACATCACTTCCTCACATAAGAGGTGTTGGCCCTCCTCCATTTCCAGCATTTTGCATGCTGTAATGTATGCAAAGTCCTCTTGAACACTGTGGGGGTTCTGAGGGCTGCAGTACACTGCGCATGCGTGAAACTCTGCCCTCATCATCCGCCCCTGATGTTCTTTCTAGAATATTCCCCGCCCCGTCTCTTTCGTCGCAGTGGGAGACGACATGGCGGAGACACAGCAGGTGCTTAATAGCAGTAACGAGGAAGAAAGCCCGGAGCAAGAAACGTCCCGATCCAGGAGGAGAAGATTTAAGGCCTCAAATATGTCCTTTGAAGAGATGGTGGATATGATCGACATATTGAAGAGGGCCGACTATGATGGGAAGTATGGACCGTACTTAAACCCAAATGTGCGAAAGGCCAAGATCATGACTAAAGTTGGGAAGAGTCTGCGCCGGAATTTTGGGGTATGACGATCCAAGGAGCAATTAAGGAAAGGCTGGTCAGACCTCAAATTAAGGGAGCAGGATCAGTACAGAAGGATCAAGAAAGTGCTTCTAAAAAGTAAGTAGTTGTCTTGTGTTCCTATTATGATTATTACTTGCATGCTGCACCATGTGCTTTTCTTTACTGTTGGACAGTTAAAAATGGCTACTTTCATGTTCATGGGCACAGTAATCGGTCGTAGTAAACATTGTTCGTTTGCAAATAAATACAATGTTTTTGCCAGATACAGGGTTAATTACATTTGGTCATGATAAAGAAGTTTAGGACATTGTTGTCTAGATGTGTTTTGAACTGCAAACTTGATTCAGTGTAACATAAGGAGAGGACAATCAGCAGCTGTTTACACATCTGGACTCTGAAGCACTAGTGTAGGACACAAGAACAAACTTTTTAGGGTGTCCCACACAGGTGCACCAGTGGATACTTGGGGTGTCTACATGTGTGAAAATGTCCAAAAAAGGTAAGTATTCTAGCTTTGGTAAGGGAAAAAATCATGTCTTCAGCTTTGAACTCTGCCAAAACAGACAATTGTACCCCACTTCTAAGCAATGTTTCATATTCCTATTTCTGGAATCAAAGATCTGTGTGCTAAGTATACCTTTTGTTTCATTCTCATAGGGGAGCAAAGACTTGGAAAATATGAGGACACCAGGGACCCCCCCCCCCCCTCAACTCCTGAAGAAGGGGAACAAAGGTCACAACCTGAGGATGTGGAGGAAGTGGTGGAGATTGTCACCACAACAGTTCAGTGTCAGACACCACAGATTCAGGTAATAGATGTATGCCTGTGTATAGATGTATAATACATGGTATGTATTTTTATTTTAGGTGATGTTCAGGTTGTGGTACCAAAATCCAGTGATTTCACCAGTGACAGTGCCCAACAGATGATCCAGGAAATCATGTTTTATAGTCAGGATTTAGACATTATTAAAGAAAAAAACAAGGAGATTGAACAAAGACTGAAGAACATGATTGATGTACCAGGGAGAATTTAAATCCAAAAAAGATTCCTGGAATTTTTTTTATTTTTGACAAAAATTTTATCTAAAGTTTGAATACAGTTTAAAAGCCAAATTTGGAAGATGCACACAGTGTGTCAACATGTGCTATCTGCCATCAGGGGATTTCAATGTATGCATTTTGTGGGTGCAACCCCTTCCTTCCAACTCTAGTAGGAGAGAGGAAGTGGCTGCACCCCCAAAACACGTCCATTGATCCCCCATGATGAGAGATAACACATGTTGACATTAGGTATGGGATCAGAAAGGAAATTCCCATTTTGACTCACAATTTGTGTGTATCTTCTAAATTTGGCTTTTACAGGGGTGACTTCACCCCATCTGATGAAGGCAATATCAAGACCTTTTTCACACTATAAAATGTCTGATATTGCCTTCTTTTTTTCAATGTTGAACTTTGTAAGTTCCAGAGTTGTGTATGTTATGTTGCACATATGTATGCACATGTGAATGTGCACGGAGTAAAAGGTTTTATACTCAACAACGTGTGGCTTCTTCTTTCAATGATCAGTACCATTTTTGCATTAAGTTTGTGTTTACAGTAACAGTGTTATTTAATAATGGAAAAAACACTTGGCACTACAAGTGCACTAGGAGAACCTAGGAGACAGCAAAAATAAACCCAAGCAGTTGATGAAAATCACGATTTGATCTGATCAAAGAGAAAATGTATTCAAAATGTGCTGGCATACCAATGGTGCCCCTACCTGTAAAATATTCTACATATTTTTCTCACACTTCATGGGCGCTTTGGGTGGGCAAGCCAGGACGGCCAGCTTCCAGGGCCGTCATTGGAGTTTCTGAAAGTCCAGCCTCAAGCCCAACCAAGGCATAATAATTAGGATTATTACACCAAGCCCCCGCACAGCACAAACTCTACAACGAGCACGTACCCGCAACATGGCTTCAAAATGGTCGGTTGGTCAGAACGAACTAAACAGAATGCACTGAAGAACAGCAAGGCCTGTGAAGAGCGAGCTGAAAATCAGTAATGAGCGGACAAGAACGCACTGAAAAACAGATACAAACCCACAAGTACAAACTGAACAGCAGTAAAACGATCTGAAAAAGGAGGAGTCTGAAAAGCGCGAATCGTCTCTCACAAAACTTCTACTAACACAAGATAAACACGAGATTAGCAGAAGGAGCCCAAAGGGTGGTGCGCTGGCTATTGAACTTCCCTTTTCTAGCCCCGTCGTACGTGTTGTACGTCACCGTGTTCTGGACGGTCGGACTTTGGTGTGACCGTGTGTACGCGAGATAAGTTTGAGCGGAATTCCGTCGGAAAGACAATCATAGCTTTTTCCGATGAGAATTGCAATCGTGTGTACGTGGCATAAGGAGGAATCCTGCAGACTCTGATATATGGGGGAACTTTGTGCTGGCTGCATTATACTAACCTGACCTTCATGTAAATGGAGAAATATGTTTTTTTTAACTTTTAATAAACACATTGTTAATAGCACTAGCTACATGTTTATAGTTTAAATATTTCTATTTGCACTGCTTTAGGCTGAAAACAGCCATTGTATGTTCCAGTAAAAAACATGGCAGTAAATTTCATGATTTTTTGTCAGTAAAAAAATTGGTGCTGTTTGTAAATGTTGGTGTTCTCTCAGTAAATTTCACTTTGGGGGGTTGGCAACACTGCCTCTCTCCCACATTTGTCCACTCTTGGCTTCCCCTTCCTATCCCAATCTCCTTGCTGATCCTTTCCCCTTCCCTCCCCTTCATATCCCCCCCCCCCTACACCTACCTTTATTGTACCCCATCTCCTTTTGTTTCCCCACATACACTTTCTTTGTTCATCTTTTTTCTTTCTCTGTGTCACTAATAGGGATGAGCTTCGAGTTCGAGTCGAACTCATGTTCGACTCGAACATTGGCTGTTCGCAAGTTCGCCGAACAGCGAACAATTTGGGGTGTTCGCGGCAAATTCGAATGCCGCGGAACACCCTTTAAAAGTCTATGGGAGAAATCAAAAGTGCTAATTTTAAAGGCTAATATGCAAGTTATTGTCATAAAAAGTGTTTGGGGACCTGGGTCCTGCCCCAGGGGACATGGATCAATGCAAAAAAAAGTTTTAAAAACGGCCGTTTTTTCAGGAGCAGTGATTTTAATAATGCTTAAAGTCAATCAATAAAAGTGTAATATCCCTTTAAATTTCGTACCTGGGGGGTGTCTATAGTGTGCCTGTAAAGGGGCGCATGTTTCCTGTGTTTAGAACAGTCTGACAGCAAAATGACATTTTGAAGGAAAAAACTCATTTAAAACTACCCGCGGCTATTGCATTGCCGACAATACACATAGAAGTTCATTGATAAAAACGGCATGGGAATTCCCCAAAGGGGAACCCCGAACCAAAATTAAAAAAAAAAAATGACGTGGGGTTCCCCCTAAATTCCATACCAGACCCTTCAGGTCTGGTATGGATTTTAAGGGGAACCCCGCGCCAAAAAAAAAAAAAAAAAACGGCGTGGGGTCCCCCCAAAAATCCATACCAGACCCTTATCCGAGCACGCAACCTGGCAGGCCGCAGGAAAAGAGGGGGGGACGAGAGTGCGGCCCCCCCTCCCTCCTGAACCGTACCAGGCCACATGCCCTCAACATTGGGAGGGTGCTTTGGGGTAGCCCCCCAAAACACCTTGTCCCCATGTTGATGAGGACAAGGGCCTCATCCCCACAACCCTGGCCGGTGGTTGTGGGGGTCTGCGGGCGGGGGGCTTATCGGAATCTGGAAGCCCCCTTTAACAAGGTGACCCCCAGATCCCGGCCCCCCCCCTGTGTGAAATGGTAAGGGGGTACATAAGTACCCCTACCATTTCACGAAAAAAGTGTCAAAAATGTTAAAAATGACAAGAGACAGTTTTTGACAATTCCTTTATTTAAATGCTTCTTCTTTCTTCTATCTTCCTTCATCTTCTGGTTCTTCTGGTTCTTCTGGCTCTTCTGGTTCTTCCTCCGGCGTTCTCGTCCAGCATCTCCTCCGCGGCGTCTTCTATCTTCTTCTCCTCGGGCCGCTCCGCACCCATGGCATGGGGGGGAGGCTCCCGCTCTTCTCTTCTTCTTTTCTTCTCTTCTTCTCTTCTTCATTTTCTTCTCCGGGCCGCTCCGCAATCCATGCTGGCATGGAGGGAGGCTCCCGCTGTGTGACGGCGCTCCTCTTCTGACAGTTCTTAAATAACGGGGGGCGGGGCCACCCGGTGACCCCTCCCCCTCTGACGCACGGGACATGACGGGACTTCCCTGCGGCATTCCCCGTGACGTCACAGGGAAGTCCCGTCAAGTCACCGTGCGTCAGAGGTGACCCCGCCCCCCCGTTATTTAAGAACTGTCAGACGAGGAGCGCCGTCACACAGCGGGAGCCTCCCTCCATGCCAGCATGGATTGCGGAGCGGCCCGGAGAAGAAAATGAAGAAGAGAAGAAGAGAAGAAAAGAAGAAGAGAAGAGCGGGAGCCTCCCCCCATGCCATGGGTGCAGAGCGGCCCGAGGAGAAGAAGATAGAAGACGCCGCGGAGGAGATGCTGGACGAGAACGCCGGAGGAAGAACCAGAAGAGCCAGAAGAACCAGAAGATGAAGGAAGATAGAAGAAAGAAGAAGCATTTAAATAAAGGAATTGTCAAAAACTGTCTCTTGTCATTTTTAACATTTTTGACACTTTTTTCGTGAAATGGTAGGGGTACTTATGTACCCCCTTACCATTTCACACAGGGGGGGGCCGGGATCTGGGGGTCAACTTGTTAAAGGGGGCTTCCAGATTCCGATAAGCCCCCCGCCCGCAGACCCCCACAACCACCGGCCAGGGTTGTGGGGATGAGGCCCTTGTCCTCATCAACATGGGGACAAGGTGTTTTGGGGGGCTACCCCAAAGCACCCTCCCAATGTTGAGGGCATGTGGCCTGGTACGGTTCAGAAGGGAGGGGGGGCCGCACTCTCGTCCCCCCCTTTTTTCCTGCGGCCTGCCAGGTTGCGTGCTCGGATAAGGGTCTGGTATGGATTTTTGGGGGGACCCCACGCCGTTTTTTTTTTTTTTTTGACGCGAGGTTCCCCTTAAAATCCATACCAGACCTGAAGGGTCTGGTATGGAATTTAGGGGGAACCCCACGTCATTTTTTTTTAAAATTTTGGCCGGTGTTCCCCTTAATATCCATACCAGACCTGAAGGGCCTGGTATGGAATTTAGGAGGACTCCCACGTCATTTTTTTTTTTTAATTTTGGTTCGGGGTTCCCCTTTGGGGAATTCCCATGCCGTTTTTATCAATGAACTTCTATGTGCATTGTCGGCAATGCAATAGCCGCGGGTAGTTTTAAATGAGTTTTTTTCCTTCAAAATGTCATTTTGCTGTCAGACTGTTCTAAACACAGGAAATATGCGCCCCTTTACAGGCATACTATAGACACCCCCCAGGTACGAAATTTAAAGGGATATTACACTTTTATTGTTTGACTTTAAGCATTATTAAAATCACTGCTCCTGAAAAAACGGCCGTTTTTAAAACTTTTTTTTGCATTGATCCATGTCCCCTGGGGCAGGACCCAGGTCCCCAAACACTTTTTATGACAATAACTTGCATATAAGCCTTTAAAATTAGCACTTTTGATTATTCATGTTCGTGTCCCATAGACTTTAACGGTGTTCGCATGTTCGAACGAACTTTTTTCCTGTTCGCATGTTCTGGTGCGAACCGAACAGGGGGGTGTTCGGCTCATCCCTAGTCACTAACACAATCCTACGTTTATACAATCCTAACCTATGTACAGTATACACCCAAGCTATTGTGTGATCAAATATACTTCCAAACAGAATACTATTAGACCAGACAACAACACTTATGCACCAAAATCTTTCATACCATGTGTCTGTGGCCAAATGGGGCTATCCCTCCTATATAGTATTTTGTTTTACCAACTGCTATCATGACCCCATCATATGTCTGGTTGAAAAATGTTTGGAAAGATATATAACCTCCTATCTCAATGGACGTAGGAATTGCATCATTAGAGATTTGTTCCTCTTATGATTATTTTGGATTTTCTTTATGCCATAAGAAAACTTTTTTTTAATGTTTTTGTTGTTTTTATTATCTGATACATGTTGTGTGAATTTTGTATTTTCATTGCATTGTATATGCATTTGTCAAATAAAGCCTTTGAAAAAAAACAAAACTTCAACTTGTTCAATCAAGCTTTGATAATAGGTCCCCATTCACACCTGAGCGACTTTTCATGTGATTTGACAGGTCAATTTGCATGACAAGTCACACCCCATTGGCAATGGCACTGTTCAAATCATTGCAACGCTGACTTTGTGGTGCCCCATCGCTTTGAAAAAGTAGTTCCTGCACTACTTTGGGGTGATTTTAGGTGCGACTTGCATAGACATCTGTGCATGAAGCTGCTCAGATGTCTTCTAAGTCACACCTGATGTCTCACCGACATGCGCCTTTGAAATCATGCAATTTCAGATGAAGTTGCACGATTTTAAAGCTGTGTTCAATGTGAACGCTAAAAAACTGGAAGCTGATTTGTTTCTATGCACAGCTGCACCAGATTTTGCACTCTCCAAATTTATAACTCCCCCCTATGGATCTACTTAGAAGTAAGAACTGTTGAAATTGGTGGTTGGCCTTAAGCCGCGTACACACGATCGGATTTTCAGACGGGAAATGTGTGATGACAGGCTGTTGGAGGAAAATCTGACCGTTTGTACGCTCCATCGGACAATTGTTGTTGGATTTTCCGGAGGCAAATGTTGGATGGCAGGTTTTTAAATTTTCCGCGGACAAATGCCTGTTGTCAGATTTTCCGAGCGTGTGGATAAAAGTCCAATGTACAAACACGCATGCTAGGAAGCAAGGACGAGCCAGAAGCGGCCGGTCTTGTAAACTAGCATTCGTAATGGAGAATTAACATTCATGACGTGGCAAATTATGAAGTCTCAAAATGCAGCACACATTCTCTTCTTCTTTAATGGGATAATAATAAAGCTGCTTTGCTGGTGATACTGATGGAGTTATTGCAAACACATTTTCAAAGGCTTTTTTTTTCTAGTGATATCAAGAATAATATTATTATGCTTTTTTTTTGGGGGGGGGGGGGGGGTAAGTTACCACAACACCATTATCCCGTAGTTTTTAAGATCAAAGATCAAACTATGTTGGTGTCCCTTGTCAATTTTACATTGTATTTTTTAAATGTAACTGCCTACTCCCAAACTGTCATTTGAAATAAAACACATGGCCAAGTATTATTCTCCACAATTTTTTATTGTGCATTAAGAAAAGAAAACAGATAAAATTAGACATGCTATCTGCCAATAGAACGTAACCAAAAAGTGTATTCTATGCATCCAAAAATATAGAAAATATAACAAATCAAATCATTATTATTCAACCAAAAAATAAAATAAAAGCCTCATGCATGTGTCCTGCTTCTTAATATAGGGGGTCAACAATGCCAAGAGTTGGTGAAAGCAGGGGAAAGCAGGCATCCATCATATGGAGATAATTCCTAAAATCATCTGGATTATTCTCCTGGAGTTCCCGCAGCAAAGGCATATGACATAATTGGTCACGATTAATAAAGCAACCAATTTTTGGTCCAAGAACTTCTCCTCCTCCTTTTCCTGGCCTGGACTTGGGTCAAAGCAATAACTCTAAGGCCAATAATAAATAACACGTTATTGCCTCCAATTCTGCAACATGTCTGGTTGACGAACGGCCGCTCAGAAACGAACTGAAAAGCATGAAATAAAAAGCACAAACTAAAATGTAAATGTAAAAGTAAATAAAAAAACTAAATGAAAAGCGCGAAATGAAAAGTGTGAATCAACACTCACCAAACTTCTACTAACACGAAATTAGCAGAAGGAGCCCAAAGGGTGGCGCTAAAGAGCTGAATAACCACGTAGTACATCACTACGTTCGTCTTTGTTGGCCGACAATTCCTTGCCGTTTGTATGCAAGACAAAATCCAGGCACACGCCTTCGGACAAAAGTCAGAGATTTTGTCTACAGAAAATCCGATCGTGTGTACAAGGCTTTACTCAAGTTCCTTTAAAAATTGGCATATACAATAAACTCTCTTGATATTTTTATTATAAAAATGATACTGGAATGTTTTCTATTTTCTTTTTTTTGTATACCAAAGGTATTTTATGCCGTTTGCAAATGATGAACACTATTTACACAGTAAGGTTTTGTAATGAGTACATAAAAAAACAATGTTCCTTTCAGATGTGAAGAAAGCTGTGAAACATTTTATTAGATGCTTTATTTTCCCCCCATCTTTTATATTCAGCACTCTACACAGTAGTATAAAAAAGAAAAAGTTATTCATAGATCAAAAGTATTTTTCTCTCTCTCTCTCTGTGATGTAAGTGTGATTCCCAGACATCCTGGCTCATGTCCCAAATCCTCCTGGTAAAAGGCTCATAAGATCCACGTTCAACAGGACAGAAGGTCTGTTCTATCTCAGTACACTTGAAAAAATGCTAGGACATTCCCCAGTAGACTGTGGCTCAGGGAGATGCTTTCCATATTGAACATTCTAATCACTTACTTTTGATGGATGGAACCCATCATGAGAAATTGTTTAGTGTTTCTGTGCACAGGATCCTCCAGAGCCTTTAAACAATTTTAGTGGCATCTACTTCCGATAGCCCAAGTGACGAGTGAATTTTGAATGCAACAGTTTCTTTTCAGTAAGGCATAGACACCAGTTAAATGCAGGCTATTTTGGGGATGCTTGCTGTTGAGGGTGTATACAGCTGGACAGATAAAACCAATGCTACTAGATACATTTCATTTTATGACTGCAACAGAGGCTAGCCATGACCTACGCTAAAGAAAAACACTAAAACGTGTACTACAATAATTATTCTATTTACAGTATATCTAACATGAAGCTGTAAAACCCAGTTCTGTCTTGCCAGTTTACCCTGTATATGGCCTCCATTTACTAACTTCTATGAAATACTTATGTGCATAGGGTCTGGAGAAACCAAAAGTCCCATAAAATGACAGAAGATGTAGGAGTAGGGATGAGCTTCGTGTTCGAGTCGAACTCATGTTCGACTCGAACATTGGCTGTTCGCAAGTTCGCCGAACAGCGAACAATTTGGGGTGTTCGCGGCAAATTCGAATGCCGCGGAACACCCTTTAAAAGTCTATGGGAGAAATCAAAAGTGCTAATTTTAAAGGCTAATATGCAAGTTATTGTCATAAAAAGTGTTTGGGGACCCAGGTCCTGCCCCAGGGGACATGGATCAATGCAAAAAAAGTTTTAAAAACGGCCGTTTTTTCAGGAGCAGTGATTTTAATAATGCTTAAAGTCAAACAATAAAAGTGTAATATCCCTTTAAATTTCGTACCTGGGGGGTGTCTATAGTATGCCTGTAAAGGGGCGCATGTTTCCTGTGTTTAGAACAGTCTGACAGCAAAATGACATTTTGAAGGAAAAAACTCATTTAAAACTACCCGCGGCTATTGCATTGCCGACAATACACATAGAAGTTCATTGATAAAAACGGCATGGGAATTCCCCAAAGGGGAACCCCGAACCAAAATTAAAAAAAAAAAATGACGTGGGAGTCCCCCTAAATTCCATACCAGGCCCTTCAGGTCTGGTATGGATATTAAGGGGAACCCCGGCCAAAATTAAAAAAAAAAAATGACATGGGGTTCCCCCTAAATTCCATACCAGACCCTTCAGGTCTGGTATGGATTTTAAGGGGAACCCCGCGCCAAAAAAAAAAAAAAACGGCGTGGGGTCCTCCCAAAAATCCATACCAGACCGTTATCCGAGCACGCAACCTGGCAGGCCGCAGGAAAAGAGGGGGGGATGAGAGTGCGGCCCCCCCTCCTGAACTGTACCAGGCCACATGCCCTCAACATTGGGAGGGTGCTTTGGGGTAGCCCCCCAAAACACCTTGTCCCCATGTTGATGAGGACAAGGGCCTCATCCCCACAACCCTGGCCGGTGGTTGTGGGGGTCTGCGGGCGGGGGGCTTATCGGAATCTGGAAGCCCCCTTTAACAAGGGGACCCCCAGATCCCGGCCCCCCCCTGTGTGAAATGGTAAGGGGGTACAAAAGTACCCCTACCATTTCACTAAAAAACTGTCAAAAATGTTAAAAATGACAAGAGACAGTTTTTGACAATTCCTTTATTTAAATACTTCTTCTTTCTTCTATCTTCCTTCATCTTCTGGTTCTTCTGGCTCTTCTGGTTCTTCCTCCGGCGTTCTCGTCCAGCATCTCCTCCGCAGCGTCTTCTATCTTCTTCTCCTCGGGCCGCTCCGCACCCATGGCATGGGGGGAGGCTCCTGCTCTTCTCTTCTTCTTCATCTTCTTCTCTTCTTCTTTTCTTCTCTTCTTCATTTTCTTCTCCGGGCCGCTCCTCACACGTGCTAGCATGGCGGGAGGCTCCCGCTGTGTGACGGCGCTCCTCGTCTGACAGTTCTTAAATAACGGGGGGCGGGGCCACCCGGTGACCCCGCCCCCCTCTGATGCACGGTGACTTGACGGGACTTCCCTGTGACGTCACGGGGAATGCCACAGGGAAGTCCCGTCATGTCCCGTGCGTCAGAGGGGGGCGGGGTCACCGGGTGGCCCCGCCCCCCGTTATTTAAGAACTGTCAGACGAGGAGCGCCGTCACACAGCGGGAGCCTCCCTTCATGCCAGCATGGATGCGGAGCGGCCCGGAGAAGAAAATGAAGAAGAGAAGAAGAGAAGAAGATGAAGAAGAAGAGAAGAGCGGGAGCCTCCCCCCATGCCATGGGTGCGGAGCGGCCCGAGGAGAAGAAGATAGAAGACGCCGCGGAGGAGATGCTGGATGAGAACGCCGGAGGAAGAACCAGAAGAGTCAGAAGAACCAGAAGAACCAGAAGATGAAGGAAGATAGAAGAAAGAAGAAGTATTTAAATAAAGGAATTGTCAAAAACTGTCTCTTGTCATTTTTAACATTTTTGACAGTTTTTTAGTGAAATGGTAGGGGTACTTTTGTACCCCCTTACCATTTCACACAGGGGGGGGGCCGGGATCTGGGGGTCCCCTTGTTAAAGGGGGCTTCCAGATTCCAATAAGCCCCCCGCCTGCAGACCCCCACAACCACCGGCCAGGGTTGTGGGGATGAGGCCCTTGTCCTCATCAACATGGGGACAAGGTGTTTTGGGGGGCTACCCCAAAGCGAGCTCCTAATGTTGAGGGCATGTGGCCTGGTACGGTTCAGGAGGGGGGGGGCCGCACTCTCGTCCCCCCCTCTTTTCCTGCGGCCTGCCAGGTTGCGTGCTCGGATAAGGGTCTGGTATGGATTTTTGGGGGGACCCCACGCCGTTTTTTTTTTTTTTTTGGTGCGGGGTTCCCCTTAAAATCCATACCAGACCTGAAGGGTCTGGTATGGAATTTAGGGGGAACCCCACGTCATTTTCTTTTTTAAATTTTGGCCGGGGTTCCCCTTAATATCCATACCAGACCTGAAGGGCCTGGTATGGAATTTAGGGGGACTCCCACGTCATTTTTTTTTTTAATTTTGGTTCGGGGTTCCCCTTTGGGGAATTCCCATGCCGTTTTTATCAATGAACTTCTATGTGTATTGTCGGCAATGCAATAGCCGCGGGTAGTTTTAAATGAGTTTTTTCCTTCAAAATGTCATTTTGCCGTCAGACTGTTCTAAACACAGGAAACATGCGCCCCTTTACAGGCATACTATAGACACCCCCCAGGTACGAAATTTAAAGGGATATTACACTTTTATTGTTTGACTTTAAGCATTATTAAAATCACTGCTCCTGAAAAAAACGGCCGTTTTTAAAACTTTTTTTTGCATTGATCCATGTCCCCTGGGGCAGGACCCAGGTCCCCAAACACTTTTTATGACAATAACTTGCATATTAGCCTTTAAAATTAGCACTTTTGATTATTCATGTTCGTGTCCCATAGACTTTAACGGTGTTCGCGTGGTTGGAACAAACTTTTTTCCTGTTCGCATGTTCTGGTGCGAACCGAACAGGGGGGTGTTCGGCTCATCCCTATGTAGGAGACAGAAGGCAATACACAGAACCCTGCAGTCAGTTGAGATTTCAAATGACTTAGGCCGGTCATAGACGGTTCAAATCAAATTGGAGGGGGGGGGGTCAGGGAAAGCCCTCCTTGCCGGGAGCAGACAATTGCTTGGCAGGAGGCATTCCCCTGTCAACACTGTCTGTGTTCTTTGGGGAATCATGCGTATGTGGTTGCAGGAAAGAAATTTGCACCGTCTATGGCCTGCCTAACTCTTATGAAGAAGTAAGTCTACTCCTGAAGTGTCAAACTCCTCTTCCTGTAAAACAAGGATACATCCTTACATTTATAGATTCACTTTACCCTCTGTAGTACCATACCCCCTGAATGAGTGGCTGGATTGTGTGGGCCCCTCTGCCCCGCAGAAGTGATAACCCAGTCCTGTACCTGGACATAGCAGCACTGACATGCCTGAACAAAATCAGTTGGCTTTCCAATTTTCCTCTTGCACCATGGATTTACAGACACCTGGTCCTGGCAAATTACCGGCAGCAAATGGCCCTCCTTGGAGCTTTCTGTAGCATAAATGACAGCCCACTTGCAGCCTCGTACATACAGCAGGCTCACAGGCTCTAGTAATACTTAGGGCCCACATACACAGTGCAACCCTGCCTATGGCCCTGGGGCTCTTGGTATATTTATCCTCCCCAGACCCAATATAGTCCACATCACCCACTGAGTAGCTACTCTGTTACTGTGAGTCCATGTGGCACAGAAAATCCTGCTTAGTGCTCAGATCCTGCAGCCCTCCTGGCCAGCTAATCCAAAGTCTCCTTTAACCCTATTTCTAGTAGCTGGTCTTCTGCAGCCGTAGGTGGTGGCAGCCAGTCACTGCTCCCCTCCATCTCTTGCTGTCACTCAAAGGAAAAAAAAAACCTTTTACCCATTTTTTTTTAAAGCATTCTGAATGCCAATCAAAACAGTTATCACTAAATAAAACGATTACATTACAGTCCTGTACACACTGTAAAGTTTGCACTGCTTTGCTTTGCTTCAGAATTTACACCCCATATTGCTGTCTTGGTGCTTCAAAGCATCTCCATAGATCTCCATCTCCAGAGATCTACCAAAGAGCTTCCAAATAGTACCTGCAGCTGTTGAGGGGTACTTATTCAGAGTTAGCTTTACTTTGTTTTGGAGGTATTTGAGGTATGAGATATCCCAGGATGCACTGGGAAAACAACAAATGAACCAGAAAGATGTCAACAGCAGTCACTTCAGGCTCATGTGTATACTGTATGTACTGGGAGAGCCAACTGCAGAAGTCACATTTTATGTGCAGCGTGGAGTAGCAGGAAGTTTAGTGGGGTCTCAGCTGGAGAGGAACAACTAACTTTAATGTGAATATGTGCTTTCTCCTATTCAACTGCTGCTTTTTGATCATTAGCTCCACCAGTTATCAGATCAACAGTCTTCGTGGGGGCAGGTCTGATGTTTACTTGTAAATATTGCTGTATGCAAAATATATATTGTCTAAGATCAGTCTGTACAGACAGTATGGCATCTTTCTGACTCCAAACAATCTATAGGACCCCTAAATGCATGTCTAAGTTCATTCCATCGTTGTCCCCCATGTGCTTCTCAGGCTGCAGAGAGCGAGGCACTCTATTTCACATTTGGTGTTCCTGTTCCAAGGCCATTCGGTTTTGGACACTGGTCTATGCCATGATCAGATCAGTCCTTCACATCACTTTAGCCCACAGTCCCAGGGAAGCCCTATTTCATGAACCGATTCCATCACTAACTGTAAATCTGAGAAAGGTGGTGGGGTTTGTGTTCCTGGCTGCTCGACAAACTCTGGCTAGAGCATTGAAACAACCATTCCTCAATTTCACAGAAGTGCGACACAGGCTTATGGGCACAATGGTGCATGAGAAGCACACCTCCATTCTGGAGGACACCCATACTAATTTCCTTAAAGTTTGGCATTACTGGATCGCATATAACTCCCAAGTGCACATAGAGGGGGTCATATACTATAGCGCTGAAAAATGATCCTGCAGTCCCAGAAAATAGCACCCAATTAAGGCCAATTAAGACTTCAGCTCTCAGAAACTGAACGCTAATGCAAATGGAAAACAGCGCTATTGTGGGCAAAAATATCTGTCAGATCACACATGCGGGAATAGTGGAAGTCAATGGGGCTCGAACCTGCAAAATCCAAAGTTCTCACTGAAGGCTTATATGCAAGTTCTTTGCCATAAAAGTATATGGGGGTCCTGCCCCAGGGGACTTGTATCAATTGGAAAAAATGGTTTTAAAACAGCTGTTTTTTCAGGAGCAGTGATTTTAACCCCCCTGGCGGTATTCCCGAGTCTGGCTTGGGGTGGATTTTCAATACCAAAAGCGGTATCCCCAAGCCAGACTCAGGATCGCATCGCAGGATCCTTGTAGAGGTTACTTATCTTGTCCCCTGGATCCTGCGATGTCTCCCCTCTGTGATCTGCGAGCCGCCATGTCTCGCTTGATTCACAGTGCCGAGCTCCGTTCCCTGCGATTGTTGCGACGCGCGGGGACGGAGTTCAGCGCCAAATTCAAAAAGTAAAACACACAGTATAGATACAGTATACTGCAATCTTACAGATTAAAGTACTGTATCAAATAATTTCACATCCCCTTTGTCCGTAGGGGTCTGTCCAGTGTCCTGCATGCAGTTATATATTATAAAAACTGTTCTTTCTGCCTGGAAACTGGAGATTGTCCATAGCAACCAAAACCGTCCCTTTACATCAAAAGCAGGTTTAGACCAGCTAGAAAACAGCAATAATAAATTAGAATCACTTGCAGAATTGAGCGATAGTGATTTGTGGGGAAATCCATCATCAAACACTAAAAGTAACAAAAGCGACAATTCTGCAACTGAGCAAATTTCAGTGTTTTTGATTTGATTACATTATTGAATAATTATTATTATATTATTATTTATTATATTATAATTTTTTATTTCATTTTACAAACTTTATCATACCTGGGATGTCTACTAGACTCTTGTTTGGACAGATTTAAGTGAGTTATTCCTAAGAATTACAGGCCTACAATATAAAACACCAAATTTCTGTGCAAAATAATGGCACCACTTTCAGCATCAAAAATCTGAAATAATGATACCTCCAGGGAGGTTAATAATGCCTAAATTGAAACAAATAAAAATTAAAAATTCCTTTAAATATCATGCCTGGGGGGTGTCCTTAGTATGCCTGTAAAGTGGCACACCTTTCCCATGTTTATTACTGTACCGCAGCAAAATGCTATTTCTGAAGGAAAATATTTCACTAAAATTTGCTCGCGGCTGTAATGAATTGCCGGTTACCGTCAAAATAGAGTTAAAATCAAAGAAAAAAAGAGTGTAGGTTACCCCCACTGGTCCATACCAGGCCCTTCAAGTCTGGTATGGATAATAAGAGGAACTCCACACCAATTTTTTTTTTTTAAATGGCGTAGGGGTCCCCCCAAAATCCATACCAGACCCTTCAGGTCTGGTATGGATATTAAGGGGAACCCTGCGCCAAAATGTAAAAAAAATGGCGTGGGGGTCCCCCCCAAAATCCATACCAGACCCTTATCCAAGCATGCAACCTGGCAGGCCACAGGAAAAGAGGGGGGCGAGAGAGTGAACTCCCCCCTCCTGAACCGTACCAGGCCATATGTCCTCAACATGGGGAGGGTGCTTTGAGGTCTCCCCAAAACACCTTGTCCCCATGTTGATGGGGACAAGGGCCTCATCCCCATAACCCTTGCCCGGTGGTTGTAGGCATATGCGGGCGGGGGGGGGTTTATCGGAATCTGGAAGCTCCCTTTAATAAGGGGACCCCCAGATCATGGCTGCCCCCCTATGTGAATGGGTATCGGGTACATTGTACCCCTACCCATTCACCAAAAAAAGCAGTAAAATGTGACAAAAGCCGGTTTTTGACAATTCCTTTATTAAAAATGTCTTCTTCTTTCCCCATTTCTTCCTCCAGTTTCCTCCATCTTCCTCCAGCTTCTTCTTCCCCCCGCTTCTTCCTCCATCTTCCTCCGCTTCTTTCTCCGGTCTTCTCCATCTTCCTCTGGCTTTCTCCTCCGCCGATCCCGCCGCCACTCCGGCTGAACATTCAAAAATCGAACCTCCTCCGATGCTGCCATGGGATGGATGACGTGACTCGGAGACCCCGCCCCTTGGACATGATGTGTCAGTGATGTCACAAGGGGGCGGGTCTCCTGATGAGGAGAAAGACCAGAGTCGGAGGAAGATGGGGAAGACCGGAGGAAGAAGAAGCTGGAGGAAGAAGGAGAAAACTGAAGGAAGACCGGAGGAAGGAGTGGGGTGAAGAAGAAGACATTTTAAATAAAGGAATTGTCAAAAACCGGCTATTGTCTTTTGTCACATTTTACGGCTTTTTTAGTGAATGTGTAGGGGTATAATGTACCCGATACCCATTCACATAGGAGGGGGGCCGGGATCTGAGGGCCCTCTTGTTAAAGGGGGCTTCCAGATTCCGAAAAGCCCCCTGCCCGCAGACCCCCACAACCACCGGGCAAGGGTTGTGAGGATGAGGCCCTTGTCCCCATCAACATGGGGACAAGGTGCTTTGGGTGGCTACTCCAAAGCACCCTCCCCATGTTGAGGGAATGTGGCCTGGTACGGTTCAGGAGGGGGGTGCTCTCTCATCCCCCCCTTTTCCTGCGGCCTGCCAGGTTGCGTGCTCAGATAAGGGTCTGGTATGGATTTTAGGGTGGACCTCCACACCATTTTTTTTTTTCAAATTTTGGCACAGGGTTCCCCTTAATATCCATACCAGACCTGAAGGGCCTGGTATGGATTTTGGGGGGACCCCCATGCAATTTTTTTATTTTGATGTGGGGGTCCCCTTAATATCCATACCGGGATACCTGGTATGGATTTTGGGGGGACCCCACGCTATTTGGTTTTTTAAATAATCATACCAGACCCAAAGGGCCTGGTAATGGACTGGGGGGAACCCGAAGACATTTTTGTTAAATTTTGGCGTGGGGGGGATCACCTCCGAATCTACACTAGACCCGAAGGGCCTGGTATAGACCTGGGGGGGACCCCCATGCAGATTTTTGGTAATTTTTTTTGGCTGGCATTTTTTTTACTTTCAGTGGGGAAGCTGCTGACAGCTGAGGATTCATTTGTTGTTAAGGACACGGCAGCTGGCTTCCCGGCCCCCCGGTTAGCAACCAGCTATATATTCAGTGTTAAAATAATAACCGCAAAACACATCAAAAATCACATCACAAACGCAACAGTTGTGTTTTTGGTGCGGTTCCATCGAAATCTATGACCTGCAAATCGCATAAAAAAGTCCTCGACCGTTTCCAAAAATGCACTGGCCGCAAAATGCATAGATGTGAACTAGTACCATAGAAACCATGTTTAATGGACTGTAGAGTGTTTCTGAAAACTGCAAAACGGACTAAAAAATGCATAGGTGTGAACCTGGGGTCAGGGCCAGTTCACACTGTAATGAGAGGAGAAGCTCTTTACAGACACTATTTTTAATGCTATAGCGCCTGTAAAGCACCTCCAGTGTGAAAGCAGCCTAAGATATAAAAGCTCTTGCACTTCCCCCAAACCACCACCCCCAAAACTAATTAAAAAGAAGAAAGAAAACAAAACAAAAAAAAACAACAAACAAGCTCAATAATGTACTTTTATTTTGCCAGCAGAAACAAAATGATGTACATTCATTTACTTGCGTCAAAAAAATTCTACAGGATATATGGTGCTATATTTAGCAAAACAGTTAGAAATTAGTTTTAAGGGCCCTGCTCATAGGAGCTTACAATGTAAAATCTGTCTAAACCTTAGATTGGACACAGCTTTACTTTCAGTGTGTAACAGGCAACACATCACATTTTTATCTGCAACATTCTAGAAACATACTTAACAGTCATCATTCTTACAAAGCATTCCAACATAATATTAAAAAAGCCACATGTTCAAAATATAACACCCGCCACCACCCCACAAATCCACATATATACATACATTGGTGACCATGTTCTGCTGGAAGCTGCATTTCTGTGTACATGATTAAGCAATGAGATCAAAGAGTAGAAGGTCAGCACATGCTCCCAAACCATGTTTGCATGGTCAGACAGGAACAATACACACACATTGACAGCATGGCCACATAAACCCACTTTTGATTGAAAAAATGCACAAGAATTTCAGCAAGCAAACAGCCCTAGTTGGGCATTTGTCAACAGGCACAATATCATTCCTTCTCCCCCCTCACAGCAAAAAAACCTGACCTTCTCAGGCCAAACGAACCCCTCTACTGCAGCCCTTTATATAAGATAGGTTGTATTGTTAGCACACTGACACACGACCAATAGAAGTACACCCACCAGTATCTTTCAATCTGTCACTTCATGTATGTCTAAAGTGATTGCACCTGATGGGCAGGAACACATAATACTATTTGCAACTGTGTTAGCCCTTGGCTATTGTGACGGTATGATAGGTGAGATACATGATAATAGGTACATTTCACCTCGCATTTGTTCCACTGTAAGGGACTGAATCGAAATCCGGCCCGGTTTTTCCAGCCTCTGTGGCAGGCTGGGTACCGGTCCGGATGTTCGGGTCCACTGGAGTCCACAGTCAGCTGGACTTTAAATATCCAGGAAGAGAGCACAGCAGGTTGCTCTGGTTTTGAGACTGAGTGTCGCTTTGGTTTTGAGTGAGAGGAGCTCTGGGTGGACTAAAAGGTTTGCTTTTCCGCATGTTTTTGTGGGTGACGAGGACCAGCCCTGCACTGTATAGATAGGAGACTATTTGTTTAGTTAGTGCCAGATGGCAAGAATTTAATTTACTGTTTTTATTTTACAAACCTCCTGCAAATAAACCTGCAATCCACCAGATTTTTAAGAAAGTGCTCATTTGATGACTGTTATTCAGAAAAGGTGATCCCCACAAGCTAATTTCCCCACACGTGGCGGATTCAGCGGGCACTTTTCTGAAGATGGAGGAAATGTTAAAAGCCCTGCTACGTGCCAATGCAGCTCAGAGGGAAACCAACCGCCAATTCGCAGAGGCCACTGCAGCACAGCAAGAAATGTACCGCCAAGTCGCAGAGGTCACTGCAGCACAACAGGCAGCCCAGCAGGAAATGAGCCGGCAGATCGCAGAGGCTCTGGTGGAACTGAAAAAGGGGTCCACACCTCCTGTGCCAGTGAAACCAAAGTTAGTATGTGAATCCTACAATCTACAAAAAAATGACACCTGCCAATGAGGTCGAGGCATACATTGCGACTTTCGAGAGAGTTGCTGTCTGCGAGGGATGGCCAAAAGAGCAGTGGGCGGGTCTGTTGGCCCCATTTCTAACAGGAGAACTCCAAAAGGCCTATTTTCATCTAGAACCAGATAAGGCCCAGGACTATGAGACTCTAAAGACAGAGATACTCGCACGCTTGGGTGTCTGCATGGCAGTCCGGGCCCATTGCGTGCATCAGTGGTCCTACTTCAGCAACAAGCCACCCCGTTCACAAATGTTTGACCTGGTCCACCTCACCAGGAAGTGGTTGCAGCCAGAGACCTTGACAAGCCCTCAGATCGTGGAGCATGTGGTAATGGACCGGTACTTGTGTGTGCTCCCTGCTGCCCTGAGGAAGTGGGTCTGACAGGGGGACCCCAAAACTGCGGCCCAACTGGTGGACCTAGTGGAGAGGTACAGTGCTACTGAGGACTTGGTGAACCCATCTATGCCCCATTCCAGTGTGTCAAGGGGTGCAAGATCTCCCAGCAGTTCTGGTAAGACTGTTCCGGGGTTCAAAAGCTTAGGGAAATTTGATAAGACTGTTGTTACAGATGATGAGGTCCTAGACCTCGAGACTGGCTAAAGAATCCAGGAAGGTCTCTGGAGCCGTTAAGAGGACTGGGGGTAGGCAACATATGGTGTTTTCATTGCCATGCATTAGGGCACATTGCTGCAAACTGTCCTATAGATGATGAACCTATGCAATGCGATTATGCTTTAATGAAAAGACACATTTCTCGCGTTTGCACAGGTCACATGTACTGCATTATGTCAGAGTCGCATTGGAAAACAGATGTGTGTTATTTCAGTGGATGGAAAGCCACTCACAGCCTTGCTAGACTCTGGTAGTGTGGTGACCCTAGTCAGGAATTGCATCCATGGGGACACTCAGGACTACCAGACAGCGGTGGTTGAGGTTGATACCCCCTGGGGCAGTGTAACACATTCAGTGGGGGTGGTACCTTCACTGCTTCATGAAGTTTTAGTGGGAAGAGATTTTCCACATTTTTGGAATTTATGGGAGAGCAAAGAGAGCCTGGTAGATAGAGCTCTGCCTGCTGGGTAAGCACGGGAACTCTCACCAGACCCTTTTTGCCAAAGGGAAGGGGATGCTCTTGGTGGGATTGAGGAAGCCAGAGATCCTCTTCCTTTCCCTATCATGGCTGGGGAGCCGGAGGACCAAGAAGCTAGCTCTCAGCCTGAGGGTAACAAACAGGAGACCCCCTCTGACCCTGACATTGAGAGTAGCCAAAATGCCGTACCCGGACTGACCAACATGATCCAACATGACATAGTGAAGGAACCAGGGGTTCGCGTAAATGTCAAACCATATAGAATCCCAGAGGCCAGACGAGAGGCAGTCGCGAAGGAAATAAAAAGTATGTTAGAGTTGGACGTGATAGAAGAGTCCAACAGTGAGTGGTCGAGCCCCATAGTGCTGGTCCCAAAACCTGATAGTACTATCAGGTTTTGTAACAACTTCAGGAAACTCAACAGTGTGTCCAAGTTCGATGCATACCCGATGCCCCGGGTCGATGAACTCGTGGACAGGTTAGGACAGGCTCACTACATAATGAACCTAGACCTGACGAAAGGCTATTGGCAAATACCGCTAAATGAATCGGCCAAGGAGAAGACTGCCTTTTCCACTCATGAGGGCTCATTTCAGTATAAGCGGATGCCTTTTGGTCTGCACGGAGCCCCTGCTTCATTTCCAGCAAATGATGGATAAAGCCTTGAGACCACATCGCCCGTATGCAGCTGCATATTTGGACGATGTGGTCATCCACAGCCCAGATTGGGAATCGCACCTGCTCTGTGTACAAGTGTTGATAGATTCCCCTTAGGGAAGCAGGTCTTACGGCTAACCCAAAAAAAGTGCCATAGGCCTGGAGGAGGCCAAATACCTTGGGTATATTATTGGCCGGGGAGTGGTCAAGCCACAGACCAATATGGTTGAGGCAATTCAAAAATGGCCCCAACCGATCAATAAAAAACAAGTGAGGGCCTTCCTGGGCATTACGGGGTATAACAGACGGTTCATACCCAACTTTGCCACCATGGCCGCCCCTCTGACTGACCTGACAAAGGGTAGAGAGTCGGCCATGGTCAAGTGGAATCCCGAAGCCAAGGAGGCCTTTCAGAATTTAAAGCAGACCCTTTGTGGGTTACCAGTACTAGTGGCCCCGGACTTCAGCAAGGAGTTTGTCATACAGACGGATGCTTCTGAGGTGGGCCTAGGGGCTGTACTGTCACAGAACAGGGATGGTGAGGAGCACCCAGTTGTATACCTAAGTCGGAAGCTGAACAAACACAAAAAGAACTATGCCATCGTAGAAAAGGAGTGTCTCGCCATTAAATGGGTCTTAGACTCCCTAAGGTATTACCTACTGGGGAGGTCGTTTAAACTGGTCACCGACCATGCTCCCCTAAAGTGGATGTGTGACAACAGGGAGAAAAATGGCCGTGTGAGAAGGTGGTTCCTGGCTTTACAGCCCTTTCAGTTTACAGTGGAGCACAGGCCCGGAAAATTCCAAAATAACACAGATGCCCTCTCTCGTGTGCACTGTATGGTTGGGTCAAGTGCTCAGCCACAGGGGCTTGAGCAGAGGGGGAGGATATGTGACAGTATGCGAGGTGACATACATGATAATAGGTACATTTCACCTCACATTTGTTCCATTGTAAGGGAGTGAACCGGAATCCGGCCTGGTTTTTCCAGAATCTGTGGCAGGCTGGGTTCCGGTCCGGATGTTCAGGTCCACTGGAGTCCACAGTCAGCTGGACTTTAAATATCCAGGTAGAGAGCACAGCAGGTCACTCTGGTTTTGAGACTCAGGAAGGAACCTGAGTGAGAGGAGCTCTGGGGACCAGCCGCGCACTGTATAGAGAGGAGACTGTTTAGTTAGTGCCAGACGGCAAGGATTTAATTTACTGTTTGTTTTTATTTTGCAAACCTCCTGCAAATAAACCTGGCATCCACCAGATTTTTAAGAAAGTGCTTATTTGCTGACTGTTATTCAGAAAAGTTGACCCCCCAAGCTAATTTCCGCACACTATGTGCATCAAATCTACTTTTTGATTTTTTTCTACTATCAAAAACTACAGGCCAAAGATCGAAGTCCATTTGCATGCACATAAACAAAGCAACAGTTTTCTAAGCATATGTACCTGTACAGTGTAAACCCTACAATTTTAAATGTCCAAGTCCCTGGGCATGATTAGTGCTAACAAACATTAACATCAGTCCCTGGCTGCAATGAGCTTCCAATTTAAAGTCCAAAACTAAATTTCTTACATTAGAGACTATTTCGACAGGAGACAAATAAAGTACCAGCATGTCTTTGGATTGTAGTAAGAAACACACACAGGGAGAACATATAAACTTCAACACAAGCATTAGCATGTCAGGGCATTGAACCAGCAACACCAGTGCTGCCAGACAGAATTGCTACCCACTTAGCCAGCAGGCAGCCTCACACATGTTCTCTGCATCTCTGTGGTGTGAACCAGCCCTAAGTCCATAGCCATGCTCAGTGTCACAAGCAATATACAATATATTGACCTAAATACTGGGACGCCTGCCTTTAAACGCACACAAACTGTAATGGCATCCCAGTCTTAGTCCTTAGGTTCAAAATTCATTTGGCCCACCCTTTGCCTCTATAACAGCTTCAACTCTTCTGGGAAGGCTGTCCACAAGGTTTAGGAGGGCATTTGTGAGGTCAGGCACTGATGTCGGACGAGAAGGCCTGGCTTACAGTCTCTGCTCTAATTCATCCCCAAGGTGTTCTGTTGTGTTGAGGTCAGGACTCTGCCCAGGCCAGTCAAGTTCCTCCATGCCAAACTCACTCATCCATGTCTTTATGGACCTTGCTTTGTGCACTGGTCCAAATCATTTGTTGGAGGGGGGATTATGATGTGGGGTTCTTTTTCGGGAGTTGGGCTTGGCCTCTTAGTTCCAGTGAAGGGAACTCTTAAGGGATCGGCATACCAAGACATTTTGGACAATTTCATGCTTCCAACTTTGTGGGAACAGTTTGGGGATAGCCCCTTCCTGTTCCAACATGACTGCACAAAGTAAGGTCCATAAAGACATGGATGAGTGAGTTTGGGGTGGAGGAACTTGACTGGCTGCACTGGCTGTTGTGTCCTGACCTCAACCTGATAGAACACCTTTTGGCTGAATTAGAGCAGAAGCCAGGCCTTCTCATCCAACATCAGTGCCTGGCCTCACAAATGCACTTCTGGCAGAATGGTCAAACATTCCCATAGACACACTAAACCTTATGGACAGCCTTCCTAGCCTTCCCAGAAGCTGTTCTAGCTGCAAAAGGGTGGGCCAAATCAATTTTTAACTCCACGGACTAATAGGGCATACACACGGTCGGACTTTGTTCGGACATTCCGACAACAAAATCCTCGGATTTTTTCCGACGGATGTTGGCTCAAACTTGTTTTGCCTACACACGGTCGCACAAAGTTGTCAGAATTTCCGATCGACAACCACGCAGTCACGTACACCACGTACGACGAGACTAGAAAAGGCCGGTTCAGAACCAAGCGCAGCACCCTTTGGGCTCCTTTTGCTAATCTCGTGTTAGTAAAAGTTTGGTGAGAGACGATTCGTGCTTTTTCAGACTTGTGGTTTTCAGATCGTTTTCTGCCATTCAGTTTGTGCTTGTGGGTTTGTATCTGCTCTTCAGTGCGTGCAAGCAAGTTCCGCGTGACTTAGTCATTGTATTCCTGTTCGTTCGTTACTGTTTTTCAGGTCGCTCTTCACAGGCCTTGCTGTTCTTCAGTGCGTTCTGTTACTTCGTTCTGAGCAGCCGACCATTTTCTAGCCATGTTTCGTATGCGTACTCCTTGTAGAGTTCGTGCTGTGCGGGGGCTTGGTGTTGGGGTCCTGACCTTGACACAAGTCCAGTCCATGAACAGGGAGGGGAGGAGTTCATGGACCAAGAATTGGTTGCTTCAGCGTGACCAGTTCTGTCATATGCCTTTGCTCCGTGAGATTCGTGAGAATAATCCTGATGATTTCAGGAACTTTCTCAGGATGACGGACCCCGTATTTCACCGTTTGTTGGCTTCGCTTGACCCCCTATATTAGCAGGCAGGATACCTGCATGAGGCAAGCCATCACTGCGGAGCAGAGGTTGGTCGCTACCTTGCGGTATTTGGCCACAGGGAGAAGTCTGCAGGACTTGAAGTTCTCGACAGGCATCTCCCCCCAGGCTCTGGGGATCATTATCCCAGAGACCTGTTCTGCCATCATACAGGTCCTGCAGAAGGAGTATATGAAGGTAAGATTTTTTTCCTTTTATATCACATTTTATTGTATTGAATGTTTGCAAATATCTTGTATTTCTTTCCTCATTCCCTAATTACCATGATTGTAATATGCTGTGAATGTCCCCTTTGTCCTCATGCATGCTGGATTTTTATGTAATTATTATTACATAAAATCATACATATTTGCCCTTCACTAACCTCTAACCTCTCCAGCATGGTGTCTCCTGCCCTATATTCACCTCATGTAGTCACTTAACAATGTATTTTATCAGCTCTATAGTAGTGCTTTACCCCAAACACCCCCTAAAATGTTTGGAAATGTTATTTTTTATTTAAATTCAGGCAGAGTGCCAGAGGCTTTTTTTGTGGTGTCCCCAAATTTTTTGTAACCCTCCCTCCCCCCAACTGCTAAGTCAGCTGATCCCAATTCTCTATCCTCAATCATCTATCTGCTGACTTTGCCAAACCCATACACACTATACCCACCTCTTTACTGGTCAGATGTATGGATGAATTACCCAAAGCATGTAGTGTAAGGGCCTGCCTGTATACTTTCCAATGGTAATGTTTAAAGTTTTTGTATCCTATTATTATCTTGATAGGTGATAGCAGAATGTCCAAATGTCCTCAAATGTGTACAGTGTGTATTTATATCTTTGTATTCAGACACTTCTTACCTGTCCAGTGGTCTGCCAATAGTGTAACCAAGGAGGGTCTGTTCCAAGTAATACCCATTATTTAGGCATTCATCTCTCAATGAAGTGAAGAGGGTTACCTGTCCAAGAATTCCCCCCCTATAATGTTAGAAATGGCCCATGAGAGGGGGGGAGGGGGAATATGATAGGTGTACCTTATACTTTGTTGTTGTTAAATTCCCCTTAATAAATGCTATCTGGAGGTTGCCCCATAATGTTTGTGTCTAATCTGCTTGCCATGTTTCTGTGAAAAAATAGTAATGTTTATTTTTTTTTCCTCAACAGTTTCCTTCAACGCCACAGGAATGGCAGACTGTGGCCTCCCACTTTGCCCAGCGGTGGGACTTTCCTAACTGCGGAGGGGCAATTGATGGGAAACACGTCCACATCGTCCCACCACCCAACTCGGGGTCGTACTATTATAATTACAAGGGGTTTAATAGTATAGTGATGTTGGCGGTGGTGTCGGCTAATTACGAGTTCCTGTATGTGGACGTGGGGAAGAATGGCCGGATGTCCGATGGTGGAGTGATCGCCCAGACGGAGTTCTACAGGCGTCTCCAGAATGGCAGCTTGGACTTGCCACCTCTAGAGGACAATGTTGAAGGTCTCCCATTTGTGTTCGTTGCTGATGAAGCATTTGCGCTGGGGGACCACCTGATGCGGCCATTCCCGATGAGGACCCTCACCCCGGAACAGAGGGTTTTTAATTACCGGCTGGCCAGAGCCCGAAGAGTGGTGGAGAACACATTTGGAATCCTGGCCAGCCGGTTCCGATTATTTCTGACACCCATCCATATGGCGGAGTATAAACTGAACCATATAATACTTGCCTGCTGTGTTCTCCATAATTTTTTAAGAAAACATTCAGCCAACTATGCTGGCTCAGTTGGGCATGAGGCCGGAATCCCAAATCCATCAACACTGACGGCGCTTGAAAGTGGCCGTCCTGGCTTGCCCTTCCTGAGTGCCCGTGATGTCCGGTTACGATACCTGGAGTTCTTTGCTGGTAGGGGGGCTATCAATATGCCAGACAATCTGTGAAACCTTTTTCAAATAAAAAACAACCAAAAGAAATTCTTTGTGGACATTTACTGCTTGTGTTTGTTTTAGCTGACCCTGACAGAAATGTGTTGAGTGCAGAAAATGTCGTGATTGGGTAACCTTATAAAAAACAGTGTTGGCTGGTACTTCCTAAATGCAAAAACACATTTCACTACAAGTGCACTTGCAACTGCACTGAACCTGCATTTGTAGTGCAAAGTGTATTTGCCCTTAGGAAATAACCCCCATTTTTGCATAAAACAGCAATTACATCACCCCAAAAGTGTTGTAGTGTTGAGACAAAAATCCACACATTCTTGAGTAAGCCACTTTTTTATACCTGCACAATCACATGTACATTTACGAAAGGTTTTTAAAACAAACCAACATGTTTGTTGTATAACAATTTTTGCAGTAGCATTATAAAAAATCGAAATATCCATTTCAGATAAAACAGGCCTGTGTAAAACCAACAAGAAAGCCAAAAAACTTGAACTTACAAAGTTCACATATGGGAAAACCTGAAGGCTATATCAGACATCAGTATTTAGGAACTGGGTTTGATATAGCGTTCAGATGGGGGGAAATCACCCCTGGAAAAGCCAAATTTGGAAGATGCACACCAATTTACAAATGTCAACATGTGCTATCTGCCATCAGGGGGGATCAAGGGACGTGTTTTGGGGGAGCAAGCCCTTCCTCAACGCGACTTTATAATTGAGGAAGGGGTTGCACCCCCAAAACGCGTCCATTGATCTCCCGTGATGGCAGATAGCACATGTTGGCACACTGTGTGCATCCTCCAAATTTGGCTAAACATTGAAAAAAATTTTAGAAGATTGGACCACAATAAAACAGGTGATTTTGTGGGGTTTAAATTCGCCCCAAAACATCAATGATGTTATTATTTTTTTTTAATAACATCATTGATTTATTGCTGTATGTTGTGCAATTTGAGATTACACCCCATGATCTCCCCGATCAGGATCTGGGCACTTTCAGAAGTAAAGCGTTCTCTATCCCTCACATCACGATCACCTAAAAAGAGATAAAGAACAAAAAAAAAGGTCTCAAAAATCTGCCACCATCCATCTCTTTTACCTGAGCCTGTGGTCGCAGACACTCACCTGTTGTGGTGCCAATCTCCACCACATCTTCTTCTTCCTCCTGCTTTTCTTCTTGTGTTGGTGGTATTTCACCTTCTTCCATAGGTGGGGGGTCTGTGTTCTCCTGGGATGAGGGGTGTCCTCCGAGTCTTTTCTCCCCTATGTAAAACAAAATGGTATACTTAGCACACAGATATTTGATGGCAGAACTAGAAATAGGAAACATTGCTTGGAAGTGGGGTACAATTGTCTATTTTAGCCGAGTTCCAAGATGTATATTTTTTAGTGGCCTTTGTCAAGCTGCAATACTTTACCTGTTTGGTACAAGCTTCACAGATGTAGCCACCCCTATAGTATACACTGGAGCACCTGTGTGGCCCCCTAATAAAAATGGTGTTCTGGGGTCGCACACTAGTGCTCCAGTGTCCAGATGTGAAAACAGCTGCTCAGTGTCCTCTCCTTACACACAATCTAGTTGGCATTTCATTCTAGTAACAAACCCATCTACACAAACAAATATTTGGCATCCAAGTAGGCCCCAAAAAATTTGTGAAAATGCATATGGCCTAAACAATGGTGTTCTAGAGGCCGAAAGAAAAATGTTTGATACGAACGAATAATGGGCCCATGAACATTAAAGTTGCCCTTTTAAACGTTACAATTAATAAAAGCATATGGAGCAGAACGAACGGAATAAAGACAGAAAGAATAGGAACACAGCACAACTACTTACTTTTTTGCAGCACTCTCCGGATCTTTCGGTACTGCTCTGGCTCTCTCAACTTCAGGTCCGACCACCGCTTCCTGAGCTGATCTTTAGATCTTCGTACCCCGAAATTCCTGTGAAGGCTTTTGACCACTTTAGCAATGATTTTTGCCTTTCGGATGTTGGGGTTGGGGTAAGGCCCATATTTTCCGTCATAGTCGGACTTCCTCATGATGTCGACCATCTCCAACATCTCCCCAAAGGACGTATTTGTGGCCTTAAAACGTCTCCTTCTGGATTGGGACGTGCCTAGATCTGGGCTTTCCTCCTCCTCGTTGCTAGAATTAGCACGCACCTGCTGTAACTCCGCTATGTGCTCTTCACCCACTGCGCCGAACGAAAAGGGGTGGGGAATAGACTAGAAAGAATGTCAGGGGCGGGCGGAGTTACACGCATGCGCAGTGTGTATAAAGCGTAACACGCGTGCGTATTACGTACGATCTGTGAGCGGAGGAAGGAGCATTGGACGCGCCGATCGTAAGAACGAAGGTAAGAGACAAACTTGTGCCTATACTGCTTCTAGATTGAGGCCTATATTGTAACAAGATTAGGAGAGTTTTGTCTGACATTAGGCTTTGTCTTGTGTTGTGTCTTGCAGTGAACATGGATATCTTAATGAAAGACAATGACTTCATGTCAGTATTCATAGAGATGCTAAGGGAGCTGCCCTGTCTGTGGGAGATTACCCACCCCCATTTCAAGAACCAAGCAAAGAGGAAGGCAGCACTGGAGCAATTGTGTGAAATTGTGAAGCAGGTGATCCCCACGGCAGACATCACCTATTTAAAGATCTTCATTGGTGGCCTGAGGAGCACATATCTAAGGGAGCGCAAGAAAGTCCAGGATTCACAGAGATCCGGAGCAGCAGATGACATCTATGTCCCCAGGATGTTGTACTACGACAGGCTGCACTTTCTGGCAGGCCAGACTGAACCCAGGTCATCCCTCTCCAGTCTTCCTTCCACGCTTCCTTCCCCCCTGGCTGAGGCTTCTGACGCCCAACCTGGGCCTTCCAGGCCACATGTGGAGGAGCCCAGATTGATCCAGGTATAGCATTCCTCTAAATATTTCTGCTTGTCCAATCAATTATGTTAACTAGATGTTATTTGGGAGTACTAATTTAGGATTGGGATTGATGATGCAAAACATTACAACCATGTCCCTTTTTCATACACAGGGAAGTCTCAGCCAGGAGGTGGCCGGGCCGAGCCGGCTGGCTGATCTGCAGGTCCCTCCACCCCCCCTGAAAACAGAAAGTGGCAGTAGGAGGAGTACCCTAGAGGAGGCTGCTATAGGATTCTTTTGGAGGGCTACAGAGGTCCTGGGAGCACCCCACACCATGGAGGAGAACATTGATGCCTTCATAGCCTATAAAATGCAGAGGATGGAGGAGGGCCAAAAAGTCTTGTGTGAGGCCCTTATATCGGAGGCTCTGGAGAAAGGTAAGAGGGGCCAAATTACACCTCAGACACACCTTCGCGTTGGTCCTCCTCCTCCTCCTGCAGGTCCTCCTCCTCCTCCTCCCTCTCCTCCAGGTCCTCCCAGTCCTCCTCCAGGTCCCCCCAGTCCTCCTCCAGGTCCCCCCAGTCCTCCTCCTCCTCCTGCAGATCCTCCTCCTCCTCCTCCCTCTCCTCCAGGTCCCCCCAGTCCTCCTCCTCCTCCAGGTCCTACTCCTCCTCCTGCCACATCTCCAACTGCACAGCCACAGCCCGGAAGGAAGCGTGGAAGGAAGACCAGACAGTGATTGCCCTGGGTTCAGTCTGGTCGGCCAAAAAATGCAGCCTCTTGTGGTACCACAGCCTGGTGACACACATGTCATCTGCTGCTATCCGACTGCGAATTCTGGACCAGACTGCCCTCCCTTACATATGGACTCCTCAGGCCACCAATTTTGATGTTGAAGAATTGATGTCTGCCGTGGGGGTCCCAGGCTTCACTAATTTCTCCTGTTGATCCAGTGTTGCCTTCCTCTTTGTTTGGTTCGGATCCCTTAATAAAGGATTTTTGTTTTGAATTATACTCTCCTATGTGTTTTACTTCAAAAATGACAGTTGGTTTGTGAGGATTCAGGTACATTTCAAATATACAATGTGAAATGAACAAGGGACACCAACAACAAACAATCTCCTGGAGATTAAATAATAAAAGATATCAATGGTGTTGGGGTAACTTGACACACAAAACACACCCAAAAATATTCTGGATGAAAAATAAAAATAACATTGAACAAAGATCAGCCTTGGAAAAAATCCAAACATTAAAGAAAAAAAAAGGCTTAAAATCCGAAAAAAAAAAAAAAATAAAAAATATAAAACTGTCAGATGTGACAACTAATAACAATATATTCAGGGAATCCCACTAAAAAAACACAAATAAAACTTTGTGAGAAGTGTGTGTGAATATGAGCAGCAAAACTACTTAATTCTTGTCACATTATAAAGAAGAAGAGAGTGCGCTGTATTAAACCATTTTTAACATTGCAGCGTGACGAAAGTGCTGTATCCATTGCGAACGCTAAGTTTACCAGAACGAGCTGTCCCGTCTCGGAATTTCTTCTGAGCATGCGTGGCACTTTGTGCGTCGGAACAGGCCACACACGGTCGGAATTGACGCGATCGGATTTTGTTGTCGGAAAATTTTATCTCCTGCTCTCCAACTTTGTGTGTCAGAAAATCCGATGGAAAATGTCCAATGGCGCCCACACACGGTCGGAATATCCGACAACACACTCCGATCGGACATTGTCCATCGGAAAATCCGACCGTGTGTACGGGGCATAAGACTGGGCTGGCCATTCAAGTTCATGTGTGTGTAAAGGCTGGCATCCCAATATTTTTAACTAGTGTATCTGGCAAGATTTACAATGGTGGTGGAACCTTCCTACACATAAATACTACATTTAGACATAGTTATAGGACCTGGGAGATGAGACTTCTCTACATGAAACAGCATGTTTGGGAATCAAACCCAGATGCTCAGGGATGCTATAAGCAGAAGTTCTAACATCTAAGCCACAGAGCTGACACACGTGAAAACCTCCTACACATAAATAGACATAAATATTGCATTACTTTGGACAGGTGATGAAATTACATTACTCAAGAGTTATTCTTCTTGATTTAGTTTGTGATATTTGGTGTTTTTTGTGGGTGAGTGTAGAATAATGATATTACCCTCAAATTTTTAGGAATTACATTTTGATTTCTGATGTTGGTACACATATCACATTTTTTGGGCTCAAATTATGATTATTTGGAAATAATAAAAAGCACAAAAAATTGTGACTCATTTTAAATTTGCATCAGTAATAGTATTATGTGTGCTTTGTAAAGAAACCTGTGTGAGTTTGGGTAAAGATTTTTGCGAGATGGAGAGTAACAAGTGAAAGTGACAGAGAAAAATATATTTTACCAAAACATCAAAACATTCCACATTCTAGCATTCTTAAAATCAAAATATTTGAAGTAGAAGCAACAATGTTGCAAATGAAAATTTTATTTCAGAGAAAGATACATTTCATCTCAACATTAAAAGGGTTTATTTGTGAAAGTTACAATTGTTTCATTAGAATCAATGGCTAAAACTTGCATTGGATTATAATAGCGCTGATTTTCACTTCCAAAAAATGCTCTTTAACTCAGCGCTCATTTTCATATTTACTATAGCGCCTTGTAAAAAAGACACTGAAGCTAAAATGAGAGCTATTTGCATGTCTGAGCATGCTCAGTTGTGTTGGCACCTAGGGAATTCATCTCTTCTCAGACTTTTAAAGATACTTCAGTGTAGAAATCACTTTTTCACACAGTTTAAAAGCAGATTATCTTTAAATAATATACCGCACATTTCAGTACTATTTAGGCAATTATAACATGCTCTAAACAATATTTCCATGTGCAATTCTCCAGGTTTTAGCAAAGTAAGGGTTTGGGCGCTATTTGGTTTCAGGGAGCTATAGTAAATGTGATTTTGGGAGTATTTTCTCACCAGCACTATAGTGAATACCGTTTTAGTGCTAATTACCGCTAATTACCGCAATTAGTGTTAATTCACAGTAATTAGCGCTAATTAGCACTGCAGTGCTATAGTAATTGACCCCCATAGTTTGTACTTAGTGGGGGTTATTTACTAAAGGCAAATCCACTTTGCACTACAAGTGCAAACTACAAGTGCAAAGTGCATTTGAAATTGCACTGAAAGTGCACTTGGAAGTGCAGTCGCTGTAGATCTGAGGGGGACATTCAAGGTAAATAAAAAACAGCATTTTAGCTTGCACGTGATTATATAATAAAATCAGCAGATCTACCCCTCAGATTTACAGCGACTGCACTTCCAAGTGCACTTTCAGTGCAATTTCAAGTGCACTTTGCACTTGTAGTTTGCACTTGTAGTGCAAAGTGGATTTGCCTTTCGGAAATAACCCCTAATGTGCTTTACTTGCTGTTTTTGGAAAAATGTATAAAACACTTTGTAAAACAAAACAATCCACAGGCAGAGTCAACTCACCAAAAGACTCCTGATCAAAAAGCCTAGATTCTTACCTAAATGTACATAATATAACTGGATACTAATATTTACAGGTAAAGTTGATCCAGTAAATATCAGATTGCCTCTCTGGCTGGAGCAAATTGGATCACGCTTTGCTGTTTTTTTTTTCTTCATCTGGATCTGATGAACTGTGGTTATGGGATTGTGTAGATAGGATTGTAAAAAATTGTTTCCCTTTTATTGGTTGAACTAGATGGACTTGTGTCTTTTTTTCAACCAGAGTAACTATGTAACTATGTGTAACTATGCACAAGCACATTTCAAAGAATGTTTGTATTTGTTTTTTGTTTAGTTAAAGGATTTTTTTATCTTATGCCCCCTCGTTCAGCAAGGGTGAAACAGCAATGAACTACAGTCTAAACAAAAGGTTGAACTATCTGGGAGCAAAACAGATATGGGTACAATAGAACATACCAAATACAATATAATGAACCAAACAAAATAGGCTGCTATAACCACTGTTTACTCTTTTTTTTTTTTTTTTTTTGAGGGGTGGTGGCATTTTCTATAGCATAGGTGCACATATGCTATGCAAATGCAGATTTTTTTAAACGTAGTGTTTTCACAAGGCAAGGCACCTCCCTCTTTAAAAATACTCAAACATGGTGAATGACTGCCAGGAGCTAAACATTGCATTGCAGGAGACAAAGAGCAGTGCGATGGTATATTTAATCTTGATGAGAATGCAGCTTTCATGGATTTCACATGAGCAAGACTAATTCTAAGAGTGATTTGAAAAGATTGTGCATTTAGCTAAATAGGGGCTATGTTAGAAATAAACCTCAAATTGTCCCTACACTGACTTTTGTACATTACATTTGTCCAATCAAGTTTCTTCTGACTCTGTTCAGTCAAACTCTGGATTTTCTATTCTTCAAAGGGATATCCTGTCCAGTAGCATTGGCTTTATTTATATTAGTACCAATGTTTCATTTGCCAATCCAGATTTCCTTAATACATTCACTGTTCTTATCAATAATTCTTTCTCGGAGACATAGTATGATCTATCCTGCTCAGAAGTACACATTAGCTACATTTTTTTTATCCTGCAAATTTATTTTTTAGTGGAACATTCTCATAAATTCCTGCATATTTCAGCAACCAACACAGCCAAATTATATAACTGCTGTAAATAGCAGAAGTTAATGCTGGTGAATTAAAATCCAGATGCAGGAATGTACTTAGATTAACTGTATACACAAACACACATACACACACATTTGATTTTTTTTTTTTTAATTTAGTGTTCTTTGTAAAGTAAATATAAAGTATTGTATAGGTATATTTCTAATTTACAATTCTTAGGTGACTGGTGGTGTTTTGGACTACATTTCACATATAACCTGTATAGTCTTAATTACTTTCTTGAAGAAAAAAAAAAAACTGTTCACAGAAATGAATATCTAAGGCCCACATTAAACACATCACTAAGGGTATCAGAGGAGAGACTCATCTGACTCACCTCTTCACCCTTTCTGCTCTGTATGGCTTTGTATGGACTTTCAATAATAGAAAGACCGATAGAAGCAAACTACCTCTGTGCTGTCTCTTTTACAAAGCCATATTTGCATCCTACATTATGCTGATTTAAATAATATAAATTTGATAAAAGTAACAAAAAAGAAACTTAAATGTCAGTTTGCGTTTTTTAAACTTAAATATAAATTATTAAAATTGTCCCAAACCCTTTACAGATTCTCTTTTATTATGTTATGCTTTTGCTTTTGATAAAGACATTTGTAAATGTTAATAACCCATACACTTGTAAATCAGTACCAAACTTATCTGTAGTTATCATTCAGACATTTCAGCAAAAAATTAATATTTAAAGCAAAAAAGTATCAGCATAGAATACTATCACAGTTACTGAACTGATATATGTAAGATTCCTCTTGCATACCTAAATATTATTAGACCTAAGTTCATGCTTGTTTCTGAATGCAAAATATGGACAGTAGACTTTGAGCTGTGAATGGAACTTTCATTTCTTGTAAAACCAATGGCTTAATTTCCTGTCTTTTCATTGCCTTAAGGTAATGTACTTCATACTTAAGAAGAATTGCGCCAGCCAGTATTTTAGAGGCATTTCTGCTTCCACCTTAGGGAACAGAAACACATTCACAAGTAAAAGCAGAATTGCTATAATTCTATCTATTCACTGTATTTAATTTTTTTTTTTAAATTGTGACATACATCTTTAACTACTTCAATACAGGGCACTTACATTCCCTTCCTGCCCAGACCAATTTTCAGCTTTCAGCGCTCTCACAATTTGAATAACAATTACTCAGTCATGCAAAACTGTACCCATATGAAATTTGCATCCTTCTTTTCACACAAATAGAGCTTTCTTTTAGTGGCATTTAATCACTAGTGGGTTTTTTATTTTTTGTGCCATAAATAAAAAAGACTGTAAATTTTGTGAAAAAATGCCCTTTTCTTTGTTTCTGTCATAAAATCTTGCAAATTTGTAATGTTTCTTCATAAATTTGGGCCAAAATTTATACTGCTACATATCTTTGGTAAAAATAACCCAAATTAGTGTATATTATTTGTTCTTTGTGAAAGTTATAGAGTCTACAAACTATGGTGCCAATCACTGAAAAATATCACATCTGATCACACCTGATGTACTGAAGGCCTATCTAATTTCTTGAGACACTAACAAGTCAGGAAAGTACAAATACCCCCCAAATGACCCCTTTTTAGAAAGTAGACATTCCAAGGTATTAAGTAAGTAGCATGGTGAGTTTTTTAGTTGTAATTTTTTCCCACAATTCTTTGCAAAATGAAGATTTTTTTTTTTTTTTTTTTTTTACAAAATTGTCATATTAACAGGTTATTTCTCTCACAGAGCATATGCATACAACAAATTACACCCCAAAATACATTCTGCTACTCTTCCCAAGTAGAGCGATGCCACATGTGTGAGACTTTTACACAGCCTGGCCACATACAAAGGCCCAACATTGAAGTAGCACCTTCATGCGTTCTACGAGCATAAATTACACATCTCATTTCTCAACCACCCATTACACCTTTGAAGGCCCTGGAGAACCAGGACAATGGAATTGCCCATTTTGGCAAGAAAACACCCCAGTATATAATATATGAGGCATAATGAGTCTTTTGAACAGTTCATATTTTTCCAGAAGTTTTTGGAAAATGTGGAAAAAAATGAAAACGCTTCTTTTTTACACAGTTGTCCATTTATCAGATATTTCCAACACATAGCAAATACATAGCAAAAACGACACCTGCTACTCCTCCTGAGTATGGCGATACCACATGTGTGAGACTTTTACACAGCCTGACCACATACAGAGCCCCAACATCCAAATAGCATCATCAGGCGTTGTCAGGTACCTGTCAGCACCGAACAGGGGCACATGCATGCACGCATGCACCTGCACACCCCTTCCCGAATTGAGCAATGGCATCTCCCTACCGGTATGCACCAGCGCGCCCAGTGTGCGCTGTCATGCCTTCAGCCTATAAAGAAAAAAATAATAACTTCTGGACTTGCAATATCAACATTGCCCACTAGATGCCACTCTCAACGAAGGACTATTGATGGGTAGTGTTCTATGGTTAATAGACATTTCCTGTCATAACACTAGGAACTAGCCCACTTCCTATTGCAACTCTTTCATCTTTACCATGAGGAGAACAGACTGCAATGGAGCCAACTAAGCCTGTACTGCATGTTCTGAGGAATTCCCAGTCCTTCTAGGGCAGCAATGCTGGTATGCTAAAGATTGTTTATTTGTATACCTAGTAGACATTTGTTATGTTCATGTAATTCTTATATATGTTCATTGTCTGTTTATTTTTAGTTTCACTGTGTGTACCGCGTGTGTACATCCTATCTTATATGACCACCACCTGTTCATCATAATAAAGATCCAAGGTTACAGACAGTCTGGTTATTGTAGGTTTCAAGGTTTAAACTGTATGTTGAGCTACATACACGCCAGGGGCAAACGTGTAGCAAGAACAGAACAGCAAAACAGCCACTATCCAGCAAGTGGGATTTAGGACAGTGACTACAGAGAGGCCTGCTACCCTGTCAGTGCAGTCACCTGCATACGGCAATACAGCAGTCTCTACACAGTCAAGTATTCCTGCGAGCAACATGTCACATAGCCAGGCATCCTCACTCAAGACAAGGTCCCAAGTTTTCGACTCCTCTAGATCTTTCTCCACAAGCAATGCACTCGCTATCACACGTGCAAAGGCTGAAGCCACCAAGGCCCGAGCAGCCTTTGCTGAGCAAGAAATGCAGATCAAAAAGGAGAAGCCCTCCTAGAAGTAACCCTAGAGAAACTCACTGTAGAGAAGGAAGCAGCAGCCGCCATAGCCGAAGCAGAGGCCTTAGAATTAGCTGTATACCCGAGAAGTGAATGCAGCAGACGCAGCAATATTCTTGACCCAGAAGCTGAAACTCAAGATTCTCTACAACCAACTTCAGATTACATCAATCAACATTTTAAGCCAAGCAGTGACAAAGATGATGTCAAAGACACTACACGGTACTGCCGCAAGTCAGCAACAAGCCTCAAGCCTGCAAACAGGAGAAATCCATGCAAAGGGACACCCCCTACGAGAGACTCCCTAAACGTGAGATAACACAGCCTTCTAATCGCCATCCAAAACCAACGTCCAAGTCAGAGCCGTACGACAGAGGCCAGCTTGACACCCTCAAAAGGTATGACTACACACAGCCATCTCACCACGGCAACATACAGCAGGCTAAAAAAGCCACCATAGACTTTGCAAGGTTCTTTGCATGATGTGAGTTAGTCACCAAAGGACTTGAAAAGTTTAATGACTGCCCTGAAAGCTACAGAGCCTGGCGGTCTTCCTTTCAAAATGCCATCAGAGACTTAGATCTGTCTTGCAGTGAAGAGATAGACCTCCTGTTCAAATGGCTTGGAAACGAGTCTGCATACCAGGCGAATCAGGACAATAATTATAAACCACCCAGACACTGGTCTTAAAATGATTTGGGATAGACTTGATGAGTGTTATGGTTCAGCAGAAGCAGTAGAAAGTGCACTATTCAAAAGACTTGATAACTTCCCCAAAATACCTAACAAAGCCTATCGGAAACTTAGGGAGCTAAGTGACTTGCTAATAGAACTTCAAGTAGCTAAATCCGAGGGGGACTTACAAGGACTTGCATTCCTTGACACAGCCAGAGGTGTCAACCCCATTGTACAAAAGTTACCCTATAACTTGCAAGAGCAGTGGATTACACATGGATCCAGATTTAAAAGACAGTATGATGTTCCATTCCCTCCTTTTTCTGTTTTTGTGGACTTTGTGTGTCAGCAAACTAAAACAAGAAATGATCCAAGTTTTGATTTTACATTGTCATGTGCTGCTCCTTCAGGACTTAACCCTCAGCAAACCTCCAGTAGCAGTACACAAAACTAACGTGACTCCTCCATATTCTTTTCACAGGTCTGCCAGCTTCTTAAACTCAGACAAAGGTCAAAGATCCTGGTAAGCAGTGTCCCTTGCATCGGAAGCCGCATCCTCTCCTAAAATGCAGAGCCTTCAGAGAGAAAACCCTGCAGGACCGCAAGGCCTTCCTCAAGGAGAACCACATCTGCTACAGGTGCTGCTCTTCCACATCTCACCTCGCCAAGGGCTGTAAGGTCAGTTTAAAATGCACAGAATGTGACAGCTCAGATCACAACACAGGTTTACATCCTGGGCCAGCTTTATGGACTTTACAACACACTTTCACCACTAGTGAGCATGGCGGGGAGGAAGAGCACACCATTACAACTACACCAGAGATTATTTCACAATGTACAGAGGTCTGCAAAGGAGTCATAGGTGGCAGGTCCTGCTCCAAAATCTGCCTATTCAGAGTCTACCTAGCAGGCCAAAAAGACAAAACTATTAAGCTTTACGCAATTCTGGATGACCAAAGTAACAAGTTATTAGCCAGCTCAACCTTCTTTGACATCTTTGGCATTAAAGGCCTCAGCATCCACTACTCCTTAAAAACTTGTGCAGGAATAGTGGAGACGGCGGGGAGGAGAGCATCCGGCTACCAAGTCGAGTCCATTGACGGACAAAGATCCCCGACCATAGATCTGAAATTCCTACACCAGATGTGGCTGCTCATCACCCACACTTGAAACGCATAGCGCATCTGTTACCAGAACTTGATCCTCAGGCTCAGATTATCCTACTCCTTGGGAGAGATATCTTATGAGTCCACAAATCAAGAGCTCAAATTAATGGTCCCAACAACGCTCCTTATGCTCAGAGGTTAGACCTTGGATGGGTCATCATAGGAGATGTCTGTCTAGGAAGCATGCACAAACCTAACTCCGTTAACACCATGCTCACACGTACCCTAGAGAATGGGTGTCCCTCTCTTTTCCAGCCATGCCACAACCACTTCCTTGTTAAGGAATCGCCCTACATCACCCACTTGTCTTGTCCCTTCACAAGCCCCACTAGTGACAACCTTGCCTGTGACAGTGACCGAGACCATTTAGGGTGCACAGTCTTTCAATGAACTAAAGTTGACAATCGTGTGGCAATGTCTATTGAGGACAAACACTTCTTAGAAGTAATGGAGCAAGGATTAATCAAAGATAGCACAAACAGCTGGGTCACACCTCTTCCCTTCAGACCACAGAGACAACGCTTACCTAATAACAGAGAACAAGTGCTACAACGTTTCCCTTAGACGTAATTTACAAAGAAAGCCAGAGATGAGAGAACATTTCTTTTCTTTCATGGGGAAGATCTTTGAGAACTCTCACGCCGAGATAGCTCCTACCCTTAAAGACTCTGAAGAGTGTCGGTACCTTCCTATATTCAGAGTGTACCATCCTAAAAAGCCAGGTCAAATCAGAGTAGTGTTTGACTCTAATGCCAAATTGAAGGGTGTCTCCCTGAATGGTGTCCTCTTGACAAGTCCAGACCTCAACAAGAAAACTCCTGGGAGTGTTCTTACGCTTCCGCAAAGATTCTATTGCCTTCATAGCTGACATCCAACAGATGTTCCATTTCTTCCTGGTCCGAGAGGAAGACAGAAACTTCCTAAGGTTCCTTTGGTTCAGAGACAATGACCCTTCCAAAGACATCTCAGAGTATCGCATGAGGGTACACATCTTTGGAAATAGCCCTTCACCTGCAGTCGCTATCTACGAACTCAGACATTCCGCCCAAGAAGGTGAACTTGAGTATGGCTCAGACGTAAAGCAATTTGTAGAGAAAGACTTTTATGTAGATGACTGCTTGAAATTCCTACCTTCCAGTGAGTCTGCAATCTGTCTTCTTAAAAGACCACAGGAAATGCTCGCTTGCTTCCAACAGCAAAGAGGTAATGGAAGCTTTCCCTGCTCAAGACCATTCTAACGATCTAAGAGACTTAGATCTAGGTACAGACTCTTTACCTGTACAGCGTAGTCTAGGTCTACTTTGGGACTTGAAATCTGATTCCTTTACCTTCCAAATAAATGGAGAAGAAAACCCTTTCACTCACAGAGGTGTCTTGTCCACAATCAATAGCCTATACAACCCATTAGGATTTGCTGCACAATTCAGGGTAAAGCCCTACTTAGAGACTTGATTCATGAAACATCCGACTGGGATGCCCCACTACCCCCTGATAAGAGGAACTCTTGGGTAGGGATGAGCCGAACACCCCCCTGTTCGGTTCGCACCAGAACTTGCGAACAGGCAAAAAATTTGTTCGAACACGCGAACATCGTTAAAAACACCGTTGAAGTTTATGGGACACGAACATGAATAATCTAAAGTGCTAATTTTAAAGGCTTATATGCAAGTTATTGTCATAAAAAGTGTTTGGGGACCTGGGTCCTGCCCCAGGGGACATGGATCAATGCAAAAAGAAGTTTTAAAAACGGCCGTTTTTTCGGGAGCGGTGATTTTAATAATGCTTAAAGTGAAACAATAAAAATGTAATATCCCTTTAAATTTTGTACCTGGGGGGTGTCTATAGTATGCCTGTAAAGGGGCGCATGTTTCCCGTGTTTAGAACAGTCTGACAGCAAAATGACATTTCAAAGGAAAAAAAGTCATTTAAAACTACTCACGGCTATTAATGAATTGCCGGTCTGACAATACACATAAAAGTTCATTGATAAAAATGGCATTGGAATTCCACACAGGGGAACCCCGAACCAAAATTAAAAAAAAAAAAATGACGTGGGGGGTCCCCCTAAATTCCATACCAGGCCCTTCAGGTCCTTTTATGTCCTCCACCAGACCCTTAAGGTCTGGTATGGATTTTAAGGGGAACCCCGCACCAAAATTAAAAAAAAAATGTTGTGGGGTCCCCCTAAAAATCCATACCAGACCCTTATCCGAGCACGCAACCTGGCAGGCCTCAGGAAAAGAGGGGGGGACGAGAGAGCGGCCCCTCCCCCTCCTGAACCGTACCAGGCCACGTGCTCTCAACATTGGGAGGGTGCTTTGGGGTAGCCCCCCAAAACACCTTGTCCCCATGTTGATGAGGACAAGGGCCTCATCCCCACAACCCTGGCCGGTGGTCGTGGGGGTCTGCGGGAGGGCAGGAATCTGGAAGCCCCCTTTAACAAGGGGACCCCCAGATCCCGGCCCTCCCCCCTGTGTGAAATGGTAGGGGGGTACTTGTACCCTCCTACCATTTCACTAAAAAAGTCTCAAAAATGTTAAAAGTGACAAGAGACAGTTTTTGACATTTCCTTTATTTAAATGCTTCTTCTTTCTTCTATCTTCCTTTGGTTTCTTCCTCCATCTTCTTCTTCTGGTTCTTCCTCCGGTGTTCTCGTCCGGCATCTTCCTCCCGGGCGTCGGCATCTTCTTCCCTTCTTCTCCTCGGGCCGCTCCGCATCCATGATGGCATGGAGGGAGGCTCCCGCTGTGTGACGCTTCTCCTCTCCATCTTCTTCTCTTCATCTTCTTCTCTTCATCTTCTTGTCTTCATCTTCTTTTCATGCCGCTCCGCATCCATGATGGCATGGAGGGAGACTCCATGCCATGTGTGACGCTTCTCCTCTTCTGACGGTTCTTAAATAACGGGGAATGCCACAGGGAAGTCCCGTCAAGTCCCCGTGTATCAGAGGGGGGCCCCGCCCCCCATTATTTAAGAACCGTCAGAAGAGGAGAAGTGTCACACAGCGGGAGCCTCCCTCCATGCCATCATGGATGCGGAGCGGCCCAAAAAGAAGATGAAGACAAGATGATGAAGAGAAGAAAATGAAGAGAAGAAGATGAAGAGAAGAAGATGAAGAGAGAAGCGTCACACAGCGGGAGCCTTCCTCCATGCCATCATGGATGTGGAACGGCCCGAGGAGAAGAAGGGAAGAAGACGCCGATGCCACGGAGGAAGATGCCGGACGAGAACACCGGAGGAAGAACCAGAAGAACCAGAAGAAGAAGAAGATGGTGCTGGTATAGATTTTGAGGGGGACCCCACGCCATTTTTATTTTAAATTTTGGCCAGGGTTCCCCTTAATATCCATACCAGACCTGAAGGGCCTGGTATGGAATTTAGGGGGACCCCCACGTCATATTTTTTTTTAAATTTTGGTTCAGGGGTTCCCCTGTGGGGAATTCCCATGCCGTTTTTATCAATGAACTTTTATGTGTATTGTCGGACCGGCAATTCATTAATAGCCGCGAGTAGTTTTAAATGACTTTTTTTCCTTTGAAATGTCATTTTACTGTCAGACTGTTCTAAACATGGGAAGCATGTGCCCCTTTACAGGCATACTATAGACACCCCCAAGGTACAAAATTTAAAGGGATATTACACTTTTATTATTTCACTTTAAGCATTATTAAAATCACTGCTCCCGAAAAAACTGCCGTTTTTAAAACTTTTTTTTGCATTGATCCATGTCCCCTGGGGCAGGACCCAGGTCCCCAAACACTTTTTATGACAATACCATGAATATAAGCCTTTAAAATTAGCACTTTTGATTTCTCCCATAGACTTTTAAAGGGTGTTCCGCGGCATTCCAATTTGCCGCGAACACCCCAAGTTGCGAACAGCCGATGTTCGAGTCGAACATGAGTTTGACTCGAACTCGTAGCTCATCCCTACTCTTGGGTAGAGTGGAAGAAATCTCTATCAGTCTTATCTGATCTCCATGTTTCACGCCCATATGCTCTCATACCTTCTACACAGACACAGAGCTAAAACCTTTGCATATACTGTGATGCTTCTATCAAGGCAATAGCTGCTGTGGCCTACTTAAGAACTGTTGACACTACAGCACAATGTCACGTAGGATTCGTCATGGGCAAGGCAAAGCTAGCTCAACACCCTGAGCACACTGTACCTAGGCTAGAACTTTGTGCTGCAGTACTAGCTGTTGAACTAGCAGAACTTATAACCTCAGAAATGGACATTGACCTCAAGGATATTCAGCTCTACATGGACAACAAGGTAGTGCTAGGCTACATCTACAATGAGACCAGATGTTTCTATGTCTACGTCAACAACAGAGTGTTGAGGATTAGGAGATCCACTCGTCCAACACAATGGCGCTACGTACCTACTAACCATAATCCTGCAGACCATACTACAAGAGCTGTTGCTGCATGTAACCTTAAAGGCACAACATGGTTTACAGGACCTGCATTCTTGTACAATGCAAAACAGACTGTTCCTAAGATTGACACTATTGAACTAGTAGATCCAGACTCAGATGCTGACATCCGTCCTGAGATCTCGACATTTCAGACTGCAACTTCAGACTGCCAGCTTAAATCTAACAGATTTACCAGATCCTCAAAATGGAAGACGCTTGTTCAAGCTATTTCTTGTCTTATCCGTATAGCTAATTTTGTTGTCATCTGAGGAATAAATAGTGGTATCTGATGATACCAGGCGGGGAGTGTCATGTCTTCTGGACTTGCAATATCAACATTGCCTACTAGATGCCACTCTCGACAAAGGACTATTGATGGGTAGTGTTCTATGGTTAATAGACATTTCCTGTCATAACATTAGGAACTAGCCCATGTTCCAATACATAGCAAAAATGACACCCCAAAATACATTCTGCTACTCCTCCTGAGTATGGCGATACTACATGTGTGAGACTTTTACACAGCCTGACCACATACAGAGCCCCAACATCCAAATAGCATCATCAGGCATTGTCAGGGACTTGTCAGCACCGAACAGGGGCACATGGGTGCACGCATGCACCTGTGCGCCGCTTCCCGAATTGAGCAATGGCGTCTGCCTACCGGTATGCACCAGCACGCCGGGTGTGTGCTGTCATGCCTTCAGCCTATAAAGAAAAAATAATATCTTCTGGACTTGCAATATCAACATTGCCCACTAGATGCCACTCTCAACAAAGGACTATTGATGGGTAGTGTTCTATGGTTAATAGACATTTCCTTTCATAACACTAGGAACTAGCCCACTTTCATCTCAACTCTTTCATCTTTACCATGAGGAGAACAGACTGCAATGGAGCCTGCTACTTTACTGCATGTTCTGAGGAATTCCCAGTCCTTCTAGGGCAGCATCGCTGGTATGCTAAAGACTGTTTATTTGTATACCTAGTAGACATTTGTTATGTTCATGTAATTCTTATATATGTTCATTGTCTGTTTATTATTAGTTTCACCGTGTGTACCATGTGTGTACATCCTATCTTATATGACCACCACCTGTTCATCGTAATAAAAATCCAAAGTTACCGACAGTCTGGTTATTGTAGGATTCAAGGTTTAAACTGTATGTTGAGTTACATACACGCCAGGGGCAAACGTGTAGTGAGAACAGAACATGCACGTTAATGTCGTTTGGCGCCACAGAACCTTTAACCACTTGCTTACTGGGCACTTAAACCCCCCTCCTGCCCAGACCAATTTTCAGCTTTCAGCGCTGTCGCACTTTGAATGACAATTGTGCGGTCATACAAAACTGTACCCAAATGAAATTTTTATCATTTTTTCCCACAAATAGAGTTTTCTTTTGGTGGTATTTAATCACAGCTGGGATTTTTATTTTTTGCTAAACAAACAAAAAAAGATGGAAAATTTTGAAAAAAAAAACATGTTTCATAGTTTGTTATAAAATTTTGCAAACAGGTCATTTTTCTCCTTCATTGATATGAGCTGATGAGGCGGCACTGGTGGGCACTGATAGGCTGCACTGATGGGCACTGATAGGCACAGTTAAGGTGGCACTGATAGGCACAGTTAAGGCAGCACTGATGGGGACAGATAAGGCGGTACTGATGGGCACAGATAAGGTGGCACTGATGGCCACTGATGGGCGCTGATGGGTGGCACTGATTGGTGGCATGGATGGGTGGCACGGATAGGTGGCACTGATGGGCACTGATAGGTGGCACTGATGGGCGGCACTGATGGGCACTTATGGGCACTGGTAGGTGACACTGATGGGCACTGATAGGTGGCACTGATGTGCAGCACTGTTGTTGCACTGATGTGGGTGCTGATGGGTGGCACTGTGGGCACTGATGGGTGACGCTGGTGGGCACTGGTAGGCGGCACTGCTGCCTATTGCTGTGGGGGCAGATGATCGCCATGAGCGGGTTTTTTTCCTCCTCGCGCGAGGAGGAAAAATAGACGATTAACGGCTCTGTTTACATCACATGATCAGCTGTCATTGGCTGATCGTGGTAAAGGGTTGGGACCGACCCCTTACTCTGATCTGTGATCAGGCGAGTCTTATAGACTCGCTGATCACTGAGCGCGTCGCGCGAGCCCTGCAGGGGGTGCGCCGGTCGCTCGTGCACGGGACGACGTCAATAAACGTCATCCCGGCAATGTAGATCCGCGCTGTTGCCGTCATTTGGCAATAGCATGGATCTGAAGAGGTTAAAAGCCTTACAGCTGCACTTGTGCGGTGCTGTTTTGTCTTCAGCTCTGTGCCTTGTTACTCGTATCTGATTGCTGATCTATTATACCGACCCGGCTCTGTCTGACCTCTCTGCTCTCTCCAATCCAACCCCGGCCTGCTGACTCTGCCTGAACTTCTGCCTGTGATCCATTGCCGACCTCTGCCTGCTATACCGACTCTGCTATTGCCTGCTTTGTTCATCTGCCTGATTACCTACCAACCCAGACTGTCTGACCCTGCTGCTGCTCCGCTCTGTGTGTTGCTATTCTCCCGGCTTATCTCATCAGCTCCAGTTGCTGCTGATGCTGTATCCATCAGCTCTTCAGATCGCTAATCTGCTTCTGTCTGCTGTCATCTGCAGTCCAGCCACTCCTGGAGGTTCACCACTCTACTACAAGTGCCAGCTGCTTCTACTTCCACAGACACTCCTACCCACTGTGCTCACAAGGCCACTGTCCCCATTTCAGTGACTCCTGAACCAGCGTTGTAAGAGAGGTCTCCTCCTACAAGTCGGGCTCTACTACCAGATACCTAACAGGCATTCTAGTAGCATAAATTACATATATAATTTCCTGGAAACCTATAATTTTTGAAGGCCCTTCATATTTCTAACACATAGCATGTACATACCAAGAATTACATTCCAAAATAAATTCTATTGCGGAAAGGGTAAAAATGACCTGTGCTTTTAGTAGTGTCCACAGAGGAGAGCACTGGTCCAGGTAGCAGGCAAGGATGTGTTTAGCAACAGCAATAGTAATTATCCAGGCAGCAGGCAGCAATATTGTCTATAGTCAGCACAAGGATATTGTCAGCACAGTCCATAGAAATTGTCCAGGCAGAGACAGCCAGCACAGCCATAATATTGCTCCTGGCTCACTGTTACCTGTAGACACTCATTATTGTACTGGTCTCCAGCCCTTCATAAACATACTGCCTCTTGCTACAGCTAATTATTTGCATAGTCCAGGTAGCAGGCAGAGGTGTGGTCTGTTCATGTGGCAGACCGAGGCATGATGGCAGTAAGTCAGCAGCAGGATGAGGACCGCAATAAGGTAAGACCTGTGCACAGGGGCACAGGGGTAGAGGCTTCGCCCACCCAAATCTCTATGAAGCCTCCGGACTCTAAACCCAAATCCAGAAATTACGAAACCCGGAGATAACAAAATTTTTTTTTTTTCCAGCCGGAAAAACAATTCTGGAGCCCCTCACATATGTGAGACCCCTGTGTACTACAGTAGCAGGGCAACAGATCAGTCGAAGCGGTAGGCAAAAGCATAGTGCATAAAACAGGCCAGAGTCAGTTCATGTGCAAGCAGTCCAAGCGGTAGGCAGAAGCGTAGTTGATAAAACAGGCCAGGGTCAGTTCACGTGGAAGCAGTCCAAATGGTAGGCAAAGGCATAGTCAAAAAACAGGCCAGGGTCAGTTCACATGGTTATTTGGAGAAGCATGGAAAATGGTCAGCACAGATGATGAAAATGGGGAAATGGTTAAAAATATGGGCTAATATTTTAGGGATGTATGATAAAGTTGGAAGCATTCAGCAATGCAAAGGCCAGGTTGGGAGGGACACTGGGGACAATGGTAGCTGGTATCTCTTCGAAATCCTCTTTTGCTGCAAACATGACATTTTTTTTGTTGTCTTCGGCCTGCTTCAGATGGTGGAATGTTGTACGGGAAGTGGTGCTCATGAAGTCGGCTAACAGCATTAGAGCAAAGGTCTTCTGGGTGGGGTCTTTGCTGATAGATGAGGGACATGACAACTTCTTCTATGAATTTTAGGAAGGGGGTGGGGCTTTCCGTGGATTTGGTGTAGACTACGTAGGAATTATAAATGGCCAAATGAATAAGATAAATTGCTACCTTCTTGTACCAGAATCGGGACCGCCTTATTGACAAATAGGGCTGAACCATTTGATCATTGAAATCCATCCCCCCATGTAGCGATTGTAATCTTGGACACATGTTGGCTTTTCAATGGGACCTCGTCTTCTTTGAACCTCAATTGTAGTGTCGTCATGGATGGTGGACATCATGTGCACATCCGTTTTATCCTTCCACCTCAAGGCCAGCACTTTGTTGCATCTCAATGTTGCTCTTTTCCCGCTTCACAGCTTTGTTCACTAGAGATTGTGGGAAGCCCTTCCTATTCTTTCTGGAGGTTCTGCAGGCCAGGTTTTTTGCGATATATAAGTGTTTGAAAAGGTGCAGGCTGGTGTAGAAGTTGTCAAGGTACATGTGATATCCTTTGTTCAGAAGTGGGTATGCCAGGTCCCATGCAATCATTCCAGTTGTGCCCATGTAGGCCAGGCACTCAGGGGGCTGGAGCTGAGAATCTCTTCCTTCATATATGCAGGACACCTACAAATATCCTGTGACTCTCTCACAGAGCTTGTAAAATTGTACTCCGTATCTGGCCCTTTTGCTAGGAATGTATTGCTTTATTTCTAGCCGGCCTGAAAAGTGTACCAGGGACTCATCTACACATATATTCTGATCAGGGACATAGAGTTCAGCAAATCGTTGGGAAAAGAAATTTATCAGTGGGCGAATTTTATATAACTTATCGTAATTTGGATGATTGCGGGGAGGGCACTGGGTGTTGTTGCTAAAATGAAGGAATCTCATAATCATCTCATATTGGGACCTGGACATTACGGCAGAATAAGTGGGCATGTGGTAGATGGGGTTGGTGGACCAATAGGCATATCCTTAATTTTTTTGTAAGCTCCATGTTTATGATGAGGCCCATAAACAATTTGAACTCCTCCAAATTCAAATCTCTCCACTCAAACAGACAGGCATATGATGATTGGGGGTTGTTAGAAATATACTGCTGGGCATATAAATTGGTCTGGTCCACAATGAATTGCAGCAAAGTGTCGGGCAAAAACAGATAAAAACAATCAATCTCTGTGAAATTGGGTGTTGGCCTGTACACCTGGCTGTGCTGTGAAAAGGGGAATAATTGGTGATCCCGAGTCGGAAGGCAGCCATGTTGGGTTGGCAAGACCATCTGGCATGTATGTAGAGGCCCTAGCTCTTGGGGGATGTGACACTCCAGTAGTTGGGGGATTTGAATACCCTGTGCTGGTACTCAGGCGTGATGTGGCAGCACTGGTACTGGGCCTGGGCATTTGTTCCTGGGGCCTATCGTTGGCGGCAGCACTGGTACTGGGCATTTGTTCCCGGGGCCTATTGCTGGCGGAAGCGCTGGTACTGGGCCTGGGAATTTGTTCTTTGGGCCTATTACTGGCGGCAGCGCTGGTACTGGGCCTGGGAATATAATCCTGGTTGCTAGCGGCTGCCTGGTTTCCAGAGCGCCATGCCCTTTTAGGAGGGACCCATTCTTCTTCCAAATCATTTGCCGATTCAATACTCTCAATTGAATCAAATGCCGAATTTGATTCGGAATCAGAATTGGAATCTGATGAGAACTCCCCGCTGCTCTCATAAGTCATGGAGAGGATCTGAAACTCCTCCTCGCTGGTATATAATATTTTAGACATGACGTTGATGGCTGTGAGACAGGTGGCAGGTGATGGTCACTAATGGGCCGTGCGATGAGTGGCAGGTGATGTTCACTGATAGGTGATGACGGTGTGACGGGCGATGGTCACCGATGGGTGACAGGCGATGGTCACTGATGGGTGACAGTCCATGGCCACTGATGGGTGACAGGTGATGGAGGACAGGCCACAGTCACTGATGGGTGACGGGTGCATCGCTGACGGTCACTGATGGGTGATGGGTGACTGGGCAGGTCACTGATGGGTGCAACGCTGACGGTCACTGATGAGTGACAGGTAATGGGTGACAGGGCACAGTCACTGATGGGTGACGGGTGCACCACTGACAGTCACTGATGGGAGTTTCTTATGTGACAGGTGCATCTTATGGGGTGACTGTTGGGTGACAGGTGACAATGGGGGGCGATGGGACAAGTGTTGTGCTTGGTGCAGAAACTACAGAACACAGATCTGTAACTCACTGCTCCTGGCTCTTCTCTCCTCACACTGGAAACGGTGTGAGGAAGGAAGAGCCGGTAGCAGCTAGTTACCAGTCTGTGTTTACATTTCGTGATCCTTTCACAGCTGGTAAACAGCTGCTGGCCAATAGCTGTTTACCTGCGTCGGTGGCAGGGAACACGCTGCCACCGACGTGCATGCACAGCGCATTCGCACGTGTGTGCCGTGCAAAGTGGGGAGGTACCATCTGCGATCGCCCGTCACTTCATCATGGCCGATCACATGGTAAACAGATATGCCCAATGGCTGTTCACCCCCGTCGGTGACGAGGGTGTCTCTGTGACACGCCTCCACCGACAGTACATGACTGCGCGCACATGATTGTGCGCATGCCCTGTTTAAATGGACGAACGTCATATGACACCCGCCCAGAATGAGAGCCATGCCGCCCAGCCGTCATATGACGGATAAAATGCATCTTTAAATAAGTACTGCATTCATGTTATTTATCACAATATTGCTTAATAAATGTGGTGCCAGGTTTTAAAACAGTTAGAAACTGAGGGAGATAACAATATAGCACTCAGGATATGTTTGCTAGTAATGGAAAAGTGCTGTTTTCTGGGGAAATGCTGGATAAATACCTGCCATCATCAACCAGCTTTCATGCTTTTTAAAAACACTGACTTGGCACAAGTATGGACAATCAGGAAAATCGGAGAAAAATCAGCAGTTTTTACCTGCATAATTGACAGCTTGCAAACTAGCATTTTCAGAAGCAGAGCTCAGCAATGGCAGCCTCAATGTTTCCCTTATGATATGCTCTCCAGCCACTTTTTTAGGTACACCTTGCTAGTACTGGGTTGAACCCCCTTTTGCCTTCAGAACTGCCTTGATTCTTCATGGCATAGATTCAACAAGGTGTTGTAAACATTCCTCAGAGATTTTGGTCCATAGTGACATGATTGCATCACGCAGTTGCTGCAGATTTGTCAGCCGCATTATCGCATATCCATGATGCAAATCTCTCTTTCCACCACATCCCAAAGGTGCTTTATTGGAATGAGATCTGGTGACTGTGGAGGCCATTTGAGTACAGTAAACTCATTGTCATGTTGAAGGAACCACTTTGAGATGATTTGAGCTTGGTGACATGGTGCATTTTCCTGCTGAAAGTAGCCATCAGAAGATGGGTAAACTGTAGTCATAAAGGCATGGACATGGTAAGCAACAATACTCAGGTAGTTTGTGGTGTTTAAATGATGCTTAATTGGTACTAAGGGGCCCAAAGTGTGCCAAAAATATCCCTCACACCATTACATCACCACCAGCCTGAACCATTGATATAAGGCAGGATGGATCCATGCTTTCATGTTGTTTACGCCAAATTCTGACCCTACCATCTGAATGTTGCAGCTGAAATAGAGACTCATCAGACCAGGCAACGTTTTTTCAATCTTCTATTGTTCAATTTTGGTTAGCTTGTGCAAATTATAGCCTCAGTTTCCTGTTCTTAGCTGACAGGAGTGGCACCCAATGTGGTCTTCTGCTGCTGTAGCCCATATAATCATAATTCAATGTTCAGAGAGAGTATTCTGCATACCTTGGTTGTAACGAGTTGTTATTTGCTTTACTGTTGCCTTTATATCATCTCAAACCAGTCTGCCCATTCTCCTCTGACCTCTGACGTCAAATTTTCATCCACACAACTGATATCTTCTCCTTTTCAGACCATTCTCTGTAAACCCTAGAGATGGTTGTGCATGAAAATCCTAGTATATCAGCAGTTTTTGAAATACTCAGACCAGCCTGTCTGGCACCAACAACAATGCCACATTCAAAGTCACTTACCTCTCCTTTTTTCCCTACTCTGATGCTCGGTTTGAACTTCAGCAAAACATCTTCACCACATCTAGATGCCAAAATGCATTGACTTGCTGCCATGTGATTGGCTGATCAGCAATTTGTGTTACCAAGCAACTGAACAGGTGTACCTAATAAAGTGGCCGGTAAGTGTATTTTAAACCAGTTTAGTAACCCCTTGTATTATAACTTTAAAGTGAGCCTGAGCTTTGTTCATGCAGGGAAAGGTTAAAGCAAATCTGTTACTAACCCTGAATTTTTGTCACCTTGACCATGAAGGGCAAAGTAGAAGTGTCTATGCAAAGGCTTCATCTCTCATACTAACTTTGCCTGAGCTTCCATGCTTCTCCTTCCTTTATCACAGCCATTGCTGAAATCAGGGGTGTCAGTGATTCGAGAAGTGGCGATGTCATTACCTCGGTCATGTGACAGGGCTCAGGCCTACTATTGGCTATGAGGCCCGAGCACTGTCACAGGGGAGCAGGTTACATGCTCCCCATACCTGGAAGTATCTGGTAGTTTTACTGGCTGCAACAGAAGGAGTAATGAGAAAATGCCAGAAATGTGAGTATTAGTGGTTTGGGGGGGGGGAGGGGTTACATCACTTTGCCTGATGACAGTGTCTCTTTTAAGAACTGCATTTATGATATTTTATAGTGTTACCAATCCCAAAATTACTTATTAAAGAACTATACTATACTGAATAAACTATGCTAATAAGCCATGTAACTTGCATAAACTCGGCCATTAAAAGTTTAAATAACACACTGATTGTGCAACGCACATTTTTTCCATTCTTCTAATTTTGTTGAGAAGAGAAGCATCTGGAGGAGACCAGCATTCCCAAGTTGTACTTCCAACCTACCCTGGGGACCATTTCTAAGTGTGTGACTTTCTTAGCCTTTATAAGTAAATTAATTTATAGAGGGAACTTGATCTGTAGTAAAACCCTAAGATGTATCCTGAAATAACATCTACATTTTGGCAGCTATGCATAGATTGAGGTAACACGCCTCATTTATAGTGGCCCTGTAAATGGATAATTAACTACTGGTTGTCAGCTTTTTATGTATTTTAAAACAAACAAAAGTATTACTTTGCTTACAGAGCCTACTATATTTGACCTTTCATTTATTGATATAAAAATAAAATAATACAAACCAATCTTGTAGGACTATTACACTCAAAACACAAATTAGTTTCTATGTTAGCCAAGACAGATATTTTCCAATAGTCAGGAAAACAATAGGGGGATATTCTCAACAGACTATCAGTATAGAAAATACAAGAAAAACTGAACTCTTCTAGTTGTCTGGGTTCCTGCTGTATAGTAGTAGTAATAGTCTCCGCCTTCTGTAGCTCCCTAATAAACAACAGCAGAAACCCTTACATGATACAATATATAAACCAAAAATACCCATGCTACTGATCTCTATAGTAAGACCCCTTTCACACTGGGGCGCTTTGCAGGCGCTATAACGCTAAAAATAGAACCTGGAAATCACCCTGAAAGAGCTGCTGCTGTCTCTCCAATGTGAAAGCCCCGAGGGCATTCACACTGGAGCTGTGCGCTGGCAGGACACTAAAAAAAGGCCTGCTAGCAGCATCTTTGGAGCGGTGAAGGAGCGGTGTATACACCGCTCCTTCACCGCTCCTGCCCATTAAAATCAGTGGGGCAGTGCAGCTATACCGCCAGCATAGCACTGCTGCAGCAGCGCTTTGTGGTGGTTTTAACCCTTTCTCGGCCGCTAGCGGGGGGTTAAAGCTCCCCGCTAGTGGCTGAATAGCGCCGCAAAATTGACAGTAAAGCGCAACGCACCCACCACCCCAGTGTGAAAGGGGCCTAACAGCTGCTGTGTAAAACACAATCAATGTTCTTATAATTATAGAACCTTGGTACACAGCGCTTAATTGTGTTATCGTGGTGCTATTATCTACTATTAATCAACCGTGTGAAACATATAAATTCATCATCCACATAAAGTGATCCTGTGCATGAATAATTTCAAACAAACTTTTTTTTTGAGATTATAAAAAGGTTTTACACTATTATGCCACACTATTATTCCACACAATCGGAAGTTCCGACAACAAATGTTCAATGTGAGCTTGTTGTCAAAAGTTCCGACCATGTGTAGGCTCCATCGGACATTTCCAGTCGGAATTTCTGACAACAGATATTTGAGAGCTGGATCTCAAATTTTCCGACAATAAAATCCGTCATAAATTCCGAGCGTGTATAGACAAGTCCGACGCACCAAATTCCATGCTCTGAATCAAGTACAAGACGGAAGCACTTGGTCTGGTAAAACTAGTGTTTCGTAATGGAGATATCATATTCGTCAAGCTGCAAATTTTTTAATTTTTTAATGCAGCGCATTCTCTTCTTCTTTAGAATGCTACAATAATTAAGTTGTTTTGCTGCTGATATTCACACAGAGTTCTGACACTCTGATTTCTTTATTATTTCTCGTGATCACCTGAATAATATTTTTTTTTTCGCTAGATCTCCAGAATAATGTTTCTATTTTTTTTTATAGCGATCTCCTTTTTTTTTTTCATGATCTCCTGATTTTTTTTTTTAATGTTTTTTTTTTATAGTGATCTCCATAATATTTTTTTTTCGTTTTGTGTGTCAAGTTACCACAACACCATTATTATTTTATATTTTTTAACCTCAAGGAGATTGGTTGGTGTTTTGGTGTTGGTGTCCCTTGTTAATTTGACATTGTCTTTTTGAAATGTACCTGCCTACTTACAAACTAACTGTCCTTTTTGAACTAAAACACATAGCCAAGTATTTGTGAAAAAAATAGACATTTATTAGGGGTCATAACAAAATAATGAGGAAGGCAACGCTGGATAAACTGTTGAAATTGGCGAAGCCTTTGTACCCCAGAGCAGACATCAATTATTTGACAGGCCAAATTGGTAGCCTGAGGAGTCAATTTAATAGGGAGCACAATCTGGTCCAGGACTCCGAGAGATCGGGAGCAGCAGCAGATGACATGTATGTCCTGAGGCTGTGGTCTTACAACAGCCTGCGTCTTTTGCCAGACCAGACCAAACCCAGGCCATCACACTCTTGTCTTCCTTCCACGCTTCTTTCCAGGCTGTGGCTGTGGTGTTGGAGTTGTGGCAGGAGGTGGAGGAGGAGTATGGTCCAACTCACATACGTGACTTTTTTTTGTGAGTTCGCCCATCACCCCCTTATTTAGGGCCTGCTACATGACTTCCTCACAAATGAGGCATTGGCCCACCTCCATTTCCTGCAATTTGCTGGCTGCCAGCAGGCATAGGCCTCTTGAAGATTGGGGGTGGTTCTGAGGGCCGCAGCAGCCTGCCGAATCAAAGAAAGCGATGACTCCTCCACGTTACTCCCCTTCCTGGGCCTTTTTGTTGGAAGGCGGAGGGGAGGAGCCTGCAATTCTGTCAGGCTACTGGGCATGGCCACCTCCTGGCTGCCACTTTCCATGGCCACCTCCTGGTTGCCACTTTCCATGGCCACCTTCTGGCTGCCACTTTCCACGACCTCCTCCTGGCTGAGACTTTCCACGGCCTCCTCCTGGCTGAGACTTACCTGTGTATGAAAATGGGACATTGTTTTAGTTTTTGGTCATCAATCACACACAATTTAGAGCTCATGACTGTTGCAAATTGAATGTTGACAAACAGAAAAGACTATCCTTCTGATTTGTCATTTGTCATTCTTGTCCCAATCATTTTTGGATACTACTGTCTATTGATATGTAAACCACTTTGTTAAATCAGAAATTAGTGATCAATAATAACATCTAGTTAACATCATTACATTTTAGACAAGAAATATGTTGAACAATGCTATACCTGGCTCAAGCTGGGCTCCTCCACATCTTCCTGGGTGGAAGGCCCAGGTTGGACTACTGAAGCCTCATCTGAGGTGGAAGGAAGAGTGGAAGGAAGAGTGGAAGGAAGGGTTGAGAGTGATGGCCTGATTTCAGTCTGGTCTGACAAAAAACGCAGTCTGTTGTAGTGCTCCTCAGGTGCTCCTCAGGTGCTCCTCAGGTCACCAATTTTGCACTTCAAATAGGGGATGGTTGCTGTGGGAATCACCAACTTCACCAATTCCAGCAATTGATCCAGTGCTGCCTTCCTCTTTATTTTATTATTATAAAAAGGGTGTTTCACCTGCCACAGACCGGGTAGCTCCCTGTATTTATAAATGAAGTTGGGGAGGAAGTCATGATCGTTGAATCCATTTTCTTCTTTACATTTTCTCTGCAAGATATAAAACAAACCCTAATGTCAGGCTAAACTCTCCTAATCTTATTCCAATATAGGCCTCAATCTATGAGCAGTATAGGCCACTGATGTCCCCAGTTAAAATGGTACCTTCGTTAGCACGATCGGCGATTACACTACTCCGTCCTCCGCTCACAGATCGTACGTATGACACACGCGTGTTATGCTTTATATACACTGCGCATGCGTGAAACTCCGCCCGCCCCTGACCTTCTTTCTAGTATATTCCCCACCCCTTCTCTTTCTTCTCAGTGGGAGAGCACATGGCGGAGACAGAGCAGGTGTATGAGAGTAGTAGCTTCGACGAGGAAAGCCCGGAGCCACAAAAGTCCAGATCCAGGAGATTTAAGGCCTCAAATATGTCCTTTGGTGAGATGGTGGAGATGGTGGACATCTTGAAGAGGGCCGACTATGATGGGAAATATGGACCGTACAGAAACCCAAATGTGAGAAAGGCCAAAATCATGACTAAAGTTGTGAAAAGTCTGCAGAAGAATTTTGGGGTATGGCGCTCCAAGAATCAACTGAGGAAACGATGGTCAGACCACCTCAAATTGAGGGAGCAGGATCAGTACAGAAGAATCAAGAGAGTGCTGCAAAAAAGTAAGTATTTTGTGGTGTTTTCCTATTATTATTATTACTTTAGTGCTGCTCCATGTGCTTTTCTTTACTGTACAGTTTAAAATGGCTTTTAAAATGGCAAGTTTCAGGTTTGTGGGCACAGTAATGGTTCATAGTAAACATCGTTCGTTCGCTCACTAATACGATGTTTTTGGCAGGTGCAGGTTAACTACATTTGTTCAGGCCTATTTGTATTAAAATAAGTTTGTTGTCTAGATGGGTTTGTAACTAGAAAGAAATGCAAACTTGGTTCAGTGTAAGGAGAGGACACTCAGCAGCTGTTTACACATCTGGACGCAGGAGGACTAGTGTGGGACTCCAGAACACTCTTTTTAGAGTGTCCCACGCGGGTGCTCTAGTGGATACTATGGGTGTCTCCATGTGGGAAACTTTATCAAAAAAGGTAAGTATTCCAGCTTGAAGAAAGGGAAAAATTCATGTCTTCTGCTTGGAACTCTGCCAAAACAGACAATTGTACGACACTTCAAGCAATGTTTCATGTTCATATTTCTTGCCTCAAATACCTTTTTTTATTCACATAGGGGAGAAAAGACTCCAGACATCAGAGGACACCAGGGACCCCCAACCTCCTAAAGAAGTGGAAGTCACCACAACCACAACCTGAGGATGTGGAGGGAGGAGAGGTTCATGACGTGGTTGAAATAGTGACCACAACAGGTCAGTGTCTGAGACCACTGCTTCAGGTAATAGATGTATGCCTGCATATTTATAATACATGGTGTGTTTTATTCTTTTTAGGTGATGTGCATGTTGCATGTGGAAGTGCAAGTACACATGTCCTCATCGGAGAGATCATGGTGTGCAATCATGAATTAGAAAAGATAAAGGAAAACATCAATGATGTTCAACAAAAAATGAAGACCATCATTGATGTTTTAGGCAGAATCTAAAATACACAAAAATTGTACCGTTTTGTTGAAGACTTTTTTTATTTTAATTCAAGTTTAAAAGTATTTTAAATGCCAAATTTTCAGGATGCACACAGTGTGTCAACATGTTCTATCTGCCATCAGGGGATATCAAGGTACGCGTTTTGGGGGTGCAACCCCTTCCTCGCAACTCAAGTAAGTGAGAGGAAGGGGTTGCATCCCCGAAACGCATCCATTGATCCCCCATGATGGGAGCTAGCACATGTTGACATTAGGCATGGGATCAGGAGGGAAATCCACGTTTTCACTCCCAATTTGTGTGCATCTTCAAAATTTGGCTTTTACAGGGGTGAGTGACATCACCCCATCTGATGAAGGCAAGATCAACACAGTTTTAATATACTAATGTCTGATATTGCCTTTACTTTTCAAAGTTGAACTTTGTAAGTTCCTGAGTTATGTATGTTATGGTTTTAAACATGCCTGTTTAACCAAAAAAAGGATATTTATAATGTCAACCATAAAAATGTTATACACCAAAGATGTTGGTTTGTTCAAAAACCCTTTTCTAACGCACATGTGAATGTGCACAGAGTAAAATGTTTTATAATCAACAATGTGTGGCTTCTTTTTTCAATGCTCAATACCAGTTTTTGGCGTAAGTTGGTGTTTACAGTGGCAATGGGGGTTATTTACTAAAGGCAATTCCACTTTGCACTACAAGGGCAGTTTCAGTGCACTTTCAAGTGCACTTGCAGTGCAAAGTGAATTTGCCTTTAGTAAATAACCCACTCAATGCTCTAAAATTGGTCCCAATCAGGCAATTTTAGGGACTCCAAACAATTAATTCATGGTGCTGAAAAGGATACTTCTTTTTATCATTACATTAACAACAAAAACAATGTGTGTGTGTAGCAGACCCACAACATAGTTAGCTGAAGAAGAGATTGTCACTTCATGTATCAAATAAATTACATTTGCACTATTGAAGAAAATGTCCAAAAAGAAAGGCCAATTGGAGAACCTAGGAGACAGCTAAAAGAAACACAAGCAGGAAATCAAAGGAAATATTAGTTCATTTTAAATTAAACATTTATTTGAGAAATGTTTTATACATTTGCTGGCATATCAATAGCCCCCCTACCTGCAAAGTACTCCAGATATTTTTGCCTGATTTTGCGGGCGCTTTGGGGGGGCAAGTCAGGACGGCCAGCTTTAAGTGCCATCAGGGTTGCTTGATCTGGAAATCCGACCTCAGGCCCAACTAAGTTTGTAGCATTTTTCCTTAGGAAATTTAGCAAAATGTAGCAGGCAAGCGCTATACAGTAAAACCTTGGTTTGCAAGCATAATTTGTTCCAGAAACATGCTTGTAATCCAAAGCACTTGTATATCAAAGCATTTTTTTACAGGGTATAAAAGAGAAGAGAGGCACCTCTAAGTGTAGCAATAAGTTGCTAAATCTTGTACCTTCATTAAATGTAACCATATTGCTACACTTAGAGGCTCCTCTCTTCTTTTTTATATTCGGTTGTGACATGACACTACTCTTATATCAATACATTGCTTGTATATCAAGGCAAAATTTATTAAAACATTTTGCTTGTCTTTCAAAATGCTCTCAAACCAAGTTACTCTCAAACCAAGGTTTTCCTGTATAGTTGAGTTTATATTCCGCCATGTGTATGGGTGTTAGTTGTGGATCTACATCCATCATCCCAGCTAAAGTTCCAGCCGCTGTGGAGGGCAAACCCCAAGCTGTTAGCTCTATGCCTCTGATCAGAGGCTATCTGGTAAGCCTTCAATCTATACCAGGTGACGGGATTTCAACACGGTGACAGTCACGGATTTATTATTCAAAGTCACATTTAATTGCTTTTTTGGACATTTGTTTTGACATAATTTTTGCATCTTTGGACTTTTTTCTAAATGTGTGGATAAAAAACTGGGAATAGTCACGCATATATATCACTATAGTGAAGCATTCATGTTATTGTTCACGCATATATATCACTATAGTGAAGCATTCATGTTATTGTTCATTTCTATATTTTTCTTTTATCACATATGAAAGTTGTTGGTGCTTTAATAGTAATATAAATTTTTGTTGTATTTTTGCATTTATATCCAGCGCTGTGCTTTTTGTTATATCTAAAAGTATAAGGTACACTTATCAGATTCCTCCTACCCTCTGATGGCCCAGTAAAAAAAATTTATGTTGGGGGGAGATGTTTTGGACAGGTAACCCTCTCCACTTCATTGAGAGCTGAATGCATAAATAATGTGTGTTACTTTGGCCAGCCCCTCCTTACACTATTGGCAGCCCACTGGACAGGTAAGAAGTGTCACAATCCAAAAATATGAATACACACTGTCCAAATTGAAACACAATTTTACATTCTGCAATTACATATCTAGATAATAGGAGAACAATACTTTAAACAGTACCATTTGAAAGTATTCAGGCAGGCCCTTGCACTACATGCTTTGGTGAATTCATCCATAAATCTGACCACAAAAAAGGAGCATTAAAAGCTTGCATAAAAAGACGAAAAAGTACTCTTGCGCACTGGTGTGTTGGCTAAAAAAGTTCAAGAAGGACTATGGATTTCGGCTTTGCTGCTCTCAAAGGATGGGATTGTCCTAGTGTTGAAAGAAAAAAAGAGAAAAGAGAGCGCACCAGCCTAGTGCATTATCCTTGACAGGTTTATTGAATTAAAAACAAGATAAAAACTACTCACAAAAGTCGAAGGTAAAATCGCATAGTAAACGCACAGAGGCAATTGTTCCAGTGGTAGCAGTTGTCCAGGTCCCAGGAAGGAGGCATACGGACTGCTGCTGGCTTACGCGTTTCGAAGGTTTAACCCTCTTCATCAGAGCCTTAGTAGTGTTAGTCTCATGCTGGCCCCTTATACACATGTCAGACTGAAACAGACTGATCAGGTTGGTACCAGGGCTCCTCCCCTAATTGATGGGCGGTCCTCTAGGGGGGTGAATCATGGCTCGGTTGACATTATTAAAGGGCCATACCATATTGATTTATTAATTTAATAGTTGGTTAGTTCGCTTCTATTTCCATTATTGTTGTCGCTAGTGAAGTTTATCTAACCCATAGTAAGTAAGCTGAAAGGGTCATATCAATAGTTAACCATAGACAATCTGCTCATCTACCCTCACATCCATAAATCACATAGATGATAGAGAGCAATGTGCAGTGTTCAGGAAATTAAAAGTTTGAAATAGGGGTGTACCTTATTGTCTGTGGATCTGATGGCATCTCCTCTGCTTAAGTGCGTTTGTATTGAGACAAACGCACTTAAGCAGAGGAGATGCCATCAGATCCACAGACAATAAGGTACACCCCTATTTCAAACTGTGTATAAGGGGCCAGCATGAGACTAACACTACTAAGGCTCTGATGAAGAGGGTTAAACCTTCGAAACGCGTAAGCCAGCAGCAGTCCGTATGCCTCCTTCCTGGGACCTGGACAACTGCTACCACTGGAACAATTGCCTCTGTGTGTTTACTATGCGATTTTACCTTCGACTTTTGTGAGTAGTTTTTATCTTGTTTTTAATTCAATAAACCTGTCAAGGATAATGCACTAGGCTGGTGCGCTCTCTTTTCTCTTTTTTTCTTAAAAGCTTGCATGCATGAGGACAAAGAGGACATTCACAGCATATTACAATCATGGTATTTAGGGAAGGATGAAATAAATCCAATACATTAGCAAACATTAAATACATAGAATGTAATGTTAAATGATAAAACTTACCTTAATATAATCCTTCTGCAGGACCTGAATGATGTCAGAACAGGTCTCTGGAATAATGATTCCCAGAGCCTGGGGGGAGATGCCTGTCGAGGTTCAAGTCCTGAACCTCAGTGGCCCGGGAGGTGAGTCTCCTGCTTCAGCAGCTGCTCCAGTACAGGCTTTTGCACCTCCTTCTATGGTTATGCTTCCACCCGAACCAAGGGTCCCTATCCCTGAAAGGTTTTCTGGTGACCGAACCAAGTTCCTGGCCTTCCGCAGTGCCTGTCAACTTTATTTCGCCCTACAGCCACGGACTTTTTCTTTAGAGGCTACCAAAGTGGGATTTGTTATATCCCTCCTACAAGGGGAAACTCACACCTGGGCCCACCGCCTGCTTGAAACTAACTCTGCACAGATCCAGTCCTTGCCCGTTTTCTTCGAAGCCATGGCTCAGTTATATGAGGATCCTCAGCGGACTGCCACAGCTGAGTCAGCTTTGTTCGCGCTCCAGCAAGGCCGCAGGCCGACCGAGGACTATGTCACGGACTTCCGACGCTGGAGCGCGGACACACAATGGAACAATACAGCTTTACGCCATAAATTCCGCATGGGGTTATCTGAAAGTCTAAAAGATGAGCTTGCCCGGGTAGGAATGCCCGATACCCTTGAAGAACTTATTGCCTTAACAATCCAGATCGACCGACGTCTTCGTGAACACCAGTCTGAACGTTCCTCCCAGCAAACACGCCCTATGTGGATGACTGCAAGAGTTCCAGCTCCTGCCTCCCGATACCTACCTTCCGCCTGCTCAAACCCGGCTACCCCAACACCCGATGTTCCTGAACCAATGCAGCTGGGACCAATGCGTTCTACTCTGCCTCCAGAAGAACAGGCGCGTAGACGCCAGCTCAACCTCTGCCTCTACTGTGGTGGGGCAGGTCACTACGTGAACAACTGTCCGGACAAGACCCGTAAGTGTGTTTCTCCTACCCCGGCCAGTTTATCCGCTTTAACCGCCAATGCAACTCAACTTGCTCTCCCTCTCTCGTTACAGCTCCACGGAAAAACAATCCAAGTCAAAGCCATTATTGATTCTGGGGCATGTAGCTGCTTTATTGACTCTGCCTTTGCTACCCAACAAGGCCTTCCCCTGAAAGACAAGACTCACAAACTCTCAGTTTTTCTGGCCGATGGGTCCCATATAAGATCGGGACAAGTCTCTCAAGAAACCCTTCCTCTGTCTGCCACCTGTTTATCTCAGCATAAAGAGATCCTAACTCTGGACGTCATCGCCTCTCCACTATTTCTGATCATTTTGGGCATGCCCTGGCTTCAGGCCCATAACCCCCACGTTAATTGGGCCACTGGTGAAGTCAAGTTTCTATCACCCTATTGTCAAAGACATTGTTTACCTGAACCTTCCAAACCTGCTGCCACCTTACATTGCATGGATGTGGACCACGATCTGCTTCAAACCATACCAGAGGTGTACCGGGAATTTGCAGATGTATTCAGCAAGAAGGGAGCGGACTCCCTGCCACCCCATCGTCCTTATGATTGCCCAATTGAGCTGCTCCCTGGGGCCGAGATTCCTTTCGGGCGTATCTTTCCGCTATCTGAAAAAGAACAAGAGGCACTTAAGCTATACATTAATGAAAACCTCGAAAAGGGCTTTATTCGACCTTCTACCTCCCCAGCTGGGGCCGGAATATTTTTTGTCTCTAAAAAAGATCAGACTCTTCGTCCATGTGTGGACTATCGGGAGTTAAACAAAGTCACGGTTAAAAAACGCTACCCGTTGCGCCTGATACCTGAATTATTTCAGAAATTGAGGTCTGCCATCATCTTCACCAAGTTGGATCTAAGAGGGGCCTACAACCTGGTCCACATTCGGGCCGGGGATGAATGGAAGACGGCTTTCCGGACCCGTTTCGGGCACTATGAATATCTAGTTATGCCTTTTAGCCTTTGCAATGCCCCTGCCACATTCCAGCATCTGGTCAACGATGTATTCAGAGACTTCCTGGACATCTTTGTAATTGTCTACTTGGACGACATTTTAATTTTCTCCAGTTCTCTTAATCAGCATCGGGAACATGTTCGCAGAGTTTTGGGCCGTCTTCGTTTGCATGGACTGTACGCTAAAGCGGAGAAGTGCGAATTCGAACAAAAGGACATTCAGTTTTTGGGACTAGTGATCTCCCCAACCGGCATCAAAATGGACCCTCAGAAGGTGTCCGCTGTGTTAGATTGGCCAGCTCCTTCTGGACAAGAAGGGTGTGCAGCGCTTCATTGGATTAGCAAATTTCTATCGGAAATTCATTAAGGGATTTTCTGCCATCATTTCACCCATCACGCAGCTAACCAAGCAGAACTGTCGTTTTCACTGGAGCCCGGAGGCTCAGGAGGCCTTTGAAGAATTAAAAAGGCGTTTCACTTCAGCTCCAATCCTCAGTCATCCTGATCCATCCTTACCCTTTATCTTGGAGGTTGATGCTTCCGAAGTGGCCATGGATGCAGTCATCTCTCAACAGCAGGGCAACAAGGATCTGATGCACCCAGTGGGACTCTTCTCCAGGAAACTCTCGCCGGCTGAGCGGAATTATGAAATGGGTGATCGGGAACTACTTGCCATCAAGACAGCATTAGAAGTGTGGAGGTATCTGTTAGAGGGTGCAGTTCATCTGGTTCTAATATATACTGATCACAAGAATCTCGAATACTTAAGATCTGCTAAGAGACTGAAACCCCGACAAGCCCAGTGGGCCCTATTCTTTACTCGTTTCTGCTTCCACATCACTTATCGGCCAGGAACTAAAAACATAAAACCAGACGCGCTATCGCGCATGTTTGACAATCCTAAAGACCTTTCTGTACCCGACACCATTCTGCCGGCTAATAGCTTCTTGCTCCTTCAGACGGATCTCCTGTCCTTGATCAGAGAAGCATGGCCAGAACCTTCAAGTCTCCAGGGATTCTCCTTAAGATCACGAGATGGGTTATTGTGGAGAGGAAGTCAAATATTTGTACCGGAGAACGTCCGAGTCAAGGTGCTAACTTTATTGCATGACCATCCACTTGCAGGACATTTTGGGGTTCGTAAGACCCTTGAACTCGTGCAACGCATGTTCTGGTGGCCCAACCTGAAAGAATTTTGCAGGAAGTGAGTCAATTCTTGTTCTGTTTGCATCCAAAATAAGACTTCCAGGAACCGAGCCTGGGGACTGTTGAGGCCATTGCCCATACCAGATAGGCCATGGAGGATGATAGCAATGGACTTTATAGTTGAGCTACCATGTTCTGAAGGATGTTCGGCGATCTTTGTGGTCGTCGATCATCTGTCCAAGATGGCCCATTTTGTGCCCTTAAAGGGGACGCCTTCTGCCGTAGAAACGACCTGTGTGTTCATCAAAGAGATCGTTAGGCTGCACAGAGTCCCCGCTAATATAGTGTCTGATAGAGGGGTGCAGTTTACTTCACGCTTCTGGAAAGCCCTGTGTGAGATCTTGAAAATTGAACTAGCCCTATCCTCAGCATACCATCCCCAAACTAACAGGCAAACAGAAAGGACAAATCAGACGCTGGAGCAATACATTAGGTGTTTTACATCTTTTGTACAAGATGGTTGGGTGTCCCTGCTGCCCCTAGCTGAATTTGCTTATAATAATGCCAGCCACTCTGCCACCGGTCAGTCTCCTTTCTTTGCCAATTATGGTTTTCATGTATCTTTCTTACCAGATTTTCTTCCAGAATCCTCAGTTCCAGCGGTCCAGGACACAGTACAGTTCCTCAGTCACAATAAATAGGTGTTACAGGAAGTGGTATCCAAGGCACAAGCAGACAGTAAAAGGATCTTCGATCAAAAAAGAAGAGGAGATCTGAACCTGCAGCTTGGTGATAAGGTATGGCTGTCTACCAATAACATTAAGTTGACTTGTCCTTCCAAAAAGTTCGCTCCTAAGTTTATTGGGCCCTTCCCGGTGAAAAGGAAGATTAATGAGGTATCTTATGAACTGTGTTTACCTGACTCACTTAAAATCCATCCTGTATTCCATGTCTCGTTATTGAAGCCTTCTGTAGCCGACCCCTTTCCTGATAGGGGCACCAGGATCCCTGAACCTGTTTTGGTGGACGGAAACGAGGAATACGAAGTAGAGGCCATCCTCGATTGCAGGAAGAGATTGGGGCAGGTACAGTTTTTGATTAAATGGAAAGGGTATGGCGCAGAGAATAATTCATGGGAACCTGACAGCAATATTCATGCTAAACGTTTGATCCATGCCTATTTCTCTGCTCATCCTGAAAAGAAAACTTATCTGGGCATCCGGAGGCTGCCCGTTGGGAGGGGGCAATGTCAGGGACATGTTGGTGGCCGTCGGGCTAACATGCGTGTGCGCAGGTGCACGAGGGGCTTTTCCAGGGCAGTTCAGCTAAATTCTCCACTGGGGGGTGCCGGCGCACTCCCGCGTGCGCCCGTTCGCGCGTGCCCGTTCGTGCTAGCGCTGTTTGGCGCCAAAGACCCTTTAAAAGGTTGTCAGATCCTTCCATCAGGTGCTGTTCGTCTGCAGCTCTGCACCTGAGTTCCTGTATGCTGCCTGTTGTTATTATCTGCTATTGACCCGGCTACGTCTGACCATTCTTCTGTCTCCAACCCGACCCGGCCTGCCTGACCTTGCTTATATCTTGTGACCTGTTGCCGAACACCTGCCTGCCTGACTATTCTGTGATCATTCCTTCTGCCATATACCTGCCTGATCTCCTGCCAATACGGACTGTTTCACTCTGCTTTGCCTGTGTCCTGTGACGCTGCTTCCAGCCTGCTTTTCCAGCTCCTGGTTCTGCTGCTGCCATATCATCCACCTGTCTGCTTACGGATCCGCTTCTGCCTGTCAGCATCCGCAGCCCAGCCATCCCAGAGGGACATCTTCTCCAGCTCCTGTGTTGACCACAGCAAGAACCCGCATCAGGCACTCCTACCTACTGTGCTCAAGAGACCACTGTTCCCACTCCAGTGGCTCCTGAACCAGCGCTTAAGAGAGGGCCCTTTCCACCAGTCGGGCTCAACTACCAGGTACCTAACACTTATCCCCATCGCCAAGTCCTGCAAGGTGGCGACTAGCCTTTGTTCCGGAGTGATGGCTTGCCGCTTGTAGGTATCCTGCTTGATAATATAGGGGGACAGCAAAGCCAACAGACGGTGAAAATCGGGGGCCGTCATCCAGAGATAATTCCTGAAATCATCAAGATTATTCTCCTGGATCACCCACAACAAAGGCATGTGCAAGAATTGGTCATTGTGGAGCAACCAATTCTTGGTCCATAAATTCCTCCTCCCCCTGTTCATGGACTGGGCTTGGGTCAAAGTAAGAACCCCAACACCAAGCCCCTGCATAACACAAACTCTATGATGAGTACGTAAATGCAATATGGCTTCAAAACACAGGTCAGAAGGAACTAACAGAATGCACTGAAAATCAGGAAGGCCTGAGAAGAGCGAGCTAAAAATCAGAAACGAGCAGACAAGAACGCACTGAAAAAACAGATACAAACTGACTACACGCACTGAAAAACAGATACGAACCCACAAGCACAAACTGAAGAGCAGTAACGAACTGAAAAGCATGAGGCTGAAAAGCGTGAATCGTCTCTCACCAAACTTCTATTAACACGAGATTAGCAGAAGGAGCCAAAAGGGTGGCGCACTGGCTAATGAACTTCTTTTTTCTAGTCCCGTCGTATGTGTTGTACGTCAGCGCATTCCAACAACATTTGTGCGACCGTGTGTATGCAAGACAAGTTTCAGCCAACATCCATCGGAAATAAATCCACGGTTTGGTTGTTGGAAATTCCGATCGTCTGTACGTGGCATTAGAGTTCTCTCTCTTCCGTTTTATGGTGATAATTACCCTGAAGTGGAAAAGCTGCTGCCTAGGATTATTAACCCCTTGGGGGGAAAAGTGCATTTTGACCATACTCTTTCCAGAGAGGTCATGGTCATCTGGTGAGTGTAGGTTTCATGGTGATGCACGGTGGAGGATTAGAAACACAGAAGAGAATATACAGTATGTATACAGTTTTTTTTTTTTCCCAAGAAAATCAGGAAAGTGCATGGAGATTCCTATATGTTTCCTAAAATAAAAATGTAGCTTACATACATGTAATTACTAGCAACATACTGTATATACTAAGTTTTCAATTACTAGTAGGGATGAGCCGAAAACCCCCCGGTTCGGTTTGCAGCAGAACATGCGAACAGGCAAACAATTAGTGCGAACACGCGGACACTGTTTTTGACTTCGCCGGCGACCAGGAAGGTGGTGTCTTCTCGGAGCTCCTGTGACGAACAGCGCCCTATAGCGGAATCATCTGGGAGTACACCACAACTCTTTCATCGGAGACAGATAACTCCCCCCCAAATATCTGAGGGAACTATGCCCTAGGACTAGGACCGTGAGGAGAGCTGTGGAACCCCAAGGGCGGTACCCCCCAAGTTTGGTCATATGCGCTTGCCCTATTACCCTAAGGTAAGGGGCCATTACCCACCTGTGTGTTTGAACATGAAGATGTGCACTATGTGGTATATTTGAGCAATACACTGCAAGTGATGCACGACAGGACGTTGTTGTTGTCACGGACTGAAGGAAGTGTGTTGGAGCACTTTTGATTGGTTGGACATTCTCTGTGCTGCATTTTTTGGCCGCATTGCTGCACACAGTCACTTTATGTATTCCACTTAACCATTGCATTTGTGCACTTTATTAGAAGTTGATACTTTCACATTGTTGGTATTTATTCAAATGTATTTATTTATTAGAAGCTGATATTTTCACATTGCTGTTATTAATTTATATGTATTGATATTAATTTTTTATTTCACTACTGATGATTATATTTTCACTTATAAGGCCTGTTGCTGTGTAAGCGACTGGTCTTACACGGGCTAGGTAGGAATCACTACACCTTACTATCATTTGGCGCACTATATGATACACGCCACATAATAGGATTTATTTTGAGTTAGTTCACTTAGCGCAGCACCACCTACCTATACCACTGTTAAAGACTATGGGACGCAAACGTGAAAAATCAAAAGTGCTCATTTTAAAAACTCATATGCAAGTTATTGCCATAAAAAGTGTTTGGGGTCCCGGGTCCTTCCCCAGGGGACATGTATGAATGCAAATACAGTTTTAAAAACTATTGTTTTTCAGGAGCAGTGATTTTAATAATGCTTAAAGTGAAACAATAAAAATGAAATATTCCTTTAAATATCATGCTTGGGGGTGTCCTTAGAATGCCTGTAAAGTAGCATATCTTTCCCATGTTTATAACAGTACCACAGCAAAATGACATTTCTAAAGGAAAAATGTTTATTTAAAACTGCTTGCAGCTGTAATATATTGTCGGATCCCGGCAATATAGATAAAAATCATTGAAAAAAACGGCGTGGGTCACCCCCCACAGTTCATTACCAGGCCCTTTGGGTCTGGTATGAATATTAAGGGGACCCCTGCGCCAAAAATACAAAAAAAAATGGCGTGGATGTCCCCCTCAAAATCCATACCAGGCCCTTCAGGTCTGGTATAAATATTTTGGGAAACCCCGCACCAAAATTTAAAAAAAAATGGCGTGGGGGTCCCTCAGGCACCCAGGCACTATATACTCTGAACAGCAGTATATATACTATATGGCCTGCCCTATATACTATAAAACTGGGCCTTAGGTGTTGGTGGTACCAGAACACTGTAACCCCTCACAGTTACTCTTTTTGGGCGCAGGAATGGGCCCTGCTGTGAAATATTATATCAAAAATTGTAATTACAAGCCCCTGTTAAACAGGAGCAGAAAAATTGGGCCTTGGGTGGTGGTGGTGCCATAACACTGTAACTCCTCACAGTTACTCTTGTCGGGTGCAGGAACAGGCTCTGCTATGAAATATTATATCAAAAACTGTAATTGCATGCCCCCGTTAAACAGGGGCAGAAAAATTGGGTCTTGGGTGGTGGTGGTGGTGCCACAACACTGTAACCCCTCACAGATACTATTGTTGGCCACAGGAATGGGCCCTGCTGTAAAATATTATACCAAAAATTGTAATCACATGCCGCTGTTAAACAGGGGCAGAAAATTTGGGCCTTGGGTGGTGGTGCCACGACACTGTAACCCCTCACAGATACACTTGTTGGGCGCAGGAACGGCCCCTGCTGTGAAATATTATATCAAAAATTGTAATTACAAAGAAATTACAAAAAATTGGGCCTTGGGTGGTGGTGCCCTAAACCAAAAATATTTTTGGAAGCTAGCATCATCAAGAATAGGAGGAATAGGATAGTCAGCATAGACAGTCTTCAAGGGATCCCAGATCCACAGCAAATTCAATCAGTTACATCAGCATCAGGTGCTTTATAGCTGCTGATCCAGGACTGATTCATTTTTATAAATGTGAGCCTATCAATGGAGTCTGTAGACAGGCGCACTCTTTGATCTGCTACAAACCCTCCAGCAGCACTGAATGTGCTTTCAGAAACCACGCTGGATGCAGGACAGGCCAGTAGCTCAATTGCATATTGAGCAAGTTCTGGCCAGTGGTCCATCCTCAAGACCCAGTAACCCAGTGGATGCTCTGTTGGAAAAGTCTCCAAGTCAGCTCTTGCCCCTAGATACTATACCGATCAGACCTTGGTGCTGAGGACTGAAAAATTGTTTAAAGGCATCGGTTAGCCGGCCACCTTCTTCACCGTTCTTCCTCTGACTGAACGAAGCCTCAGCAACATGTTGTCCAGCACCAGGAAATGGTAACCTCCCAGGGTCTGGAAATGCATTACACAAACCTTTCTTCAAGGCCTTCTGAAGATGTTTCATCCTCTGCTCCCTCTGCGAAGGCAGGAGGAATTCTGCAACTTTACCCTTGTAACGTGGATTAAGAAGGGTTGCCAGCCAGTAATGATCTCTCTCCTTGATACCACAAATCCTAGGGTCCTTTGGTAAGCTTTGCAGAATCAGGGAGGCCATGCAGCATAAGTTTGCAGAGGCATTGGATTCTGAGTCCTCTGGGTCACTAAGGATCACATTATCCGTAACTACCTCCTCCCAGCCACGTACAACTCCTTGGGTTTCTGGGGACTGAAAACCATCCCTTGAAGACTTCTGCTGAGTGTTATCCTCTGCATTCATGTTGACATAATCCTCCTCCTCCTCTTCTTCTTCCTGTGTGTTTGGCGGGCCCGCAGGAATGCTATCTGGATAAAAGGAGCCTTGAGAGGAAAGTCCTCCTCTTCCTCCCGCTGTTTTGCCTCAAGTGCTCTGTCCATGATTCCATGAAGACTAGAGTGACAGTGTCACTGATGCATGCATTGTCACTGCTCACCATCCTTGTGGCCTCCTCAAATGGTGATAGGACAGTGCATGCATCCTTGATCAGTAGCCACTGGTGTGACAAAAAGAAGCCAAGCTCCCCTGATCCTGTCCTGGTGCCATACTCGCACAGGTACTCATTGATGGTCCCTCTGCTGTGTGTGCAGCCACTGCAGCATTGCCAACATTGAGTTCCACCTGGTGGGCATGACATAAATGAGGCGGTTGGTGGGCAGGTTGCATTCCCTTTGAATGTCAGCCAGCTGAGCACTGGCATTGTATGACCAGTGGAAATGACCACAGACTTTTCTGGCCTGCCTCAAGAGATCTTGTAAGCCTGGGTACCTGGTCAAGAAACTCTGCACCACCAAATTCAGGACGTGTGCCGAACATGGGTCAAGTGTCCCTGTCAGAGGGCGGAGAGAAGGTTGCTGCCATTGTCGCATACAACCATTCTCTGCCCCAGTGTGGCTCCTGTCCCCTAGTCAGACCAATCAAGCACCACATGGCATTTTTTAGCCTGACTGCTTCCGAAGCACTGCTGGTTCAAATCAAGAGGATAAATCTGCAGAAGAGGCCATACAGGAAGAAAAAAAGAGGACGTAGAGGAGAGAGCTGTGGCAGAATCATCACTAGTTTTTTGGAGGCGTGGTGGCGGAACAAACCCCAACAACACTTTTGCTGCATTTTTATAGCACTGATCGCTGTATAAATGACAATAGTCCCAAAATTGTGTCAAAAGTGTCCAATGTGTCTGCCATAATGTCGCAGTCATGATAAAAATCGCAGATCGCTACCATTACTAATAAAAAAAAATAATAATAATAAAAATGCCATAAAACTATTCACTATTTTGTAGACGCTATAACTTTTGCGCAAACCAATCAATATATGCTTATTGCGATTTTTTTACCAAAAATATGTAGAAGAATACATATTGGCCTAAACTGAGGAAAAAATGTGTTTTTTATATATTTTGGGGGGATATTTATTATAGTAAAAATTAAAAAATATTGCTTTTTTTCAAAATTGTCACTCTTTTTTTGTTTATAGCACAAAAAATAAAAACCGCAGAGGTGATCAAATACCACCAAAAGAAAGCTCTATTTGTGGAAAAAAAAGGACATCAATTTTGTTTGGGTGCAATGTTGCACCACCGCACAATTCTCAGTTAAAGCGACGCAGTGCCGAATCGCAAAAAGTGCTCTGGTCAGGAAGGGAGTAAAATCTTCCGGGGCTGAAGCAGTTAAAGGAATATTTCATTTTTATTGTTTCACTTTAAGCATTATTAAAATCACTGCTCCCAAAAAACTGGCCATTTTTAAAACTTTTTTTTGCATTGATACATGTCCCCTGGGGCAGGACCCGTGTCCCCAAAGACTTTTTATTGCAATAACTTACATATTAGCCTTTACAATGAGCACTTTTGCTTTTTCTCGTTCGTGTCCCATAGACTTTACCGGTGTTAGCGTGTTCGCACAAGTTTTTTGCCCGTTCACATGTTCTGCTGCGAACCAAACCAGGGGGTGTTCAGCTTATCCCTAGTAAGCAGCTTTATATAGGGGCGTGGACTTAGTCCACCTGAGCCATGATTGGCCAAAGGCACCCTTTGGCCAATTATGGCTCTCTCAGCAGAGCGCTCTGATTGACCAAAGCATGCAGGTCAGGTGCATGCTTTAGCCAATCATCATACAGCAAAGCACTGCGATTTTGCAGTGCATTATGGGGCTCAAATTTCCTGTGATCGCCCCATAATGTTCGCTGTTCTGTGAACGGACGAACACCCGATGTTCGAATCGAACTTATGTTCGACCCAAACATCAAGCTTATCCCTAAGTACTAGCAACATATATACTATGTTACATATGTGTAATTACTAGGCGCATATATACTATATTTTTGTGCAAAAACAAAATTGAACAGATTAAAGGGCTTTTACTTACCTGAATAAGCACAGCAGCTTCTGCCACTGTCTCAGGTCCTTATTAGGTAGGTTGATAGCAGCAGGAGCCATTGGCTGTCAATCCAGTGACCTGGGAACCAGGGGGCGGGGCCGCGTCCTGCTGTCTGTGTCAATGGGCGCAGCAGCAGGACTCAGGAGCGCGCCTGCATGAGTGCCCCCATGGAAAGCAGCTCTCCGTGGGGGCACTCAAGAAGAGGAGCCAGGAGCAACATTGGGGGACCCCAAGAGAGGAGGATCAGGGCCACTCTGTGCAAAACCATTGCACAGAGGAGGGAAGTATGACATGTTTGTTATTTTTACAAAAAAAACAAAAAAAACCTTTACACCCCCTTAAATCATGCTTTTAAATGTAAAATTGTTTTAATAAAAATAAGAATGTATTTTACATACACTATATTGCCAAAAGTATTGGGACACCTGCCTTTACACACACATGAACTTTAATGGCATCCCAGTCTTAGTCTGTAGAGTTCAATTTTGGGTTGGCCCACCCTAACCATAACAGTTTCAACTCTTCTGGGAAGGCTGTCCACAAGGTTTAGAAGTGTGTCTATGGGAATGTTTGACCATTCTTCCAGAAGCACATTTGTGAGGTCAAGCACTGATGTTGGACGAAAGGGCCTGGCTTGCAGTCTCATTTTTAATCCATCCCAAAGGTGTTCTATTGGGTTGAGGTCAGGACTCTGTGCAGGCCAGTCAAGTTCCACCACCCCAAACTTGCTCATCCATGTCTTTATGGACCTTGCTTTGTGCATTGGTGCATAGTCATGTTGGAACAGGAAGGGGCCATCCTCAAACTGTTCCCACAAAGTTGGGAGCACGAAATTGTCCAAAATCACTTGGTATGCTGATGCCTTAAGAGTTCCCTTCATTGGAACTAAGGGGCCAAGCCCAACCCCTGAAAAACAACCCCACACCATAATCCCTCTTCCACCAAATGATTTGGAACAGTGCACAAAGCAAGGTCCATAAAGACATGGATGAGCGAGTTTGGGGTGGAAGAACTTGGCTGGCCCGCACAGAGTCCTGACCTCAACCTGATAGAACACCGTTGGGATGAATTAGAGTGGAGACTGCGAGCCAGGCCTTCTCGTCCAACAACAGTGCCTGACCTCACAAATTCGCTTCTGGAAGAATGGCCAAACGTTCTCATAGAAGCACTCCTAAACCTTGTGGACAGCCTTCCTAGAAGAGTTGAAGCTGGTATAGCTGCAAAGGGTGGGCCAACTCAATATTGAACCCTACGGACTAGGACTGGGATGCCATTAAAGTTCATGTGTGTGTAAAGGCAGGCGTCCCAATACTTTTGGCAATATAGGGTATGTGTATTTACTAGCAACGTATACAGTATACTATGATTTCAGTCTGTTTAGAAACACTTCTGGGAGTGTTGATCTCTTGGTCCCCCACTGTACTCAGTGGTTTTCCTCCCATTGACCATTACGTGAGGCAGTTTTCAGTTTAAATACCCATTCATGTTCCGGGGTATTCAAAACGAGGATATTGCTTTGCACTAGATCTGTAGCTAAGCTTTTTTTTTTTTTTTTTTTGTATATTTGATAGCGTAGGCAATTATTATTATTATTATACAGGATTTATATAGCGCCGACAGTTTACGCAGCATTTTACAACTTGAGGGTAGACAGTACAAATACAATAGACTTTAATACAGTAGGAATCAAAGGGCCCTGCTCCTTAGAGCTTACAATCTAAGAGGGAGGGTCAAAAGATACAAGAGTTAATAACTATGGGGGATAAACTGATGGAGAAAATAATTGTACAGTTTTTAGTTGGGGTCCAGAGATGCTTTTTTGACTAGATGAATTTTCAGGGATCGTCTGAAAGTAGACAAAGTAGGAGATAGTCGTACAGATTCCAGTAGCGCATTCCAGAGGATGGGAGAGGCTCGAAAGAAGTCCCGGAGGCGAGCATGGAATGAGGTGACAAGGGAGCTAGAGAGCAGGAGGTCTTGGGTGGAGTGAAGAGAACGATTTGCTTGGTATTTTGAGACCAGGTTGGAGATGTAGTTGGGGCCAGGTTGTCGAGGGGTTTGTAAGTTACTGTTAGTATCTTGAATTTGATTAGTTGGTTGAGTGGTAGCCAATGGAGGGACTGGCAGAGGGGTGTAGCAGACACTGAGCGGTTTGTAAGGTGGATGAGCCTGGCAGCATGATGAACTAGGGGGTAGCCTATTTAGAGATAAGCCAATGAGGGGGGAGTTACAATAGTCGAAGCGAGAGATGACCAGGGAGTTAGAAGCTTTGTGGTGACATTGGTTAGGAAGGGGCGTATCTTGGAGACATTATGGAGGTTGAGGCGGCAAGCTTTGGACAGCAATTGGATGTAGGTCTGAAAAAATATTTCAGAGTCCAGGATTACACCTAGGACCTTGGCATGGGGGAGAAGGGTTGATAGTTGAGCCATTGATTTTGACAGAGAAATCGGGGGAAGTGGCACATCGGGGAGGAAATATCAGAAGCTCAGTTTTGGATCGGAGGAGTTTAAGGAAGTTATGTGACATCCAGGCTGATACTGTATATCTGTTAGTAAGTTGGTGATGTGTGAGGAGACAGATGGGTTGAGTTGGGGGATGGAGAGGTATATATGGGTGTTACCCACATAGATATGATACCATGGGAGGCAATCAACTGACCCAGGAAGGAGGTGTAGATTGAGAAAAGGAGAGGTCCAAGAACAGAACCTTGGGGGACCCCAACAGGGAAAGGAAGAGGAGAGGAGAGGAGAGGAGGAAGTAGGGTTGTAAGTGACACTAAAGGAGCAGTGGGATATATAGGATGAGAAACAGCAAAGAGCATAGTCACAGAGACCAAAGGAGTGGAGTTTTTTCAGGAGGAGGGCATGGTCCTCTGTATCAAAGGCAGCAGAGAGGTCCAGAAGAAGTAGTACAGAATAGTGTCCGTTGGTTTTAGCCGTTAGTAGGTTGTTGGTGAGTTTAAGGAGAGTTTCCGTGGAGTGTTGAGGGAGACATCCGGACTGAAAGGCATCAAGAAGTTAGTTCATAGTCAGATGGTCGCTCAGTTGGTTGTTGACCAGTCTTTCAAGGAGTTTGGAGGAGATGAGAGTAAGGAGATGGGGCGTAGATTGTTAAATTTGGTGGGGTCCAGTGAAGGCTTTTTAAGGAGAGGGGTGACTAGCGTATGTTTTAGAGATATAGGGAAGTTGCCAGAAGAGGGAGTTAGAGAGTGTAGAATCGAGTCAGAGGGTGAGCGTAGCATTTGCAGGGGAACAGGATCCAGAGGGCAGGTAGTTAGGTGGGCATTAGAAAAAGGTTTAGCAACCTGGTTAATACTAGCAGGGTTGAATGAGGGAAGCAATGATTTGTACCTGTGGACATGGGGTGTTGAGTAGGGGAGGTTTCTGCACATTGGAGAATGAGGCAGTGAATTAAAACTTTATTGTCTCCATCTGGGGAAATTTCTCTTCACTTTCACTATAAAAGGTGTCTTTATTAGAATATTTTCTTTATCCTATTGTTCCATGGACAACTGTACAATTTTGGATTCCCTATACCTTTCTGTCTTGGTGATAATGTTCACCAGGACAAATATAGTGAGAGAGTTTCCTCAGTAAGGACACAGAGAGCAATACAAATCTGACAGAGGTTCTAACCTTGAAAGACAAGTTTCCTCTTAATGGGACTTTGAGTCAGGACAGACAGCAGATGAGATATTGGGCGAGTATTAAACAGTATAAATCTTTTAATAGTATAAGTTAAAAGAATGGACACACGATTATACAAAATATAGAGAAAAATATGGAAAAAATTTCTCTGGATGCTAGTATATACACAACACAGTTTTGTATCACAATCAGTAACTACAATTAGTCTATTGAAATTCAAGTGGATACAACAGAAATATCCGTCGCGTTTCAAGATTACAATAGTTGCTCTCTCTTCTTCAGGGGTGTATGCAGTTAAGGCAGGAATTAATAAAAAATATGGATAAGTATACAGTGGATATAATGCAAGTTAATAATAAACATACATATTATCACACCATTTCTTATTCAGTATCATAGTTTGTAAACACACTGACCGTGCAAAACTGTATAACTGATTGAAATATCTTGCATCCAAATAATATTTAAAACATGCTGTGGCTGTTGACCCGTTCAACTCTCGGTTCGGCAGGATGAAAAACACCTTCTACAAATGCAGCAGGCCCCAGAAAGGGGAAATGGTCCCTCACAGAGGACGCTCCGGCATGGCCCTCTGAAAAGTTACCCTTTATGTATCCCCAAGCGACAGTAGTCGCTGAAAACAAACAAAGAGGAGAGTGGTTATTCATCTGATATAAAAAACAGATTTTTGAAATAACAACAACAAAAAACCTCAAATGACTAAGTAGGTCATGTATACGGGCATAATTAACAAAAATATATATATGAGGAATGAAAATTGCCCCTGGGACTTTAAATAAGGTGTTCATGGTGATCAAAAGGTGAACAAATAGGAGTATAAAAGTAAACAATTTTATTGAATGATGTCAACATCGTCCAACATAAGACATGAGCATGGGTGACAGATTCATAAAACAGCAACATAGCAATATAATCCTTTAAAACATAGCCATAGTAATGTAATAACACAAGTGATACAGATATGCATGATACATCTCTAAGTTAAAACACCTCATTTAAAGTCCCAGGGGCGATTTTCGTTTTTCTGTTATGTTTAGGGATGGAGGTGTTTCATGTTAGGGCTCAGCTCTCAGATTCCCTTTTCTAAAATATATATATGGGACATATGTATGCCATTTTATAAGTATATATGTATATACATAATAAGTTGCAAAGAAAAATAAATAGGGTAATATAAAAGAATCTGAAAGTAGCTGGTCAGCCCAAAAACCATGAACTGAGGTTAAGAAGGAGGAGGACCCAATGATGCTGCCCAAAACTCTTTGTACACCAGGAGAATTTGAAAAAGCCAGCAAACAGCCAAACGAATGGCCTACAATCTAATGTAGAAACAAAAAAGATCCAAATAAAGGGATTGAATGAGATTGTAAAACTTAGTAAACATCAGAAAGAAGTGCCTGAATGTAGTACTCAGGCATTGCAGTCTGTAGTCCAAATAAGAGCCCTTTCACACCCAGCCGCGGCGCGGTGTTTTGCCGGTGGTATCTCAGCGCTGCCCCATTGATTTCAATGGGGAGCAGCGGTGGAGGAGCGTTGAATTCACCGCTCCTTCACCGCTCCAAAGAAGCTGCTGGCAGGACTTTTTGTGATGCCCTGCCAGTGCACCGCTCCAGTGTGAAAGCCCGAGGGCTTTCACACTGGAGTGAAAGGAACCGCTTTTTTCAGGCGCTATACAGGCGCTATTTTTAGCGCTGTAGCACCTGAAAAATGCTGGCAGTGTGAAAGGGGTATAAGAAAAACAGTGAGGATTGGATCAAAGATTAATGGGGTCCATAATCAATCTGCCCTAGCAGCATGAGAGACTGGGCAGAATGTACACAGATTATATGTGTGTGATTGATTGGTGGGAGGCCAATCAGAGCACACACATGCAGAGGGGCAGGGCCTGCTGAAGATGAAGTGTGAGACGACGGCGCGCGGACGGCGCCTCCAAAAACGCCAGCCAGTGGACATGGAAGGGACCAAGGCAAAGAGGACATGCGTCAACACCGGACGTGATATAATCACATCTGAATGTCGGCTAGGAGAGCCAGATATGGCGTGTAGGCTGTGCCGTCCCACGTCACCCTCCTGCGGCACACAAACAAGGGTCACATGACCCGGAAGAGATACGGCCAAGTGTCACCAATGTAAAACAAGAGGCCGCACATGCCACAAAGACGTGAGTGGCCCCCGTGCGCCGAGTGGGGGAACCAAAGAGAGGCATGCCACAAAGGGGCGGGAGACATTTGGATAGAATGGGGAAAGGTTCTAACCTTTCCCCATTCTATTCAAATCTAACAAAAAAAAAAGGTTTTGGCTACAGATAAACTTTAATCACTTCAATACCAGGCACTTTTACCCCCTACCTGCCCAGTACAATTTTCAGCTTTCATCGCTGTCACACTTTGAATAACAATTGCGCGGTCATGCAACACTGTACCCTAATGACATTTTTATCATTTTTTTTTCACAAAAATAGAGCTTTATTGTTGTTATATTAAATTACAACTGTTTTTTTTATTTTTTTGCTAAGTAAATGAAAAAAGGTCAAAAATGTTTAAAATAAAAATGAGCTTTTCTTCTTTTCTGTTATACAATTTTGCAAATAAATATTTCTTCATAAATGTAGGCCAAAATGTATTCTGCTTCATTTCTTTGGTGAAAATAACCCAAACCAGTGTATATTATTTAGTCTATAGGGAAGTTATACAGTCCACAAACTATGGTGTATATATATATATATATATATATATATATATATATATATATATATATATATATATATATATATATATATATATTTATATAACACAGACCTGAGGTGTACCCTGGTCAGCTGGTCAGTATGCCAAAAAAGGGGGCAAAAATGCTTGGATAGGGAAGTGATTCTTTATTGGTCCGGTGACATTTATTGAGCAAACTTGCTGAAGGCTTGTGACATTTCTACCTGAGGGTTAGGAAAGTACCTGGACCTTGATGATGTGATCTGGCACCCCTTGCTGGGACGGGGCTGAAGCCACTTCGAACCGTAAGGAGTGTCCAGAATACTGGCCGGGGTCAAGGCCAAGGTTAACCAAGAGTATCCAAATATGTCTGATGAACTGGCTACTATTCAGGGGGCTGGTAGAAAAAGCAGCGGGCTGGAGTTCGACTGGCTGGGCAGATGAGACAATAACTGGTCGAGGACTGTTACTGGGCATCAGATGTTGTGGGTCTGGAAGAACTTAATGTCGACCCTGGAGCCAGACTGTTGAGTTTTGGACACTGCAAGATGTACAACAAAGTGATCTTGAAGGCGAGCCAGGTGGCATCTGCGCAGTATCTGGCAGCTGGGCTAAAGGTGAACTCGCTAGGACGCAAAAAGCCATAGAAGGCCAGGTAGATGGCCACTTGGATGACCAGGCTGGGTAAAACCCCAAATGGGGAACGTGAGAGGATGGCAGACATGTCCCTGAAGATGGCACTTGTGATGGGTAAGCGCTTGCTGTTGGCTACGGGCTGACGCTTCTGGATGCCACGTAGGATGGATTGACTGCGTGGGTTGCGAATAGGGATGGGCTGAACACCCCCCCATTCGGTTCACACAAGAACATGCTAACAGGCAAAAAAGTTGTTCGAACACACGAACACCGTTAAAATCAATGTGACATGAACATGAAAAATCAAAAGTGCTAATTTTAAAGGCTTATATGCATGGTTTTGTCTTAAAAAGTGTTTGGGGACCTGGGTCCTGCCCCAGAGGACATGTATCAATGCAAAAAAAGTTTTAAAAATGGACGTTTTTCAGGAGCAGTGATTTTAATAATGCTTAAAGTGAAACAATAAAATTGTAATATTCCTTTAAATTTCGTACCTGGGGGGTGTCTATAGTATGCCTGTAAAGTGGCGCATGTTCCCGTGTTTAGAACAGTCTGACAGCAAAATTAAATTTCTAAAGGAAACTACTCGCGGCTAGGGATGAGCTTCGTGTTCGAGTCGAACCCATGTTCGACTCGAACATCGGCTGTTCGATCGTTCGCCGAATTGCGAACGTTATGGGCCGTTCGCGCTAAATTCGTGTGGCGCGTCACGGCCCATAATTCACTGCGGCATCGCAGTGCATTGCTGGCTGATGATTGGCCAAGCATGCACTATGACCCGCATGCTTGGCCAATCACAGCGCTGTCAGTAGAGAGAGCTGTAATTGGCCAAAGCCAGGGTGGCTTTGGCCAATTACGGCTCAGGGCATTTAGTACACACCCCACACTATATAAGGCCGCCTGCACGGCGGCCCTGTGTAGTGTGTGTTCCGGTGTGCTGAGAGATAGAGAGAGAGAGAGACAGTGTCATTTGATTTGAGTTAGATAGATTAGGCAGAACAGTCAGTCAGTTAGCTGCACTTACAGTGTATTGTGTATATATATGCATCCCAGGTGTTGCATATATATATATACACTGTATTCAGTTTAGCTAGATCCGTTCCTGTTATCTTCTATCTAGACTATTTACATTTAATGCAGTGCGTCCTGCTCACAGTGTTCAGCTAGATCCGTTCCTGTTATCTTCTAGACTATTTACATTTAGTGCAGTGCGTCCTGCTCACAGTGTTCAGCTAGATCCGTTCCTGCTATTTACATTTAGTGCAGTGCGTCCTGCTCACAGTGTTCAGCTAGATCCGTTCCTGTTAAATTCCTACTGACCGGCAGGCTTGTCTGGTTACAGTATATAAAGCTACCTGAAGAAAATTACAGGTGTTCTATTTGATCCTATTAGTACCACGGTCAGGCAGCTAGACTATTTACATTTAGTACAGTGTGTCCTGCTCACAGTGTTCAGCTAGATCCGTTCCTGTTAAATTCCTACTGACCGGCAGGCTTGTCTGGTTACAGTATATAAAGCTACCTGAAGAAAATTACAGGTGTTCTATTTGATCCTATTAGTACCACGGTCAGGCAGCTAGACTATTTACATTTAGTACAGTGTGTCCTGCTCACAGTGTTCAGCTAGATCCGTTCCTGTTATCTTCCTACTGACAGGCAGGCTTGTCTGGTTACAGTATATAAAGCTACCTGAAGAAAATTACAGGTGTTCTATTTGATCCTATTAGTACCACGGTCAGGCAGCTAGACTATTTACATTTAGTACAGTGTGTCCTGCTCACAGTGTTCAGCTAGATCCGTTCCTGTTATCTTCCTACTGACAGGCAGGCTTGTCTGGTTACAGTATATAAAGCTACCTGAAGAAAATTACAGGTGTTCTATTTGATCCTATTAGTACCACGGTCAGGCAGCTAGACTATTTACATTTAGTACAGTGCGTCCTGCTCACAGTGTTCAGCTAGATCCGTTCCTGTTATCTTCCTACTGACAGGCAGGCTTGTCTGGTTACAGTATATAAAGCTACTTGAAGAAAATTACAGGTGTTCTATCCCAGCTTAGTGCAGCTACAGGCCATTAGTATGTCTGGAAGGCCAAGAAGGAGAGGCAGACAGTCACAAGCCAATAAGAGAGGGCAAGCAGGCTCTGTGTCTAGTGCTGGTCGTGGAGACGGTGCATCCTCATCAGCACGTGGCCATGGGACACGCTTGGCCTTTTTTTCGGCAGCTGGCCATGTTGAGCCGCAACATGCGGAAGACTTGGTCGAGTGGATGACCAAGCCGTCCTCATCCTCCTCATCCTCTCTCACCCATGCCCAGGGTGCTTTGTCTGGCAAAGCAGCGGCCTCTTCCCTCAGCTCAATGTCATCAGTGACTCCTTCCCTAGCTCCACCATGTCCTCATGAGGATTCCCTCGAACTGTTTGACCACAGTGTTGGGTACATGCTCCAGGAGGATGCCCAGCGTTTGGAAGGCTCTGATGACGATACTGAGCTCGATGAAGGCAGTAACATGAGCGCGGACAGAGGGGGTGCCCAAGAAGGACAGCAATCTGGCAGTCATGCTCCCCCTGCTGCAGCATACTGCCAGGTTTGCTCCAGTGATGAGGAGGGAGGGGATGATGAGGTCACTGACTCAACGTGGGTGCCTGATAGGAGAGAGGAGGAGGAGGAGGAGGAGGAGGAGGAGGAGGAGGAGGAGGAGGAGGAGGAGGCGGCAGCACATCACCAACGAGGCAGGATGCCCTCCAGGGGCCAGCCTAAGGGCAGCACATTGACTGCATCACACCCCAAAGCTCCACATGTGCAGGGCGCTGCAGTCTCTGCGCGTTATTCAAAAAGTTCTTTGGTGTGGGCCTTTTTTGAGACGAGTGCATCAGATCGCACCGCTGCTATTTGCAACATATGTCTCAAGCGTATCTCGCGTGGCCAAAATATCTCCCGCTTGGGTACCACATGCTTGACCAGACATATGTTGACCTGCCATGCAGTTCGTTGGCAAGCGTATCTAAAAGACCCACACCAAAGAACAAAGAGGATCTCTCCTTGCTCCTCATCAGCTGAGATTTCCAACCCCACTAGACCTTCAGTCCTCTCTGAGACCTACAGTGAGAGGAATGAAGGTGTAGAATTAGGTGTGTCACAGCCAAGTACTTGTGGGCAATCTGCTTTTGGTACACCGACGTCAGATTGTACCAGGCAAATTTCCCTGCCCCAGCTGCTGCACCGCCGAAAGAAGTTTGCTCCCAGCCATCCACATGCCCAGCGGTTGAATGCTAGCTTGGCAAAATTGCTAGCACTTCAACTGCTGCCTTTTCAGTTGGTAGACTCTGCCCCCTTCCGTGAGTTTGTGGAATGTGCGGTTCCTCAGTGGCAGGTACCCAAACGCCACTTTTTCTCACGGAAGGCGATTCCGGCTCTCTACCGGCATGTGGAAGGCAATGTCCATGCCTCGCTGGACAGGGCGGTCAGCGGTAAGGTGCATATTACCGCTGACTCATGGTCCAGCAGGCATGGACAGGGACGTTACCTAAGTTTCACGGCGCATTGGGTGACTCTGCTGGCAGCTGGGAAGGATGCAGGACAAGGTGCAGTAGTGTTGGAGGTTGTTCCGCCACCACGCCTCCAAAATGCTGATTGTGACACACCTCTCTCCTCCACCCCCTCCTCTTCTTCTTCCTCCATGGCCTCTTCCTCGGAACCAGCGGTGCTCCGTAGGCGTTCAAGGGGCTACGCAAGTACGCAGGCCAAAAGATGCCATGCGGTGCTTGAGCTGGTGTGCTTGGGGGACAGGAGCCACACTGGGGCAGAGGTTCTGTCAGCTCTGCAGGGGCAGGTTCAGAGGTGGTTGACGCCACGCCAACTTAAGGCAGGAATGGTGGTTTGCGACAATGGCACCAACCTCCTCTCTGCCCTCCGACAGGGACAAATGACCCATGTGCCCTGTTTGGCTCACGTCCTTAACTTGGTGGTGCAGCGGTTCTTGGGCAGGTACCCGGGCTTACAGGATGTCCTGAGGCAGGCCAGGAAAGTCTGTGTGCATTTCCGCCGGTCATATAATGCCAGTGCTCGGCTGACGGACCTCCAAAAGGAGTTTAACCTGCCCAAGAACCGCCTAATCTGTGACATGCCCACCAGGTGGAACTCAACGTTGGCCATGCTGCAGCGGCTGCACACGCAGCAGAGGGCCATCAATGAGTACCTGTGCGACTATGGCACCAGGACAGGGTCAGGGGAGCTTGGTTTTTTTTCCCCACGCCAGTGGGCCATGATCAGGGATGCATGCACTGTCCTGTCACCATTCGAGGAGGCCACGAGGATGGTGAGCAGTGACAGTGCATGCATCAGTGACACTGTCCCCCTTGTCCACCTGTTGGAGCACACGCTGCGTGGAATAATGGACAGGGCACTTGAGGCAGAACAGAGGCAGGAAGAGGAGGACTTCCTTAGCTCTCAAGGCCCCCTTTATCCAGACAGTGTTCCTGCGTGCCCGCCGATCACACAGGAAGAGGACGAGGAGGAAGAGGAGGAGGAGGAAGATTGTGTCAGTATGGAGGTGGAGCCTGGCACTCAGCATCAGCAGCAGTCTTTAAGGGATCAGTCCCAAGAAACACATGGACTTGTACGTGGCTGGGAGGAGGTGGCTGCGGACCATGTCGTTCTTAGTGACCCAGAGGACTCCGGACCGAATGCCTCAGCAAACCTACGCTGCATGGCCTCCCTGATCCTGCAAAGCCTGCGTAAGGATCCTCGTATTCGTGGTATCAAGGAGAAGGACCAATACTGGCTGGCAACCCTCCTTGATCCACGTTACAAGGGTAAGGTTGCGGACCTTATCTTGCCATCGCAGAGGGAGCAGAGGATGAAACATCTTCGGGAGGCCTTGCAGAAAGGTCTGTGCAACGCGTTCCCAGAGACTGGGAGGTTACAAACTCCTGTTTCTGGACAACGTGTTGCTGAGGCTTCGGTCAGTCAAAGAAGGAGCGGTGGAGAAGGTGGCCGTCTGACCGATGCGTTCAGACAATTTTTTGGTCCGCAGCCCCAAGGTATGATCGGTTCCAGCAACCATCGCCAGCGTCTGTTTTACATGGTGCAGGAATACCTAGGGGCAAGATCAGACTTGGACACCTTTCCCACCGAAAATCCTCTGGGTTACTGGGTCTTGAGGATGGATCACTGGCCAGAGCTTGCACAGTATGCAATTGAGCTACTGGCCTGTCCTGCATCCAGCGTTCTTTCGGAACGCACATTCAGTGCTGCTGGAGGCGTGGTAACCGATCACAGGGTGCGTCTGTCCACCGACTCGGTCGATCGGCTGACCTTCATAAAAATGAATGAGTCTTGGATCACCACCAGCTACCAAGCACCTGATGCTGATGTAACCGAATAATTTTTTTTGAAATCTCAGATCCCTTCAAAGACTGCCTATGCTGATGCTGAGTGACTATCCCTGAGTAATTATCCTCTTCCTCCTCAATCATCACGCTGATAGCTTGTAAGAACATTTTTGGTTCTGGGCGCCACCACCAGTGCCTAAGGCACAATTTTTCAGCCCCTGTTTAACAGGGGCGTGTAATTACAATTTTTGATGTAATACTTTGCAGCAGGGCTCGTTCCTGCATTCCAACTAGAGTGTCTGTGAGGGGTTGCAGTGTTGTGGCACCAGCACCAGTGCCTAGGGCCCAATTTTTCTGCCCCTGTCTAACAGGGGCGTGTAATTACAATTTTTGATGCAATACTTTGCAGCAGGGCTCGTTCCTGCGTTCCAACTAGAGTGTCTGTGAGGGGTTGCAGTGTTGTGGCACCAGCACCAGTGCCTAAGGCCCAATTTTTCTGCCCCTGTCTAACAGGGGCGTGTAATTACAATTTTTGAAGCAATCATTTGCAGCAGGGCTCGTTCCTGCGTTCCAACTAGAGTGTCTGTGAGGGGTTGCAGTGTTGTGGCACCAGCACCAGTGCCTAAGGCCCAATTTTTCTGCCCCTGTCTAACAGGGGCGTGTAATTACAATTTTTGAAGCAATAATTTGCAGCAGGGCTCGTTCCTGCGTTCCAACTAGAGTGTCTGTGAGGGGTTGCAGTGTTGTGGCACCAGCACCAGTGCCTAAGGCCTAATTTTTCAGCTGCTGTTCAACAGGGGCATGTAATTACAATTCTTGATCTAATATTTCACAGCAGGGCCCTGTGAGGGCTTACAGTGTTGTGGCCACAGCAACACCTAAGGCCCAAATTTCTGCTGAGTATATAGGGCAGGACCCTACTTTCAAACATCTAACTTACAAACGACTCCTACTTGCAAACGGAAGGAGACAACAGGAAGTGAGATGAAATCTACCCCTAGGAAGGGAAATTCTCTCCTGTAAGAGTTAATATGGGAAAACAAGTTCTCCTTTCCACTGATGCTTTCCAATCCTTGTTCCACAAAAAAACCCAAATTTTCAAAAAACATTTTTCATTGGGACAAAAAAGTGAGGTGAAATCTTCTGAAGAGGAGGAAAGACAGCAAAACAAATGTCACAGGGGTGATAACCCTTCCCTATGTTTTCCAAAAAGCTTAGAAAAGATTTTTTGGCTGGAGCTAAACACGTTAAAAATGTTCAAAATTACAAACAGATTCTACTTAACAACAAACCTACAGTCCCTGTCTTGTTTGCACCGCCTGTATACTGCTGTTCAGAGTATATAGGGCCTGGTGGCCCCACACCTTTCCTTATTTTAATTTGGGTGCGGGGTTCCCCTTAATATCCATACAAGACCCAAAGGGACTGGTAATGGACTGGGGGGTACCCATGCCGTTTGTCTCACTGATTTTCATCCATATTGCCATGACCCGACATGACATTAAACCCGCAAGCAGTTTTAAATGAGATTTTTTCCTTTAAAAATGACATTTGGTGCAGGGACTGTTCTAAACATGGGAAACACGCGTCACTTTACAGGCATACTATAGACACCCCCCAGGTACGATATTTAAAGGAATATTTCACTTTTTTTTTTTTACTTTAAGCATCATTAAAATCACTGCTCCCGAAAAAACGGCCGTTTTTAAAAGTTTTTTTTGCATTGATACATGTCCCCTGGGGTAGGACCCGGGTCCCCAAACCCTTTTTAGGACAATACCATGCAAATTAGCCTTTAAAATGAGCACTTTTGATTTCGAACGTTCGAGTCCCATAGACGTCAATGGGGTTCTAACGTTCGTGCGAACTTTCGGTCCGTTCGCGGGTTCTGGTGCGAACCGAACCGGGGGGTGTTCGGCTCATCCCTACTCGCGGCTATAATGAATTGTCGGTCCAGCAATACACATAGAAGTTCATTGATAAAAATGGCATGGGATTCCCCCACAGGGGAACCATGAACCAAAATTTAAAAAAAAATGCACGGGTGTCCCCCCAAATTCCATACCAGGCCCTTTCAGGTCTGGTATGGATATTAGTGGAAAAAAGTTTCCCCAGGGGGTTTTTTATCAGCAAAAAAAAAAAAATATTATTATTTAATTTTGACAGGAAATAAATTACATTTATACAATCAATATATATATATAAATTGATATATATAAATAAATTGATCAATCCTGATCTACTGATGGCCTATCTTATAGGGAAGTCCCGTCAAGTCACCGTGCGTCAGAGGGGGGCGGGGTCACCAGGTGGCCCCGCCCCCCGTTATTTAAGAACTGTCAGACGAGGAGCGCCGTCACACAGCGGGAGCCTCCCTCCATGCCAGCATGGGTGTGGAGCGGCCCGGAGAAGAAAATGAAGAAGAGAAGAAAAGAAGAAGAGAAGAAGAGAAGAGCGGGAGCCTCCCCCCCATGCCATGGGTGCGGAGCGGCCCGAGGAGAAGAAGATAGAAGACGCCGCGGAGGAGATGCTGGACGAGAACGCCGGAGGAAGAACCAGTAGAGCCAAAAGAACCAGAAGAACCAGAAGATGAAGGAAGATAGAAGAAAGAAGAAGTATTTAAATAAAGGAATTGTCAAAAACTGTCTCTTGTCATTTTTAACATTTTTGACAGTTTTTTAGTGAAATGGTAGGGGTACTTTTAGGGGAATTTAGGGGGAACCCCACGTCATTTTTTTTTTTAAATTTTGGCCGGGGTTCCCCTTAATATCCATATCAGACCTGAAGGGCCTGGTATGGAATTTAGGGGGACTCCCACGTAATTTTTTTTTTAAATTTTGGTTCGGGGTTCCCCTTTGGGGAATTCCCATGCCGTTTTTATCAATGAACTTCTATGTGTATTGTCGGCAATGCAATAGCCGCGGGTAGTTTTAAATGAGTTTTTTCCTTCAAAATGTCATTTTGCTGTCAGACTGTTCTAAACACAGGAAACATGCGCCCCTTTACAGGCATACTATAGACACCCCCCAGGTACGAAATTTAAAGGGATATTACACTTTTATTGTTTGACTTTAAGCATTATTAAAATCACTGCTCCTGAAAAAACTTTTTATGACAATAACTTGCATATTAGCCTTTAAAATTAGCACTTTTGATTTCTCCCATAGACTTTTAAAGGGTGTTCCGCGGCATTCGAATTTGCCGCGAACACCCCAAATTGTTCGATGTTTGGCGAACTTGCGAACAGCCAATGTTCGAGTCGAACATGAGTTCGACTCGAACTCGAAGCTCATCCCTAGTGATATTAATAAAATAGCTAAAGAACGAAATCAAAATGAACGTGTAACCCTTAATATAGCAAAACGCCCACATATACATAGATAATGTGACCAAAAATGGGATATACAGTTGTATATGTATACAGCATAAAGGCTTACATATTGAAGTGCAAGAGCGTGTAAACATGAACAAAAAATGTATAAATTATAAGCACCGATCAATGAGTGCAAAACTAAAAAGTCTGTGTAGCTAACATCAAGGAGAGTTCATAAAAATACAGATATTAGTATGCACAGATCTCTCATATCTTTCTCAAACAGCTCTGAGTTGCAAGATGATATTCAAATGGTTTCCTTCACAGTGGTAATCCCAAACAATAGAAAAGGATGAAGTACTCTTACCAGCAGTGGTGGACTCACGGGCCATAAGCGGTGAGTCAAAAACGCTTAAACCGCCATATAGTGGATGACAGTGTAGATCTGATCCAGAGCAATGGGATATTCCTGCTGGAATGGGGAGCTTAGACCTCCGTCCAGTTATCTCGTTTAATGTCCTGCTCCAAGGTGTGTGCAAGCATCTCAATCAGGAGGGCAATATTCAGAATATGGAATAAAAAAGAAAAAGCCTCCACATGTAAATCCAAAAACGAATATAGGGTTTATTGAAAAAAGGAGATCTTCCAATATTCAATATAAAAACATGATAATAGAATCGTACCTCATTGGAGGGGTGAGTCCAATGTTAGAGGTGTGTCCAAACTCGAAACTTTTTGGATACACCAGTTGAGATGTTATATGCCACATGGACTTAATGTTGATTGGGACATTAATTCCTTCATCAATCATTCTTAATTCCATAATATCTATCCTCTCTTTTTTCACAACATGTTTATTTTTTATTTTTTATTTCATAATATATTTCGATTTTCCCTTTAATTTGGATTCCTATTTTAGTTTTTTGCTCAAACTTGTTTTGCGTACACACGGTCGCACAAAGTTGTCGGAATTTCCGATTGCCAAGAACGCGGTGACGTAAACCACGTACGACAAGACTAGAAAAGGCCAGTTCAGAACCAAGCGCGGCACCCTTTGGGCTCCTTTTGCTAATCTTGTGTTAGTAAAAGTTTGGTGAGAGACGATTCGCGCTTTTTCAGATCGTTTTCTGCTGTTCAGTTTGTGCTTGTGGGTTTGTATCTGCTCTTCAGTGCGTGCAAGCAAGCTACGCGTGACTTGTCATTGTGTTCTTGTTAGTTCGTTACTGTTTTTCAGGTCGCTCTTCACAGGCCTTGCTGTTCTTCAGTGCGTTCTGTTACTTCGTTCTGATCAGCCGACCGTTTTCTAGCCATGTTGCGTATACGTACTCCTCGTAGAGTTCGTGCTGTGCGGGGGCTTGGTGTTGGGGTCCTGACCTTGAACAGGGTGGGGAGGAGTTCATGGACCAAGAATTGGTTGCTTCAGCGTGACCAGTTCTGTCATATGTCTTTGCTCCGTGAGATCCGTGAGAATAATCCTGTTGATTTCAGGAACTTTCTCCGGATTTCACCGTTTGTTGGCTTTGCTGACCCCCTATATCAGCAGGCAGGATACCTGCATGAGGCAAGCCATCACTCCGGAGCAGAGGCTCGTTGCTACCCTGCGGTACTTGGCGACAGGGAGAAGCCTGCAGGACTTGAAGTTCTCAACATGCATCTCCCCCCAGGCTCTGGGGATCATTATCCCAGAGACCTGTTCTGCCATCATACAGGTCCTGCAGAAGGAGTATATTAAGGTAAGATTTTTATCCTTTAATATCACATTTTAGTATATTTAATGTTTGATAATTGTATTTCTTTCCTCATTCCCTAATTACCATGATTGGAATATGCTGTGAATGTCCCCTTTGTCCTCATGCATGCTGGATTTTTATGTAATTATTATTTTGCTCCTTCATACATATTTGCCTTCACTTACCTCCCCAGCATGCTCTCCTGGCCCTATATTCACCTCATGTAGTCACTTAACAATGTATTTTGTCAGCTCCATAGTAGTGCTTTACCCCAAACACCCCCTAAAATGTTTTAAAATGTGATTGGTGCTTTAAATTCAGGCAGAGTGCCAGAGGCTTTTTTTTGGGTTGTCCCCAAATCCTTTTTAACCCTCCCTCCCCCCCAACTGCTAAGTCAGCTGATACCAATTCTCTATCTATCCTCAATCATCTATCTGCTGACTTTGCCAAACCCATACACACTATACCCACCTCTTTGTTGGTCAGATTTATGGATGAATTCCCCAAAGCATGTAGTGCAAGGGCCTGCCTGTATACTTTCAAATGGTACTGTTTCAAGTTTTTGTATCCTATTATTATCTTGATAGGTAAGAGCAGAATTTCCAAATGTGCTCAAATGTGTACAGTGTGTATTTATATCTTTGTATTATGACACTTCTTACCTGTCCAGTGGGCTGCCAATAGTGTAACTAAGGAGGGGCTGTTCAAAGTAATGCACATTATATAGGCATTCATCTCTCAATGAAGTGGAGAGTGTTACCTGTCCAAGAGCTCCCCCCCTATAATGTTAGAAATGGCCCATGCGAGGGGGTGGGGGAGGGGAAATCTAATAGGTGTACCTTATACTTTGGTGTTTAAAAATCCCCATTAATAAATGTTATCTTGATGTTGGCCAAGAATGTTTGTGTCTAATCTGCTTTCCGTGTTTTAATGTGCAAAAAAACAAATTTTTTTTTTCCTCCACAGTTTCCTTCCACGTCACAGGAATGGCAGACTGTGGCCTCCCACTTTGCCCAGCGGTGGGACTTTCCTAACTGCCGAGGGGCAATTGATGGGAAACACGTCTACATCGTCCCACCACCCAACTCGGGGTCATACTATTATAATTATAAAGGGTTCAATAGTATTGTGATGTTGGCGGTGGTGTCGACTAATTACGAGTTCCTGTATGTGGACATGGGGAAGAATGGCCGGATGTACGATGGTGGAGTCATCGCCCAGACGGAGTTTTACAGGCGTCTCCAGAATGGCAGCTTGGACTTGCCACCTCCAGAAGACAATGTGGAAGGACTCCCATTCGTCTTCGTTGCGGATGAAGCCTTTGCGCTGGGGGACCACCTTATGCGGCCATTCCCGATGAGGACCCTCACCCCGGACCAGAGGGTTTTTAATTACCGGCTGGCCAGAGCCAGAAGAGTGGTGGAGAACACATTTGAAATCATGGCCAGCCATATCCGCCTATTTATTACACCCATCCATATGGCGGAGTATAAACTGAATCATATAATCCTGGCGTGCTGTGTTCTACATAAATTTTTATGGCAACATTCTGCCAACTATGTTGGCAACCAACCCTGACGACGCTTGAAAGTGGCCGTCCTGGCTTGCCCTCCCTGAGTGCCCGTGATGTCCGGCTAAGATACCTTGAGTTCTTTGCGGGTAGGGGGGCTATCAATATGCCAGACAATGTGTGAAACCTTTATCAAATAAAAAAAAAGCAAATCTTTGGTGACATTTACTGCTTGTGTTTGTTTTAGATGACCCTGACCGAAATGTGGTGAGTCCTGAAAATGGCGTGATTGCGTAACCTTATACAAAGCATTGTTGGGTGTTATTTACTAAAGGCAAATACACTTTGCACTACACGTGCACTGAAACTGCTCTTGATGTTTTCCAATGCTAAATTACACCCCATGATCTCCCCGATCAGGATCTGGGCACTTTCCGAGGTGAAAGGATCTGGATCCACAACATCACGATCACCTAAAAAGATAGAAAACAACAAAAAAACAGGTATTATAAATATGCCGGCGTCCATCTCTTACCTGAGCCTGTGGTCGCAGACACTCACCTGTTGTGGTGACTAGTTCCACCACATCTTCTTCCTCCTGCTCTTCTTGTGTTGGGGGTATTTCCCCTTCTTCCCGAGGTGGGGGGTCTCTGGTCTCCTTGGATGAGGGGTGTCCTCCGAGTCTTTTCTCCCCTATGTAAAACAAAAATGGTATACTTAGCACACAGATATTTGATGGCAGAACTATAAATAGGAAACATTGCTTGGAAGTGGGGTACAATTGTCTATTTTGGCAGAGTTCCAAGATGTAGAATTTTTAGTGTCCTTTGTCAAGCTTCAATACTTTACCTGTTTAGTACAAGCTTCACAGATGGAGACACCCCTATAGTATACACTGGAGCACCTGTGTGGCCCCCTAATAAAAAGGGTGTTCTTGTGTCCCACACTAGTGCTCCAGTGTCCAGATGTGAAAACAACTGCTGAGTATCCTCTCCTTACACAGAATCTAGTTTGCATTTCATTCTAGTAACAAACCCATCTACACAACCAAATTATTTTCATACAAGTAGGCCCTAAAAAATGTGGGCAAATGCATATGGCCAAAACAATGGTGTTTTATAGGCTGAAAGAAAAATGTTTGATACGAACGAATAATGTGCCCATGAACATGAAAGTTGCCATTTTAAACTGTACAACACTTAAGAAAAGCACATGGAGCAGCACGAACGTAATAAAGACAAAAAGAATAGGAACACAGCACAACTACTTACTTTTTTGCAGCACTTTCCGGATCTTTCCGTGCTGCTCGTGCTCTCTTAATTTCAGGTTCGACCACCACTTCCTGAGCTGATCTTTCGATCGTCGTACCCCGAAGTTCCGGTGCAGACTTTTGACCACTTTTGCCATGATCTTGGCCTTTCGGACATAGGGGTTGGGGTAAGGTCCATAGTCAGCCCTCTTCAGGATATCGACCATCTCCAACATCTCCCCAAAGGACATATTCGATGCCTTAAATCTTCTCCTTCTGCCTCGGGACGTTTCCGGATCTGGGCTTTCCTTCTCCTCCCCCTCGTTGCTATAATTAGCACGCACCTGCTGTGTCTCCGCCATGTGCTCTTCCCCCACTGCGCCGAATGAAAATGGGCAGGGAATAGACTAGAAAGAACGTCAGGGGCGGGCGGAGTTACACACATGCGCAGTGTGTGTAAAGCATAACACGCGTGCGTAGTACGTACGATCTGTGAGCGGAGGAAGGAGCATCGGAGGCGCCGATCGTGAGAACGAAGGTAAGATCTAAACTTGGGCCTATACTGTTTCTAAATTGAAGCCTATATTGTAACAATATTAGGAGAGTTTGGCCTGACATTAGGGTTTGTCTTGTGTTGTGTCTTGCAGAGAAAATGGATGGCTTCAACGACCACAATTTCCTCCCCCTGTTCATAGACAAATACAGGGAGCTGCCCTGTCTGTGGCAGGTGAGACACCCCATTACAACAATAAACAAAAGAGGCAGGCAGCGCTGGAGAAACTGCTGGAGTTGGTGACGCCGGTGGTCCCCATGGCAACCATCCCCTATTTAAAAAACAAAATTGGTGGCCTGAGGAACACTTATCTTAGGGAGCGCAAGAAGGTCACGGATTCCCAGAGATCAGGAGCTGCAGCAGATGACATTTATGTCCCCAGGCTGTGGTACTATGAGAGACTGCGATTTCTGTCAGACTACACTGAAGTCAGGGAATCCCTCTCAACACTTCCTTCCACTCTTCCTTCCTCCCCAGCTGAGGCTTCTGATGTCCAACCTGGGCCTTCCAGCCAGGAAGAAGTGGAGGAACCCAGCTTGAGTCAGGTATAGCATTCTTCTACAGATTTCTGGTCAATAAAGAAATTATGTTTACTAGATGTCTGTCAGGAGCCAGGGAGCGTCTCCGCTCGCCGGGCTCCGGTGCGCATGCGCACAGGACGAGCGCTTCGCCGAACACCCGTCCACGGCCTGATGGTGCGGCGCGCGCGGGTGCACGGCGGTCCCCGTTTGCGCGCCGTAGCCCGTGCGGGTGCCCGGTAGCGCGTCACACTGACGCGCTCGCCGGGCAGGGGGGCTATATCTGACGGCTCCAGCACCCAGTCGGGTTGCTGGTTTGTCGTCAGCTCTCCCCAGTTCTCTGAGCCCGTGTTTCCTTGTACCTCTGCCTGATCTGTGTACCGAACCTCTGCTAGTCTGATTAACCACTACTCTCCCGGATTGTCCCTAAGCACCTTTGCCTGATCTGTGTACCAAACCTCTGCTGACTGTTAACCACTACTCTCCCGGATTGTCCCTTGTACCTCTGCCTGATCTGTGTACCGAACCCTGGCCTGTTTAACTACTACTCTGCTGGACAATACTATCAATAACCTGCCTGATCTGTGTACCGAACCCTGGCCTGTTTAACTACTACTCTGCTGGACAATACTATCAATAACCTGCCTGATCTGTGTACCAAACCCCTGGCCTGTTTAACCACTACTCTGCTGGACTATCTTGATTTAACCTGCCAGACCCGTGCACCGAACCCTGGACTGCTTAACCACCGCGCTGTTGGATCTTGTGACACCCTGATTATTACCTGCCTGTTCCCTAACCTCTGTTTGTGTTTCCAGCCCTGCTTCCTGCGGATCCCAGGACACCCGCTTCCAGCTTCTGAACCCACTATCCTTCCGGAAGCCCGTGCCTCCGCGTGCCCTCAGCCTCCTGTACCCATTTCGGGGGTCTGGGTGCGCGTGGTCGTAAGGGCGAGCCGCTCTCGGCATCTCGGCCTCGGTGAGTACTTGCCCGTGACAGTACAAACCAGCCAGATGTCTGAGGCCGACAGAGCACGCTCTCCTCTGGAGATCCTGTGCCAACAAGTGTCTACCCTTGCGGACTCCGTACAGAAGTTACAAGAAGGTTATACACAAATTGATAACCGTCTGCAGCAGATCTCCGGGTTACTACCCTCCGCAGCCGCAGCTCCTGCACCCAGCAGTGGGGGTCCGCTTCCCCAAGCTCCGGCCAACCCCACTGTGGTCATGGCTCTTCCTGAGCCCAGGGTCCCTATACCTGAACGGTTCTCGGGAGACCGCAAGAAGTTTAGGGCGTTTAAAAACGCATGTTCCCTCTACTTCGCCCTACAGCCAAGAACCTTCTCCTCAGAAATCGTCAAGGTGGGGTTTGTCATTTCCCTGCTATCTGAAGAACCCCAGGCTTGGGCCCACAGCCTGATGGAACAGAGCAGCCCTGCCCTGAACACTATCGAGGCCTTCTTTGAGAGCATGACCCAGCTCTATGATGATCCGCAACGCATGGCCACCGCCGAAGCTATCTTGCACCATTTGTCCCAAGGAAGAAGACCTATTGAGGACTATACAGTGGAGTTCCGTAAGTGGGCGGCCGACACCAACTGGAATGAGCCGGCCCTGCGTTATCAATACCGTCAAGGCTTGTCTGAATTACTCAAAGATGAGTTAGCTAGGATGGAGACCCCTGCTTCCCTAGAGGAACTCATTCAAGCAGCTACTAAGCTCGATCGGCGTCTTCGGGAGCGGCGCTCAGAACGGTTTCAGCTGCCTCGCCCTGCCTGGGCGTCGCCAAGACCTCACTCTACGGTACCCTCAACTTCATCTTCAGTTACCACTGCATCGGTCCCTGAGGTCGAACCAATGCAGCTCGGTTTGGTCCGAGGTCCGTTGACCTCCGAGGAGAAACAGCGCAGACGGCAGTCTAACCTTTGCCTCTACTGCGGAGGAACCGGACACTTCCTGCGCAGCTGTCCGATCAGGCCTAGTAAGTTTCCTCAGTCAAACATATTGAACTTTCCTAACAATAACATTCCCAAGGCTTATGTGATGTTGTTTGTTTCTCTGCAGCTTCCGGAAAGGGAGACTCGCCTGCAGGCCATCGTTGATTCCGGGGCCTGCAGTTGTTTCATAGATTCCACCTTGGCACACAGATTGAAGATCCCTCTACAAACCAAAGAGCAGGATCTACAAATACATCTGGCCGACGGATCCCTTCCTTGCTCTGGTCCCATCACCCAGGAGACCCAACCTATTTCAGTAGTCACAGACTCCGGCCACCGGGAGTTCTTACGGCTTGACCTAATTCGTTCACCAATCTTTCCCATCATACTTGGCTTACCATGGTTACAAGCTCACGATCCACTAATCAAATGGAGCACCAAGTCAGTATCCTTCTCTTCTCAGTATTGCTCTCAACACTGCCTGCTTCCGGATTCCAAGGTTTGCGCCACAATGGCGGTACCGCCAAACAACCTCCAACACGTCCCCTCCGAGTATCTCGAGTTTCAAGAGGTTTTCAGTAAACAAATGGCTGACCGCCTACCACCTCACAGGGCCTACGACTGTCCAATTGACCTTCTTCCTGGTTCCGAGATTCCATTTGGCCGGATATTTCCCCTTTCTGAAACCGAGCTGGAGGCTCTAAAGCAGTACATAGACGAAAATCTTGAGAAAGGTTTCATCCGCCCTTCATCCTCACCCGCCGGAGCGGGTATCTTTTTCGTTGGGAAGAAAGATGGTACCCTAAGACCCTGCGTAGACTATCGACAACTTAACAACATCACAATTAAGAACCGGTACCCGTTGCCGCTCATTCCTGAGTTATTCCAGAGGTTCCGATCGGCCAAGGTGTTCTCTAAACTCGACCTCCGAGGGGCCTACAATCTCGTCAGGATCAGGGCTGGAGACGAATGGAAGACGGCCTTTAGATCCAGATTCGGTCACTTTGAATATTTAGTGATGCCATTCGGCCTCTGCAATGCTCCAGCCACCTTCCAGCATCTAGTGAACGACATATTTCGACAATATCTAGATGACTTCCTTGTGGTATATCTGGACGATATCCTCATCTTTTCCCCCACGCTAGAGATGCACAGGAGGCACGTTAAAACGGTTCTTGCTATTCTTCTGCAACACAAGCTATACTTGAAAGCCAAAAAGTGTGAGTTTGAGAGATCAACCATACAATTCTTGGGATTCATACTCTCCACCAATGGGGTTGCAATGGACCCCCAGAAGGTTCAGGCAATTCAGGAGTGGCCAGCTCCATCTAATAAAAAAGGAGTACAGAGGTTTATAGGATTCGCCAATTTCTATCGGAAATTTATCGTGGGATTCTCGGCCATTGTGGCACCTATTACCCAACTAACTCGGCAGCATCATTCTTTCCAGTGGTCCGCAGCTGCTCAAGAGGCTTTCCTTAAGTTAAAAGAACTATTCAGTTCCGCTCCAATCCTCTGCCATCCTGACCCGACTCAACCCTTCGTACTGGAGGTAGACGCATCGGAAATCGCAACCGGAGCAATTCTTTCCCAGAGACAGGGACCAAAGGCCATCCTACATCCAGTAGCTTTCGCTTCTCGGAGACTCAGCCCACCGGAACTCAATTACGACGTGGGTGACAGAGAGCTGTTGGCTATAAAGTTTGCTTTAGAGGAATGGAGGTATCTGCTGGAGGGGGCAGTTCATCCGGTGATGATCTTTACGGATCACAAAAATCTCGAGTACCTCAGAACAGCAAGATGGTTAAAACCCCGCCAAGCCCGTTGGGCCCTATTCTTCTCTCGCTTTAATTTCCACATAGCATACAGACCTGGGGCAAAGAACGGGAAGGCTGATGCCCTTTCACGGATGTTTTCCGCAGATTCCCAAATACCAACACCCAGCACGATCCTCTCTCCTCAAAATTTCCTCGGACTAACTCAAGCAGACTTAATATCCTCCATCAAATCTTCATCAGGTGCATGTACGGAACCAGCTGTGCATTCCCTGAAAAGATATGAAGATCTTTTCTGGATTAAAGGAAAAATATTTGTACCAAAAGTGACTCGGCCCTTAGCCCTTCAGATGTGTCATGATCACAAGATGGCAGGACATTTTGGGAATAAGAAGACGGCTGAGCTCCTTTCTCGTTCTTTTTGGTGGCCAGGTTGGAGAAGGGATTGTAGGGAATATGTGGCATCCTGTCCCCTGTGCCAGAGAAACAAGGGCCAAAACACCAAATCCTGGGGTCTGCTCAGACCTTTGCCCATTCTGGAACGACCATGGGCTGATGTGTCCATGGACTTCATCGTTGACCTACCCAACTCAGAGAGTTTCTCCACCATCCTTGTTGTTGTCGACCGCCTTTGCAAAATGGCCCACTTTCTGCCCATGAGGGGTACTCCCTCTGCCGTAGACACGGCCAACATCTTTCTAAAGGAGGTTGTTAGGCTCCATGGGATACCAAGGAGCATCGTGTCGGACAGAGGCGTCCAGTTCACGTCCAAATTCTGGAGGGAACTATGCAAGGCTTTGGGTATCAACATTTGTCTTTCTTCAGCTTATCACCCCCAAAGCAATGGCCAGACAGAGAGGACCAATCAGACGCTAGAGCAGTACCTCCGATGCTTCTGCTCGGGTTCTCAGGATGATTGGGCGAGCCTCCTCCCCTACGCTGAATTTGCGTACAATAACTCTATCCATGCCTCCACCAACCAGACTCCTTTCTGGACCAATTGCGGGTTCCATCCCACATCCTTCGCTAACAACATCCCCGAAACGGCAGTTCCTGCAGTCCAGGATAGGATAACTTCGTTACAATCCAACTTTCAAAAAATTCAAGACACATTACGCAGAACCCAGGAGGACTACAAGAAACAGTACGACCGGGGCAGAAAAGCGAACCCAAGATTTGACATAGGAGACGAGGTCTGGCTGTCCACCGTTAATCTGAGATTACCGCTGCCATCTCGAAAGCTCGGGCCTAAATTCATTGGGCCTTTCCAAGTCAGGAGGATTATCAACCCGGTGGCTGTGGAATTGACACTTTCCAAGACATATCGGATTCACCCCGTTTTCCACGTGTCGCTATTGAAGCCTGTGGTACCCAGCCCTTTTCCAGGAAGAAAAGAACCTCCTCCTCCGCCAGTCAGAATCGATGGCGAGAATGAATTCGAAGTGGAATCCATTCTTGGTTGCCAGAAGAGGGGCAGACAGTTACAGTACCTGATTCAATGGAAGGGGTACCCCCCCGAAGATAATTCCTGGGAGCCCGCCAGGAATCTGCACGCTCCACAGTTAATTCGAGCGTTTCATCAAGACCATCTGGAACTAATGGCCAGCCTAGGCGTCCAGTGTCCGCCCTTAGGAGGGGGGCACTGTCAGGAGCCAGGGAGCCTGATGGTGCGGCGCGCGCGGGTGCACGGCGGTCCCCGTGTGCGCGCCGTAGCCCGTGCGGGTGCCCGGTAGTGCGTCACACTGACGCGCTCGCCGGGCAGGGGGGCTATATCTGACGGCTCGAGCACCCAGTCGGGTTGCTGGTTTGTCGTCAGCTCTCCCCAGTTCTCTGAGCCCGTGTTTCCTTGTACCTCTGCCTGATCTGTGTACCGAACCTCTGCTAGTCTGATTAACCACTACTCTCCCGGATTGTCCCTAAGCACCTTTGCCTGATCTGTGTACCAAACCTCTGCTGACTGTTAACCACTACTCTCCCGGATTGTCCCTTGTACCTCTGCCTGATCTGTGTACCGAACCCTGGCCTGTTTAACTACTACTCTGCTGGACAATACTATCAATAACCTGCCTGATCTGTGTACCGAACCCTGGCCTGTTTAACTACTACTCTGCTGGACAATACTATCAATAACCTGCCTGATCTGTGTACCAAACCCCTGGCCTGTTTAACCACTACTCTGCTGGACTATCTTGATTTAACCTGCCAGACCCGTGCACCGAACCCTGGACTGCTTAACCACCGCGCTGTTGGATCTTGTGACACCCTGATTATTACCTGCCTGTTCCCTAACCTCTGTTTGTGTTTCCAGCCCTGCTTCCTGCGGATCCCAGGACACCCGCTTCCAGCTTCTGAACCCACTATCCTTCCGGAAGCCCGTGCCTCCGCGTGCCCTCAGCCTCCTGTACCCATTTCGGGGGTCTGGGTGCGCGTGGTTGTAAGGGCGAGCCGCTCTCGGCATCTCGGCCTCGGTGAGTACTTGCCCGTGACAATGTCATTATTGATCAATAAATGCTGATTGAAAAAAGGGTTTTACATATCACTAGACAGTAGTGGGCACAAAAAATTGGGACAAGAATGAAAAATGCTGGGCTCAGAAGGATAGTCTGTTATATTTGTTAACATTCAATTTGCAACAGTCAGGAGGTGAAAATTATGTGTGATTGATGAAGAAAAAACTAAAACTATGTCCCTTTTTCATACACAGGAAGACCTCAGCCAGGAGGAGGCTGTGGAATGTGGCAGCCAGGAGGAGGTGGGGCTAAGTTGCAGCCAGGAGGAGGCGGGGCTAAGTGTCAGCCAGGAGAAGCCTGGGACAAGTCGAAGCCTGACAGAATCGCAGGTTCCTCCCCTCCGCCTTCCATACAAAAGAGCAAGGAAGGCGACTCACATGCAGGATTCAGCGATCAGGCTCATTCAGGAGGCTTCTGCATCCCTCAGAGCCTTACCCACTCTTGAAGAGGCCTTTGCCTGCATGGCTGCCACAAAACTGCAGGGCATGCAGGAGGGTCAACGCAAACTATGTGTGGACCTTCTTTATAAAGTTCTAAGTAAGGGGGTGAGTGGTGAACTAACACCCAATACCCACCTGAGTGAGTTGGCCCCTCCTCCTCCTCCACCTCCTCCTCCTGCCCCAACTCCACCACCAGAGGCACAGTGTGGAAGGAAGCGTGGAAGGAAGACCAGAGAGTGATTGGCCTGGGTTCAGTCTGGTCTGAAAAAAGATGCAGTCTCTTGTATGACCACAGCCTGGGGACACAGATGTCATCTGCTGCTTTCCGGATCTCTGGGACCTCTGGACAAGACTGCACTCCCTTATATATGGACTCCTCAGGCCACCAATTTTGCTTGAAAATAATTGATGTGTGCCCTGGGGGCCAAAGGCTTCACCCATTTCTGCTATTTCTCCAGCATTGCCTCCCTCTTTGTTTAGTTGTGAGCCCTTAATAAATTAAATTTTTGTTCAATTATACTCTCCTATGTGTGTTTGCATTCAAAAAAGACAGTTTGTTTGTGAGGAGGCAGGTACATTTCAAAATACAATGTGAAATTAACAAGGGACACCAACACCAAGCAATCTCCTACAGATTATAAATAATACAAGATATCAATGGTGTTGTGGTAACTTGACACAAAACACACACAAAATTATTATAGAGTAAAACACAACAAAAACAACAATAAAAACACAGCCTTGAAAAAAAAAACAAACCCCCCAAAAAATACAAAAAACAGCCAGGAAGAAAACAAAAAAATTTGGTCAGATGTGACAAATCTAAATATATTGAGGGAATCCCAATAAATAATAAAGAAATAAGTTTGTGAGAAGTCTGTGTGAATATGAGCAGCAAAACTACTTCATTCTTCTCACATTATAAAGAAGAAGAGAGTGCGCTGTATTAAACCATTTTTGACATTGCAGCGTGACGAAAGTGCTGTATCCATTCTGAACGCTAATTTTACCCGACTGAGCTGTTCCGTCTCGGAATTTCTTCTGAGCATGCGTGGCACTTTGTGCGTCGGAACTGGCCACACACGGTCGGAATTGACGCGATTGGATTTTGTTGTCGGAAAATTTTATAAAATTTTATAAATTTTATATGCTCTCAAACTTTGTGTGTCGGAAAATCCGATGGAAAATGTCCGATGGAGCCCACACACGGTCGGAATTTCCGACAACATGCTCCGATCTGACATTTTCCATCGGAAAATCCGACCGTGTGTACGGGGCATTAGACTCACGTTAAACATGCTAGCTGGATATTTGCCTGGATTGATGTTTAATATGTAGGCTATATATGTCTCTGGATTTCGCCCGGATAGAGATAACACCAGCTATCTATGTTTATTACCCACTTCTAATTTTGCCCTATTCCATGCTTTATAGGTGGGATTTATTATTTATTATGTATTTATTACTACAATATTAGCATTTGTTTTCTATGTAGATTAATATTTACATTGTGCACTTTGACTTCCTTATATCAATATTTATTTCCCCCGGTTATGTTCTGTTACAGAACTATTTTATATTATAATGGTTATGAATTACCTTAGCTTATTATTGAATTGACATTTACTTCCTTTTCCTTGAGCCGCTTGGAGCGCATATGCGTTCCAACGTTTTAAGAATCTATTCCGGCTTCTGGTTCCCAGTGATGATATGCGCTCCAGGCACACATTGTGTTGACACATGACGGTGGTCATGTGCACGCTACGTGTCTCGTTGTGGGCGTCTCGCTGGCTGTGGAGCAGGTGATACGCCTAACATTTGAGAGCGTTTTTTGATTGGTGAACCACATAGAGGCTTGGTTTTGGGAAAATATGGGTTGTACCCTATTGGCCGATTTCTGCATCATATGACCTAGAATTGGCACGCACACCGAGTAACCAGGAAGTCAGGTTGCACGCTGTTGAAACAGCTGTTGTATGGTTTGTAATTTTAATATTTGTATATAAGCGTGGCAGTGGCAGGTTGGCACATACCCCAGCCGAAGTCTTTGAGGACGAAATGCGTAGGGTCTCTTTGCTGATCCTAGCCACTTGTTTACCATGCTGTTTTAACTTTGTGGAATCGATTCTATTATCATGTTTTTGTATTGAATATTGGAAGATCTCCTTTTTTCAATAAACCCTATATTCGTTTTTGGATTTACACTAGCAGGAATATCCCATAGTTCTGGACCAGATCTACACCGTCATCCACTATATGGCGGATTAAGCCATATGGCCCGTGAGTCCACCACTGCTGGTAAGAGTACCTCATCATTTTCTATTGTTTGGGATTACCACTGTGAAGGAAACCATTTGAATATCATCTTGCCACTCAGAGCTGTTTGAGAAAGATATGAGAGATCTGTGCATACTAATATCTGTATTTTTATGAACTCTCCTTGATGTTAGCTACACAGACTTTTTAGTTTTGCACTCATTGATCGGTGCTTATAATTTATACATTTTTTGTTCATGTTTACGCACTCTTGCACTTTAATATGTAAGCCTTTATGCTGTATACATATGCAACTGTATATCCCATTTTAGGTCACATTATCTATGTATATGTGGGCGTTTTGCTATATTAAGGGTTACACGTTCATTTTGATTTAGTTCTTTAGCTATTTTATTAATATCACTATACCTTTACATCTATATTTGAGGTCACTTATTGCAGATTTGTGCGACTTGAGTCTTGGACCCAGTCGCATTTCTTGCAGACTGGTATATATTTCACTATATTTTATTTTTTATTTTGGAGGGTCACTTCAGGTTGCTTTCCGTCACACATGTTTTAGTTATTTAATTATTTTCATACTTTTAGCGCCACATTTTTATTTTCTATTATTGCACAATTTGTCTGATTGTTGTGTTGGCTGCTTCTGGCCCTCGGGATTGGCGCGGTATTATTTCCTTACTATCTGGATATCTAGAGTAACTAACTAGTGAGTCTACCAACAAGGCGACCTAAGGAGTGGAAGCAGGTGAACAGGTAGAAAGATTAATAAAGTTATGAAGAAATAAAGAACATATCACATCAAATATGGTACTACTTGATCACATAGAGTAGGTGGAATGCCTAGGGGAGGGGATGGTGATTCAAAGAGGTGGAGGAGACCTGGATCTTAAGTTTGCCCAGTGTATTGGCAAGGTCTGCACGCAGGTACCAGTCCGCATAGCGGAAGGGAGTCATATGAAAAGAGATCTCTTCTGGAGAGAAAGAATGTTCCATGAAGCTATGCCATCTGGCAATAAAACGTTTTAGTAATATAGAATGTTGGTTGATAGTGTCCATTTTCTCAATGTGAAATAGGGTTTGGAGTGCTTGTTTCACCGAAGCAATTTGAGGCGGGGAAAGGTGGATTCAAGCTTGCATTAGTGCCCTGCAAGCAATCAGAAGGCAGAAATGGACCGATTGAGGGAGAGAGTCACAAATAGGCATTGAAGAGGAAGCCTGCGAGGTGTTGCAGCTGAAAAGGCATAGCAAAGGGTCCTTAGGTAGAAGTAATTTCTGGGTCTTATCAATGTATTCCAATACTTGATCCCAAAAGGTGGAGATTGCTCGACATGTCCATATTCTGTTAAAAAGAGATGGTCTGGGAGTAGTGCACCAGGGGCATGAGGAGAGAGGAGTCAATTTTTCTGTGGAGAAACGGGAGATATGCCTGATGGGTGATTTTGAATTGGGTTTTTCACCATGTTTCACAGATCATCAGAGACCGGACTTTTGGATACCCCGCAAGGATCTTTTCTGGTGCGTCTTGGTTGTTGAGGATAGATATCCAGGGTTTGAAGGGAATAATGTGGAATATATCTCTGATATGGAGTACTGGTCCCGATCTATTGACAAGGGTTTTGGTGTGGGCTAAGGCAGGATCTGAGATAGCTGGTTAGCTTGTAGTAGTGAAGCACCTGTGATGGCGGGAGAAAGTACTCTTTGGTCACCTCCGAGAAGGGTCTAAAAGTTCCTTGGGCAGGATCAAAGATTTTAGACATGATTGTTAGGTCGGAGGTTGACCATTGAGCAAAGGCATTGTGATCCATAGAAGGGGGAACTTTGGGTTGCCAAGTATGGGGAGGTGACATGAGATGATGTAGGGACCTTCGTATTTCTCTCCAGGCAATAGCTGTGTCTCTAATTAAGAGGTTGGATCTCAAGGGCTGGGGTAGGATGTGTAGCCTTGAGTGAAGGATGGCCTGGAGATTAAACGGGGACACCAGGGCGCCCTCCAGCATGTAGTTAGAGTAACAAGAATTTTTGGATAACAGTCGATACCTTGTCTCAATATGCAGGAAAGGTTATAAAATCTAATATTGGGCAGGCCCGCTCCACCTTCACTCTTCAGGAGACAGAGTTTTTGAAGATCAATATGAGGTTTTCTGCCACTCCAAATGAATGTGAGCAATGCAATGTGTATCTTTTGGATGTCAGTATGTTTCAGTAATAGAGGAAGGGTCTGTAGTGGGTACAATAGTCTAGCAAACAAGACCATTTTAAAGAGATGGCATCTCCCAAATAGTGAAAGGGGTAGGTCCGCCTATGCTTCCAACTCCTGTACAATCTTGGCTATCACCTGGGGGGGGTAATTCAGACTATAAAAAGAGGAGGGTTCTCTGCCAATGCAAATACCTAGGTAGGTAATATGATGTTTTGCTACTATGAATGAGGATGAGTCCAACCAAACTCGAGCCAGTAGTGGGTTAAGAGACAAAGTTTTGCTCTTGTCAAAAATAATTAAATAAAGCCAAGCGTTGAACTTGGTTGCCTACCGTGACACCACTGACCCCTGACGGTGAATTTAAAAGTTTGGAGAATGGTTCAATGGCTATATTAAAGGGAAGGGGGGATAGGGGGCAGCCTTGGCGAGTGCCTTTAGCGAGTGGGATGTCAGGGGACATGAAATTAGGATTAACGAGGTGGGCTGTTGATGAGAAGTACATCTTTTGGATAAATTGTAATATGGGACCTGTCATGCCAACCGCTCTCATGACTATGAACAGCCAAGAGAAGCTGATGTTATCGAAAGCCTTCTCGGCATCCAACAAGATAATGGCTGTATCATGGTCAGGGTGCGTCTTAGCAAATTCAAGGGCCAGGAGAACTTTACAGATGTTGAGGGTAGCCTGATTGGGCCTGATGGATGATTGATGGAAGGATATGCGCCTGACAAGAAGCAACAATTCTAGAGAGAATTTTTGCGTCAACGTTGATTAGGAATATAGGCCTATATGAACCCGGGAGAAGGGGGTCTTTTCCTTTTTTGGCAATGAGTTTGATGTGTACCTGCGCACACGAAGGAAGGTATGGTCCCTCGGCCCAAGTAGCAGGAATGTACTGAGATGTCAATTTGTAGAACTCTGCTGAAACCCATCTGGGCCAGGGGCTTTTCCAGGAGAGAGGGATTTGATGGTAGAGCAGATGTCCTCAGGTAAATGGGGGCATTTAAAGTCTCCAGCTGGTCATGAGATAGGGTAGGCAGTTTAATTGTCACAAGTATATTATTTACAGCTTCCACGTCGATAGAGTAAAGAGTGGCGAAGTAATTAGTGAGGATGACACTAATCTCAGAGGGCACATTAGTAATATTTCCATTGGGGGAGAGTAAAGCTCCAATATGAGTCGGCCGGTGGCACCCTGAGCATAACTTCGCTAAGAGTTTGCCTGCCTTATTGTCGTATCTATGAAACTGAAGCAGAGTGGGATTGCCTAGTAAACTCTTGCTGTGCAGACCAGTGGTCAAATGCACGGTTAGCCATTTGCTATGCAAACGTATTGGCTATGGTACGGTTTAAAGTTAAGGCTTGGTGCGACCAGGCGTAGGGAATCACTGGCCTTCAGATATTGGAGATGAGCTTGTTACTTGAATTGAGCGGTATAGGAGATAATGCGTCCTCTTAGAAAAGCTTTCCCCGCCACCCAAAACAAATTAGGGGTGGAACGATGAGCCATGTTGGTTTCTGTAAATTCAGCCCAGGCTGTGTGAAGGGTGTGTTGGAAATCGGTGTTGTCAGCCAAAAAAGATGGCAAGGGCCAAGTGTCTACGCTGTGGGGGGTTAAAAAACAGAGATCTGGACACTAATAGGGGAGTGGTCGGAGATGACCATGTCTTCGATGATCGACAAGGACACAAAAGTATAACTGGCGAGCAAAAAAGTCTATACACGGAAACAAATTGTGAGGGGGTGAGAAAAAGATAAATTCCCGATCGGTGGGGTGGGAGACATGCCAAATATCCGTAAGGAGAAGCGAGGAGGTCGATTGAGGTAGTATGGTGGGAGAGTCACCTGTGTGTGCAGGACCCGAGGTACGGTCTTCAGCCGTGTGCCTGACTGTATTAAAGTCTCCCCCAATAAGGTGAAAGTGTTCAGGAATTTGTAAGACTCAGGAAGTGAGATCCTGAAATAAGGGCTGAAGATCCTGAAAGATATAGCAGTGTCACGTGAGGCAACCGCCAGGTGGAGAGTAAGTCTGCGACCATCTGAGTATGTCTCAATAAAGCGCATGGTATAGTGGAGATTTTTGTGGAGTAGAATAGCAACCCCAGCTTTACGCCCTACAGCTGGTGAACAAAAGCTTCACCTACCCATAATTTTCACAGGTGAGGAAGGTCGTCTGCGACCAGATGGTTCTCCTGTAGGAGAATGACATCTGCTCGCAGACGCTTAAGGTTTCTCAATATCTGCATACGCTTATGAGGGGAGCATAGCCCCTTGACATTCCACGAGAATACCTTTAGGTGATTCCCATCATCCAATGGAGCCATGGCTGAGGCAGTAGTAGGTAAATGTGAAATGGCCCAGTCTGGGGTAGTGCTACTGCAGTCATCGCCCCATCGGATCCAGAACTATCAGAGCTCTGGTATAATCCTGAAGGTAAATCAAATGATAAAAGATTAAATGACCAGATATATAATATAGTAACAAACGGGAGGACAGGCCTCCAACAACATTCCATGAACTTCACTTTTTTCCTCATGGAGCCACCACCTAGAACGCCCGCACCAAAGAGCACCTCCTCAGTGTAGGTCAACATGGGGTAGCTCCGGGAAGGGGGTCTAGGGAGATGGGGGGATAGGGGAAGGGAAAGAGGAGTAGATCAGGGAGGGGGAGAGAGAATAGGGAGGGGAGGAAAAGATAAGGGGGTAGGGGAAGGAGAACCAGAATTCAGGCAGGGACAACTAATACATGTATCAAGTAAATTATGGTCAGATGCGACAGAGATTATGGTTTGCCAAATGAGGCGAGTCAGAGGTGTTGGGCCAGGACCACTACTTAAGATAGGGCCTAAGCCATCAGGATCAAATGGAGAAGAAGCAAACCGTGTAAGTTGGCAGGAACGTGCAATCAGTGGTGCGTAGAACGGTCACCTGGAAGGTCAAAGCGCACCCTTTTGTAGGGGGGGGTTTGAGGACTTAGGTGGCCCTTGGAGGACAGAGGTGATTTCCTGTATGGAGAAGACTGGTTAGAGGTAGAAAGGTCCTCCAGTTCCATGTCGTAAAGGTTGTGTCATGTTGAGGTAGTGCTCCGCTTCAGACGGAGAGGTGAGTGAAACACATTCACATATGGCAGGTTGGATATGCAGGATCACTGGGTATGCCAGAGTAAATTTGATGTGATTGTTGTAGGAGGACGAACAGACCGGCAAGAAAGTCTTACGTTGTGGCATTACTTTGATGGAGTAATCATCGAAAAGTAGTGATGGGTGGTCTTCCAGAGAAAGGTTGCGGTGACGGTGGAATTCTTGTTTATCTGCATAATTTAGGTACCTAACAATCACAGAACATGGCTTGGAGCGAGATTCTGATGGTTGTCCGACACGGTTCGCCCGTTCCCCCAGGCAGGGGGTGCGTAACCCCAGCTGCTCCGAGATGGTGGTGGAGCAGATGGTGGTGAGAGAGGAGAAGGAATAGGATTTGGGTAGTCCTATTATTCACAGATTATTGCAACAATTTTCCAGGTCACCCACTTTGTCCTGGAGTTCCTTTTGGATGGAGGAGAGCCTGGCTACAGCAGCGGACATTGCAGCAGCATCATCTTCCATGGAAAATGACATTTCTAAAGGAAAAAATTTAATTTAAAATTGCTTGCGGCTGTAATGTATTGTTGGATCCCGGCAATATACATACATAAAAAATCATTGAAAAAAACGGCTTGGGTCCCCCCCCAGTCCATTATCAGGCCCTTCAGGTCTGGTGTGGATATTAAGGGGAACGCCAAAATTTAAAAAAAATGTGGGAGCCCCCCAAATCTATTCCAGACCCTTATCCGAGCATGCAACCTTGCAGAAAATGGGGATGAGAGAGAACCCCCCTCCTGAACTGTACCAGGCCACATGCCCTCAACATGGGGAGGGTGCTTTGGGGTCCCCCCCAAAGCACCTTTTCCCCATTTTGATGGGGACAAGGGCCTCATCCCCACAACCCTTGCCTGGTGGTTGTGGGGGTCTGTGGTTGGGGGGCTTATCAGAATATGGAAGCCCCCTTTAACAAGGGGGCCCTCAGGTCCTGCCCCCCCTATGTGAATGGGTATAGGGTACATTGTACCCCTATCTATTCACCAAAAAAGTGTTAAAAAAGTTAAAACGACAGCAGACAGTTTTTAACAATTCCTTTATTAAAAGAAAAAGTGTCCCACGATGTAAATCCATTGTCAATCACGGCGCTGACGGTCCTGCGAAAAAAAAGAAGGAAAAACTCTGCCTCCACGGGAGGCGTCCCGCCGACTGCAGCCTTTTCACAGGGACAGCTGTTATATAGCCAAGGGCAAGACCACCTGGTGACATAAATGGGTGACCCCGCTCCCTCTGACATCACATGAGTTTTTCAGTTTTTTTTTTCTGGACCGTTGGTGCCGTGATTGAAGATGGATGGACATTGCAGGACACTCTTTAAATTTTTTTTAATAAAGGAATCGTCAAAAACTGTCTGCTGTCCTTTTTACTTTTTTGACACTTTTTTAGTGAAGGGGTAGGCGTGGGAGCCCCCCAATGTACCCCTACCCATTCACATGGAAGGAGTGGCTTTACAACAACTCCGTGACTGTTTTTGAATGGCGCAGCCAGAGCCCTGACTTAAACCCAATTGAGCATCTCTGGAGAGACCTAAAAATGGCTGTCCACCAATGTTTACCATCCAACCTGACAGAACTGGAGAGGATCTGCAAGGAGGAATGGCAGAGGATCCCCAAATCCAGGTGTGAAAAACTTGCTGTATCTTTCCCAAAAAGACTCATGGCTGTATTAGATCAAAAGGGTGCTTCTACTAAATACTGAGCAAAGGGTCTGAATACTTAGGACCATGTGATATTTTAGTTTTTCTTTTCTAATAAATCTGCAAAAATGTCAACAATTCTGTGTTTTTCTGTCAATATGGGGTGCTGTGTTTACATTAATGAGAACAAAAATGAACTTAAATGATTTTAGCAAATGGCTGCAATATAACAAAGAGTGAAAATTTTAAGGGGGTCAAGATACCCTGCACTCTTCGCTCTCTCAGCAGAGCACAGTGTGATTGGCCAAAGCATGCAGCAGTGCATTATGGGACGTTCCGCGGTGCTAGAATTTTCTGCTATTGCCCCATATGTTTGGTTCATTTTAGAACAAATGAACACGCGATGTTTGAGTCGAACGTACATTCGACTCAAACCGCGGGCTCATCCCTACTGAACACAGATGCTTCCATTCGGGAATCAGTATTCCAAGGACATACTGTAGTAGAACACAGAGCTTTTCCTTAAGAATACACACTGGTATGACTCTGCTACCAAGTCTCTGCAATGTACATACAGTTGTGCTCATAAGTTTACATATCCTGGCAGAATTTATGATTTTTTGGCCATTTTTCAGAGAATATGAATGATACCACAAAAACTTTTCTTTCACTCATGGTTAGTGTTTGGCTGAAGCCATTTCTTATCAATCCACTGTGTTTACTCATAATGACAACAGAAACTACCCAAATGACCCTGATCAAAAGTTTACATACCCTGGTGATTTTGGCCTGATAACATGCACACAAGTTGACACAAAGGGGTTTGAATGGCTATTAAAGGTAACCATCCTCACCTGTGATCTGTTTGCTTGTAATTAGTGTGTGTGTGTGTATAAGGCCGGGTTCACACTGGTAAGACATGACAGTCGTACGACTGTGGATCCGACTTTGCCCTGTGACTTGTAGTCCGACCTCCATCTGACTTCAATGAACGGGGATCCAACTTTGATCCTGACAATGCAGTGTCTGGTATGAATCTTTAGGGGAAACTCCGCACCAAACTAAAAAAAAATGGCATGGGTTCCCCCTCTAAGAGCCTACCAGGCCCTTCGGTCTGGTATGAATTTTAAGGGGAACCCCCATGCCAAAAAAACGGCATGGGGTCCCTCCCAAAATCCATACCAGAACCTTATTGAAAAATGCAGCCCGGCAGGTGAGGAAAGGGGGTGGGGACGAACGAGCGCCCCCGAACCATACCAGGCCACATGCCCTCAACATGGGGGGTGGGGCCTCCGGATGACATTACCCAGTGACCCAGCCCCATGCCAATATAAGTAGTGGCAAACCGCGTACCCAGCATTAGAGTGGGAGAGAGCATCAAATCAACATCGGAATAAGAACAGACGGAGAAGACAGTGGAGAAGACCCGGCAAAAGAGTGAGTAGATAGCGGAGAAGACCCAGCAGAGGCAGAAGACAGCGGACAGAAGGAGAAGAACCTGAGAGGGCTAAAAGACCCAGAGAGTGGAGAAGAATTGGCAGAAGACATCAGCGGAGGAGGCAGAAGAGCCAGAGAGGGGAGAAGAGATTGGAAGAGATGCCAGAGCTTAATTAATAAATTACTTTAAAAAAATATGTAATGTGTTTTATTTTTGACACTTTTTTTTAGGTGAATGGGTAGGGGTACAATGTATCCTATACTCATTCACATAGGATGGGTGGCCGGAATCTGGGGGCGCTCTTGTTAAAGGGGGCTTCCATATTTTGATAAGCCTCTCGCCCGCAGACCCCGACAACCAATGGCCAGGGTTGTCGGGAAGAGGCCCTTGTCCCCATCAACATGGGGGCAAGGTGCTTTGGGGTGGGGGGAGCAGGGCCCCCCTGCCCCAAAGCACCCACCCCCCATATTGAGGGCATGCAGCCTGGTACTGTTCAGGAGGGGGGCACTCGCTCATCCCCACCCCCTTTCCTGACCTACTGCATGCTCGGATAAGACTATAGTATGTATTTTGGGGGGACCACACCCTGTTTTTTCGGCATGGGGGCTCCCCTTAAAATCCATACCAGCCTGAAGGGCCTGGTATGCTCTTGGATGGGGGAACCTATGCTGTTTTTTTTTTTATTTGGTGCAGAGTTCCTTCAAGCCGTTAAGACGGCTCTCATAGAGAAAGATTGATTTTCACACGTCATGCAACATGAGCTCCCAATGTCAGAGCGTTTGTCATACCAGTGTGAACCCGGCCTAATAGATCAATAAGTTTCTGGACTCCTCACAGACCCTTGCATCTTTCATCCAGTGCCTCACTGACGTTTCTGGATTCTGAGTCATGGGGAAAGCAAAAGAATTGTCAAAGGATCTGCGGGAAAAGGTAGTTGAACTGTAGAAAACTAGAAATGGATATAAAAAGATATCCAAGGAATTGAGAATGCCAATCGGCAGTGTTCAAACTCAAATCAAGAAGTGGAAAATGAGGGGTTCTTTTGAAACCAAACTTAAATTTCAGCAACAACTGCCAGGAAAATTGTTCAGAATGCAAAGAAAAACCCACAAATAACTTCAGGTGAAATACAGGACTCTCTGAAAACATGTGGTGTGGCTGTTTCAATAAGCACAACAAGGAGGCACTTGTAGAAAGATGGGCTGCATGGTTGAGTCGCCAGAAGAAATCCATTACTACGCAAATGCCACAAAGTATCCCGCTTACAATGCACCAAACAGCACAGAGACAAGCCTCAAACCTTCTAGCACAAAGTCATTGTCAGAAACCATGAAATCAGATCGAGACAGAAGTACAGTTAAATCACACATGTTTAATAATAAAAGTAAAAAGAACAAACATAGTCAAAACATAGCCAAAGTTCAGTAACCGGAATGGATTGTCAGCCAAGCCAGAAGTCAGGGACCAAAGTAGTGGAACAGCAAGCAGGATCCGGAGCCAGAAGAGATGTCACCAAAGCCAGTCTTTAAACAGGACCACAGGAGATGTTTCTTGTGATGTTGACCAAGGCAAAGGCAGAGCTCCTCTGGAATGGACGGCCTAATTAAGCAGGACTGACAAGCAGGATATCAACAACAGCTGAGCAACCGTGGAGAGAGATGGGAGCTGGCAATTAGCCGACAGCTGAGTGTCCAGCTCAGAGAAGGAAGGGCTGAGCCCAGCCCTGAAAGTACCCCCTCCTCAACGACCCCTCCCGCTCCACCTCGGAGGACCACCAGGCTTGAGGAGAAAATGTCTATGGAAATCACAGAGGAGGACGGGGGCATGTACGTCCGAGGATCAGACCCAAGAGTGTTCCTCCAGACCGTACCCTTTCCAATGCACCAGGTACTGTATGTGCCCAAGGAACCTATGGGAGTCAACAATGGACTGTACTTCATACTCCTCATGGTTATCAACCTGTACAGTGTGAGGACATGCCACGAGGTGGTAAAGCGGTTGCAAACCAAAGGTTTTAATAAGGAGACATGAAATACATTTGAAATAAGTATATTAGAAGGAAGGTCTAATGCGTAAGCCACTGGGTTAATCCTGCCAAGAATACAGACAGGCCCATTAAACCGAGGTGCTAACTTCAGTGAGGGAACACGAAGTTGGATATTGCGAGATGACAACCAGACCCTGTCCCCAACCTGGTAGGAAGATGCAGGCAGGCGTCTGCGGTCAACATGGAGTACCAATCATTAATATAAGGTAACTATCATTAACATGACGCAATGCCTCCTGGACTTGTACCCAAGTGGAACGAAGACCACGGAGATGCTCCTTAAAACACACAAAAACTCTGCTGAACAAATGACTCAGGCAACATGGAAGGCTGGAAACCATACACTACCATAAACGGGGACAATTAGGAAGCAGAATTCAGGGCACCGTTGTGAGCAAACTCTGTCCATGGTAATAGGTCTAACCAGTTGATGGTGTATGATGGTAAGCGATATAGCAACGTAGGAATTGCTCCAAGGACTGATTGGCCTGTTCTGCAGCTCCATTGGACTGCGGGTAATACGCAGAGGAAAAAGCAAGCTGAATTCTCAACTGTGAACAAAAGGCTCGCCAGAACCGGGACATAAACTGACTACCCCTGTCCGAGACAATCACCTTGGACAGCCCATGTAAGCGAAAGATCTCCCAAGCAAAAATGGAAGCCAGTTCCTTAGAAGTGGGCAACTTCTTAAGTGGAATACAATGACACATCTTTGAGAACCGGTCAACCACCATAAGGATAACTGTGTTGCCCTGGGAGTTGGGTAACTCCATAATGAAATCCATAGACAGGTGGGTCCAGGGCCTCTCTCCAATGGGTATGGGTTGTAAGAGGCCCACTGGAAGGTGTCATGGAGTCTTATGCCCCGTACACACGGTCGGACATTGATCGGACATTCCGACAACAAAATCCTAGGATTTTTTCCGACGGATGTTGGCTCAAACTTGTCTTGCATACACACGGTCACACAAAGTTGTCGGAAAATCCGATTGTTCTGAACACGGTGATGTAAAACACGTATGTCGGGACTCTAAACTGGGCAGTAGCCAATAGCTTTCATCTCTTTATTCATTCTGAGCATGCGTGGCACTTCGTGTGTACACAAATCCGACGCACAATCGGAAATTCCGACAACGGATTTTGTTGTCGGAAAATTTTATAGCCTGCTCTCAAACTTTGTGTGTCGGAAAATCCGATGGAAAATGTGTGATGGAGCCTACACACGGTCGGAATTTCCGGCAACAAGGTCCTATCACACATTTTCCATCAGAAAATCTGACCGTGTGTATGGGGCATTACTCTGAGCACACACAGAACAGGCAGCTATGAAGGCAGTTACATCAGCACGTAGACTAGGCCACCATAATTGTAGGGAAATGGCCCAAAGGAGTTGATTCTTCCCAGGGTGGCCAGCTGCCTTGGGAGAATGGTAAGTCTGGAGCACGGCAGTACGGAGACTCTCTGGGACAAAGCAGCGGTGACAAGGTTTCTCAGGAGGAGAATGGACCTGAGCAGCAAGAATTTTGTCACCCAAAGGAGAAGTGAGACTGGTGCGAACCGTAGCCAGAATACGATCAGAAGAAATCACAGCAACCGGAACCAACTCCAACTTGGAAGTGGAGGAAAATTGTCGTGACAAGGCATCAGCCCTTACATTCTTAGTACCGGGTAAGAATGAGACAATGTAAATGAAACTTGACAAGAAAAGAGCCTATCGTGCCCTTCTGGGAGAGAGGCGTTTAGTCTCAGACAAGAATGTGAGATTCTTATGGTCAGTAAGAATGAGAACTGGCACAGTGGTACCTTCGAGGAGATGTCTCCATTCTTTCAGGGTTAAAATGATCACCAACAGCTCTCTGTCACCAATATTGTAATACTGATCAGCAGTCCTGGGATGGACACAGACACCTCCTGATCCCACCTGACAGTGTGGACACCCCCTTGAAGGATCATCCAGCTGTGATACCGCCAACCACAGACGGAGCAGCCCACGGTCCCTTTCACCTCTGATGATACAGACGCAACAGCTCTGAAGTATCCTTAAGGTTTTTGGGAGACCCAATTCCCTGAGCTTGGTGAGACCAACTTATTGGTCTTTTTAGCTGGTAAGGAGACAACCTACTCACCTTGGGTGTTCCGCTTGATTGGATAAGGGACTCCTCTTTTCATCACAGTGCTGATTTTATTATTCACTGGCCATCCTTGCTTTTCCTTTGCAAGTGTATTGGGACTTATTTTTCATGCATGTTATTTTACTTCACCTATGATTAACAGACTCACAATATATGCCACTCTGAATACTGGGACTGTAGAGTGGTACTGATTCACATCCTGAGGATTATCACTGTTATTTTGTTCATGTGCATATTAATTATGTATATCTGATGTATTTTTTCACTAGTAATTTTCACTTTAAATTTGTCTGCTTTAGTTTTCAGTTTGTTTTCACCTCATCAACTTACCTTTCACTTAGAGATTTTAGTGCTGCACTAATTTATATTTTACCAATATTGTAATTGCACTCCACAGGTGACAATTTCTTGGAAAAGTAGCCACAAGGATGCATAGCGCTCTCAGATGTAGGACGTTGAGACAGAAGGGCACCAACACCAGTCTCAGAAGCATCAACCTCAAGGATAAACGGTAATGTAGGATCAGGATGTGCCAACAAAGGAGCAGAAACAAAGGCAGCCTTGAGACTCTCAAAGGCCTTACTGGACTCCGGAGACCAACACTGTGGGTTACTGTCCTTTCTGGTCATATTAGTCAGGGGCTTGACCAGAGACGAGAAATTACGAATAAACTTCCAATAATAGTTGGCAAAGCCCAGGAAACGCTGCAGAGGACGTAAACCCACCACGGGTTGGGTTCCACTGTATGACTGCAGAAAGTTTCTCTGGGTCCATCAAAAAACCAGCAGTGGAAATGACATAGCCCAGGAATTTAACCTGTTGATGATGGAACTCCTCCAGTTTACAATAGAGATTGTTTTCTCTTAGTTTCTGAAGCACACGACAGACATCTGTGGGGTGGCTCTCCAGGGACTTGGAAAATATGAGAATATCATATTTACCACCACCACACATACCTGCAACAAATCTCGGAGGACATTATTAATACATTCCTAGAAAACTACCAGGACCTTACAAAGGCCAAAAGGCATTATGAGGTACTCATAATGGCCTGTTCTATGAAAACCGTTGCTCCCTTGAGGTAGTCAAATAACTCCGTAATCAATGGAATCGGATAGGCATTCTTAATCGTGAAATGATTGAGACCACTATAATCAATACAAGGTCTCAGTTCACCACTTTTCTTCTTCACAAAGAAGAAACCAGCACCAGCAGGAGACAAGGATTTGCGAATGAAACCTCGAGAAAGTGCATCTGCAACATACTCCTCCATAGCCTTATCCTCCAAGACCGACAAAGGGTAAACCTGGCCACGAGGGGGTATGGCACCAGGTTGAAGGTCAATTGTGCAATCATACAGCCAGTGTGGAGGAAAACTACCGGCTCGACCTTTGTCAAAGACATCGCTAAAATCGCATTACTCCTCCGGCAGGGAGGAGAGTGAAGAGGTGCACAGTACCTTGGCTACCTTCTGGAAGCATGTCTCACTGCATTGTGGTGACCAGGAGAGAACCTTAGCAAGGATCCAATCAAAACAGGGGTTGTGCCTCTGTAACCAAGGTTAACCAATAACCAGCGGAAACTTAGGTGAGGAAATAACTTGGAATTGGATTATTTCATGGTGAAGAGCCCCTACGGCCATGGACAATGGAACCGTCTCACGAGTCACATGGGCAGGCTGTAGAGGCCTCCTATCAAGAACCTTAATGTCAAGTGGAGTGTCTTGCAGCTGCCGCGGAATTGAGTGCTTTGATACAAAGGCAGCATCAATGAACAGGCCTGCAGCCCCAGAGTCAATTAGAGCCTGTATCTCGATGGACGATTCAGCCAAAGAAAGGGTGACCTAAACGGGGCTTATCCTTCTGGATAACTGGGGATGAAACAACGCCACGTAAAGTCTGTCTGTGACAAGACCTCAAGGTTCGGGCGTTTCCTGAATGGGTAGGACAAGACTTCAAAAAGTGACCTGCCTGGCCACAATAAAGGCACAATCTCTCCCTCCTCCTAAAGGTTCTCTCATCCACAGAAAGATGCGTGAAACCCAAGTGCATGGGTTCACCTTTACTGCCCGACTCGGTACCAGGAGGCATTGGAGGTGAGGGAGGGACGGGTGGGACTGCAAAGCTCAGAGACAAATGTACAGGAGGCTTCCACAAGTGCTCCTTAAAAGAGAGTCTTTCTCTGAGTCTGGAGTCAATGAGGATGGCAAACGTGATCAACTTCTCCAGATCAGTGGGTATATCTCGGGCTGCTATCTCGTCCTTGATGGAATCTGAGAGACCATGAGAAAAAGTATCCATGAGGGCCTCATTGTTGCATGCAACCTCTGCTGCTAGAGTACAGAATTCAGTGGCGTAGTCGGCAACAGTTCTCATACTCTGTTCGATGAGGCACTTGGCAGCAGAAGCGGAATGTGCGGGAACATCAAATACCCTTTTAAACAAAACCACAAACTCAGGGTAACTCAAGACAACATGTTTTTGCGTCTCCCATAGAGGGTTTGCCCAGGCCAAGGCTCTCTCAGAAAGCAAAGATATCACAAAACCTACTTGCTTCTGTCCGTGGGAAATACCTGGGGCAGCATCTCAAAGTATATCTCAACCTGGTTGAGAAACCCTTTGCATTGGACTGGATCCCCCCAAATCTCTGGGGAAGCGAAGTGGAACCAGACATACCTCTTATAGAGGTAATACTCGAGGCGGATGACTGCACAGAGAATGGAGCAGCAGCAGGGTCAGCCTACAACATAGGTTGTATTGGAATGGCCAAAGTGGGAGATTCCAGGTGTGCCGTGCGACTCAGGAGCATTTGTAACGTCATGGCGAACTGATCTATGCGGTGATCCAGTTCATCCAATCTGGAAAAAATATTACCAACAAGTGGATTGACTACATCTTCTGAATTCATGGCCTTCTCCTACTGTCAGAAACCATGAAATCAGACCGAGACAGAAGTACAGTTAAATCACACTTGTTTAATAATAAAGGTAAAAAGAACAAACATAGTCAAAACATAGCAAATTTCAGTAACAGGAATGGATAGACAGCCAAGCCAGAAGTCAGGGACCAAAGTAGTGGAACAGCAAGCAGGATACGGAGCCAGAAGGGATGTCAGCAAAGCCAGTCTTTAAACAGGAGTGCAGGAGATGTTTCTTGTGATGTTGACCAAGACGCAGGCAGAGCTTGAAAAAGGAAAGCCGCTCACCAACCCTCCGGACCCTAATTGGTGCTCCCGCCCTGCTGTGAACTCTTAGGTGCTGGCTCTGCACAAGTCTGTAGAAGCAGGACGATCCTGGACTGCTGCACTCCATGAAAAAGGCATCTTTATTGAAAAAAGGTTATAAAATCCAACATCACTCTGTCTGCAGCGGACAAAGTGAGACCCTGGATCTAATCACACGCCCATTCACTATCTCCACATTGCCTTTTTGGGTTTCACTTAGCCTTTTTAACGTTTACTGTATGACCTTCTCCAATAGTCGTGTATTTTTCCCGCATGCGATTATGACTTTGTTTACAGCGGGAGGGGTGAGACTCACTACACACCCGCTCACAATCTACATACCGCCTTTTTGAATTTAACCTAATCAGTCATCTTCCCTTCTCCCTCCCAGTTCAGATTCCTCTCATGTCGCCCCATCTTCTAGAATATACCCCAACAGAGGAGACCTAGGGTCTGATAATTTCTTGTACATTTATTGCTTGACATTTCACCTCTCCCACATGTTGTTGTCTCGACTTACATTATACTTACAGTTCAAGACTTCGGACAATTTAAATAACTCTTTTTATTTTTGTCTTCTCAACATAACATTTTTTTTGGTTGTTTAGATTTCTAGCAATTATGTACTTCTGTATTCAACAACTTTTCATTTAGTGAATATTTTTATTATAAAATTAAAGTCTTATGGTGAAGCCAAGACAGTTCTGTTACTGTCTATGCAGAGACATTTATGATAGGCTTAATATGGTTTTTAGGCCAACGCTTGACATTACCATTCATGGCTATTATTTCTGTACTATCACATATTTATCATGTGCGCCTAGCATGAATGAATCTCTGCATTCACCTACATGGTTGAGTTCTCTTAGTTTTTTTATTTATGTCTATGTTTATATTTCATTTATTTCAGAGTTTTTTGTATCTTCACTCGTTGTTTTAGTTAAATCTCACTTATATGTGTGCACTATGATGGGCTATGTTTATATTTAGAATTTTCTTTTGTGACACTAACTTCAGAATGCTTTTAGTATCTTCAACATAAGTGTTCGTTTTCCCGCCCCACAGGTGTTCCTTATCTTTTGGGATCTCAAGCTCCAATCATGCAGAAGGTATACTCACCGAAGTATCGATCCTGATTGGCGGTCCATTTTTCTGATTTCCTTCTTATATGCACCATTGGTTATTGATTAATTTAGCTATGAGTAAGCATCAAATGATGTGAAATGCGTTAGCCAGTTATCACTGTTTTGTCCACATCTTCGTTTGACTGTCATGTTGGATTTTATAACCTTTCTTCAATAAAGATGCCTTTTTCATGGAGGGCGGCAGTCCAGGATCTTCTTGCTTGTGCAGGCAGAGCTGTTCTAGACTGGATGACTTAAGTAGGCAGGACTGACGAGAAGGATATCAACAACAGCTGAGTAACTGTGGAGAGAGATGGGAGCTGGCAATTAGCTGACAGCTGAGCGGCCAGCTCAGAGAAGGAAGGGCTGAGCCCAGCCCTGACAGTCATTTGGAGTGATGAGACCAAAATTAAACTTTTTGGCCACAAACATAAACGCTACATTTGGTGAGGAGTCAACAAGGCCTATGATGAAAGGTACACCATTCCTACTGTGAAACACAGAGGTGGATTGCTGATGTTTTGGGGATGTGTGAGCTACAAAGGCACAGGAAATTTGGTCAAAATTGATAGCAAGATGAATGCAGTATGTTATCAAAACATACTTAGTCAGGGAGGTCAACAAGAGCTTAATGGTCACTCTGACAGAGCTCCAGTGTTTCTGTAGAGAGAAGAACAACCATCTCTGTAGCACTCCACCAATCAGGCCTGTATGGTAGAGTGGCCAGACAGAAGCCACTCCTCAGTAAAAGGCACATGACAGCTCACCTGGAGTTTGCCAAAAGGCACCTTAAGGACTCTCAGACCATGAGACTCAAAATTCTCTGGTCTGATGAAACACTGAACTCTTTAGCCTGAATGGCAAGTGGCATGTCTGGAGGAAACTAGGCACGGCTCATCACCTGGCCAATACCATTCCTACAGTGAAGCATGGTGGTGGCAGAATCATGCTGTGAGAATGTTTTTCAGAGGCAGGAACTGGGAGAGTAGTCAGGATTGAGGGAAAGGTGAATGCAGCAATGTACAGAAACATCCTTGATGAGCACTCTGGACCTCAGACTGTGGCGTAGGTTCATCTTCCAACAGGACAACGACCCTAAGCACACAGCCAAGATAACAAAGGAGTGACTATGGGACAATTCTGTGAATGCCCTTGAGCGGCCTAGCCAAAGCCCAGTCTTGAACCTGATTGAACATCTCTGGAGAGATCTGAAAATGGCTGTGCACTGACACTCCCCATCCAACTTGATGGAGCTTGAGAGGTCCTGCAAAGAAGAACTGCCAAGCTTGTAGCATCATACTCAAAAAGACTTGAGGCTGTAATTGATTCCAAAGATGCTTCAACAAAGTATTGAACAAAGGCTGTGAATACTTATGTACATGTGATTTTTTTTTTCGTTTTTTATTTTTAATAAATTTGCAAAGATTTTAAACAAACTTTTTTCATTTTGTCATTATGGGGTATTGTTTGTAGAATTTTGAGGAAAATAATGAATTCAATGTGGAAAAAGTGAAGCGCTGTCAATACTTTCCAGATGCACTGTATTCAATGAAAACAGCTTCTCATGATTCGGGTGTAAATACAATAATACATCAATATAACCACTCCATTCAGCTACATTCTCTCATTTAAGCACCAATACTATAGCCCATTTGAGGGGAAAACAAATACTTATAAGGCCTACTTATTTCTACCAATAAATAATTAACTACTTTTATCAAGGCACGCAAAATGCAAAAATCAATCAAAATACCCAAGATAAGAAGCTTAGATACTTCAACTGTACATAATACAGGATATTTACTTTCACCCCTAACTAGAATTGAAGCCAAAAATCCATCTTGTAACCATAACATGCTTATATTTCACGATAAACATAATATCTTCTCATATTAAAAGCGCTTTTGATGAAATCTCTTCAGTCTTTACGTTACATTAAAACTTGGCCACCAAATGATTGTAATACATTAAGCACATTAGGGATATTCTGCACAGACAGAATTCTGTTGCAGAATGTTTACATTTAAGTGCTGGCACAGGAATATATAAAACTAGATGGTGATTCATGCAGCAGCATGTTCCATTTGTGCGTTACGGATTTCACTGTGCTGAATGGATGTACCATTTTTACAATATACTGTTTTAATCCCTGGTATCTGTCTTGACTACAAGATATTTATGTGCCTATCAGCTATTAACCACTTCAGCCCCGGAAGGATTTACCCCCTTCCTGACCGGAGCACTTTTTACAATTTGGCACTGCGTCGCTTTAACTGCTAATTGCGCGGTCATGCAATGCTGTACCCAAACTGCGTCCTTTTCTTCCCACAAGCTTTCTTTTGATGGTATTTGATCACCTCTGCCGTTTTTATTTTTTGCGCTATACACGGAAAAAGACCGAAAATTTTGAAAAAAAAATGATATTTTCTACTTTTTGTTCTAAAAAAAATCCAATAAACTCAATTTTAGTCATACATTTAGGCCAAAATGTATTCGGCCATATGTCTTTGGTAAAAAAAATGTCAATAAGTGTATATTTATTGGTTTGCGCAAAAGTTATAGCGCCTACAAACTAATTTAATTTATGACTGCCTATGTCATTTCTTGAGGTGCTAAAATGGCAGGGCAGTACAAAACCCCCATAAATGACCCCATTTTGGAAAGTAGACACCCTAAGGAAATTGCTGAGAGGCATGTTGAGCCCATTGAATATTCATTTTTTTTGTCCCAAGTGATTGAATAATGACAAAAAAAAAAAAAAATTACAAAAAGTTGTCACTAAATGATATATTGCTCACACAGGCCATGGGCATATGTGGAATTGCACCCCAAAATACATTTAGCTGCTTCTCCTGAGTATGGGGATACCACATGTGTGGGACTTTTTGGGAGCCTAGCCACGTACGGGGCCCCGAAAACCAATCACTGCCTTCAGGATTTCTAAGGGCGTACATTTTTGATTTTACTCCTCACTACCTATCACAGTTTTGAAGGCCATAAAATGCCCAGATGGCATAAACCCCCCCAAATGACCCCATTTTGGAAAGTAGACACCCCAAGCTATTTGCTTTGAGGCATGATGAGTCCATGGAATAATTGCTATGGTCCCTCGCGCTAAAGTGAAATAAAAGTGAATGTGGTGACAAACGAAATTAGATCGAATAAACAAATCCTAAAAGTGAGTGATTTTTATGGTGATATCAAAAAAGACTGCAGCGAAATCGACAAGTGTACACATAGCACTCGACGCATGTAATAAAAGATAAAGAGATTTCGCGCATAAAATCTATCATAAAAATAAACAATGATTATTGAATAAACACTGTGAAAGATAAATAACAGGTACTGGATAAAATTAAAATAAATAAATGTAATAAAATAAGTATCACAAAGAATAAGTGCAAATATGTAAAACCTGTGCTGTAAAATCAACAAATTCAAATGAATGGCTAAAACCAAATCGCAAAAAAGTGCAAAAAGTGCAAAAAGCTGTGCAGCAGCTACAAACAGCGTGATAAAAGGATGCTATCAAATATAAGACTATAAACCAAAGTTCACATAGGAAACAATATAGAGTCCATAACTTATGATGGTAGTAATGGTAGTGTTGATCTTCATACAACAACTGACAGCTCAACCAGGCTCTCTAGACTCTCACCTCAAAGCAGGAAAAAGCAGGCATCAATGCAGATCTTTCCTTGTTGTGACAATAGAAGTCACAGGATGTCTGTGTTCCCCTCTGCTTGATGTCAGGGACCTGCCAAAACAAACTGGGAGTATCTCCACTTAGGCTTGTGACAGCCCAGTGGGAGAAGGGGGAGGAGGAGAGAGGAGGCCTCTGATGGTGTAGTATTTCAAAGAATATTTATTGGATAAAAACAAATTGGTCTCTTACTTAAAAACAATAATAAAATCACAAAAGCAGGAAGGAGCGGCGGCCGAGGCGCCTCCTTACGTGACTTCCGGTGTAGTCAGCTCTCTGCCACGCCCTACGCGTTACGTCACCGCTCGTGACTTCAACTGGGGAACCGGATTGGCCTGAGAGGAATGATACTTATATCGTAGAACCGGAAGTAATCGAGCAGCCATTTTTGTTAAGGTAATGTATATCTATATCGGACATCGGCCATCAACAATTTAAACAAATTTAACACATATATTGGCATACTTAAATATGTAAGAAAGGTTAATGTGAAGAAATACTACCTCTCGAACCCATACAGAACGATTAACACAATAAGGAATACCTCTCCAACAATATCACACAGTACATTAAGAAATAACTCAACTTTTAACCCCCAAGTATCAGACAACCATCATGTGGAAGTGTTTAAGAAACTTGTCCTTAAAGATCTAGAATCTCTGGAAGTGAAAAAAGTATCAGACCCCATACACATTAAAAAAGGCATAAAACTGCTTAAAGAAAGAAAGGACATCATTATTCGTCCAGCGGACAAGGGAGGAGCGATTGTGATACAATCAAAGGAGCAATATCTAAATGAATTGCAGAGACAACTAGATGATGATAAAACATACACTAGATTGTTGAGCAATCCGACAAATAAATATAGAAAAGAGCTGGAACGCTTGATAGATTTGGGCACAAGAAAAGAGATACTGAATAAGAGGGAGTCAAAGTATCTCATTCCAGAAACATGCCGGATACCAGTTATCTACACCCTACCGAAAATTCACAAATCATTGGAAAACCCACCGGGCAGACCAATTGTTAATGGAATAGAGTCCCTTACATCCCGAGTAGGACAATACCTAGACCATTTTATTCAACCTGCAGTGCAACAAACATCAGCCTATTTAAAAGACACTAAACACGTATTACAACTTCTAGACACACTACCAGTACTCGAAGGAAGAACACTATTAGCCACGGCAGATGTGAATTCACTATATACTATAGTTCAGCATCACGATGCCTGTTCTGCCACCAAATGGCTCCTCAGAAAATACAGCAATCTCATATGTGCACAGCGAAAATATTTGATTAAGTGCCTAGATCTTTGCTTAAAGTGTAACTATTTTTGGCACAACAATACATATTATAAACAAGCCATTGGGATTGCAATGGGTGCCAAATTTGCACCGAGTGTGGCCAATGCCTTTATGGCGCAATGGGAGGAACAATCCATTTATGAAAACACCCCAGCAGAACTGACTTTGTATAAAAGGTATATCGATGATGTTATCATTGTCTGGAATGGCAAAAGAGAAACGCTCAAACAATTCCTGGAGAAACTGAATGTAAATGAAAAAAATATTCGTTTATCGTGGAACATCAGTGAAAAGACAGTGGAGTTCCTGGACCTCAAAATAAGCCTTGAAGGCGATAGAATAATAACCAAAACGTTTTTCAAAAACGTAGATGCGAACAGCTACCTTCCCATTAATAGCTGCCATCACAAATTATGGCTTTATAATATACCGAAAGGACAATTTGTTCGAATTAGGAGAAACTGCACAAAAGAAGAGGATTTTAAAGAACAGGCTAAGCTAATTGGTTCTAGGTTTTTAGAAAAGGGATATGAGCATATACTCATAGAGAAACAAATTGAAGAAGTAATGAGTATGGATAGAACTAAAATGTTAGAAATCCACCCAAAGAAAATGTCTGTACAGGAAACACCTACTTTAATTCTGGACTACAGTGTCCAACATAAACAAATATCTAAAATCATCCAAAGACACTGGCATATCCTGAAAAATGACAAAGATTTGACTAAAGTATTACCAGAATTACCTAATATTATATATAAAAGGGCACCGACCATCAGAAACATGATAGTGAAAACAGTGATTGAACCCCCCCAACAAGTACCATACTCATTCTTCACAGGAAAAGGATTCTATCCATGTAGAAACTGTTTTGCATGCAAACACGCCCAAAAGTTTCAAGGAAAAAGAACAGAATTCACAGCTACTACCACAAACGAAACATATGGAATTAAAGACTTTATTGGATGCCACACTGAGGGTGTTGTTTACGTACTCCAGTGTAGCTGTAAATTGCAATATGTAGGACGTACAAAGAGGGCCCTTAAAGTCAGAGTGAAGGAACACATACAAAATATTAAAAAAGGAAACCCCAAACACAACGTGTCCAAACACTTTGCAGCAGTACATAATAGGGACCCCATACATCTGCAATTTTGGGGAATAGAAAGATTTATAAAGTCATGGAGAGGCACCCATAAAATTAGAAGTATTAGCCAAAAAGAATCATATTGGATTCATACTCTGCGTACATTAACCCCTAGAGGTATGAACGTAGAGTTTGATTTAAATTGTTTTTTAAGTAATTTTTAGATTTCAGAAATTTACATATGTACTATTATTGAAGCTTTTAATCATGGTTATTGATATTCATATTTTATTAATATTTATGTAATACTGCCTTTTGTCCTAGTTTATGAATGATGACATAAATTTTGTCCTGGTTTATGAATTATGACATTTATATCTTTCACACTGTGACGCTGATTATGATGTTTATGGTCCATTAGATTTGTTGTATTATCCAGTAAGAGGCTCCTCCTTGGTGACTGAGGTTTACAGTTAATGGGTCCATTTCAAATTCTTAATAGTTTTTCCATCTTTTCACCATTTTTACACAATCATTCCTGGCACTCTGTCAAATATATAGCATGTTATTCCATCCAAAAATGGCCGCCGATTACAGTGAGATAACCACCATAAAGATGGCCACCGCCATAGATCTCCACTTGCTACAAGAAAATGGCGTAGTTGTCCCGATTTAGATTATTCATTTATGTTGCCATAGTTTTTAATTGTTGAATTTCTAACTCCAAGTTGCTAGTATTAATGCAAATTGAGATTCGATATATCTATATTGCGATTCGAAATCTCACTTTGACTCCCCAGGGCTACGGCCGCAATCTATCTCGATTGCCACCTCCAAGATGGCCGATGTCCGATATAGATATACATTACCTTAACAAAAATGGCTGCTCGATTACTTCCGGTTCTACGATATAAGTATCATTCCTCTCAGGCCAATCCGGTTCCCCAGTTGAAGTCACGAGCGGTGACGTAACGCGTAGGGCGTGGCAGAGAGCTGACTACACCGGAAGTCACGTAAGGAGGCGCCTCGGCCGCCGCTCCTTCCTGCTTTTGTGATTTTATTATTGTTTTTAAGTAAGAGACCAATTTGTTTTTATCCAATAAATATTCTTTGAAATACTACACCATCAGAGGCCTCCTCTCTCCTCCTCCCCCTTCTCCCACTGGGCTGTCACAAGCCTAAGTGGAGATACTCCCAGTTTGTTTTGGCAGGTCCCTGACATCAAGCAGAGGGGAACACAGACATCCTGTGACTTCTATTGTCACAACAAGGAAAGATCTGCATTGATGCCTGCTTTTTCCTGCTTTGAGGTGAGAGTCTAGAGAGCCTGGTTGAGCTGTCAGTTGTTGTATGAAGATCAACACTACCATTACTACCATCATAAGTTATGGACTCTATATTGTTTCCTATGTGAACTTTGGTTTATAGTCTTATATTTGATAGCATCCTTTTATCACGCTGTTTGTAGCTGCTGCACAGCTTTTTGCACTTTTTGCACTTTTTTGCGATTTGGTTTTAGCCATTCATTTGAATTTGTTGATTTTACAGCACAGGTTTTACATATTTGCACTTATTCTTTGTGATACTTATTTTATTACATTTATTTATTTTAATTTTATCCAGTACCTGTTATTTATCTTTCACAGTGTTTATTCAATAATCATTGTTTATTTTTATGATAGATTTTATGCGCGAAATCTCTTTATCTTTTATTACATGAGTCCATGGAATATTTTATATTTTGACACAAGTTGCGGGAAAGTGACAAATTTTTTATTTTTTTTGCACAAAGTTGTCACTAAATAATATATTGCTCACACAGGCCATGGGCATATGTGGAATTGCACCCCAAAATACATTTAGCTGCTTCTCCTGAGTATGGGGATACCACATGTGTGGGACTTTTTAGGAGCCTAGCCTCGTACAGGGCCCCGAAAACCAATCACCGCCTTCAGGATTTCTAAGGGTGTAAATTTTTTATTTCACTCTTCACTGCCTATCACAGTTTCGGAGGCCATGGAATGCCCAGGCACAAACCCCCCCCAAATGACCCCATTTTGGAAAGTAGACACCCCAAGCTATTTGCTGAGAGGCCAGGTGAGTATTTTGCAGCTCTCATTTGTTTTTGAAAATGAAGAAAGACAAGAAAAAAATTTTTTTTTTCTTTTTTCAATTTTCAAAACTTTGTGACAAAAAGTGAGGTCTGCAAAATATTCACTATACCACTCAGCAAATAGCTTGGGGTGTCTACTTTCCAAAATGGGGTCATTTGGGGGGGGGGGGTTTGCCACCTGGGCATTCCATGGCCTCCGAAACTGTGATAGGCAGTGAAGAGTGAAATCAAAAATTTACGCCCTTAGAAAGCCTGAAGGCGGTGCTTGGTTTTCGGGGTCCCGTGCGCGGCTAAGCTCCCACAAAAGTCCCACACATGTGGTATCCCCATATTCAGGAGAAGCAACAGAATGTATTTTGGGGTGTAATTTCACATATTCCCATGGCATGTTTGAGCAATATATCATTTAGTGACAACTTTGTGCAAAAAAAAAAAAATTGTCTCTTCCCGCAACTTGTGTCACAATATAAAATATTCCATGGATTCGACATGCCTCTCAGCAAATAGCTTGGGGTGTCTACTTTCCAAAATGGGGTCATTTGGGGGGGTTTTGAACTGTCCTGGCATTTTTTGCACAACATTTAGAAGCTTATGTCACACATCACCCACTCTTCTAACCACTTGAAGCCCTTTCTGACACTTTTTGATTACATGAAAAAATTATTTTTTTTTGCAAGAAAATTACTTTGAACCCCCACACATTATATATTTTTTTAAAGCAAATGCCCTACAGATTAAAATGGTGGGTGTTTCATTTTTTTTTTCCACACAGTATTTGCGCAGCGATTTTTCAAACGCATTTTTTTGGGAAAAAACACACTTTTTTAAATTTTAATGCACTAAAACACACTATATTGCCCAAATGTTTGATGAAATAAAAAAGATGATCTTAGGCCGAGTACATGGATACCAAACATGACATGCTTTAAAATTGCGTACAAACGTGCAGTGGTGACAAACTAAATACATTTTTAAAAGCCTTTAAAAGCCTTTACAGGTTACCACTTTAGATTTACAGAGGAGATCTACTGCTAAAATTACTGCCCTCGATCTGACCTTCGCGGTGATACCTCACATGCATGGTGCAATTGCTGTTTACATTTGACGCCAGACCGACGCTTGCGTTCGCCTTAGCGCGAGAGCAGGGGGGACAGGGGTGCTTTTTTTTTTCTTTATTATTTTTTTGCTTTTTTATCTTATTTTTAAACTGTTCCTTTCATTTTTTTTTTAAATCATTTTTATTGTTATCTCAAGGAATGTAAATATCCCCTATGATAGCAATAGGTAGTGACAGGTACTCTTTTTTGAAAAAATTGGGGTCTATTAGACCCTAGATTTCTCCTCTGCCCTCAAAGCATCTGACCACACCAAGATCGGTGTGATAAAATGCTTTCCCAATTTCCCAATGGCGCTGTTTACATCCGGCGAAATCTAAGTCATAAAATGCTCGTAGCTTCCGGTTTCTTAGGCCAAAGAGATGTTTGGAGCCACTCTGGTCTCTGATCAGCTTTATGGTCAGCTGGCTGAATCACCGGCTGCATTCTCAGGTTCCCTGTTGAGACAGGAGAGCCAGAGAAAAACACGGAAGACGGTGGGGGGGGCATTCCCTCCCACTGCTTGTAAAAGCAGTCTAGAGGCTAATTAGCCACTAGCATTGCTTTTACATGAAAGCCGACTGCTGGCTGAAAAGAATGATACCAAGATGATACCTAAACCTGCAGGCATCATTCTGGTATAATCACTCAAAGTCGTGAATGGCATACCTGAAGACAAAAAAATGGTTAACAATAAAGCACAGTAAACGGTAAAGTATAAAAAATTGCATACCTGAAAAGCAAACATGATAAAACATAATAACAATAAAACATTGCAGAATAGAATACAGTAAAAAAGAGCAGAACAATAGAGAGAATAGAGAGAGAGAGAACAATAAAACGACAACTATTTTTTTTTATTTTATATTTTTATTTGTGTTTTTTTTTTTTTTTTTTTTTACACTTTTTTTTGTAACTGTACCTTTTATAACTGAAACCGGTTCCAGGTTCGGGTCTCTCAAAATGCGATGGCATCTTGGGAGACCCTGTGAAAGTGTGCCTAGTCTGTGGAATGCTGTACCCTATGCTAATACTCAACTAGTGAATGGTAGCGTTCAAAACATTCACCAATGCAAAAACCAGGATTGTCAGGACAGGAGGGACAATAATAGCGGGTGTCACGCCTATATCCGCGCTTGCTGCAGACACAACATCTTTTTTGGGGGGGTTCGTTGGGTAGGGATACTCGGGAGGACATAAAGAAAATGCGTCTCATGCAGCCGACTGCATTTGGTTGGGGATGTGAATAGGGGAAGTACGGGTGCTGCAGAAGTGGTGAGTTCCCAATTAGGATTGGTGAATGCAGTAGGAAGGGCATTATGGGCACGACGGGCCTGTGTTTGTCTTTTTGGTGGCAGCGGGACACTACTTGTGCTTGCCACCTCACCAGCTTGAACTGCACTTATGGGACTCGCCGCATCACCAAGTGTTACTGCAGTGCTGGTTTGACTACGACCGGGGTCTACTAGGCCACTGGTGCTTGCCAATTCACCAAAACGCTACCAAAAAAACTGTTAGCGATCGCAGGGATCAGGCCTGACTCTGCGAACGCTGCAGTTATGCGTTTAGTGTTTTGTAAGTGACAGTGATCATTCGATACTGCACTTGGGTGGGCTGGGCTGGGCCGGGCGGAGGGGAAAAACACAGGTGCTAGCAGGTATCTGGGCTGATCCCGCTAACACTGCGTTTTTGGCAACCCTAAACTGCTGGGGACGCTAGTATAGATCTGATCGGATCAGATATTGATGCGTTCAGATACTATACCACTAAGGGAGGCGTATGCTGCGTGCGAGGGTGTTAGCGCTACTGGCGCTAACCTGACGCTGCTTGGGGCGACACATATCACCACCGGGCGATCAGGGGCTAAACCTTTATTCGGTAATAAATGGCGGGTGCCCTGACACTATAAAAAATAAACAAACTAACCAGCGTCAACCGTAACGGTTATACGGTGATCAGTGGTGAAAGGGTTAACTAGGGGGCAATCAAGGGGTTAAAACATTTATTCGGTAGTATATGGGGGTCCCCGACACTATAAAACGTTGACGGCGAACCTAAATATTTACCTCCCTAACTAGCGTCACCAGCGACACTAATACAGCGATCAGAAAAATGATTGCTTAGCGACACTGGCGACAGGGGGTGATCAAGGGGTTAAAACTTTATTAGGGGGGGTTAGGGGGGTACCCTAGACCTACAGGGGGCTAACACTAACTGCCCTACCACTTCTAACTGTCACAAACTGACACCATGCAGTAATCAGAAAAAAAAAAAAACACTGCTTGGTGTCAGTGTGACGGGGGGGAGGGGTGATTGGGGGGTGATTGGGGGGCGATCGGGGGGGGATCGGGGGTGTTATGTGTGCCTGGCATGTTCTACTGTGTGTGTGTGTGTTCACTCACTGTGAAGTCTTCTCTCCTCGGCGCCGGAACAGAAACTGCCAAGCCGAGTAGAGATGACATCACATCCTCTGCCTGTGTGTACTATACACAGGCAAGGGATGTTTCTCATTGGCTGGGAGCGATCGCGAGGGGGGCCACGATCGGATGGCCTCCCCCTCGCCTCTCAACGCTCCCAGACCGAAGCCGACCACCGCTGGCACCGGGGGGGGTCCGGTTGGACCCCCCGCCCGCGGGAAGGCACCAGGTACGTGATTTTGCCTGCCCGTGCCATTTTGTTCACGTATATATGCGTGAGGCGGTCGGCAAGTGGTTAAAAAAGTATCTATAGAAAGTCATACTTTGTGATTAACCTCTTAAGGACCGACCCACGTACATATACTGTACGTGATTGCTTTCTTTGGCTCTGGGGCCTGTGCGTGCCACTGGAGCCCTGCTCTTGCTGTGATTGAATACAGCGGCAGCCAATCAGTGCATACGATGGAGCAAGCGCTCCCAGGGAACACATTTAACCCTGTGATCGCCCCTGATGTTAACCCCTTCCCTACCAGTGTCATTAGTACAATGACAGTGCAATTTTTTAGCACTGATTACTGTATTAGCGTCACTGGTCCCCAAAAAGTGTCAGATGTCTGATTTGTCCGCAACAATGTTGCAGTCCCTCTACAAATCGCTGATCACTAGTAAAAAAAAAAGAAAAGAAAAAAAGTCCATAAATCTATCCTATAGTTTGTTGACGCTATAACTTTTGCGCAAACCATTCAATATACGTTTGAGATTCTTTTTTACTAAAAACATGTAGCAGAATACATATTGGCCTAAATTGATGAAGAAATTTTATTTTTTTATTGGATATGTTTTATAGCAAAAAGTAAAAAAATTGTTTTAGTTTTGTTAGTATTTTTTTGTTTATAGCGCAAAAAATAAAAACTGCAGAGGTGATCAAATGCCACCAAAAGAAAGCTCTATTTGTGGGAAAAAAGGATATAAATGTTGTTCGGGTACAGTGTCGCAGGACTGCGCAATTGTCAGTCAAAGCAACACAGTGGCGTATCGCAAAAAATGGCCTGGTCAGGAAGGAGGTAAAACCTTCCGGAGCTGAAGTGGTTAATTGATAGTCAGATAAGATAAATTTGGATAAGACGTCTGTTACACCTCACTGCGACCTGTTTATCTAATTATGCAAAAAAAGAGTTTCACCATAATAATTAAGATACCACAGATGATACCGCCGTGTAAAATTAGTGAGCGGCAAGAAAGTTTTAAAGAGGAAGTAAAATCCCATGCATAGTTTGTACCTATAAGTGGGCCTATAATAAGGCTTCTGAACAAAGGATAAAAAACAATCCAAATATACTTGAGAGTCCAAAAGTGAAAAAAACCTGTTATTTATAAGAATTATTAATAAATATTGCACAGTCCAAAAATTTTTCCTTGCTGAAGAAAGCTCCAATCACCGTGCTCCTGATCTTAAAGGTGCCTCATATACTCCTCATATAAGTGCTCCACCACAAAGTGTACAAGATGCACGCTTACCAACAGCATCTATGATATGCGCCTTTGGTGTCATAGAGTATCACCTTTTTGCTTGTTGTTTTGACAATGTCCCACCTTAATAATGGTATATGGGAAACCACCACCAGCTGATCTCCTCAAACATCAATAACCGAGATCCAGGGAGAGATAATAATCCAGGATAGTGTGATATTGTTTTATTAAAAGTCAAAACAAGAATTAAAAATATAAATTTGCCACTCACATTTCAAGGTGCTATAGTCAGCACCAACACAACCAGCCTGTTGTCATGCACACTGCTCAGTCCCAGACCGCGTCTGAATGTTCAAACCAGATCAAAACCCAGAAATTATGCCATGTATGGCAGACGCGCAGCCTCATTGCATTTCACTTGTCAGCATCAGGAAGCTCACTGGCCTGCGGCTCTGTGTGTCCATTCACCCTGCCCACTCCGTCTCCTGATTGGCTCACTGGCTGTGATTGACAGCAGCAGGAGCAAATGGTTCCTGCTGCTGCCAAAAGCCAATGCAGGAGTGCGAGTCTCTGGAAAGGCAAGGCTCTCATGGACATCGCTGGATCGAAAGGAGGCTCAGGTAAGTATTGGGGGGGGTTTACCATGAAGGTAAAAAAACCTTGTACCGTTGCAAACCAAATTAATAAACATTTTATTCTTTGGTGATATTTCTTTCTGTGCAGCAGTACTATGAGGCCAGACCAAAATGATAACCCTCAGAGAGTACGTTCATAATGGCCTATCTTCACCACAAGTGGATTAAATAACACTGGGTATTATTTAATTTAGAAGAAGAGTAACATCTAGTGGATGAGTGGACTTTCTGCAGGGGACAGTGTTGGACTGAAGTTTATTATTGCTGTGGAAGCTGCGTTTTTTGTTTTACCATTACTCTTCAATTTTTTTTTTAAGCGGAGTTGGGGTTTAACCACTTCAGTTCTTGTACTTTTATACCCAAACTTGGGCAAGTTTAACATTTCTGTTATGGGTCTAATATATGGTAATAACTTTACCATAGGTTAAAGTGTCCCTGTCACCACGGGGTCACTTTAATCCAAAGGGTTTCCTGTATAATGGCCTGTACACACGATCCGATTATCGTACGACGGATCGTACAACTTCTCCCGCTTGCTTGTTGCATCGGGACCAGAATAGTAAAAAATACTCCCGAAAAAGCTCGTAAAGGACAATTGACCGCCCCGCTTGCGTAGTACAGTGTAGCGTAGTGATGTAATGTACATGTGACCCCTATAGTCACGCCTGCAGCATAGACGACCAAGAGTTCCGTCATTGCACACGAATGGCCGTTCTGACTCAAAGTTCATTCTGACTAGCACGCTTCGTCTAGTACGGTAGTTCTTTCGGACTGGCACGGTCGTTCGTCCACGATGGATCATTGCATGCAACAAAAAAATCTACCTGTTTCAATGATTGGAATAATGGCCATACAAAATGTCCTTAAACAGAATAAAAAAGCACGTAGAAGGACATGGACAAAAGAGTGGCTGCTCAACCGAGAAAAGTACTCACACATGTCTTTGCTCAAGGTTCTCCAGGAAAATAACCCAGAAGACTATAGAAACTACTTAAGAATGGATGATGAGTGCTTCCAAGAATTGTTAATGTCAGTAACACCGCATATACAGAAGCAGGACACTGTCATGCGAGAGGCTATAAGTGCCGAACAAAGGCTCATAGCCACCTTACGTTTTTTGGCAACTGGACGCAGTCTGCAGGACCTGAAATTCACCACGGGAATATCTCCACAGGCACTTGGCAAGATTATTCCGGAAACCTGTCAACCTCTCATCCTGACTTTAAGGATCAATATATTAAGGTACTGTGGCTTGTAATATATATGTATGTTCAGAATATCAAATGTATATAACAAATGTCAAGTAACATACCAAATTGGTGACAATTGCAAGCAAGGCCACAATCCTAATTGTTGCAATAACCACAATGCAGTGTTACACCAATTTCCAAAAAGTTAAAACTTTACTGGTTGTGACATCTTTGGGTGTGAGGAACATTAATAACTCTCTGTTCCAAATATATGGTCATGTTTGGATGCAATTAAAATAGCTATCTGGTCAGGAACCCAAACAGATGTCGCTCAAATTACCCCTAAAGTCAGAGTGACATGCGTTAAAAAAATGTACAAGTTCAGCTCAACTAACAATCCTGCAGCATATGTAAACCGTTACTTATAAATACTTATAAATAATATTTATATTGTTAGCATACAGAATCATAATTATTGAATCTTTATCTCTCCTTTTCCTTATAGTTTCCAACCAATACAGCTGAATGGATGGAGGTGGGCCAAAAATTTCATGAACAATGGAATTTCCCTAATTGTGGTGGCGCAATAGATGGTAAACACATCAGGATAGCACTACCCCCCAATACTGGCTCTTTTTTTTATAATTATAAAGGTTTTTTTAGCATTATCCTTCTAGCCATTGAAAATCACAACTATGAATTTTTATATGTGGACATTGGCAAAAACGGCCGGAATTCAGATGGTAGTGTGATAGAACACACTAAGTTCTACCAACTGCTTCAGAGTGGATCCCTTCCAACCCCCAATGAAACTGTGGAAGGTCTGAACTTCGTGTTCGTCGCAGACGATGCATTTGCATTGGGAGGCCACCTCCTCAAGCCCTTCCCAATGAGGAACATGACCCCTGACCATAGGATCTTCAATTATCGCTTATCAAGGGCACAGAGAGTGGTGGAAAATGCATTTGGTATAATGGCCAACTGTTTTCGCATTTTCCAGACAACAATCAATCTGTCATTATCAAAAATCGACAATCTAGTGCTTTGTTGCTGTGTTTTACACAATTACTTGTGGAGACATGCACAGGGCTATATTACAGCTATGTCGATGGAAAATCCTAATGACAGGAGCATCAACATCAGCCCAACCAGTGCGAGATAACAGCAATGCCACAATGAATCAATTGACACCACTGGCTCTTCCACATTCAAGGCTGCCAAGTCAAACTGCCCGTCAATGCCGACTGGACTATCTCAATTATTTTGTTGGTCGGGGGGCTGTGTCATGGCAGAATGACATGTAAGATCTTCTTAAACCCAAAACCTGTGTGATGTTGACAGTATATCTCTAATAATAATCTTTGTCATGTTTATGCTTGGCTATTTAGTTAGTACAAGGTGTTAATACATTAATCAAAAATTTTACTTCTTCAGTATATTTTTTAGGTAATATTGTATGAAGCTGTCAGCAAAGCTGCCACATATGTGCCCATTAATATTGCCTTATAGTGCCAGCTGTCAGTGCCCACACAGTGCCACGAAAGTGCAAGCAATCAGTGCCACCTATCAATCATCACAAGTGACACCTATGAATGCCCACCAGTGACACCTATGAATGCCCACCAGTGCCACCTAATAATGCCCACCAGTGCCACCTAATAATGCCCACCAGTGCCACCTAGCAGTGCTGCCTATCAATGCCCTTCAGTGCCCAGCAGTGCCACCTATTAGTGCCCATCAGTGCTGCCTTATCAGAGCCCATAAATGGTGCACATCAGTTCAGCATCATCAAGGTACAGCAATGATGATGGAAAATGATTGTTATGAAAAATTTCTTTAAAAAAATTAAAACTGTTTTCTATGTTTAATTCCAAATAAGTGGTATTTTAACCTTTAAAAAAATTAAAGAAATCAGAGAGGATCAAATACCACCAAAAGAAAGCTCTAATGTCTGGTAAATAATGTGAAAAATATAATTCAGGTACAGTGTTGTATGACCACGATCTGGACAGGAATGTGGTATAGGTACCCACTAAGCAAGTGGTGAATTAATTAATAAGGAATAACACATATTCCAAGATGCATTAAACAAAAAAAAAACCTAGTAAAAACATTTTTTATTACTATCACACTATTATAGTTGTTCCAACCCACATCTCGTGCGTATAGCCTACGAAGAGACGTTGCCTACATAGTACGTGCGCACTGTAGTGATGTCATAAGAGACGGCCAGGCCGATCGACGCACGCGCAATGCACGAAAGACCGGCCGTGGAAGGAGCGTACGTGCAGGAAAGAATACCGTTACGAAAGATAGGCTACACCGAACTGAGGTAAAATTTAATGTCAAATATTTTTTGCAAAAATTTTATTTTTTAGATAAGGAAGATATTAATCTGAGCGCATTCATGTTATTATCAGGGAATCATGCCAGACAGATTTACATCACCAGATTTTCTACCCCAGTTCATTGATATGTACAGACAACTGCCATGTTTATGGAAAGTTACGTCAAAGGAATATTCTAACAGAGAAAAGAAGCATGAGGCCCTTACCAAACTACTTGAACTTTGTAAAGCGGTGTGCCCGAATCCAAGCATAGATTATGTTAGAAATAAAATATCAAATATATGAACTGTTTTTAAAAAAGAACTTAACAAGGTTCGTGAATCCCAGAAGTCTGGTGCAGGAACAGATGACATCTATGTTCCATGTCTCTGGTATTACGAAAGTCTGCGCTTTCTCACAGACCAGGTGGATGCCAGAGCATCATTATGCAGCCTTCCAGGAACATCCACTGCATCACCAGAGCCACAGTCACTAGATGAGGATCAGGACAATATTGAGGATAGCTCCAGATCACAGGTTAGTGTATAATGTTCAATTTTACATATGTAAATAATGTTTGACTTGATTAAATGAAAGTAAACATAATATGCTAGTACGGACAACATACTAGCACATTATGTGCCAATTACCTGCAAACAAAGCACAAGCTGGCCCCACTCTAGGCCGCATTCATGCACCCACTTCTGGGAGATGGAGCTGAAGTGACATCCCTTGTTTTCTTGTCCACACCCCTCCTTCATACTTTGTCAGTCTTATATGATTTGTCCATTTATTAAACTGAATAGCAGTGATGATCAAGGCAGAACATTTCATCCATTGATTATCTCTACATACAGAGAATCTGAGAGCTCAGAATGTCACTGGTGATCTTTATCTGATTTGACACTGCATGATTCACCATCTCAGCGTGGAAGAGAGAATTCACAGGGAAGGATAAAGATATAAGACTTTCCCATTATTTGTATTTGCATTGAGAGATAATCACTGGTTCATATATGGACATCTGAAAGCTGAGTACATATACAGTAGGGAACTAGCAGTGAACTAAAAAGGCTCATCACATGCGTGCTACTTTTAAAGGTAAGTATCCCTATAGTAAAAGTCAGCAACTGCAGTATATGTAGCTTCGGAATCTTTGTTTAGTTGGCGGAGACACAACTGCACCATAATAGGGCAATCTGAACAAAATTTATAATGTCAATATTATTGATTTACCATTTATTTATTTTTTCAAATGCAGGATCAAGAAACCAATGAGGAGATTATAATATCCAGGCCTGTTAGTACAACCCTCAGTAGGAGCAAAAAAAGGAATATTGAGACTGCTACGTCTTCATTCCTGAACAAGGCTGCATCTGCACTGCAGAGGAAGGCTGATGAATCAGATGGTTTTGGAGTCCTGACTGCCAGCAAGCACAGGAGAATGACAGATCAACAGAAGGAGTTGGCCGAGATACTTGTGTTGGAAGTGCTTTCGAAGGGGCTCAGAGGAGAACTGACCACGAAGACAAGGTTGACAGAGGAACAACAAGCAATACCTTACCAACCCATGCATTATTCCCAGTCGCAGGCATCAAACCACCAGGCAGCACAGTGGCAATATTCACCTGTTCAAGGCAACAGTTCTCATTGGTCCCAAGATTATACAAACCTTTAATTTTTTTTGCTCAGTGATTGAGTTATATGCCCATTTATTTTATATTTTTTTAGTTTTATATTAATTTGTTACTTGAGTAAATTGAGTAGATTGAGTAAATATATACATCTTATGCCTTTTGTATGTGTACGGTATGATGATTTATTAAACATTATGATTACTTAAAAAGTTTAAAAAGTGATTGCAACACATAGCTTTTTTTTTTCATAATAAAAACTATAGTGTAATCTTTGTTCGTCTCTATCTCCCCCCTCTCTCCTTCTCCCCAAAAACTTAAAGGACAATTGTTATGGGATTAAATACAAATTTTTTTATTGGCATATGTCAAGGAAAAGGCCAATATAAAGATCTTTTTTGCATTGTATAAAAAATAAAATATGCATGTGAGAACTATACACAAACTTTGTGCAATTTTACATAGCAAACATAATAAACAATTTGAGGTAGAGTAACAACATACCCACTGAAATGTACCATAAACAAACTACTTTAATAACTATTTGACCCCATGCACAATATTAGATTTTATGCTGATTATTGTCTTGAGATTTACAAAAGAAATATAATATGAGGTCAAACAAAGCCTCAGTGTGAAAACCGTTACTAGTTTAAAATTGTATGTAATCAGGCAGGACCTTACATGATATTGTTTTTGAAAATCAGAAGACAAAAATATGCATAAAATCAAATAGGGAGTAGGGAAAGAGAGGTGTTTTGATTAGAGGAAGCATGATGAATGACATTTTTGGGTAATGACTAGATATAAAAGATTTTGTATCCATAATATTGTAGATTTGTAGAGGTAGTGAATGTATTATGGCAATACAGTGGAAGGCACACCATAGTATAGTATAGATTTCTTGAAAACTAGCATAACAATTATACACCTTACAAACTAGCCTACTTGTTTGGTGTAGGGCAGTGATTGTGTACTTTGGCACCACACATGCTCAAGAACTATAATTCCTATGATACTCATGTATATTCAAGAGCATATGAGCATCATGAGAAATGTAGTTCAGGAACAATAAAATGTGCCAAGGCTCGCCATCACTGGTGTAGGTTTTGTGGAACCTTTGGTGCATTAATCAGTGCAGATTGACACAAACGTATGCAAATTAACAATTATTAGAAGAGCCCTTTCACACCAAGCTGCCCCGAGCGTTTATGGTGAAATACCATTATTTTTAGCAAGGCTTTCCTTTTACTCTCCTTTAACACTGGTGCGGTAATTGCGCTGACGATATAACGCCGCTATTTTTAAACACCGCTAGCGGATGGAAAAGGATTAAAACCGCCCGAAATGCGCTGCTGAAGCAGTACATTGTGGGGTGTATAGCCGCACTGTACCATTGATTTTAATGGGCAGGAGCGGAGAAGGAGAGGTAAACAAACCGCTTCTTCACCGCCGCTGTACGGCTAGCAGGATTTTATTTGATGTCCTGCTAGCGCAATGCTCCAGTGTGAATGCTCTTGGGCTTTCACACTGGAGCCAATGGATCAGCTGTTTGAGGGCGGATTATAGGTGCTATGTTTAACCTTATAGCGCCTGCAATACGCCCTCAGTGTGAAAGGGGTCTGTGAAAAACATTTTTATGTTAATGCAGAACAAATTTTAATAGACATTGTTAACATTATAAAAAAATACAAACCCAAAAAGTGCAAGAACAGGTTAAGACCTAGAACAGCTAGAATTTGTTCAGCAGATCTATGAACTCTTTCAATTTAAGCTGGAGTGCAGCAGCAGTTTGTTTAATTTTCTCAAGTTCAGCACAGCATTTCAATATATCCATTTTGGAATCCGAAATTGTGGTACTATCCAGCACATGACCTGGAAGGAATAATAATTACTAAGGAAAAATTTATGACAGATATACAATCAATTACGTAAATACATATTGACACTTACGTGTGCTGGACACAAGATTAATATTTTCCTCTTGAGGCATTCCTTGATTATTTTCATCATCTTCTAATGCGGTGATGTCGATCAATTCAAGATTAATGTTGCTTTCGCTGGGGGAATGATCCCATACCTCCATTCCTGAATCTTGATTGTGAGACTGCATCTCTTGTCCTTCAAGTTGTTGGAAGGATTGATTTTCTGTAAATTGGAGACATGTAAAGAACATCATTGTAGTTTAACCTACAATTTATGTTTTCAAAAATATATATGCACATCATTAACTTATTTGTTTGGTTTGCCAACCTTTGCTGTTTAAATATTGTGGAGGTGATAATTCAATTATTTCCTCTGCTTGCACTGTTTCCATAGATAGTTTGGATGATGAGCCTATGGAAAAGCAAACATGCCTCTCACCATCAACGAAAATGTATTTTAAACATAGTCAAATCTACACTGTCTTCAATTATATGTGTGCAACACAATAATATAAATTAAAATTTTTGAGAATTCATTCACTAAAATTTCAACATACCCCACCACCCAACTAATACAAACACCCCAAAATTTTAAATTAACATCGCATAACAGGTTGTGGCAGTACTGGGGATCCGTATGAGCAAGCTGGAGTCTGCCTGTTTTAACATAGTCTCTACAGCCACCAGATTATCTGTGGAATCATGCAATGTTTACAAAAGGTGTTCAAAGAATAGATTGATAGCAGCGCAGCCGCTGGCTCCAACTGTTGTCAATCAAATTCAATGACAGGGTTGTCGGGCAAAGTCCTGAATTTGTTTTATATTGGTTAATGAATGCTGAACTTGGGGGCTACCCTGAAAGGCAATCCCCCGGAGAGAGTGCTTCTCCCAGGGGGAGATCTGATGCGGGGAGGAGCAGAGTAAGCCTCAGAGGAACCCCTAAAGATGAGGATCGGGGGCACTCTGTGCAAAAGAAGCTTCACGGTGGATCATGTCTGTTATTTTTGATAAAATATTTTAACTGTCACTTTAAACACCATGTGGTTATTTGCACATACCTCTGGAACACTGCAGTGATTGCTCTTTTTCATTTCTTGAGGTGCTTGCAATATCCTTTTTGGACTTCTGATTTGGTGTCTTTGCAATTTTTTGTTTAGTTTTTCCTGAAATTAAACAAAATAAATGCATTGTAAAATACATCGAAATGTGACAATATGCATTTTTGGAAAAGGATTACAATAAAATCTTACTTTTATTAATGATCTGATGAATTTTTTGAAGTTGGGCATGTTCTCTATGTTTAAGATCAGACCATCTTTTGCGTAGTTGATCTTTGGACCACAGGATTCCATGCTTCTTATTTATATCCTCAATTACTTTATCCAGTATGCGATCCTTACGTGCATTCGGTTTGTTGTAGTTCTTTAGCTTCCCATCGTAATCATAGGTTTCAAACGACCTCACGAGCTCCACCATTTCTGCTCTACTCATGGCTGTTGCCTTTGTTTTGCCTGCGTGCTTTTTCTTATGCCCAGGTGTGCTCTCCTCTGCTTTCTCCATGCTGTAATGGCGCTAGTGTAGGCCCTATGTCGCAGACTGCGTTGCGTGATCACGGGGCACAGAGGGGCGGAGCTTACGACACAAACGCCGAGACTCGAAACCATGCAGGATCGTTCGCATGACGTTCTTTCAGTGCTTTCATTCCAAGCATGGTGATTCTTCCGTATTGTTTATTTGATATTACTTCCAGGGTCATTAGCAGCTTCTGATTATGCGCAATAGTTCGCTTACGAGTTTTTACGGACGATTGCTGTACACATTAAACGATTATCGTTCGTTCCACTGACGTACGAGAAAAATTATGGGGCTTGCTCCATCGATATTTTTCGTTTGCACAGTCGGAATCGGGTGTCGAAAGTAGTGTACACATGATACGAAAATCGTACGATCTTTCCTCGGACGACCGTTTTCGTACGATAATCGGATCGTGTGTACGGGCCATAAAACAGATTTTTTTCTATGCAATCTTAAGACAAAAAGATATGATTAAAAAAAAAAAAACATATGATTTTTTTTTTTCTTTTTGACTAGTGGTAGTTTTAAAGTAAGTAGTATTGCTATAGCTAAAAAGTATATATTTTTTATAAATGTGTCCCAAAAAAAATAACATTAATTTATGTTTCTAGTAAAAAAGCATAGCAAAGCTATTTGCAAAAGAAAAAAGGCACTATTTTAAAAATGTTAAAATGTTTTAACATTACAAACAAAACAAATGAGTATTAACCACTTCTATACTGGTAACTTTCACCCCCCTTCCTGCCCAGGCAAATTTTTAGCTTTCAGCGCTTTCACACTTTGAATGACAATTGCACGGCCATGCAACACTTATTACATTTTTCTCATTTTTTTGAGACAGATAAAGCTTGCTTTTGTGGGTATTTAATCACCACTGATTTTCTATTTTTTTTGCTAAACAAACAAAAAAAGTTTTTCTTAGTTCCTGTTTTAAAATTTTGCAAATAAGTAATTTTTCTCCTTCACTGATGTGTGCTGATGAGGCTGCACTGATGGGCACTGATGAGGAGGCACTGATGGGTACTGATAGGCTGCACTGATGGGTACTGATAGGAGGCACTGATAGGCAGCACTGATGGGCACTGATAGGTTGCACTGATAGGCATCACTGATAAGCACTTATAGTCAGCACTGATGGGTACTGATAGGTGGCACTGTTGGGGCTGCACTGATCCTCAGTGTAAGTATCCCCTGTCACACTTGCCAGTTACCGGCTCTCCTCCTACTGTGACAGCGCGTGAGGAAATGAATGCCGACAACCAGCAAGTTTGTTTACATGTGATCATCTGTGATTGGACACAGCTGATCATGTGGTAGAGGGCTACAGTGATGGCTGTTTATGCCAATCTGTGATCAGCTGTGTCCTTCGGACAGAGCGTGCTGGATGTGCGCCCCCCGTCGGGGTGCAGAGGGCATGGTTTTGGGAGGACGTCCATAGACACCCTGCCAGAACTGGGTGACCACGCTGTAGCCATCTATTGGCTATAGCGGGGTCAGGAAGTGGTTAAAGGTATAAAAATAAAAAAGAAAGAATTCAGAAGAAAAATATTAGATAAGAGAAGAAGGGGGCATACTAGCTGTTTAGGACTAATTAGGGTTAACTAAGGCTAGGTTTACATCTGTGCGGCTCTGCTGGCCTTTTTTTTCACGGTAATGGCAGCCTATTCATTTGAATGGGCTGCTGTGCTTCTTGAAATGCGGGGAAAAGGTCTCTGCAGCATTTCAAAAATCTTAGCCTGCACAGGAACTGTAAGTGCAGTGCAGTTCCCAAAGCGGGTGCGATTTCCATTAGCATTTAATGAAAATAAAGAATTAAGAAAAAAGTTGCCTAAACACAAGGTCACATACTAGAATCTTTCAATATCACATCTCTATTTGTTTTTTTAACAAAATACATAAGCATTAAATTGAAAGTACATGCAAAGAGCCACATAGGTGCATGTAATTCTTGTTATTGCTGTTCTTTGCCAAAATAGCACCTAATCCCTGTCTTTCTAGGAACACGGAGTCTCAAAATATAAAGTAGCGCAAGTGCCCCTACGTAAACATTTTGTGCTTTTCAAAGTTTTCAACACAGTCAATGAGGCTGCTTTCAAATTCTAAAACTAAAAATTGTACGTGTACAGGAAACTGGCCAAAAAAGTCCTTGTTGATGATGCAAATGTGCTAATATTTCACATCTGCCTCACGTACACTTTACACTTATAATAAGATCTTGTCACGTCCTGGCAAATATGATGCTTTAAGTACATAGATTAAATATGTAAATATGTATAAAACAGGACTTGTTTGTCTAAGCTCAATTAGAAAGACTCTTTATAAATGTTCAAGACATGAGTCAGAGAAGTATACAATGGGTGATCCTACTAATTAAAAAACACATAACACTGACACTCTGCAAGATTTTCCACATTATAATTTGTCTAGAAGGATTTAGGTAAACTGTTCAGAAACAAACAAATGACAGACAATAGATTCAATGGTAATATTCTGGCAAGGTCTAGAGGACAGGTCATGGTAAATTAGGTAATGAAAATACTAAGAAGGCTGCAGCAAAATCAGTCAAGCAAATGAGCTAGAACTCAGCAAGGATAAAATAATACGTAACCTCAAAAGAATTCTCTAAATATACTTTGATGGAGACATTTAAAAATCACCAGGTAAATGTATAAAATAATGTGTTCGCTGATCTTTTCTCCTCTTCAAAGTCAAGAAATAATATTTCCAATTTCCTGGTGTAACTAAGAAAAACCTGGTATATTTCCACATCAGTTGAAAGTCAAAATTACTTAGTAGTACTTATGCCGCGTACACACGATCGGACTTTCTGGCATACTTGGTCCGGCACACTTTCCGACGGACTTTGTCCGCCAGGTGCGCCGGACTTTAAAATGGACGGACTTGCCCACGGACTTTCCGGCGGGCTATGTCCACCCGTCTTTCCGATGGACTTTTGCCGGAGTTACGGCGGACTTTCAGAATGAACGGACTTGCCCACACATGGACAAGTCCGTTCATTTTGAACGTGACTCAGGTGCGATGGGACTAGAAAAGGAAGTCAATCTTGCCACTTTTATCGGCGAGACTGAAACCTTGCGAGCCCCGTCTCGGGTCATACCAGGCCCTTAGGTCTAGTATGGATTTTAAAGGGAAACCCCTACACCGAAAAACGGCGTGGGGTCCCCCCTAAAATCCATACCAGACCCCGATCCGAGCACGCAGCCCAGCATGCTGGGACTGTGATGTTTTAGGGGGCGTGGTCAACATCACCCAGCGACCACGCCCCCTAAAACGTCACAGTCCCAGCATGCCCAGGGACTGTGGCATCATAAGGGGGCGGGGTCTCCGCCTATATAAGTCACAACAGAGCCCTCAGAGAGCAGTCCAGCCGGAGAGAGCGTCGTGTCAACATCTGGAGAAGAGAAGAGGGAAGAAGACAAGAAGCCAAGAAGCCCAGAAGTCCGGACCTCCGCTGGCAAAAGAGCGGCCTGAAGACAGCGGAGGAGTCGGTCGAAGAACTGGAACACCGGAAGAAGAGGCCGGAGAGAGCGGAGAAGAACCAAATGGACGCTGGGAGAAGAGGAACCGGAGGGACCCCTGAAGCCGCAAGAACACCCCTGAAGCCGGAGGAAGACCCCCGAAGCCAGAGGAAGACCCTCCCCCTGGAGCTGTTTAATAAATTATTTTAAAAACCTGTGTAGTGTGTTTTGTTATTGACACTTTTTCCCTAGGTGAATGGGTAGGGGTACCATGTACCCCGTACTCATTCACATAGGGTGGGGGGCCGGGATCTGGGGGCCCTCTTATTATAGGGGGCTCCTGGATTCCGATAAGCCCCCCGCAGACCCCGACAACCAATGGCCAGGGTTGTCGGGAAGAGTCCCTTGTCCTCATCAACATGGGGACAAGGTGTTTTGGGGTGGGGGGGCCCCGCGGGGCCCCCCCTCCCCCAAAGCACCCACCCCCCATGTTGAGGGCATGCGGCCTGGTACGGTTCAGGAGGGGGGGCGCTCGCTCATCCCCACCCCCTTTCCTGACCGGCCGGACTGCATGCTCGGATCAGGGTCTGGTATGGATTTTAGGGGGGACCCCACGCTGTTTTTTCGGCTTCCCTTTAAAATCCATACCAGACCTAAGGGCCTGGTATGCCCCATGCACGCCGCAATAGGAAAATTTGTTTTTCCTATTGCAGGGAGAGCGAAATGCAATACCCTGCCCTTGCTTCGTATCATGTTTCAAATCTAGGTCCGGCGGGCTTTCGGGAAAAAGTCCGCCGGAAAAGTCCGCCGGAGCCTACACACGGTCGGATTGTCCAGCAGACTCTGGTCCGCCGGACCAAGTATGCCGGAAAGTCCGCTCGTGTGTACGCGGCATTAGAAGTACTTTGAATGGGATATAAGAAGACCAGAGTACTGCATGGACACCATTATTGGAGTGATCACTAGTAGAGATGAGATTTGATTGTTACCCAATGCAGCTTTGAACTTTACTTGTTTGCCATTCTCCCAAACACTAAACTTTTGTGCCATGGGCAGGAATACAGAAATAGATATTCTAAATTGAAATAATGACTACAAGGCTATAACTTAAATTGGTATGAATTGGCCGCAGTCCTATTGTATTGTTGGTATAAATTTATTTATATCCATAACTTTAATTGATAATATTTTGAACAGTATTTATCCATAAAATAGTCCAGCCATCAGAGCTCAAACTAAACAATTATAATAACACCACAAACTGTCCCCACCCACCAGGCCTTACTCAAGAGCCTGGCACCCCACCATGGCTATGGCCAACTCAACACTATTTTGTAAGTCTAAATTAAACAAATCTAAGGCCATGTCAGATAAGTGAACGTTATCCGGACGGTAAAATCCAGGAAGCCCACCCTCCATATCAACATGTCGGAATGAAATTTAGCAACAGCCCTATTTACCTTCTTCCTAATTTTCTCCAAAAATCTAAGTTCAGGAGACAGTAACCATGCCAATCTAGGAATAATTTTGGAAAAAACGAATACCGTATTTGGAAGAATTAAATGCAACTGAAATAGATCAATATTTATCTGACTAAGAAAATCTCAAGTTCTAGAATGACCTAAGTCATTACCCCCTCAGGTGAAAAATAATATTATCAGGAGGGGGCCAAGAGGAATATAACCTCTTTAGGACTGGGCGCAAGTCAAACCATGACCAACCGTTTGCCATACTAACAAACAAAAAACTTGTCACTCTGAAACCCCAAATGATCACCATAAGAACGAACAGATGCACGCTGTTTAGCCCAAAATACATAAGAATGCCCTAATATCCAGACAGTATAGTTGACCAAATTAACCTGTCCAACAGTCTGCGTTAAAAACAGGGGTTTAGTTAGCACGCATTTGCAAATGCATGCATAAGCTGCAAGGCCTCTTCGTGGCACCCTGTGTATGCTTGCAGTCCTAACGCTACTGAATTTAATGGAAGCACATGCATTAAATGGATAGATGAGGGGTAGGTGGGCCTGGAGGCAGCCCAATCCCCCTTAAAGGAACAGGAGCAAACTGGACACCCAGCAAGAGCACAATGGCAGCAAAGGTGTACAGTGTGTCCCTGGACCATATTTACATGTCCCCTGAGGTAGGACCTAGGTCCCTAAACAATTTTTATCACAATAACTTGCATATAAGCCTTTAAAATGAGCACTTTTGATTTTTCATGTTCGTGTCCCATAGACTTTAATGGTGTTCGCGTGTTCGTCCAAATTTTTTGCCTGTTCGCACGAACTGGGCAGTGTTTGGCTCATCTTTAATATCAATTCTAGCAAATTGTACTGTAATGTGTTTTTGGTGTCATTAAAAACCCATGTGTAAAATGAGTTAAGTGTCATGTTAAATACCATCTCTTGTCGACATTAGCACATCCTATCACCATCAAAAGTTTCTGCCACCACTGCTGGCCATACCATTTCCTGCTGCTGTAGTCCTACCAGCATTACCATCTCATGCTGCCTTTACAGCTATAGTTCAATGCTATGGTGCTCTCACACTCTATGTCATGGTGCCACACTGAATGTTTTTTTGTAGCTCTTTCTTAGTTGTAAAAATTGTAAAAAAAAATTCTGCAGGGTCAATCCTGCATTGAGCATACATTTTTGCTTAGGATTTTGGTGCTTCAGCTTTAAATGCTTCAACCCCGGGAAGATTTTACCCTCTTCCTGACCAGAGCACTTTTTACAATTTGACACTGTGTCGCTTTAACTGACAAGTGCGCAGTTGTTCGATGCTGTACCCAATGGAACTTTGCGTCCTTTTTTTCCCACAAATAGAGGTTTCTTTTGGTGGTATTTGATCACCTCTGTGGTTTTTATTTTTTGCGCTATAAACAAAAAAAGAACGACAATTTTGAAAAAAAAACAATATTTTTTACATTTTGCTATAATAAATATCCCCAAAAGTTTAAAAAAAAAACACATTTCTTCATCAGTTTAGGACAATATATATTCTTCTACATATTTTTGGTAAAGAAAAATCGCAATAAGCGTACATTGATTTGTTTGCGCAAAAGTTATAGCGTCTGCAAACTATGGGAAAGATTTATGGCATTCTTATGGAATTTTTATTATTATTTTTTTTACTAGTCATGGAGGTGATCTGCAATTTTTAGCAGTACTGCAACATTGCGACAGACAGATCAGAGACTTTTGACACTTTTTTGGGACCATTGGCATTTCTACAGTGATCAGTGCTATAAAAAGGCACAGATTACTGTGTAAATGTCACTGGCAGGGAAAGGGTTAACACTAGGGGGTGATCAAGGGGTTAAATGTGTGTTCCCTCAGCATGTTCCATATTGTTTTTCCTACATAGAAGGAAGAAACTATATGGCTCCTCTCCTCTGACAGCACAGGGATTTGTGTGCTTACACACACAAATCCCCATGCTGGCACTCGTGCATGCGAACGCCTGTGGCCGGCGGTGATCGTGCCTGCCGGCCATGAAAATCACGTCCCCCGCCATGCAGCAATCGCGCACCTGCCCTCTGGTGGCTGAAAACGGGTTGGACGTACCCATACGAGATTTCACCCAGGAGTGCCATTGTGCCACTGTATATCTGCATGACACGGTCAGCAAGTGGTTAATAATACCCAGCACTGAATGTTTCTACAGCTGTTTCTCAATTTATAAAAAAAATTTTTTTTTGCAGGCCCAATCCTGCAATACTGTTACCACATGTTGCTCCTTAGTGGGATTTTTTTTTATGTTTCCTGCAGGCTATATCATGCTGTTTATCTTCTTTTTTTGAACCTATTTCAGTGGACTGCTTTGATCAAGAATATTTGTTGATATAATCTCTATATAATAGTGTAGTCTAACAGAGATTCCTATTATATTATAAACCACCTGGTCTCTCCCTCTGAAATTTTGACCTAGTGAAAAGGCCTAAAGTGGTTGTAAACCTCAGACAGAATGTATGAATGAATTAATGAATGAAGCATGAACAAAGCACATACCTCTGTATCTGCCTGAATCCAAAGCACCGAGTGAGGTTCCTTCCTGATTTCTCTTCTCTCTGCTATCTGCATGAGTCACTGAAAAGACCCTAAACTAATACAAAAGCCTAGAGGGAGATGGCCAGCCCCACTTCAGCACACAGCAGGTGACTCATATCCTCATCTCTGTGTGTTTTTCTATGAGACTGAAAGCTTGTGTAGAAGGGGGGTGTGTAACTTCCCTTCACCCACCTATCATATATCAGGGAGCAGTGTATTTGATGTCAGATTCCCATCCCTGCTGCTTGAGCTGAGAAAATGTTTAATCTGTGTGTTTTTAATATGAACTACAGAAGAGATTGCTGCAGATAAACTAGTACTTATTATCTCTGTGTATCTCCTGAGACCAGTCACTTCACTGGGTATATGCAAGGGTTTTTCAACCACTTTAAGTACTGTGCATTTTATCAGTACTATTTTTCTGTCTGGTGTCTAAGGAAACAATACACTGTCCATTTTTATTTGTATGTGAAATCTGCTTGCTCTCCCCCTCTGAATTTTCTTTCCAGGAGACTGTGCAACAAATCTGCACATTTTTTTCAGATTTCTGACTCAGAAAAAAATACACTACAAATGTTTGATTGCAGTTGAAATCTGTCTGTTCTCTCCCTCTGACAATGCATTCTAGTAAACAGGATAACATTCTGTGCATCACATCTGTGCAATTTTTCTGGTTTCTCTCTCTGCGAAAAAAAAGACATCATAGTTTTTCATTCCAGGTAAAATCTGCCACGTCATCTTTAAAACTTGCATCCAAGTAAAAAAAGATGTACTACGGTTTTGGACCAAGGTCTTGGAGCATATACAGTCTTTGTTTGATCGCTCTTTCCCTAGAGATCCTTTGTAGGTCTTATTACACCTTAAACCCCCCCCCTCCGTTTTTACTAAACTCCAATTCAAATTTGTGACCTACATTTTGCTAGCGGCAAAACAAAATATTGCCAAAGCCTGTAAGAAATCATTTGTTTTCTTTGAGGTAGTTTGTCAGCGGATCACTGGGTTCTTAATTAATGAGAAACTGACCAGCATCCTGCTGGACATGCAAAATAAATTCTCTCAGATTTGGACCCCATGGATATAATATGAAAGAGAAATACCCCCAAGGGTGGGACTGTAGCGGCACTGAAGTGAAGAACCAAAAAAGGTTGTATAAAATATCAGTTTTATTGACACAGAAATGTAGAAAAACATATGTCATAGATAAAGATTAAAAATATATGGATGCAGACATGCCATACACAGTATGATGAAAAGAACAAAGTACAGGGACCTGTTTAATACATATATTAAACTTATATCTAGCCATTACGGGGTTAATTGCACATATGGATGAAGCTGGGGCAGATCTGTGGGGTGTTTTCACTCCAGTAGTTGGCCGCGCTGACGCATCTTAATAAGTGTCTATGCGATACTCTTCGATCAGTTGTGCAATGGTTCAGCTTGACTATTAAGAGAGTACTAATAGGTTAATGGAACAGATGGACAACATTGTACGTGATTACATACACTTTATTGCTGTGTTGAGCTGAAAGCAGTTTCTATTGGCCAATTAGGAAGGAGGAGGATATTTTAGCTTGGTTGCCATGCCGTGTCGCCACCCCCTGTGATGAAGTCAGAAGTGACGAAACGCATTGGGACGTAGCTACATGCCAGCTGTATGCTGAGGCTGGGAAAGTGATCTGATGCCTAGCGAGTGAAGGAGTGGTGAGATCGCAGCACAGTGCCTCCCGACATGTCCTGTATAATGTAACATGAAGGCTTGTCTTACTTGTATCTGATGTACGTGCAATATATCTTTTAATAAATTTACTACCTTAAGTGATTTTACACTATTGGAGGCTTCGTCTCTACCTTTATTTCTACATGCTGCGTTTAAAGTCAGGCATTTGAACTGAGTGTGGCATCTGTTCAATTTAAATCCTGAGTGTATTTTACCAAACACGGGAGTGAATGGCAACAGCATCTGGTGAGCCTGTTTCCCAAGGAAGCTGAACTCCCACTTATCATTGTGGTGGAGGCATTGGTGTTATTATATATTTTTTTTGCTCATTTCAAGAGGACTGTCATTTATGTTTTGTGTGAAATTGCAAGATATTTTCACATTTTTTTCATTTTATTTATGGACATTTATCTATGTTTACACTTATTTGGACACATTTATAGATGTTAAATAATTTATTTTTTTGAGCGCTACTGTGAAAGTTATATAAGTGTATTCTCATTTATTTATTATTTCACCTGTTAGTGTATATTTTGTGATTTAAGTAGCAGCACTATTACTCATTATTTCTGGTGTTTTAAGCTCAGTGCATACAGATTTATATACATTTACAGTACATGTCATAAATGTGTAATAAAGTTCTTGTGCAAATTCAATTGAAACAGTTCCAATAATACACCACTGCAAACAGTGTACTTGAAAGTCTTCTGGTTCGTGACACATATGGTGACCACCACCAATAGGTGAAAAACCTGCTCACCTCCACTTCTGACCCCACAACAGAGTCTAACGAGCACCAAAACTAATCCTCCTTTCTGTGCCTAAGACAGTAAAGCCTCTTTTCTATATCCTCTCACGATAGACACTCCACAGTCAGCACATCTGTATATTAGGAAAAACACTAGAAAGAGACTCATAGTGCTCTCTGTCTATAACTTTATTTTTTTTTAAAGCGAGTATAAAAACGTACAAATTTCTTGAGAAATGCATGCAAAGGTACACTAGTTCCTGGAGAATGATGTCACAGGCTCGGCTTCTCCCACCTCTATGCGTTGCGCCCTGTGATTGGGATTCCTCAGTAGGCGGGGAGCCGATTCATACACAGTCCTTATTTTTTATTTATTTATTTCAGGTACTTATATAGCGCCGTCAATTTACGCAGCGCTTTACATATTCATTGTACATTCACATCAGTCCCTACCCTCAAGGAGCTTACAATCTAAGGTCCCTAACTCACATTCATACATAATAGGGACAATTTAGACAGGATCCAATTAACCTACCAGCATGTCTTTGGAGTCCTTAAATACACTCTTCAATTTCCACCTTCCTGTATGGGCCCTTTCAATCAGCATAGCTCTGCCCTCCTATCTGCCCCAAATTCATCCCTCTATACACATCATTCAAAAAGATTCCCATCCTCCTTCCTCTGTTTGCTTCCAATCCAGGTGTAGCGTTATGCCCGGAAGTGATGTCAGCGGTCCAATTACCTGCTCCTGCCATAACCAAGCTTTGCTCTCATCTAGGCCAGGTTATACTTAAATGTGACCAGCTTAAATGAATCTTCGGAGCTGACCACTAGCGTCATTTCGGGTGTTATATTAGCCAAGAAATCCCAAACGCCATTAATGTCAATCTTGAAAATACATTCTGGGCATTGTCAAGGCTACTATGCAAGAGATTGACAAAAAAGGGCACAGGGGGCTGAACACTGCTATAGGGTACATGTTGTTGTTGTTGTACAGTTATTTAGTCATGTCCGACTCTTCGTGATCTCATGGACCATAGTGCGCCAGGCTTTTCTGTCCTCCACTGCCTCACGGAGCTTGCTTAACTTCATGTTCATAGTTTCGATGATGCTATCTATCCATCTTGTTTTTTGTAATCCTCTTCTCCTTTTTCTTTCCATGTTTCCCAGCATCAGGGTCCTTTCCAATGAGTCCTCTCTTCGCGTTAGGTGGCCAAAGTATTTGAGTTTCAGCTTCAGTATATGTCCTTAAAGATTTACTGGTTTGATCTTCTTGCAATCCAAGGGACTTTCAAGAGTCTTCTCCAACACCATAGTTCCAAAGCATCAATTCTTCTGTGTTCAGCTGTCCTTATGGTCAAACTTTAACAGCCATAGGTTACTACTGGAAATACCATAGCTTTAACTATACGACACTTTGTCGGTAGGGTGATGTCTCTGCTTTTTATAATGTTGTCTAGGTTTGCCATTGCTTTCCTCCTAAGAAGCAAGCGTCTCTTAATTTCATGGCTATAGTCACCGTCTGCCATGATCCTGGAGACTAGTAAGGTAAAATCTGTCACTGTATCCATTTCTTCTCCTTCTATTTGCCAAGGAGTGATGGGACCGGTTGCCATGATCTTAGTTTTCTTAATGTTCAATTTTAGACCAGCTTTTGCTCTCTCCTCGTTTACCTTCATTAAGAGACTCTTTAGTTTTTCTTCACTTTCTGCCATTAGTGTGGTATCATCTGCATATCTCAGGTTGATATTTCTCCTTGCGATTTTAATTCCAGCTTGTGATTCGTCGATCCTGGCATTTTGCATGATGTACTCTGCATATAAGTTAAATAAGTAGGGTGACAATGTACATCCTTGCCTAACTGCTTTCCCAATTTTGAACCAGTCAGTTGTTCCAAGTCCCGTTCTAACTGTTGCTTCTTGACTTGCATACAGGTTTTTCAGAAGACAGGTGAGGTGTTCCGGTATTGCCATTTTTTTCATTATTTGCCACATCTTGTTGTGATCCACACAATCAAAGGAATTACTGTAGTAAATAAAGCAGAAGTAGACATTCTTCTGGAACTCCCCTGCTTTTTCCATGATCCAGCGAATGTTGACAATTTGATCTCTAGTTCTTCTGCCTCTTCGAAATCTAGCTTGTACTTGCGGTAGCTGTCGGTGCACATTCTGCTGAAGCCTAGCTTGTAGAATTATTAGCATAACCTTGCTTGCGTGTGAGATGAGTGCGATCGTACGGTAGTTTGAACAATCTTTGGTGCATGTACATGTACCAATGCATAGAAAAACATACTGTTCAGCAGCAGAGGGCCTTCTTTTTTAGAGCGACATGGGAAAAACACCAATGTTTCAAATTACATGCTTGGGAGATACCTTTAAACTGTATGTGGTATGACAGAAAGGTACATTTCTCACAGACAGCGTCAGCTACACCATATTCTGGCATCACATATTTAGCATATGTAATAGATTATTTACCTTTTATGTTTTTTCTTGCCCTAAATACTGCTGCATGCCTGTCCCTGAAGATCCTCCTGAGTCTATGGCCCAGTTCTCCAGTCCTCAACATGGCTCCTCTCCCCCAGGCATACCAGCTGCAAAACAATTGCGTATCTGGGGCATTGCATAGGCTCTTGTTCACTTGGTGTGAATTGGTGGTTCTAAAAAGTCACCTCCTGAGGCCATTAAGTAAAAAAGGGGAGACATACAGTAACTGTGCTGTCTCTGTCATCAAGGTACAGGATATGGGGTGGCATCACCAGCTTCAGCACTGTGTTCCATCTTATTTGCCCAATTTGCAGTGAAGTTGATATACCATCCCTGCCCATGCTTGCTGGATCATATGTCTGTGGTCACATGGACCTAGGCACTGACAGTTTGAATAAGCAAAACACAGAAATTACCACTGCACATGCTGGTGGAAAGCAGGCATTGCATTCTGTGGAAAAATGTTGTCTGGGTCCCTGCCTCAGCAATGAAGCACAGGCCATTAACTGACAGAAGGGGGTGCAAAAGGGGCATGACCTGAAACTTTTGCTATTAAACTAGTTCAGACCTGATGAAGGGGGGAGGTCATGCTTTAGTATTTCACCTTGTTAGGGATGTCAAGGATGTCAGTACAATGAGCTTTGGGCCTTTTGTGGGCAACTGTTCTCACTGAGGTACTGCTGCCACAGTTTTTGGTGCATAGTTACATGTGTTGCATATGTTTCTTCTTACACATAGCACCCAAATGTCTGGTATTTTAACTGTGGCTGATACACTGTAGGCATAGGCTTCAGACCACAATGTTTCTGTTAACAGCAGATATGTTAAAAAAGGCACACATTGTAGAGGTCTTTAAATTTGCTGCTTACTCCAGTTGCTTACTCAAGTGCTTGCATACTGTCCTGACACTAGCCAATCGCTTACAAACACAGGCCTGAAGTATAAAGTTTGAATATTTTAGGAATAATAAAAGAGATGCAGGGATGGGAGAGGGGGTATGGAGAAATGTGGGGCTGTGGTTTTGATGTATTGTAGTGTTTTAGTTCACTCTGTTAACATTTTACTAAATTTGTAAGAAAATGCAGTATGGCATTGTCGTAAAAAAGAAGCACAGCAACTATAGTATTACACTTTGTGCCACTGGCCTATTTATATGAAGTTGAGGGCTTAAGCTTTATTTTTTGAAGAGTACAATTTGCTATATATCTTTCAGATCTGTTGTGGCTGGCTGCTACTCCCACCATTTAATTAATGCATAGTGGCAGGATGTCAGGAAATCAAGTGTTGGATCCATAGCTACATAAAAAAAATGTTTTTTTTCCAGATTTGACTAATGAACAAACAAAAATATTAATCCATATTACAAAAGGGATTTTGTATGCAATGCCAGATCAACAATAATTATACAAATATAACAATTTTATAATGTACATTTTATTCAAAAATTGTATTAAAAACCATTATACATGAATATAAATTGCAATATGTACAACACTTATAGATGTTAGACCATGACAATGTAATTTTTTTTACCACAATGATTTAAAACCCTTGTCAACACCTTTTGCAGCTGGATCCACAACTTTGGCATAGGGTAGGTGCACAGTACAATGGACAGATTGATTGAAAGTAAGGATATGGACCCCTGTTCGGTTCGCACCAGAACTTTCAAACAACGCGAAAGTTCAGACCCGAATAACGAACAACATTAAAGTCAATGAGACCCGAACGTCAAAAATCAAAAGTGCCCATTTTGAAGGCTTATATGCAAGTAATTGAGCATACAATGGTTATAGAGGTCTGGGTTCTGCCCTGGGGGACATGTATCAATTAAAAAAAAAATTGTGAAAAACTTGATTTTTAAATGAGCAGTGACTTTTTTTTAAAGTGAAAGTATAAAAATTAAAAATTCCTTCCAATATAGAGCCTGGGGGGTCCCCTTAATCTACCTGTAAATTAGCAGATCTGCACCATGTCTAGAATCTGCTGCAGCAATAATTGCATTTATAAAGCCAAAAAAAGACAATTTACCTGCAAGCTGCCTTTATTTTGCTCAGCAACAGCTGGGGAGCCAGTGTGTATGATGAGGCCACAATGTAGTGCACTGGGAACAAGATTAGAGATACATTCTGGTGTCACTTTGAATTTGTATGTGTGTAAAAATTGGTCTTTGGGTTCGGTGGCGCCTTCTCACCGTAACCTTATAGAGGTAATCTTAATGAAAGCAAGAATTGGCCTTGCTGTAAAAAATTGCAATGATATGCACCTGTCAAACAGGTGCAGAAAAATTACTCTTTGGGTGTTGGGGGAGCCTTCCCACCGTAACCCTATAGAGGTACTCTTGTTGAAGGCAAGAATTGGCCTTGCTGTAAAAAATTGCAATGATATGCACCTGTCAAACAGGTGCAGAAACATTGGTCTTTGGGTGTTGGTGGTACCTACCCACTGTAACCCTATAGAGGTACTTTTGATGAAAGCAAGAATTGGCCTTGCTGTAATGAATTGCAATGATATGCACTTGTCAAACAGGTGCAGAAAAATAACTCTTTGGATGTCGGAGGTGCCTTCCCACTGTAACCCTATAGGGGTACTCTTGATGAAAGCAAGAATTGGCCTTGCTATAAAAAATTGCAATGATATGCACCTGTCAAACAGGTCCAGAAAAATTGGTCTTTGGGTGTCGGTGGTGCCATCCCACCATAACCCTATAGAGATACTCTTGATGAAAGCAAGAATTGGCTTTGCTGTAAAAATTTGCAATGATATGCACCTGTCAAACAGGTGCAGAAAAATTACTCTTTTGGTGTCGGGGACGCCTTCCCACCATAAACCTATAGAGGTACTCTTGATGAAAGCAAAAATTTGCCTTGCTGTAAAAAATTGCAAATGATATGCACCTATCAAACAGGTGCAGAAACATTGGTCTTTGTTTGTTGGTGGCGCCTTCCCACCATAACTCTATAGAGGTATTTTTGATGAAAGCAAGAATTGGCCTTGCTGTAAAAAATTGCAATGATATGCACCTGTCAAACAGGTGCAGAAAAATTGGTCTTTGGGTGTCGGTGGCACCTTCCGACCGTAACCCTATAGAGGTACTCTTGATGAAAGCAAGAATTAGCCTTGCTGTAAAAATTTGCAAAGATATGCACCTGTCAAATAGGTTCAGAAAAATACACTTTGGGTGTCGTGGGCACCCTCCCACTGTAACCCTGTAGAGGTACTCTTTTTGAAAACAAGAATTGGCCTTGCTGTAATAAATTGCATTGATATGCACCTGTCAAACAGGTGCAAAAAAATTGGTCCTTGGGTGTCGGTGGCGCCTTCCCACCATAACCCTATAGAGGCACTCTTGATGAAAGCAAGAATTGGCCTTGCTATAAAAAACTGCAATGATATGCACCTGTCACACAGGTGCAGAAAAATTGGTCTTTGGGTGTCGGTGGCGCCTTCCGACCGTAACCCTATAGAGGTACTCTTGATGAAAGCAAGAATTGGCCTTGCTGTAAAAATTTGCAATGATATGCACCTGTCAAACAGGTGCAGAAAAATTCACTTTGGGTGTCGTGGGCACCCTCCCACTCTAATGCCCTGTACACATGGTCGGATTTTCCAACGGAAAATGTGTGATAGGACCTTGTTGTCGGAAATTCCGACCGTGTGTGGGCTCCATCACACATTTTCCATCGGAATTTCCAACACACAAAGTTTGAGAGCTTGCTATAAAATTTTCCGACAACAAAATCCGTTGTCGGAAATTCCAATCGTGTGTACAGAAATCCGACACACAAAGTGCAACGCATGCTCAGAATAAATTAAGAGACGAAAGCTATTGGCTACTGCCCAGTTTATAGTCCCGACGTACGCGTTTTACGTCACCGCGTTCAGAACGATTGGATTTTCCTACAATTTTGTGTGACCATGTGTATGCAAGACAAGTTTGAGCCAACATCCGTCGGAAAAAATCCATGGATTTTGTTGTCGGAATGTCCGATCAATGTCCGACCGTGTGTACAGGGCATAACCCTATAGAGGTACTCTTGTTGAAAGCAAGAATTGGCATTGCTGTAAAAAATTGCAATGATATGCACCTGTCATACAGGTGCAGAAATATTGGTCTTTAACTGTTGGTGGCACCTTCCCACCATAACCCTATAGAGGTACTCTTGTTGAAAGCAAGAATTGGCCTTGCTGTAAAAAATTGCAATGATATGCACCTGTCAAACAGGTGCAAAAAAATTGGTCTTTGGGTGTCGGTGGCGCCTTCCCACCGTAACCCTATAGAGGTACTCTTGATGAAAGCAAGAATTGGCCTTGCTGTAAAAAATTGCAATGATATGCACCTGTCAAACAGGTGCAGAAAAATTGGTCTTTGGGTGTCGGTGGCACCTTCCGACCGTAAACCTATAGAGGTACTCTTGATGAAAGCAAGAATTAGCCTTGCTGTAAAAATTTGCAAAAGATATGCACCTGTCAAATAGGTTCAGAAAAATACACTTTGGGTGTCGTGGGCACCCTCCCACTGTAACCCTGTAGAGGTACTCTTTTTGAAAACAAGAATTGGCCTTGCTGTAATAAATTGCATTGATATGCACCTGTCAAACAGGTGCAAAAAAATTGGTCCTTGGGTGTCGGTGGCGCCTTCCCACCATAACCCTATAGAGGCACTCTTGATGAAAGCAAGAATTGGCCTTGCTATAAAAAATTGCAATGATATGCACCTGTCAAACAGGTACAGAAAAATTGGTCTTTGGGTGTCGGTGGTGCCTTCCCACCATAACCCTATAGAGGTAATCTTGATGAAAGGAAGAATTGGCCTTGCTGTAAAAATTTGCAATGATATGCACCTGCCAAACAGGTGCAGAAAAATTACTCTTTGGGTGTCAGGGACACCTTCCCACCATAACCCTATAGAGGTACTCTTGATGATAGCAAGAATTGGCCCTGCTGTAGAAATTTGGAATGATATGCACCTGTCAAACAGGTGCAGAAAAATTACTCTTTGGGTGTCGGGGGCGCCCTCCCACTGTAACCCTATAGAGGTACTCTTGATGAAAGCAAGAATTGGCCTTGCTGTAAAAAATTGCAATGATATGCACCTGTCAAACAGGTGCAGAAACATTGGTCTTTGGGTGTCAGTGGTGCCTTCCCACCATAACCCTATAGAGGTAATCTTGATGAAAGCAAGAATTGGGCTTGCTGTAAAAATTTGCAATGATATGCACCTGCACAGCCCAACAAGTCAATAGCATACTGCATGTTCTGGCCAGTGATCTATTCTCATGACCCAGTAAGTTAGTGGATCATTAGCTAGAAAGCTCTCCATCTCTGTTTTGACCCTGAGGTAATCGTCCACCATGTGATGCAAACACTGCCAATGGAATGTGGAAGCTGACAGCCCTGGGCGGCGAGGACTAAAAAAATTCTGAAATGCCTCACTTAGGCAGACGATTCTGTAATGCTCTACTCTTGAATAACAGAAGACTCAAAACTAAGTTTTCCACGACACTATAACCTACTGGAGTCAGGAAAAATGTTCAGAAAAATCATCATTAACGTGTCCTCAAGAGATTTTATCTTCTGCACTCTCTGTGAGGACGGGATGAGTTCTGAGACCTTCCCCTTATAACGGTTGTCAAGGAGGGTTGCCAACCAGTAATCATCCTTCTCCTTTATGCCACGTATTCTTGGGTCCTTTCACAGGCTTTGAAGCATGAGGTTGCCCATACGCCTCAAATTTGCAGAGGCTTAAGAAACAGACTCCTTGGGGTCACTCAGGATGAGAGCATCTGGAACTTCCTCCTCCCAGCGACGTACTACTCCCAAGTGTCCTAGGGGTGAAAAGCCATCGCTTACATATTGACGCATGTCTTCCTCTCCTTCGAAGCCTGTGAAAGTGCCAGAATCCTCCTCCACATCTTCTTCCCCTCTCTCCTCCTGTGTGTTCTGTGACATAGGAATGATGGTGTCTGGATAAAGTGGGCCTTGAGAGGAAAGGAAGTGCTCTTCTTCCTCCTGCTGCTCTGCCTCCAGTGCCCTGTCCATAATGCCACACAGAGTCTGCTCCAGCAGGAACACAACAGGGATTGTGTCACTAATGCATGCACTGTCACTGCTCATCAGCCTTTTGGCCTCCTCAAATGGTGAGAATACAGTGCATGCATCCTTAATTATCAACCATTGGTGTGGGAAAAAAAAGCAGAGGCGGCCTGAGCCTGTCGTCATGCCATACTGGCACAGGTACTCCTTGACGGCCCTCTGCTGCATATATAGCCGCTGCAGGATTCCCAAAGTTGAGTTCCACCTGGTGGGCATGTCACAAATCAGGCGGTTTATGGGCAGGTGGAATTTCCACTGAATTTCAGCCAACCGACAGTCTCTTCTGCTTTAGTACATCTTGCAACCCTGGGTACGTACTTAGGAAATGTTGCACCACCAAATTGACGACATGTGCCAGGCATAGCACATGTTTCAACTTTCCCTGTCTAAGGGCGGACAGGAGGTTTGAGCCATTATCGGACACCACCATTCTTGGCTCCAGCGGGTGTGAACCACCTCTGGGCCTGTCCCTGCAGAGCTGCAAGAATCTCTGCTCCGGTGTGGTTCCTGTTCCCTAAAAACACCAGCTAAAGCACTGCATGGCACCTTTTAGCCTGACTCTGGGAATAGCCCTTTGAACGCATGGGGGTACCTGATGTTCACAGGACAATTTTGCAGAGGGGGGCATGGAGGTAGCGAAAGAGGAGGAGGAGGGGGTAGAGCTCACAGGTCTTGCATCATCACCACCAGAGATGTAAGGGCACAACAAGCTGCAGCACAGAGCCCTGTTCTGCATCCTTTCGAGTTGCAAGCAGCGTTACCCAGCGTGCTGTGAAGTAAATATATCATCCCTGACCATGCTTGCTGTTCCACGTGTCAGCAGTGAGGTGGATTTTATGGCTGACTGCCTTGCCCAAGAATGCCAGAACATTCCCTTCCATGTGATGGCAGAGAGATGGAATGGCCTTACGTTAAATGTAGTAGAGACTGGGAACCTGCCATTGTGGTATACCACATTGTGCAAATTCACGTAAGGGGGCAGAATCTACCAGGCTGAAAGGTAGAAGTTGGAGAGCCAACAGCTTTGACAAGCTTGCATTTAGATGCTGGGCATGTGGGTGGCAGGGACTGTATTTTTTTTTCTGCTGCAGCAGATGGGGCAGAGAAATTTGCCAGCTACAGTCTACAGCTGGTGGTATGCTGCTGGCAGGTGTGCTGCTAGGACCTGGGACACCCTGGGACACCCTGTGCTATACCATCATTCCTGTCAGTGGAGGCTGCTGAGAGGTAATGACTTGGTATCGCAGGGGCAGACTGAGGTGGGTAAGGAGGAGGAGGAGCTGACTGGTTGGACGTTAAATGCCTTGTTAAGCATGTGGTACCCAAATGGTTGGTGTTTTTGCCACTTTTGATGTGCCTGAGACACAGTTTGTAGATAGCAACAGTGCGATCTGCTGCAGATGTGATGAAAAAGGCCCAGACAGCTGAGCTTTGGGGAGTGGGCCAGGAGATAACAGCTGCAGAATGTGATGAAATAGGGTGGCTGCTCTCTACTCTTTCTTGATGTCGGCCTCCATGGGGTTGTGCCGCCTCACCTTTAGTTTCCTCCTCTGTTCTATCTGTCACCCAAGTCACATCAGTGACCTCATCATCATCTCCATCTCCTCCATCTTCATCATTACCACTGAAGACAACTTGGCAATACGCTGTGGCTTGGGGAACATGAATGCCAATTTGTTCACCAGTGTTCCTCCCTCTCTCTAGGCTCATGTTCCTGTCATCCTCACCCTCAGAACCAACATTTAAATCCAGTAATGGCTGGGCATCATCAAGGAGCAAGTGGCTGACGCTGTGGTCAAATAACTCAGCTGACTCCTCAATGGCTGATGTTGGGGCTATGGCAGGAATATATGTGGACAAGGAAGCAGGTTTATCCACTCTGGCAACTGCAGGGGTCTGCACACTTGTCTCTGCTTGCATGACAGAGGATGAGGAGGATGAGGAAGGTTTAGTAAGCCAGTCCAGCACCTCCTCTGCATTCTGTGGCTTGATAGTACAGGCAAACTCACTAAACAGAGGATATGATGCCCTGCCTGAGGACTGACCACCACGTCCACATTTGCCTGTGGACACATTTGTTGCTGGCCCCCTTACAGTGCCAAGGGAACGTCTGCCTCACCTTGTTGTCCTTCTAGACATTATTGGGAGGGAGGGGCAGCGCTTATAAGCACATGTAAAGGAGAAGTTGAAATCTGAATGTAGATGCACTTTAATCAATGTGAAGAGGTGTTTGGTGTACTTTAATTTGAGTACTCACACTACACAGACACACTCCACGGATACACTATAATATACTGCAATATAATGCGCCAAACGTACAGTGACGCACAGAACTATATGGCGTTAAACTGGCAGTAATGCGCACAGAACTATATGGCATTAAACTGGCAGTAACACACAAAAAACAATATGGTGTTAAACTGGCAGTAATGCACACAGAAGTAAATGGCGTTAAACTGGCTGTAACGCACACAGAACTATATGGCGTTAAATTGTCAGTAACACACACAAAACGATATGGCATTAAACTGCCAGTAATGCACACAGAAGTAAATAGTGTTAAACTGGCAATAATGCACACAAAACGATATAGCGTTAAACTGGCAGTAACTCACACAAAACGATATGGCGTTAAACTGGCAGTAACGCACACAGAACTATATGACGTTAAACTGGTAGTAATGCACTCAAAAATATATGGCGTTAAACTGGCAGTAACGCACACAAAACTATATGGCGTTAAACTGGCAGTAATGCGCACAGAACTATATGGCATTAAACTGGCAGTAACACACAAAAAACAATATGGTGTTAAACTGGCAGTAATGCACACAGAAGTAAATGGCGTTAAACTGGCTGTAACGCACACAGAACTATATGGCGTTAAATTGTCAGTAACACACACAAAACGATATGGCATTAAACTGGCAGTAATGCACACAGAAGTAAATGGTGTTAAACTGGAAATAATGCACACAAAACGATATAGCGTTAAACTGGCAGTAACTCACACAAAACGATATGGCGTTAAACTGGCAGTAACACACACAGAACTATATGACGTTAAACTGGTAGTAATGCACTCAAAAATATATGGCGTTAAACTGGCAGTAACGCACACAAAACTATATGGCGTTAAACTGGCAGTAATACACACAGAAGTAAATGGCATTAAACTGGCTGTAACGTACACAGAACTATATGGCGTTAAACTGGTAGTAACACACACAAAACGATATGGCGTTAAACTGGAGGTAACGCCCAAAGAATTGAATGGTGTTAAACTGGCAGTAACGCACACAAAACTATATGGCGTTAAGCTGGCAGTAACGCACACAGAACTATATGGCGTTAAACTGGCAGTATCGCAAGCAAAAATATATGGCGTTAAACTGGCAGTAACACACACAGAAGTAAATGACGTTAAACTGGCAGTAATGCACAAAACTATATGGCGTTAAGCTGGCAGTAACGCACACAGAACTATATGGCGTTAAACTGGCAGTAACACACACAAGATGATATGGTGTTAAACTGGCAGTAACGCACACAGAAGTAAATGGTGTTAAACTGGCAGTAATGCACACAAAACTATATACCGTTAAACTGGCAGTAATGCACACAGAACTATTTGGTGTGCCAGTAATGCACAAAAAATGATATAGCGTTAAGTATTCCAGTAAACGTTAATAGAATATAAACGTATTGAGTATTGTCTTATTACTTAAAGGTGCTGCAATGATTTCTGAACTCAGATTGTTAGGTGGGTTGGAATGTTCACAGGGTCATGGCGATGCAGATGAGCAGGTAAATCCAAGCAGTCCCCAAGGGGGTGGTGCTACATTTGGGGGCTCGTCTGGGATGCCATCTGCAGCAGGCCCTAGCCAACCTAGACAAGGGCCACAATCCTCATTGGAGGCCGATTTGTTAGCCGCGGCTGCCTGGGGCAGAAACCAGGGAGCTCAAATGGAGATGTAGCACCCTAATGTTTAGGCAGGGTTGCTCCTAAATTTACCTGCCAGGTGTAGTTACCTTGGCATATTGTTAGGGATCAATTGATTTCACCCTAAGTCTAGAATTGCTGCACTTCTCTCTTCTGCAGCTAGATGGCCGGGTATCTGGTGGCAATAGATAAGACAAGGGCAAAGCAAGGACAAATTAGGAGTATATGGGGTATCCCAGCCAATGGGCAGAGGTTTTCTTGAATCCCTTGGCCTGCTGGGAGAACCTATATATTTGGGTGGAGCCAGGTGATCAGTGTGCTTTGCCACCTGGACAGCTGTCTGGGTGGACGTGTATCATATTGCCCGGGCTGCTAGGTTGGAGTTTTGGCCTATCCCGGGCACAAGCAAGAGAGCAGCGCAGGATTGGGATTGCGGCTTGCAGTCCAACCAGAAGTGACGTTTCTGCTGGCCGGAGAACCTATCGTGGTCAGAGGTAGAGGGGAAATTGTCGCCACTAAGGGACCATCACCCTTATTACCAGGGACCACAGTGAGTAGCTGAAGCAAATACTGCAGCAGAATTCTCACCAACCGGGGACGGTGAAGAATTGGGAAACTTCAGCAGGTGTCAAGCCAGGGACACAGCCAGAGGAGGTGACACTTGCAGAGCAGCCTTGTGTGTCAAGCCAGGGGCTGAGCAGGCCAGTGGGGTGAAGCTTGATAAGTATCTGGAGTGCCAAGCTAGGGACCCAGCAGAGAAGCGGGGGGGGGGTTGCTTGAGGAAGATACTACAGTGAAGATTGGAAGAGCTCAAGGGATTCAGTGGCAGTGAATCAACTAGTATAGTGAGAGAGACTGGGAGCTGAGTGGGTTGAAGAACTACAATAAGTGGGGGCGTGGCCGGCCGGAGAGGAAGATGGACGCCTAAGCTCACAGCTCGCCAGCCAGGGGACACAATCCAGCGCAATCGGCCGCAGCAACGACGCCATCCTCACACATCCTCACTCCTCACCTTCAGGGGACAACGATGCAGGCATCCAGAAAGAGATTTACCGACCACAGGCCCCAGAAACTGACCGAATTTGCCTATAAGCCGGCGGGCCGGGAAATCCAAGATGGCGCCGACCAGGCCGCGCCGCGCGGACCTTACACGGACCTCCCGGACGCTTCCACGGCTGATTACTCGGATCAAGGTACTGTACCTGACCCATCCCAGAACCCGGAGGGTGACCCCCTCCCCAGCAGCCCAGCCAAAGCTAAAATGCGGCTGGACACGCCGCCGCACCGGTCACAACACCAACAAATTGAGGCCCAGGCTCCTACTCCCTTCTCCATAGACCAGGCCCTGATCTCCTCTATGGCATCCTTCCCTACCTCAGGGCAACCAGTCATGGATACCACATTGAAGGACATGCTGATCTCCCTCCAGACCTCCCTCATGACGGACCTCTCATCCATGTTCCACAGAATCACCTCTGATATTCACTTGCTAGATAACAGGGTGACTAACACTGAGAGAGGGATACAGGCATGCACATCCACAGTTAATGAAATCATTGATGCCTATGACACAGTTAAAGAAGAACAGGCATGGATGCGGGCCAAGCTGGCCGATTTAGAAGACAGGTCCCGTAGGAACAACATAAAGTTGAGGGGTGTCCCCGAAACCATACTCCCCGCGGACTTGCCGAGATACGCAAAAGAAATGATGCATATTGTGATTCCTGAAGCGTCCCCGCGTGATGTAATCATAGATAGGATTCACAGAATTGCCAAGCCTGCCCACCTAGCAACCTCGGTCCCCAGAGACGTCCTAATGAGGGTCCACTTCTACCACATTAAAGAGAAACTCCTCATGGGGCTCAGAGCTAAATCACCCTTACCTGCTCCCTACACTGGCATCCAACTCTTTCCCGACTTGTCCAAGTACACCCTCCAATCGAGAAGACATCTTAACCCGATAACCAAAAGCCTGCAAAACCACAAGCTACAATATAAATGGCGCTACCCCGCAACCATCCTTATTGTACACAATGGCCAAACGCACGCCATTGGGGATCTAGAAAAGGGCCTAAAGCTTCTCCACTCTTGGCGGATAATCCCCGAGTTATCCAAACCACCTCCTTCAGACAGGGGACCCACTACGTCCCGCAACTCGCAAAACCGCAATCTCAACTGAGGGTGTATACACCACTACCACACTTGGCCGCTAACACTCATTATGGCTCCCCTGAGCGCTGGCAACCTGATTCTGATTCTCTTGCCTTCTTCTCCCGGTATCACTGACTCTCTGTACCCCCTAATAGAGGATTACACGGTGTTCTTCACCCCCTCTAGAGATCCTTCTACCACTAGAAGCACCACCTCCAACAACTAAACCGAACTTCCCACTATTGGATCATATCGACAAGCCTCACCACCTGTATTATACTATACAAGTTATTGTTCTACCACTGACTTTTTTTTTTTTTTTTCTCTCTTCCTTATCTCCTTTTCTTATCATTTTTTACTGCATTTTAACACATTGCTCTATTCGCAGTATTCTAGTCCTATCTTGTTTCAGCCGTCCAGTCTGCCAAGAAGATACCACCAATCCCTTGACCCAGGATCCTCCTGCACCTACTTCCACGACCAGCCTACTACCGCTGCAACCTACCCTCAAGTCTCGTACTTCTGCTACCCACCTGCTGAATCCCAACGCCAGGTACCTCCGGAACTACCCACCGTCAACTAACTGTAAGTGTTGTGCACAACTCACACCGCAAGATGCCAATCACCATTCTCTCCTTGAACGTCAACGGGCTAAACCATCCCGCCAAACGTCACTCACTGTGGAAAACCGCCTCGGCTCTCCACAGCGACGTGCTTTGTATCCAGGAAACCCACCTGCTACATTCCAATACACCCTTATGCAACAACTACCAATATCCACACATCTTCCATGCCACACACCCCACTAAATCAAGAGGGGTCATGATAGCATTTCGGGACACTTTAGACTTCCAACTCCTTGATTCAATCTCAGACCCAGAAGGTCGGTTTATTATCCTAATCTGCACAATCAACAAAGCAACTTATACCCTAATCAATATATACGCCCCGAACTCCCACCAAATGAGATTCCTCCACAAAGTTCTTCGCTCTGCCAACACTATCCGAAAAGGCCACCAGATCATCTGTGGAGACTTCAATCTAGTACCAGACGTCTTGATGGACTCCACCTCACCGACTAAACGCCGTGACTCTCCTTTAAAGAAATTCATCGCCTCCCAGGACCTGTATGATGTCTGGAGATGTCACCACGGCTCTGAACGTGACTTTACTTTTTTTCACCCAGACACCGCTCGTACTCAAGAATAGACCTGTTCCTTTCTGACAAATGCATTTTGCAAAAAATTTCTGCTTCTCAGATCCACACCACGACATGGTTGGACCATGCCCCCATATCTATCACATTACAAGACACCAATTTCCAACAAAATACGTTTCTCTGGCGTGCTAACAACTATATTATACAAAACGACACATATGCCCCAGAAATTTCAAAACACATCAATGAATTCTTTTCCTTGAACAAAGGCTCGGTACCCGACCCTGCCGTGGTGTGGAGCGCTCACAAAGCATTCATACGAGGGATGTTAATTAAACTTGGTTCTCAGCATAAGAGGAAGAGGACGCAGCAGATAGACAAACTGACAACCCAGATAGCGACCCTAGAGGACAGGCTCAAAAAAGACCCCCGAGACCCACAGGCCAACCAACTACTAAACCTCAGGCAGGAACTTAGAACTCTACTTCTCCACTCCTACGAATTCCTTCACAGGAAAATCAAAGCGTCTTCATACTCCACCTCCAACAAAGCTGGCAAGAAACTCTCCCAACGACTAAAAGGTAGACGCACCAAAACTAAAATAACCCAACTCATTCACCCCCATACCCACACCCCCTTAAGCAACCCCCAAGACATAGCTGATGCCTTCAGCACATACTATGAAGACCTCTACAACCTGAAACAGGACCCCCATACCCCACAACCCTCCCAGGACGAAATAGATCACTTCCTCTGCAAACTAAATCTACCCAAACTGACTGAGAAACAACTGACCTCCTTAAATGCCCCATTCACTGACCAAGAAATTAAAAAAACCATAGACTCCCTCCCCAGCGGGAAAGCACCAGGCCCCGACGGAATAACCGGGGAATATTACAAACAATTTCATTCACAATTGATCCCACATCTTAGTGACCTATTCAATAATGCTGCCTCCTCTTCTACCTTTTCGCCAGAATATTTAAAAGCGTTAGTTATCACGATACCGAAACCAGGGAAACAGTCGAATGTCCCCCAAAACTTCCGTCCCATCTCCTTACTCAACCTCGACCTCAAACTATACGCCAAATCTATAGCGACAAGATTACTCAAAATTATGCCCACAATTATAAACCAAGACCAAACAGGATTCACAAAAGGCAGACAAGCCTCAGATGCCACCAGGAGGATGATTAACCTTATTCATCACGCTGAGTCCACCGGAACGCCTTCTCTGCTCCTTTCCCTGGATGCAGAGAAGGCGTTCGATAGGGTTCACTGGTCCTACCTAGCGTCGGTCCTCCGGAAGTTTGGATTTCAAGGCCAGATTCTCGGTGCCATTATGGCTTTATATTCCAACCCCGAAGCTCAGGTTTACACGGAAGGCATGCTATCCCGACCATTCCCAATTACAAACGGTACCCGCCAAGGTTGCCCCCTATCCCCCCTCATATTCAACATGGTCATGGAACCCCTAGCAGAACATATCCGCTCTAACGCCGACATCTCAGGCATAAAGATTGGCCCTCACCACCACAAAATTAGCCTGTTTGCGGATGATGTTATCCTCATCCTCACCAACCCGACTGTTTCCCTGGCAGAAGTACAAAAGATGCTAAATTGGTTTAGCTCGATATCATATTACAAAATCAATACGACTAAATCCTTCATACTAGACATCAAGGTGGACGCTACTATAAGAAACCTCCTACAAGCCCAATACTCATTCGCCTGGGCAGACTCCGACATATCATATCTAGGCATACAACTACCGAGGACGACTAAAAAACTCTATACATGTAACTTTCTGCCACTCCTCCAAAACATTCAAGCGACCACACAAAACATAGCGAAACACGAACTCTCCTGGACAGGTCGCCTTGCGGCCTTTAAAATGATCTGCCTTCCCCAGATACTCTACTACTTCCGAACCATTCCTATCCCCCTACCCACCACATTCTTCAGATCCCTTCAGACATTGTTTAATAAATTCCTCTGGAAAGAAAAGAGACCCAGATGTGCCCATACAAAACTGATCAAACACAGACTGGTAGGAGGCTCGAGCTCAATAGACTTTGAAGACTACCACCTAGCAGCTATTCTGGCCCAACTACCCTGCTGGTTTAAACCATCCCCGTCCACTCTATGGGGCCACATTGAACAATCTTCACTCATAAGACCAAACCTAAAAACATGGCTGTTAAGCATTCCCCTAGGCGCTCCAATCCCGAAATCCCTGTCTCCCACCGTGAAAGCCTCAGCACAGGCATGGAAAAAAACGTCATCCCAAATGCAATACTCTCCCACCACACCACAATCCCACATCCCCATAAAATCCTTACTCCACCTAATGCCAGAAATCTCACTTTCATCTTGGATCCTTAAAGGTATAAACTACATACAAGACATACTACAAGAAAACCACATCAAATCATTTCCTCAACTTCAAACCACATACGACATACCCGCATCCGAATACTTCACCTACCTCCGTATACGTCACTGCCTGCAAAATATACCATTCCCCATCTATAATATACACCCCAAAACTTGGGAATACCTCACCGACCCCGACACAAAAATCAAAGGCATCTCATATTTTTATAATAATCTACACCAAAAACGTACCTTTACCAAAATGCCACCCCACCACACCTGGGAAAAAGACCTTGCCAAAAAGTTTACAGACACACAATGGCAACAAGCCCTCAAGACTATCTACAAATCCACCAAATGCGCGGCCCTATGGGAACTCACACAGAAGATTACACTAAGATGGTATCTGACCCCCGCCCGCATAACATCTTTTAACCCTCAAATCCCTAATACTTGCTGGAGATGTAAATCTTCCACATGCGACCTATTACATGTCTTCTGGTCGTGCACCAAACGCCGCAAATACTGGGAAGACACCTTCCACGTAATCTCGACCATCACTCAAATCACGACCCCTCCAACACCGGCCCTAGCGATCCTCAACCTCACTATTGAGGACTTTCCTCACCCCCTCCAATCCACAATCACCCACATCCTCATGGCAGCCAGACTCAATATAGCTAGACACTGGAAATCTGACACACATCTGACGATTACGCAAGTCACAGACTTGGTATCACTACACTACAGTTACGAGACCACCACAGCCACACTATCTGGGCAAGCCACTAAAATACGCACAGCATGGCAACCTTGGACCGACTGGACTAGAAACTGCGCACCCCGCGCACAAACAAACGGCTGTTCTGATCCTCCTTCTTGACCGAGCAATACCCATCACTATCTAAGAATGTTATGATACCTTTATAACTGAAAAATTTCAGTTTTTCTTTTTCCTCCTTTTCCATTGTTTGGAACTTTCGTGTCCACCACAGAAGGGTCCGCTTCACTCCTGTGCCACTAAAGGTCCCACATGGGGTGACACACTTGTGAAGTGGACCGAATAAGACCTATCAGAGTTTTTATTCCTGTTAGCATTAACGAAATGACACGACTATTACTTACATTAGTATATATATGTTTTTACTAGATCCCGGTTTGTGGATAGAAGTTCATATCTATGATTGTTATACAGACGTCGTTGCACGACGTACAATGTTTAATTGTACAATGTACTCTTTAAAAATCTAATAAAAATATGGAATCAAAAAAAAAAAGAACTACAATAAGTGATTGTAGTGGAAGTGACAGAACTGTTTCACCTTGTGTTAGAAAATGTTAAAGACTGTTGCCTTTCCCTGAATGGCTGTCCTCCTGTAGAAGTCTCAGAGTCTGCCAATTAACATTGCAACTTCTTAAGGGTGTCCTTGCCCAAACCCTCTCTCTCAAAGTTCTGTTTAAGAGAAATAAAATCGCTTTGCATTCAAGAAGTGCCTGGCGCCCATGAATCTAGCTTGCATTACACCCACTATGCCTCACAACCCACTCTGTATGGAAGGATGTCTGCAGTTCTTGGCTCTAAAGGTTCTCATTAGACTAAAGGAGGCCTGGAACTTTGCTACAGAGGGAAGCACTGTTCTAGAGATCTTGGGAAGTGAACACACTGAAAGAGAGATTAGAAAGTGGGTGAGAGCTCTGGACCCAGGACACCGGGCCTACATTGTAGACACGGAAGCTGAGTACACCTTGGATCAAATCAGGATACTACTGGAGTTGCAAGAAGAGATACCTGTGTGCTTCCAGAGGGAAGAGGTATGTCTAGCCTAAGGAGTGATTACTAGAGAGATCCCACTCAAAGTAGGGGGAGAGCCTGCTGAGCGGCAGCCTTCGTCAAGGCCTAAGGAGAAGGGCCCAGCACAGGTGGGAGTCGATGCCCAAGTGACCAATGTCCCTCCTCTCTCTTTTTACACGGATTTGAGCCGACCAGTTGATAGTTTGGTGAAGAATGGCCCTGGAAATGCCAACCTGAGCTACCGGAGACTCAGGTTTTTTTCAGGGCAGTTACCAACTCCTATGGGGGAAGATGAGTTTGAAACCTGGATGAGTCAGGCTCTGCAGGTCATGGAAGAATGACTACATAGATGCCCTGTATGCTGTATTTGGAAGAGTTGAAACTACCGCAGACCTGAGGTACACATCTCAAGTAGACTGAATGCTGCATCAAAATATCCTCAAGATGGGTGATGATCCCAAAGATGCTGTTCAATCTCGTCTAGACCGGGTTCTCCAAGGGACTAGGCCAAATCACCCGATTGTATTAAAGTTGTTACTAAAGAGAACCAAAGTGGTGCCTACATACCCTGAATTGATAAGAGAAGTACGAGAAGAAGAGGCTCTATTAGAAGAGAAAAGCCAAAGGACAAGAGAAGTGGGTTCCTTTGCTGGAACCAGGGAGAATGTGGTGGCCCGAGCTGTTCATGACGAGATGAGTTTCTCAGATGAAGACAGTGGAACTGAGTCTGAACCGACAGGGCTGGCCAGTCATGACACTAATAAGCCAGTAAATGAACTGGGGTCCACAAAATGAATGGCTCAGGTAGCTCAAGCTCAAACCCAGTTGTATAATGCCTTTATGCGGTTGATGGAGACCTAACAAAGGTTCAAGGACAAGGGACTGGCCAAAGGGAGCCAACATTTTCCCAAGGGCGAGAGAAGAGATTTTACAGATGTGGGGAGGCTGGACACTTTCAGGATGAGTGTCCCAAGGCCGGCATCAGCTCTCAATAACTTGCAGACATTTTGAAGACTTTACAGAAGTTACTCTTCCCAAAACCGGAGGGAAACTTCAGGGGACCTTAGTGAAGGAGCTAGTTGAGAGTCCTAAAGGAAGACGGAGCTCCAAGGCCAAGGAAAGATCTAAGAAGAAAAAGGGACGCAAGCCAGCTGCTGCTTCCCCCCCTTCTTTACCAAAGGAAAGACTTAAGAAGAAAAAGGAACACAAGCCATCTGTTGCCCCTCTCCTTTTCTTGCCAAGGAAATTAACAGAAACGAAACCCTCAAGGAAGGAGATCCGAAGGCAGGAAATCAATGCACACCTTACTGAGCGAATAGTTAGACCAACTCTGCTACTTCCAAAGAGACTGATTAGGGCAGAAACTATAGAGTCACCTGCTGTAAATCTGCCAAAGAACGTAGTGGGGCCCTCCCCAATAGTCTCATTACAAGCCCCACTGGATAAGAGAGCCCAAGTGATTTTTATCACAAGTATTTTAAGCATATCCCTTTGTGTAAACTTGAGGAGTTAGAGATCTGGGGCACAGGGACACAGAAATGCCCATATGACGGATACATACCCATCAAGATCATTCAAAAATTCTATGTTGATAGTCACCAACACCAATCCTGTGAGGAGGCTACTCACTCCAAAGGCCTTGGAAGGTACTCCAGTAGGGAAGATCTACCCTCAGCCCCGACAGGCCTTTCAGCAAGTGTTGCAGGAGAAGTAGGCCCCCGTGGAAGGAGTAGGAAGACTGTGGCAACTGGATGCTCACAAAAAGGTTTTGCAGCCGGGCGAGAGGATGTTGGAATAGAATTGGTACTGGAGATCATACCCAACAGAGCCTTTTTGAGAAACGGGGGGCAAATTCCTGTCAGTGTGAGGAACGTCACCAGTCACCCAATTAGTCTGAAGCCTCAGATGGTGATTGGGAAAGTGAGTGCTGCCACCCCAGTGATGGGGAATGATCTGGTCCAGAAGGGAAATGGAATAGAGACCAGTGTCCACTGCCCAAATCTATTCTCAGGACGGGAGGAGAAGAGTAAAGCTCAATTAGCCTGATGGGAGAAGATGTTCTCCAAAATAGACTTTGATGTGGGCTGCGCCAAGAGTGCCCAACATCGAATTTGGCTAACTGAAGATAAGCCTTTTTGCAAAAGAGCCAGGGGAATCCCTTTGTGTGACCTGGAGGAACTTAGAGAGCAGCTGGATCATTAAGGAATCCAGGAGTCCTTATGCTTCTCTGATTGTGGTAGTGAGAAAGAAGAATGGGTGTATTAATTACCGAACCTTGAACTGAAGGACTATCCCCCGCATAGAAGAGGCCCTGCAATGCCTGGGCCAAATGGTTCAGTGTGCTCCATCTGAAGAGTGGACACTACCACATACCAATGCATCCGGATGACCAAGAAAAAACTGCCTCAGCCCTCTAGGATTTTTCGAATTCGACCGAATGCCACAAGGATTAGCTGGGGCCCCCGCTACTTTCCAGAGACTGATGGAGAACACTGTGGGGGATATGAACTTGGTAGAAGTACTGGTGTACCTTGATGATATCATTGTGTTTGTCCGGATTTTGGAGGAGCATGAAGCTCGGTTGGAGAAAGTTTTCAGCCGAGGGGATAGCTACTGACCCTCAGGAGTTGGAGGCTATTACTTCTTGGCTCCGCCCGAGCACCGTTACTGAATTGAGGTCATTTTTGGATTCTGTTCCTATTGTCAGATATTCGTGAAGAACTTCTCACAGATTGCTCAACCGTTGAACGAACTCTAATGCCGCATACACACAGTCAGATTTTCAGATGGGAAATGTTGGATGTGAGCTTGTTGGCTGAAAGTCTGACCGTGTGTATGCTCCATCGAACAATTGTTGTCGAACTTTCCTGCCAACAAATGTTGGCTAGCAGGTTCTCAAATTTTCCGCCAACAAAACTTTGTTGTCGGACTTTCCGATCGTGTGTACACAAGTCCGTTGCACAAAAGTTTGTGCATGCTCGGAATCAAGTATGAGCCAAAAGCGCTCGGTCTTGTAAAACTAGCGTTTGTAATGGAGATATCACATTCTTCACGCGGCCAATTATGAAATCTAGAAATGCAGAGCATTCTCTTCTTCTTTATAATGCTGTAATAATTAAGTTGCTTTGCTGCTGATATTCACAGAGTTCTGACAAACGTATTTTTTATTATTTCTAGTGATCTCCTGAACAATATTTGATTTTGTTGGTTTTTTCTTTTTCTCGTGATCTCCAGAATAATCTTTCTTTTTTTTTTTTCTAGTGATCTCCATAATTTTTAATTTTTTACATTTTTTTTCTCGTGATTTCCAGAATACTCTTTTTTTTCCTTGTGATCTCCAGAATACTTTTTTTTTCTAGTGATCTCCATAATTTTAACTCTCGCTTTGTGTGTCAAGTTACCACAACACCATAATTATCTTGTATTTTTTAACCTCAAGAATACAACTATGTTGGTGTCCGTTGTTAATTTGACATTGTATTTTGGAAATGTGCCTGCCTACTCACAAACAAACTGTCCTCTTTGAAGTAAAACATGTAGCCAAGTATTTGTCCAAACAAAAATTTGAAATTTAATAGGGAGCACAAGATCAGAAAGAAATAAAGAGGAAGGCAACGCTGGAGAAACAGTTGGAATTGGTGAAGCCTTTGTACCCCAGGGCAGACATCAATTATTTGCCTGTCAAAGTTGGTAACCTGAGGAGTGCATTTAATAGGGAGCACAATACAGTCCAGGACTCTGAGAGATTGGGAGCAGCAGCAGATAAAATATATTTCCCGAGGCTGTGGTCTTACAACAGCCTGCATTTTTTGCCAGACAACACCAAACCCAGGCCATTACTCTCAACACTTCCTTCCACGCTTCCTTCCATGCTGCTGTGGTGGGTTGGGTGGCTGTGGTGTTGGTGATGTTGCTGGAGGTGGTGGAGGAGTATGGTCCAACTCACAGAGGTGGGTTTGAGTTGTGAGTTTGCCCCTCGTCCCCTTGTTTAGGGCCTTCAGAATAATTTCTTCACAGATCGTGCGTTGACCCTCCTCTATGTGTTCTAGTTTGCTTGCAGTGACACATCCAAATGCCTCGTGGCCACCAGGGGTTATGTTAAGTGCCGCATTAGCCTGTTTTAAGAAATTTTAAGTCACAATTTGTGTGCATCTTCAAAATTTGGCTTTTACAGGGGTGAGATCACCCCATCTGATGAAGGCAAAATCAACACAGTTTTGACATACTAATGTCTCATAGTTACATAGTAAGGTTGAATAAAGACACCAGTCCATTCTGAGTGAGTGTGGGTCTACAATTGTCCCTATCCCTGTACATTGTGTCTCATTAATATGCTAATCTTTTATATTATTATTTATTAAAGTTACCCATATAGCACTGTCACACATACATTGCACACTCATATCAGTCCCTACCCTCAAGGAGCCCACAATCCAAGATCCCCAACTCACATTCATTCACATATAAGGGCCAATTTTGGACAGAAGCCAATTAACCTACCAGCATGTCTTTGGAGTGTGGGAGGAAACCGGAGTACCTAGAGGAAACCCATGCAGGCACAGGGAGAACATGCAAACTACAGACAGGTAGTGTCACCACTGTGCCGCCCAACAAAGGCTTATATGGCTTGCAGTAAAATGTTTTATACTCAACAATGTGTGGCTTCTTCTTTCAATGCTCAATACCAGTTTTTTTATTAAGTTGGTGTAGTTACAGTGACAATGGGTGTATTTACTAAAGGAAAATCCACTTTGCACTTCCTGTGCACTTTCAAGTGCACTTGCAGTGCACTTGTAGTGCAAAGTGGATTTGCCTTTAGTAAATAACCCCCACTATCCCCCACTATCATTAATGCATTACATACATTTACAACAAAAACATTGTGTTTGTGTAGCAGACCCACAGCACAACATAATAGTTAGCTGAAGAAGAGATTGTCACCTCATGTATCAAATAAGTTACATTTGCACTATTGAAGAAAATGGGCAAAAATAAAAGGCCATTGTAGAACCTAGGAGACAGATAAGAAACACAAGCAGTAAATCAAATAAAATATGAGTTTAGTTTTTAAAAAAAAAATAATTTTAAACAGCTTCCAGATTTTCTGGTAAATCAATTGCCCCCCTACCCACAAAGTACTCCACATAGCTTTGCCATACTTCGCAGGCACTTTGGGGGTGAAAGCCAGGACGGCCCGTTTCAAGCACCGTCAGTGTTTGTGCCAGTGTGGGCGATGACTCCTTCATCAGACATACGGCCATTCTTTCCTACGTCCAGATGTAGGGACTCATAATTCGCCGACACCACCGCCAACATCACAGTACTACTGTACCCCTTGTAATTGAAGTAGTATGACCCCGAGTTGGATGGTGGGACTATCTGGACATGCTTCCCATCTATCGCACCACCACACTTGGGAAAGTCCCACTGCTGGTGGAATTGGGAGGCCACAGTCTGCCATTCCTGTGGGTTGGAAGGAAACTGTGGCGTCAAACAATAAAAAAAAATTGTACTTTTGCACATAACAGTGCAAGCAGATTAGACACAAACATTCTTGGCCAACATAATTATAACATATTTTGAAATGAGTATTTATAGACAAAAGTATAATGTCCACTTATCAAATTCCTCACCCGCTCCGTGTAAAAATTTGACTGTGGGGGGGGGGGGGTATGTTTTGTACAGGTAACCTTCTCCACTTTATTGAGAGCTGAATGCCTAAATAATGTGTTACTTTGGCCAGCCCCTCCTTACTTATTATTGGCAGCCCATTGGACAGGTAAGAAGTGTCATAATCCAAAAATATGAATACACACTGTACAAATTGAAGCACATTTTGACATCAAGCAATTACCGATCAAGATAATAGGAGAACAAAACTTTAAAAAGTACCATTTGAAAGTATTCAGGCAGGCACACAAAAGAGGTAGGTATAGTGTGTATGGGTTTGGCAAAGTCAGCAGATAGAGTATTGGTATCGGTTGACTTAGCGATTGGGGGGAGGGAGGGTTCCAAATGAGTTTTGGCCCCAAAAAATAGCCTCATGCACTCTGCCTGAATTTAAGGACAACAATAACATTTGGACACATTTTAGGGGGTGTTTAGGGTAAGCACTACAATGTAGCTGACAAAATACATTGTTAAGTGACTAGGATAGGTGTGTATGGGTCCAGGATAGCTTGCTGGTGAGGTTAGTGAAGGCAAATATGCACGAAGGACAAAAAAAGCATTATAAGCTTACAGCATGCATGAGGACAAAGAGGACATTTACAGCATATTACAATCGTGGTAATTATGGAATGATGAAATAAAAACAATACATTACCAAACATTAAATACATAGAATGTGATGTTAAAGGATAAAACTTACTTTAATATAGTCCTTCTGCAGGACCTGAATGATGGCAGAACAGGTCTCTGGAATAATGATTCCCAGAGCCTGGGGGGAGATCCCAGTCGTGAACTTGATGTCCTGGAGACTTCTCCCCATCGCCAAGTACCGCAAGGTGGCGACGAGCCTTTGTTCGGGAGTGATGGCTTGCCGCATGCAGGTTTCCTGTTTTGTAATATAAGGGGACAGCAAAGCCAACAGACGGTGAAAGACAGGGTCCGTCATCCGGAGATAATTCCTAAAATCATCAGGATTATTCTCCTGGAGCTCCCGTAACAAAGGCATGTGAGAGAATTGGTCAGAATTAAGCAACCAATTCTTGGTCCAAGAACTCCTCCTCCCCTGCTCATGGACTGGACTTGGGTCAAAGCAATAACTTCAACACCAAGCCCAACAACAGCATGAACTCTGTGACGAGTATGTAACCACAACATGGCTGCTCAGAACAAACTGACAGAACGCACTGAAAATTAGCAAGGACTTGAGAAGAACAAGCTGAAAATCAGAAACGAGCAGACAAGAATGCACTGAAAATCAGAAGCGAGCTATCAATAGAATGCACTGAAAGACAGGAACGAACTGACAACATGTACTGAAGAACAGATACGAACCGACAAGCACAAACTGAAAAGCAGAAACAAACTAAAAAGCATGAGGCTGAAAATTGCGAATCGTCTCTCACCAAACTTCTACTAACACGAGATAAACACAACATTAGCTGAAGGAGCCCAAAGGGTGGTGTACTGGCTATTGAACTTCCTCTTTATTGGCTTGTCACCACGTTCCCACGTTTGTAATTGTTGGCCAACATTTTTGCAACAGTGTGTATGCAAGACAAGTTGGAGCCAACAACCTTCGAACAAAAATCCATGGTTTTGTTGTCAATCGTGTGTATGTAGCATTACAGAAACAGACGGAAGGGGATCTGCAGAAACCCCAGAAGGGAAGCTCCAGGAGGCCACATGAATCCATTCAGGAGCAATGGATGGTGAAGTGTGAAAAGGCTTTTGAATGCCTGAAGAGGAGCCTTGTGGAAGTATAAGTGCTGGCCTACATGGACCCATCCAAGCCTTATGAATTGCACGTGGATGCCAGCAGAGATGGCCTTGGAGGAGTGCTGTACCAAGAGTCAGAGGGAAGACTCCGCCCGGTAGCTTATGTGAGCCACAGCCTCTCACCTTCTGAGAAGAACTATCCGGCACACAAATTGGAGTTCTTGGCCCTCAATTGGGCCGTGGTAGATAAGCTACATGACTATCTGTACGGGTCCACCTTTGTGGTGAAAACAGAAAATAACCCTTTAACTTACCTATTGCCAAGCTGGATGTCACTGGACATCGGTGGTTGGCTGCTCTGTCTGAATTTCGGTTAAGTCTAAAATACCAACCAGGAGTGGGAAATCAGGATGCTGGTGCCTTTTCCCGAGGAACTTCCTACCACAAATGTTGGCCAGAAGAGTTGGGTCCATTTGCCCCTGGAAGAAGCGATGGCTGTATGTCAAGGAGTCAAGCATAATCACAGAGGGGCAAAAGGGGTGGAAACTGTGGGAGTCACTCCTGCTGGTGTGCCCAAATATTACTGTGATTTGACACAAGTGCACAGCCAAGAATTGCCCCAGTTGACAAGAGAGGATATGAGGCGGGATCAACAGGAAGACCCGTTGGGAAATCCTATGAGAAAGTCACTATCCATTCAGGACCCTCAAATGCTGTTGAATAGTTCCATTGAGGGGGCAAAAGTAGTCCATAAAGAATGGAACAAATGCGATTAGAGGATGGAGTCATATACTGGAGAGGTCCATCTCTAGAGCCAGAGGGTGTTCGTCAACTTTTGCTCCCTGAGAAGCACAGACTAAAAATGTTGACCACCCTTCATGATGATTATGGTCACTTAGGCCTGGACAGAACCTTCAAGTTAGTCAGGGATGGATTCTATTGGCCATCCATGAGAGCTGAGGTGGAAAGCTACTGTCGCTCTTTCATCAGACGCATTCAGAGAAAGACTTTACCAGCAGGGCAGCCCCAATGGGCCATCTCTAGAGTCAGGGACCAATGGAGTTGGTGTGCATTGATTTCTTGTGTTTGGAACCCGACTTGAGTGGGTAGAGTAATGTCCTGGTTGTGACAGATCATTTCACCCGCTATGCCCAAGCTTTCCCCACTCGGGACCAGAAAGCCAGTACTGTAGCCATAACCCTAGTGGAGAAGTTTTTCATTCATTACGGGCCGTCCCAATGCCTACACTCAGACCAAGGTCGGGACTTTGAGAGCAAGCTAATCAAAAGATTATGTGAAGTATAAAGAAATCCAGGACTACTCCTTACCACTCCCAAGGGAATCTGCAAGCTGAGCGTTTTAACTGAACCCTGATGAATATGTTTGGACACTTCCCTCAGAGAAAAAAATGCATTGTGGAGACCATATAGCTGCAGTAGTACATGCTTATAATAGCACCTCAAATGATTCTACTGGATACTCCCCCTACAGACTAATGTTTGGAAGAGAAGCTTGTTTACCCATGGATCTGGCTTTTGGAACATCATTAGATCATACCTCTCAGGCCTCCTACTGGGGGTATATTGACAGGCTTCAGAAGAATTTGAAGATAGCCTATGAGAAAGCCAAGGAAACATCCACCACCAGAGAACAGAGGAACAAGAAAAACTTTTAACTTAGAGTCAGAGTTCAGGACTAGGGATGAGCCGAACACCCCCCTGTTCGGTTCGCACCAGAACTTGCGAACAGGCAAAAAATTTGTTTGAACGCGTGAACACTGTTAAAGTCTATGGGACATGAACATGAATAATCAAAAGTGCTAATTTTAAAGGCTTATATGCAAGTTATTATCATAAAAAGTGTTTGGGGACCTGGGTCCTGCACTAATCGGGAGCAGTGATTTTAATAATGCTTAAAGTGAAACAATAAAAGTGTAATATGCCTTTAAATTTCATACCTGGGGCGTGTATATAGTATGCCTGTAAAGGGGCACATGTTTCCCGTGTTTAGAACAGTCTGACAGCAAAATGACATTTCAAAGGGAAAAAAGTAATTTAAAACTACGCGCGGCTATTAATGAATTGCCGGTCCGACAATACACATAAAAGTTCATTGATAAAAACGGCATGGGAATTCCCCACAGGGGAACCCCGAACCAAAATTTAAAAAAAATGACATGGGGGTCCCCCTAAATTCCATACCAGGCCCTTCAGGTTTGGTATGAATTTTAAGGGGAACCCCGTGCCAAAATGTAAAAAAAAAGGCATGGGATCCCCCCAAAAATCCATACCAGACCCTTATCCGAGCACGCAACCTGGCAGGTCGCAGGAAAAGAGGGGGGGGTGAGAGAGCGCCCCCCCCTCCTGAACCGTACCAGGCCACATGCCCTCAACATTGGGAGGGTGCTTTGGGGTAACCCCCAAAACACCTTGTCCCCATGTTGATGGGGACAAGGGCCTCATCCCCACAACCCTTGCTTGTGGGGGTCTGCGAGCGGGGGGCCTATCGGAATCATGAAGCCCCCTTTAACAAGGGGACCCCCAGATCCCGGCCCTCCCTCCTGTGTGAGGTGGTAAGGGGATACAAAAGTACCCCTACCATTTCACAAAAAAACTGTCAAAAATGTTAAAAATGCCAAAGACAGTTTTTGACAATTCCTTTATTTAAATGCTTCTTCTTTCTTCTATCTTCTATCTTCTATCTTCTTTCTTCTATCTTCCTTCGGTTTCTTCCTCCATCTTCTTCTTCTTCTTCTTCTTCTGGTTCTTCCTCCGGTGTTCTCGTCCGGCATCTTCCTCCGCGGCATGTTCTTATCTTCTTCTCCTCGGGCCGCTCCGCATCCATGATGGCATGGAGGTAGGCTCCCGCTGTGTGACGCTTCTCCTCTTCTGACGGTTCTTAAATAACGGGGGGTGGGGCCACCTGGTGACCCCGCCTCCCTCTTAAGTACGGGGACTTGACAGGGACTTCCCTGTGGCATTCCCCGTGATGTCAGAAGGGGGTGGGGTTACATAACGGGTGACCCCGCCCCCTCTGACTTTACAGGGAATGCCACAGGGAAGTCCCCATCAAGTCCCCGTGCGTGCGAGGGAGGCGGGGGTCACCGGGTGGCCCTGCCCCCGTTATTTAAGAACCGTCAGAAGAGGAGAAGCGTCACACAGCGGGAGCCTCCCTCCATGCCATCATGGATGCGGAGCGGCCCGAGGAGAAGAAGATAAGAAGACGCCGCGGAGGAAGATGTCGGACGAGAACACCAGAGGAAGAACCAGAAGAACCAGAAGAAGAAGAAGATGGAGGAAGAAACCGAAGGAAGATAAATGAGAGAAGAAAGAAGATAGAAGAAATAAGAAGCATTTAAATAAACATTTTTTTAAACATTTTTGACAGTTTTTTTATGAAATGGTAGGGGTACTTTTTACCATTTCACACAGGGGGGAGGGCCGGGATCTGGGGGTCCCCTTGTTAAAGGCTTGTAGCCTGGTACGGTTCAGGAGGGGGGGCACTCTCTCGTCCCCCCTCTTTTCCAGTATATATATATATATATATATATATATATATATATATATATAATATCCTGTTGTTGCCAACTGTTTTTGCTGGGGAAATCATTCTACTGAGCTTGTGCAGTAATTCAAGGCTCAGTTGATTCAGTTGAACCATTACCTTTTTGTACAACAACATCTTACCTAAAGTATTCCAGTAAACGTTAACAGAATATAAACATGTTGAGTGTTGTCTTATTATTCAAAGGTGTTGCAATGATGTCTGAACCCATTGTGTCAGGTGGGTTGGAATGTTCACATAGTCATGGCAATGCAGATAAGTAGGTAAACCCAAGCAGTCCCCTAGGGGGCCGTGTTACATTTGGGGGCTCGTCCGGGATGCAATCTGCAGCGGGCCCTAACCCACCTAGACAAGAGCCACAATCTGCATGGTAAGCCACTTCAGTAGCTGCGGTAGCCTGAGGCAGGGATCACGGAGCTCAAGTGGAAAGAACGACTGTTCTAGAGGTCTCCAGAAGTAAACACGCTGGGAGCGAGATTAGAAAGTGGGTGAGAGCTCTGGCCCCAAGGCACTGGGCCTACATTGTAGACATGGAAGCTACAAATTAGATCAAGTTTGGGTACTACTGGAATGGCAAGAAGAGATACCTATGTGTTTTCAGAAGAAAGAGGTACATCTATCTGAAGGAGTGATTGCTAGAGTGGACAAAGTAGAAAAATAGTTGGGAATTCCAATCCATAAGAATAATTTATTGGCACATGTAGGAAAACAAAAAAGCAGACACGTTTCAGCTGGAGAGCCATGATCACTGCAGTGACCATGGCTCTCCAGCCGAAATGTGTCTCCAACGCGTCTCCAGCCAAAACGGTATCCTCCAGATTGGAGTTCTGGAGGACACCGCAGACTGAGCACCCACCTGTGGACTCTGCCCTGCCTGTATTCCCCTGTTTAGATCGCTGCACATTTCTGTTTGATTGCTAGAGTGATCCCACTCAAAGTGGGGGGGAGCCTGCTGAGCGGCAGCCTTCGGCAATTGCCCAGTACCGGTGGGAGTCAATCCTCAAGGGGCCAATGTCCCTCCTCTCTCATTCTACACAGATATGAGCCAGCTAGTTGATAGTTTGGTGAAGAACGGCTCTGGAAATGCCAATCAGAACTAACGGGGACTCAGGTTTTTCTTTTTTTTATAGGGGAAGATGAGTTTGAAACTTGGATGAGCCAGGCTCTGCAGGCCATGGAAAAATGAAGTGTTTCAGAGGCTGTGAAACAACAACGGCTCAGTAAGAGTCTTCGAGGCGGCTGATGTGATTCGTAATCTGAGGATGGGAAAGAAAATTTTTATTGCTATGAACTATATAGACACCCTGTATGCTGTGTTTGGAAGAGTTGAAACCACCACAGACCTGAAGTACACATTCAACCACACCCACCAGTAAAAAGGGGAGAGCCTGTATGAGTACATATCTCTAGTAGACAGAATGCTGCATCAAATTAAACTCAAGAGGGGTATTGATCCCAAGGATTCAGATCAAGCTCATCTAGACCGGGTTTTACAGGGGGCTAGGCCAAATCACCCGATTGTATTAAATTTGTTACTAAAGAGAACCAAAATGGTGCCTACATACCCTGAATTGATAAGAGAAGTGCGAGAAGAAGAGGCTCCATTAAAGGAGAAAAGCCAAAGGAAGTGAGTTCTACTACTGGAAACAGGGAGAAAGTGGTGGCCCGAGCTGTTCATGTGGAAATGAGCTTCTCAGATGAAGACAGCGGAACTGAGTCTGAATCGGTGGGGCTGGCTATTCCTAACACTAATAAGCCAGTAAGCGAACTGGGGCCAACTGAACTAATGGCTGAGGTAGCTCAAGCTCAAACCCAGATGTATCATGCTTTTTTTTAAATTTTTTATTATCAATATTTTTATTGGTTTAATTGTATATAAAAAATTTTCAGGTTACATACAATATTAGATACACTCTGTCAGGTGAAAATTCGAGGTGATACAGGTATTCAGCAAACAAATCTAGAAGTGTTTGAACAAAGCAAAGCATAGCAGAGGTATTAGATAGAATAGCCCCATGAATGTAAAATTCAGGGTCCAAGGGCGACCAGGGAGACTAGATTGATAGAGCCCGCTGACCGATATCAGCGGGCAAACATTCCTGAACAATTCAGTAGTGCAATTCAGTAGTGCAATTGAAGTTGTTAAAAGAAAGAAAGACAATACAAAATCTCGGCCAACTTGCACCTGTGTCTAGTGAACCAGTAGTGATACTTCATCACCATTTTAAGAAGAAGAGAGAAGAGAAGAGAGAGGGGAAAAAAACAAAAGTGAGTAACGAAAAAAAGAATAGTGTCAGTAGGAGGTAAGGAAAGGAAGATCACTTAGAGTATGTTTGATTATTCGGGGATATCCGCTAAACGGAAAGTTTCGGTATCCCTACGTATGTAGCCCAGGGCTCCCAAATCAGTTCAAATTTGTGGGTTGTCAAGCAACCTGCTGACAATCTTCTCCTGGGTCATGATCCAGGATATCTTATGTTTCATCGCGATTATTGGCACTGAGTGTCTTTTCCGGTGCCTGGCAATAGTGATTTTGGCACCTAAAACCATGTAAAAGATCAAGGATTGTTTGTGTCTGGGGATGTCATCTACTTGGGCGGTGAGAAGTGCTATTTCCGGAACCTGTGGAACAGCCAATCCTGTGATTTTCCGTGTTATGTGAAAAAAGCTGTTCCAGAAGTTCTGGAGTCGTGGGCACATACACCAAACTTGAAATAATGACCCCTCATGGCCGCATCCTCTGAAACACAATGGGGATAAATCTGGAAATATTTTGGCCAGGGTGGTAGGCACTCGGTACCAACGTGTGATAATTTTAATACTAGCTTCCATAAGGGAGATGTTCAAGATGCCCTTGAATGATCTGTGAAAGCCTCGGTACCAGTCATTCAAGTCCCACTCAACTGCCAGGTCTTGTTCCCACCTTTGGGCGTAGGGAGGTTTGCTGTCACTACTGGCAAGTGAGATGTAGATAATGGAGATACCCTCCCTCTGATCCTTTATGTTGGAGCAGCATGTCTCATAGGCAGTTAAAATAAGGGGTTCAGAGGTATTGGGCCATTTGGTACGAAGGAAATGAGTAATTTGTAACAATCTATATCTTCCCGAGTCAGGCGTTTCTAATTTATTTTTGCAATTACCAATAGTGAGGGGCCCATTGGAATTTACAAAGTGACCAATTTGGTAAAGGCCTTTATTAAGCCACCATTTGAATGCATGTATGTTTTGGCCTGGGGGAAATTCTGGGTTGTTGAATAAGTGGGCAAGAGGGCAAATGTGCGATGTTATGGAGGTGTTCTTTTGCAACCTGTCCCACAAGGACATCGAGTGAGAGAGTGTTGGGGCTAATATTGCCAGTCTAAGGCTGGGAGGAACCCAGAGCAAGAAATCTATTGTGTGTCGTGGCGTTGCTTGCCGTTCCATCCGTAAGCAGTCTGGTTTAGGGCCCCTGGAATATGCTATGGAGATTTGAGCGATTTGCGCTGCCTGGTAATACCACCAAATGTTAGGAAGAGCAAGTGCTTTGTGGGCAGCCCATAGAGTAGCTGGGGAAATCGTCTCCGTGTCATTCGTGTAAAAGTATTCTTTGAGTTCTTTTGCTAGCAGGGTGCAGTGTACCGGATTACTTAGTAACGATTCATTAAGTCGCCATTTGAATTATTTTTGGGTGTTATTGGCTTGGCGTAATGTGAGAATGACCATGGAGTGGTCTGAGATAGGTGATTCTTTGACAGAAGATTTTACCGCAAGGGGTATGTGTGTCGCTTGGAGGAAAACATGATCTATCCTGGCATAGGTCTGGTGTGGAGCAGAGTAATGAGTATGATCTTTGGTACGTGGGTTGAGTTCCCTCCAGATGTTAACTAGTCCTGAATCAAAGAAGAGTTTGGCAATTTTTAGACTATGTTTGGGGGGAAGCCTGAGACATGGCCGGCCTGATCCTGATTTGTCTAGAGCCAGATCAAATGCTATATTCGAGTCTCCTCCAAGAATGATGATTCCCTCTAGTTGAGATGAGAGGGACTGCATCATTGAGGCAAAAAATGTGTCTTGTGCCTGATTCGTTGAGTAGTATGAGACAAAAGAATATAGCATTCCATCGATGGAGCCCTTTACCAGAATGTATCTGCCTGATGGATCCCTTAAGACATGTGACATAGTGAAATTTAAGTGTTTGGGAAAACAGATGGCCACCCCTTTTGTTTTGTTCTCCGCATTGGAGAGATAAAATTGGGGGAAATGTTGGTGGAGAAAGGAAGGGTTGTAAGGTCTGGGGAAGTGGGTCTCCTGGAGCAAAAGGATATCGGATTTTTGGGATTGATAAAGTTTGAAGAGTTTTCTTATTTTTATAGGAGAGTTAATGCCTTGAACATTATGTGATACTATGCGTATTAGTGGTGGTTTTGTATCATTTACGTGCATGGATCAGAGAAGGGGGTATTTACCATAAGTGAGTGGGACTTACCTTGCCTTGTGACAAGCATCCGAACATCTCTGATTTGGCAGAGAAGAAAGAACGAAGGATAAAGAAAGAAGATGAGGACCATCTAGGAGGAAGCAAGAGACAGAAAACATGTTAACATTACATAACAAGTGGGAAAAAATTGCCCAAACCCCAGTGGCATGTGAGAACCCATTCTCACACACCAACATTCTTTCATCTTAAAACAAAAACAAATAAAGAAAAACAAGCCCCCCCAAAATCTAGGGGGGTCAACAGTCACCGCCTCAGAAGAGAGATTAATACTCTGCCCAGTCAGAGACAGGCAGAAGCGCGGGGCATCCGCTCCGGTCGCCCTCCAACATCTAAACAGTTTAGTGTATGCGGGCAGGGCCCCCAACAGTATACTCATAGGGAGTGGTCCTCCCGAACTGCCGAGATGTCCGTGACCCCTATAACAGGGGTCAATTTGGGAAGACTCAGGAGTGTGGGAGGAGCCCACCACAGGAAGGGAACAATAATAGGTTACGTATATTGTTTGGGGGAGAAAATACTTTCCTTGGCTAAAGAAGTTTATTGAGTATACAATGTTATAAAGATACATAAAGTAAGTTTACAAGGATCTATAAAGTAAGCTCATTGTTTTACAGTAGGGTTTATATAGGTAAATATCATGAAATTTCAAATATTAAACATTGGGTTCACGTAAACCTAAATTAAAGATATATATCATTTCCTTAGTTACTTTTGTAGTTATTTAAATGATTTATACCTACTATACATATTGTTTACAAGTAGAGTGTATATAGGTCAAATAAATTCTGATAATGAGTTTTAATCGTAAGGTGGAGAAAAGGAAAGAGAAAGAAGAAAAAGGGTTGAAAGGTAGAGGTATGGTCCACAAGGTTGTCCCTCTCGTCAGTTTATTATTCTTTTTAGTTCTCTTTGAAGCCTTAGAATGGGTGTCTCTGTAAGTCATTTAATCTGTTACCATGGCAACAGGACAGAGTCATTGAAGTTTGACAGGAACTGTTGTTTTATCCAAGGATGCCAAAGTTTTTCAAATTTTGGAATTTGATTTTGATCGATGGCTACCATCTTAGCATGGGACATTGTATTATTCATTCTGTGAATTGTTTCTGCTAGTACCAACGTAGGAGATTTCCATGCCTTGGCCACTGTTTGTTTTGCAGCCGTTATTAGTTGGATCATAAGTTTGAATTGAGAGAGTGTTAACCATTCCGGTTTTAGATTAAGTAAAGTTAAATATGGATCTGGTTGTATTATTTTTTTAAATATTTTAGATGCAATCACGAAGACTTCCTTCCAGAAGGTTTGGATTACTGGGCACGTCCACCATATGTGTAAATATGTGCCTATTCCTGGGCATCCTCGAAAACAAAGAACTGAGGTATTAGGTGAATATTTTGCCACTCTAGCGGGTACAAGGTACCAGCGAGTTAGGACTTTATAATTTGTCTCCAGTGCTAAGATGTTGGGTGAAGATGACTTAGATGTGAGCCATATGTTAGACCAGTCCGTGTCTTCTAAAGTTCGTCCCAGGTCCTCCTCCCATCTCTGAACGTAAGAGGGTCTATTAAGATTTGCTACTCCATATAATTGATTATAAAGTGAAGAAATTGTACCTTTAGCAAATGGATCTTTTGTACAGATTGATTCAAAAATGGATAATTGGGATAATGGTGTATTCCCCTTTAGGAATGGTGTATAGAAATTTTTGATTTGGAGATATCTAAATATCTCAGAATTTGGTAGATCATATTTTTCTCTAAGCGATGGGAATGAAAGGAATGATTTAGATGCTATGAAGTCATTTAGTGTCTGAATGCCTGATGTTGTCCAAGCTTTAAAAGAATTTGGGTAGATCCATGCCGGATAAAAGGCCGGATTTCTGATAAAAGAAAGGAGAGGATTGTGTGGAGATTGTAACTGATATTTGGTTTTTAGTTTATCCCAGATAGATAAGAAGTGTTTAGTTATGGGATTATGAATTTTAAAGCGGTCTTTAGGATCAAGCCATAATAAATTTGATATTAATAGAGGGTCATTTTCTGAAGCCTCTATAAATACCCATAATGGGATTTCCTGTTTTGCATGGTATTTGGACAGACTGGCCAAATGTGCTGCTCTGTAGTAGTTAGTAAAATTAGGGTATCCCAGGCCTCCTTTATTTTTGGGAAGATGTAGTGTGTGTATAGGTATACGTGGTTTAGAAGAGCCCCATATAAACGAAGTTGCTCTTTTTTGTACTATTCTCAAAAAATAGGAAGGAATTGGAATAGGGAGGACTCTGAATAGATAAAGCAATTTGGGTAGAATAGTCATTTTGATTGCATTAATCTTCCCTATCCAGGATAAAGGAAGTTGCGACCATTGTTTTATTAGATTTGTGATCTGTCTTAATACAGGAGGATAATTGGTTGAGAATAAGTCAGAATGAGATGCTGTTAAATGAATTCCAAGATATGGGATTGATTTTTCTGCCCATGTGAATGGGAGTGCAGCCCTAGCCGGGATCAATTCCATGTTTGTGAGTGAAATATTAAGCACTAGGCATTTCTTAGGATTAATCATAAGGCCGGATAGGGCTGCAAATCCATCAAGAGCTGGTATTAAGTTAGGACCAGAGACCTGTGGTGATGATAGAAAAAGTAATATATCGTCTGCAAATATACATAATTTGTGTGTAATACCTCCTACTTCAATTCCAGTTATAGTTTGGTTTGTTCTGATGTATTGGGCCATGGGTTCGAGTATAAGGGCAAATAATAAGGGAGATAATGGGCAACCCTGTCGGGTACCTCTTTCGATATTAAAGGCTTCAGATTTGTATCCAGCATATTTTATATAGGCTTTGGGTTTATTATATAATGCTTTGATCCATGTTAAAAAGTGGGGCCCAAAACCCCATTTTTGTAATGAATATTGCATATATTGCCAGGATACTGTGTCAAATGCCCTCTTAATATCGAGAGATAGAAAACATAAAGGGATTTTCCGTTTTTTAGCAATATGTGCCAATAACACTGCCCTGCGTATATTATCACCTGCCTGTCTATTTGGCATGAAGCCTACTTGATCTCTATGTATTAATTTTCCTATAATGCTATTGAGGCGTTTTGCTATTATTTTTGCTAATAATTTAATATCGAGGTTTAACAGAGAGATAGGCCGATAATTCACACAGGAAGTATCATCAGAAAGGGGTTTTGGGATCATACAAACAATTGCCATTAGTGTTTCTTGCCGAAAAGAATGTCCATCTAGAAGTTTGTTAAAAGTTTCAGTGAGAATGGGAGAGAGTATTTCTGAGAATGTTTTATAGTATAAAGCCGAGTAGCCGTCTGGGCCTGGTCTTTTGTTAAGTTTTAGGTCTTTTATGGCGTTAGCAACTTCATCTATAGTTATAGGCTCCTATTGTTAGAAAAATATGATCTATTCTGGTGAAGGTTTGATGAGGGTGCGAGAAATAAGTGAATTTCTTTTTCATTGGGTTACTTTCTCTCCACGAATCTACCAGATTGTATTTGGAAAGAAGTTGAGAAAAAGGTAATCTAGAGGTTATTTTGGATGGTGTAAAAGGTGATTTATCTAGAAATGGGAGGAGGACCTGGTTCGAATCCCCACACATTATCACTGTTCCTATTTTGTGTGTATTAATCACTTGTAATATATGTGAGAGGAATGGTGTAGGTTGTTTGTTAGGAGCGTAGTAGGAAATCACCGTGATTGCTGTATCCATTATATAACCCATGAGTATCAGGTATCTACCTTCTGGGTCTTTAATTTCTGATGATAAGGTGAATGGTGTGGATCGGTGAAATGCAATTAGAGTTCCCCTTTGCTTGGTACAGGCAGAAGCCGTGTAAATTTGTTGATAAAAAGGAGAAATATATTTTGGAGTAGAATCTTTGGTGAAGTGTGTTTCTTGGAGGCATACTATGTGAGCCTTCTTGTTATGGAAAGTATGGAAGGCTTTGGTCCTTTTTTGAGGGACATTTATTCCCTGAACATTCAGGGAAAGTATATTCAGTGGTGCCATGGCAATAGATCAAATAGTTTTGACTTACTTTTTGTTATGCAGAGCTGACTGCGCAGATCAACCTGTGTGGACTGAAGAGATGAATAGATAGAAAAGAAACCAGTGAATTCTGGAGTAAAGAGTAAACAAAAAACATATGAGATTAGATGATACATTGTATAAATTATTTTTTGCAAGTAATCACAATTTACCCGTGAAAGAGAATAAATATCTCTCTCAGGGGAATAAGTGCCTTCGTCACACTCCCACATAATATGGTTGGGAGAATGAGGAGGGCTAATGGGGGTACACGGATCTTCCGCTTACAGGAGAGAAGTGCTATGTCAAAAGACATCAAAATGATGTTTCATTAATTGGAGTGCAGAATATAGTTTTTGTTGAAATTATTTATTCCAGGGTGGTTGTATATGGTTAGTCTTGCCCTAGGCTAAATAATTCAGTTAGAAAGGTACTGTTAATAACTTTGGTATTGATGAAGATAGTTTGAATTATTTTGGGATTTTAACCCTTTTAGAGTAAACAATTACATATTTTATTCATATGTAACTGTTTAGATATGTTAACTCATAAAATTGAGGTTGTATTGCTTCAGATTAGAATAAACAAAAACATAATTCTAGGAACTAGTTAGGTAATAATATATTTGTTTTAAGAAAAGAAAGAAAAAGCTTCCATTACTTCTGGATTATTGAACATATTTGTCCTAAAAAGTAATAAATCTATTGTTATTACCTGATAATATATAACTGAACAAGAATTTCCTTATTTCACTTATATATTCTAAGGCTATATGAATCAGAAGTAGGGATGAGCCGAACACCCCCCGGTTCGATTCGCACCAGAACCCGCGAACGGACCGAAAGTTCGCACGAACGTTAGAACCCCATTGACGTCTATGGGACTCGAACGTTCGAAATCAAAAGTGCTCATTTTAAAGGCTAATTTGCATGGTATTGTCCTAAAAAGGGTTTGGGGACCCGGGTCCTACCCCAGGGGACATGTATCAATGCAAAAAAAACTTTTAAAAATGGCCGTTTTTTCGGGAGCAGTGATTTTAATGATGCTTAAAGTAAAAAAAAAAAAGTGAAATATTCCTTTAAATATCGTACCTGGGGGGTGTCTATAGTATGCCTGTAAAGTGACGCGTGTTTCCCATGTTTAGAACAGTCCCTGCACCAAATGTCATTTTTAAAGGAAAAAATCTCATTTAAAACTGCTTGCGGGTTTAATGTCATGTCGGGTCATGGCAATATGGATGAAAATCAGTGAGACAAACGGCATGGGTACCCCCCAGTCCATTACCAGGCCCTTTGGGTCTTGTATGGATATTAAGGGGAACCCCGCACCCAAATTAAAATAAGGAAAGGTGTGGGGCCACCAGGCCCTATATACTCTGAACAGCAGTATACAGGCGGTGCAAACAAGACAGGGACTGTAGGTTTGTTGTTAAGTAGAATCTGTTTGTAATTTTGAACATTTTTAACGTGTTTAGCTCCAGCCAAAAAATCTTTTCTAAGCTTTTTGGAAAACATAGGGAAGGGTTATCACCCCTGTGACATTTGTTTTGCTGTCCTTCCTCCTCTTCAGAAGATTTCACCTCACTTTTTTGTCCCAATGAAAAATGTTTTTTGAAAATTTGGGTTTTTTTGTGGAACAAGGATTGGAAAGCATCAGTGGAAAGGAGAAATTGTTTTCCCATATTAACTCTTACAGGAGAGAATTTCCCTTCCTAGGGGTAGATTTCATCTCACTTCCTGTTGTCTCCTTCCGTTTGCAAGTAGGAGTCGTTTGTAAGTTAGATGTTTGAAAGTAGGGTCCTGCCCTATATACTCAGCAGAAATTTGGGCCTTAGGTGTTGCTATGGCCACAACACTGTAAGCCCTCACAGGGCCCTGCTGTGAAATATTAGATCAAGAATTGTAATTACATGCCCCTGTTGAACAGGAGCTGAAAAATTAGGCCTTAGGCACTGGTGCTGGTGCCACAACACTGCAACCCCTCACAGACACTCTAGTTGGAACGCAGGAACGAGCCCTGCTGCAAATTATTGCTTCAAAAATTGTAATTACACGCCCCTGTTAGACAGGGGCAGAAAAATTGGGCCTTAGGCACTGGTGCTGGTGCCACAACACTGCAACCCCTCACAGACACTCTAGTTGGAACGCAGGAACGAGCCCTGCTGCAAAGTATTGCATCAAAAATTGTAATTACACGCCCCTGTTAGACAGGGGCAGAAAAATTGGGCCTTAGGCACTGGTGCTGGTGCCACAACACTGCAACCCCTCACAGACACTCTAGTTGGAACGCAGGAACGAGCCCTGCTGCAAAGTATTACATCAAAAATTGTAATTACACGCCCCTGTTAAACAGGGGCTGAAAAATTGTGCCTTAGGCACTGGTGGTGGCGCCCAGAACCAAAAATGTTCTTACAAGCTATCAGCGTGATGATTGAGGAGGAAGAGGATAATTACTCAGGGATAGTCACTCAGCATCAGCATAGGCAGTCTTTGAAGGGATCTGAGATTTCAAAAAAAATTATTCGGTTACATCAGCATCAGGTGCTTGGTAGCTGGTGGTGATCCAAGACTCATTCATTTTTATGAAGGTCAGCCGATTGACCGAGTCGGTGGACAGACGCACCCTGTGATCGGTTACCACACCTCCAGCAGCACTGAATGTGCGTTCCGAAAGAACGCTGGATGCAGGACAGGCCAGTAGCTCAATTGCATACTGTGCAAGCTCTGGCCAGTGATCCATCCTCAAGACCCAGTAACCCAGAGGATTTTCGGTGGGAAAGGTGTCCAAGTCTGATCTTGCCCCTAGGTATTCCTGCACCATGTAAAACAGACGCTGGCGATGGTTGCTGGAACCGATCATACCTTGGGGCTGCGGACCAAAAAATTGTCTGAACGCATCGGTCAGACGGCCACCTTCTCCACCGCTCCTTCTTTGACTGACCGAAGCCTCAGCAACACGTTGTCCAGAAACAGGAGTTTGTAACCTCCCAGTCTCTGGGAACACGTTGCACAGACCTTTCTGCAAGGCCTCCCGAAGATGTTTCATCCTCTGCTCCCTCTGCGATGGCAAGATAAGGTCCGCAACCTTACCCTTGTAACGTGGATCAAGGAGGGTTGCCAGCCAGTATTGGTCCTTCTCCTTGATACCACGAATACGAGGATCCTTACGCAGGCTTTGCAGGATCAGGGAGGCCATGCAGCGTAGGTTTGCTGAGGCATTCGGTCCGGAGTCCTCTGGGTCACTAAGAACGACATGGCCCGCAGCCACCTCCTCCCAGCCACGTACAAGTCCATGTGTTTCTTGGGACTGATCCCTTAAAGACTGCTGCTGATGCTGAGTGCCAGGCTCCACCTCCATACTGACACAATCTTCCTCCTCCTCCTCTTCCTCCTCGTCCTCTTCCTGTGTGATCGGCGGGCACGCAGGAACACTGTCTGGATAAAGGGGGCCTTGAGAGCTAAGGAAGTCCTCCTCTTCCTGCCTCTGTTCTGCCTCAAGTGCCCTGTCCATTATTCCACGCAGCATGTGCTCCAACAGGTGGACAAGGGGGACAGTGTCACTGATGCATGCACTGTCACTGCTCACCATCCTCGTGGCCTCCTCGAATGGTGACAGGACAGTGCATGCATCCCTGATCATGGCCCACTGGCGTGGGGAAAAAAAACCAAGCTCCCCTGACCCTGTCCTGGTGCCATAGTCGCACAGGTACTCATTGATGGCCCTCTGCTGCGTGTGCAGCCGCTGCAGCATGGCCAACGTTGAGTTCCACCTGGTGGGCATGTCACAGATTAGGCGGTTCTTGGGCAGGTTAAACTCCTTTTGGAGGTCCGTCAGCCGAGCACTGGCATTATATGACCGGCGGAAATGCACACAGACTTTCCTGGCCTGCCTCAGGACATCCTGTAAGCCCGGGTACCTGCCCAAGAACCGCTGCACCACCAAGTTAAGGACGTGAGCCAAACAGGGCACATGGGTCATTTGTCCCTGTCGGAGGGCAGAGAGGAGGTTGGTGCCATTGTCGCAAACCACCATTCCTGCCTTAAGTTGGCGTGGCGTCAACCACCTCTGAACCTGCCCCTGCAGAGCTGACAGAACCTCTGCCCCAGTGTGGCTCCTGTCCCCCAAGCACACCAGCTCAAGCACCGCATGGCATCTTTTGGCCTGCGTACTTGCGTAGCCCCTTGAACGCCTACGGAGCACCGCTGGTTCCGAGGAAGAGGCCATGGAGGAAGAAGAAGAGGAGGGGGTGGAGGAGAGAGGTGTGTCACAATCAGCATTTTGGAGGCGTGGTGGCGGAACAACCTCCAACACTACTGCACCTTGTCCTGCATCCTTCCCAGCTGCCAGCAGAGTCACCCAATGCGCCGTGAAACTTAGGTAACGTCCCTGTCCATGCCTGCTGGACCATGAGTCAGCGGTAATATGCACCTTACCGCTGACCGCCCTGTCCAGCGAGGCATGGACATTGCCTTCCACATGCCGGTAGAGAGCCGGAATCGCCTTCCGTGAGAAAAAGTGGCGTTTGGGTACCTGCCACTGAGGAACCGCACATTCCACAAACTCACGGAAGGGGGCAGAGTCTACCAACTGAAAAGGCAGCAGTTGAAGTGCTAGCAATTTTGCCAAGCTAGCATTCAACCGCTGGGCATGTGGATGGCTGGGAGCAAACTTCTTTCGGCGGTGCAGCAGCTGGGGCAGGGAAATTTGCCTGGTACAATCTGACGTCGGTGTACCAAAAGCAGATTGCCCACAAGTACTTGGCTGTGACACACCTAATTCTACACCTTCATTCCTCTCACTGCAGGTCTCAGAGAGGACTGAAGGTCTAGTGGGGTTGGAAATCTCAGCTGATGAGGAGCAAGGAGAGATCCTCTTTGTTCTTTGGTGTGGGTCTTTTAGATACGCTTGCCAACGAACTGCATGGCAGGTCAACATATGTCTGGTCAAGCATGTGGTACCCAAGCGGGAGATATTTTGGCCACGCGAGATACGCTTGAGACATATGTTGCAAATAGCAGCGGTGCGATCTGATGCACTCGTCTCAAAAAAGGCCCACACCAAAGAACTTTTTGAATAACGCGCAGAGACTGCAGCGCCCTGCACATGTGGAGCTTTGGGGTGTGATGCAGTCAATGTGCTGCCCTTAGGCTGGCCCCTGGAGGGCATCCTGCCTCGTTGGTGATGTGCTGCCGCCTCCTCCTCCTCCTCCTCCTCCTCCTCCTCCTCTCTCCTATCAGGCACCCACGTTGAGTCAGTGACCTCATCATCCCCTCCCTCCTCATCACTGGAGCAAACCTGGCAGTATGCTGCAGCAGGGGGAGCATGACTGCCAGATTGCTGTCCTTCTTGGGCACCCCCTCTGTCCGCGCTCATGTTACTGCCTTCATCGAGCTCAGTATCGTCATCAGAGCCTTCCAAACGCTGGGCATCCTCCTGGAGCATGTACCCAACACTGTGGTCAAACAGTTCGAGGGAATCCTCATGAGGACATGGTGGAGCTAGGGAAGGAGTCACTGATGACATTGAGCTGAGGGAAGAGGCCGCTGCTTTGCCAGACAAAGCACCCTGGGCATGGGTGAGAGAGGATGAGGAGGATGAGGACGGCTTGGTCATCCACTCGACCAAGTCTTCCGCATGTTGCGGCTCAACATGGCCAGCTGCCGAAAAAAAGGCCAAGCGTGTCCCATGGCCACGTGCTGATGAGGATGCACCGTCTCCACGACCAGCACTAGACACAGAGCCTGCTTGCCCTCTCTTATTGGCTTGTGACTGTCTGCCTCTCCTTCTTGGCCTTCCAGACATACTAATGGCCTGTAGCTGCACTAAGCTGGGATAGAACACCTGTAATTTTCTTCAAGTAGCTTTATATACTGTAACCAGACAAGCCTGCCTGTCAGTAGGAAGATAACAGGAACGGATCTAGCTGAACACTGTGAGCAGGACGCACTGTACTAAATGTAAATAGTCTAGCTGCCTGACCGTGGTACTAATAGGATCAAATAGAACACCTGTAATTTTCTTCAGGTAGCTTTATATACTGTAACCAGACAAGCCTGCCTGTCAGTAGGAAGATAACAGAAACGGATCTAGCTGTACACTGTGAGCAGGACGCACTGTACTAAATGTAAATAGTCTAGCTGCCTGACCGTGGTACTAATAGGATCAAATAGAACACCTGTAATTTTCTTCAGGTAGCTTTATATACTGTAACCAGACAAGCCTGCCTGTCAGTAGGAAGATAACAGGAACGGATCTAGCTGAACACTGTGAGCAGGACGCACTGTACTAAATGTAAATAGTCTAGCTGCCTGACCGTGGTACTAATAGGATCAAATAGAACACCTGTAATTTTCTTCAGGTAGCTTTATATACTGTAACCAGACAAGCCTGCCGGTCAGTAGGAATTTAACAGGAACGGATCTAGCTGAACACTGTGAGCAGGACGCACTGCACTAAATGTAAATAGCAGGAACGGATCTAGCTGAACACTGTGAGCAGGACGCACTGCACTAAATGTAAATAGTCTAGAAGATAACAGGAACGGATCTAGCTGAACACTGTGAGCAGGACGCACTGCACTAAATGTAAATAGTCTAGAAGATAACAGGAACGGATCTAGCTGAACACTGTGAGCAGGACGCACTGCACTAAATGTAAATAGCAGGAACGGATCTAGCTGAACACTGTGAGCAGGACGCACTGCACTAAATGTAAATTGCAGGAACGGATCTAGCTGAACACTGTGAGCAGGACGCACTGCACTAAATGTAAATAGTCTAGAAGATAACAGGAACGGATCTAGCTGAACACTGTGAGCAGGACGCACTGCACTAAATGTAAATAGCAGGAACGGATCTAGCTGAACACTGTGAGCAGGACGCACTGCACTAAATGTAAATAGCAGGAACGGATCTAGCTGAACACTGTGAGCAGGACGCACTGCACTAAATGTAAATAGCAGGAACGGATCTAGCTGAACACTGTGAGCAGGACGCACTGCACTAAATGTAAATTGCAGGAACGGATCTAGCTGAACACTGTGAGCAGGACGCACTGCACTAAATGTAAATAGTCTAGAAGATAACAGGAACGGATCTAGCTGAACACTGTGAGCAGGACGCACTGCACTAAATGTAAATAGCAGGAACGGATCTAGCTGAACACTGTGAGCAGGACGCACTGCATTAAATGTAAATAGTCTAGATAGAAGATAACAGGAACGGATCTAGCTAAACTGAATACAGTGTATATATATATATGCAACACCTGGGATGCATATATATACACAATACACTGTAAGTGCAGCTAACTGACTGACTGTTCTGCCTAATCTATCTAACTCAAATCAAATGACACTGTCTCTCTCTCTCTCTATCTCTCAGCACACCGGAACACACACTACACAGGGCCGCCGTGCAGGCGGCCTTATATAGTGTGGGGTGTGTACTAAATCCCCTGAGCCATAATTGGCCAAAGCCACCCTGGCTTTGGCCAATTACAGCTCTCTCTACTGACGGCGCTGTGATTGGCCAAGCATGCGGGTCATAGTGCATGCTTGGCCAATCATCAGCCAGCAATGCACTGCGATGCCGCAGTGAATTATGGGCCGTGACGCGCCACACGAATTTAGCGCGAACGGCCCATAACGTTCGCAATTCGGCGAACGATCGAACAGCCGATGTTCGAGTCGAACATGGGTTCGACTCGAACACGAAGCTCATCCCTAATCAGAAGTAATAAGAAATATAACTGGAATGTAACATGATCCCACACAGTGTGTGACTATCAGAATGCAGTTACATTCAGTTATAAATACAGGTTTTTTATAGAGAACCATCTCTTAGTATAATAAATGAAGAGATATCAGGAATTAGGATGTCAGTCCATTGAATCTTCTTGGTCCATGGATGATGTGGCATAACGGCCTCTTTTGTGAGAATGATGATTCCCATTTTGTTCTGAAATTTTCTGGGTGCTGCCTGAAGGTGAAGATGATGCCATTCTTCTGCGTGTGGGGGTGTTGCTGCTTGTGGGTTCTGTCAGATTTAATTTTAAAAGGGTTTGTTGTAGTTCATCTGCTGATCTGCTTCTGTAAATTGTACCTTGGTAGTTAAATCTGACTGAAAAGGGGAAGCCCCATTGATACATAATGTTGTGGCGTTGCAGTTCCATTAGTTGGGGTTTCATGGATCGTCTTTTAGTAATAGTAAGTTGGGATAGGTCAGCAAAAATTTGATAATTGTGTCCTTGAAAATTAAGTTCCTTTTTTTCTCTTGCAGCAATTAGTATTTGTTCTTTCGTTCTGTAATAATGAAATTTTGTGATTATATCACGTGGGGGTCCATCTTTCTTTTTGGCTGTGAGGGCTCTGTGTACTCTGTCCAGTTCTAAACGTTCAATAGGGATATCTGGCTTTAGTTCTTGTAATAGAGCAGTAATAGTAGATTGCAGGTCTGTCACAGTTTCAGGTATTCCCCTTATGCGCAAGTTTGAACGTCTGGCTCTATTTTCGTAATCTTCGAGCTTAGTTTGAAGTATTAAATTCTCTTTTTTTAATTGTTCCAATTCTGTTATATTTTCTTGGGTTGTAATTTCAATTTCATCCATTTTTATTTCTAAGGCTGCGGTGCGGTTTCCCAGCTCTCTTATTTCTTTGGTTAGGCTTTTTGTTATTTGGTCTGAGGTTTGTTTTAAAGCCTTATGAAGCATCTTTTCAAACTGTAATAATATTACTGGGGATGCTGAGGAGGCTTGTGGAGAAGTTTGTGAGAGGATTTGTTCTGTATCTGACTCAAATGGAGAGTCTTGCTGTGACATTTTCTGTCTGTGAGAGCGCCCTGATGCTGTATCTTGTGAGGTGACTGGAGCTGCTTCAGCTGCAGTGAGTGCCTGTGAGCTCTTTGTGAGGTGATTTTTATTTCTGCCACGGTTTCCTCCCAGTACCATATTTCCTGCCCAAACTTTCACAGTTTGTTCCCTGGGGCAAAAAGGTTCAAATGGATACCTTTTGAGCCTGCAGGCTCCGCTTTGTCCTTCTCTTCTCTGCTCAGCGGTGTGGAGCTCTAACAATGCATGTCTGCTCCGCTAGGCTCCGCCTCCTGCCCCCCCGAGAAAATACTTTCCAAGATTATGGTCTAATACTATATGGTTTAGCAGACTGTGTAAGGGATGCAGAGCACATAATTGTGTTGTACATCTATGTACAATAGGTGTCTATATATATTGCAACAGAAGAACAAAACCAAAATGACTAAGAATTTTTCAAAATTCAGTCAGAACATGAACAGTTTAGTGGGCAAAAAACAAAGAAACAAAAAGAGAAAAATAAAAATTCTGTATGCAGGAACAAACGTTTCAAAAGAAAAACCCCCTGACTATGTAGTCGAGATAAGAGGTGCTATGTCTGGCGCAGCCATCAGGTCACAAAGAAACAGTGTTCCTCAGAGGATCCGAATGGATCAAATAAGGGGGAATACGGGTCCGAAAGGTATCCTTTCCTTAAGCTGTGGTTAGGCCTGGATTCCTTGGATTTTTTGGACAGGTGCTTCCGCCACATAGGAGCGATGGGGCTGGATGGTGGTGGTCTCTTGGAGGAAGAGTTGGGCCCTTTGCTGGAAGGCATGGATTCTGGTTCCTTGGAGATGAGACCCAGCTGGAACAGGAGCTTTTCCCCCTCCAAGAACGAAGAGAAGCCGTACGTTTTATTGTTGAAGGTGAATGATAGACGAAAGGGGAAGGGCCATCTGTAGGTGATCGCTTTCTGGTTAAGCACTAACAGGAGCGGTTTCAATTATCTTTTTTTTTGTATGGTAAATGGGGATAATTCCACAAAGACTTGTATGGGATGGCCTTGGAACGTTAGTGCCCCTTCAGCACGAGAGAGTTGCATCACCTCCTCTTTTACTTTGTAAAAATGAGGTTTAACTATGATGTCTCTCGGGAGGCCATCTTGGGGGGGTTGTATAGCTCTGTGAGCACAGTCCATTTCAAGGCGGTGGTCCGGGATGCTGGGGATGAGTTCCTTAATAAATTATCTCACAATGTGGTCGGTGTCTTTGAGGGATTCAGGGACTCCTCTGATGTGGAAATTATATCTCCTCGAACGGTTTTCGAGATCGTCAATTTTGCATATTGCGTTCTCGAGTTGGTCTTGTAAATCTTGAATTCTGGCTGTGTTCTGGTTCACTCTAGTCACAGTTTGGTCTGCTTTGTTTTCTATTGTTTCAATTCTTGCCCCTAATTGCTGTAAGTGAGCATGGATGGCCTTAGCGATTTGGTTAGCAGTCTGTGTAAGACCTCTGGATAGCATTGTAGCAAACATTGTCATCATCGCAGAAAAGTCCTGAGGTGTGGATGGTAGGCCCTGTGTGTATGCTTTGCCTGCCTCTGGGGTGGCCATGAAGTCTTCCATGGGGGAGAGGGGCATGTCATCCAGAGTCCTGCTGATCAAGGACTCAGTGGAGGTAGGAGAAAGGTATCCACGATAGTGGGCACTTACTGTGGGGCCCGCCGGCCCTGCAGAGCTGTCTTCCATGACTGCACAGGAGTCCCCCCTTCCTGCTCTGTCTCCTGATCTCCACCTCGTGCGATCGCGGCCAGCGCCATCTTGGCTGAGACCGCGGGTCCCGGGCTGGAGGATAAAGCCATGGACAAGTCTCTCCTGGCTGAACTCCCCACCATCCTGGGGCTCCCTAATGTGTCCCCTTACCGCAGGGGTAGTTAAGTTAGTCAAAGCTCTGCGCTGTGAGCGGCGCTGGAGGGTGTCTTGTGGCCGGAGCGGTGCGGAGCTCTCGGATTAAGAGTCCATCCGATGAGCTGCAGTGCATGCGCCTCGATGTATCATGCTTTGATGTGAGTGATGGAGACCCAAGCAAAGGTTGAAGAACAAGGGACTTACCAAGGGGAGCCAAAATTCCCCCAAGGGCGAGAGAAGAGATGTTACGGATGTGGGGAGGTTGGACACTTTTGGGCCGAGTGTCCCAAGGCTGGCATCAGTTCCCAATTACTTGCGGACGTTCTGAAGGCCTTACCGAAGTTACTCTTCCCAAAGCCAGCGGGAAACTTCAGGGGACCTCAGTGAAGGATCTAGTTGAGAGTCCCGAGGGAAGACTGAGCTCTAAGACCAAAGGAAAATCTAAAAAGAAAAAAGACGCAAGCCACCTGCTACCCCCCTCTTTCACCAAAGGAAAGACCTAAAGTAAAAAAGGGGCACAAGACATATGTTTCCCCTCCCCTTTCCTTGCCATGGAAAATAAAATAAACTAAACCCTCAAGGAAGGAGAACCGCAGGCAGAAAATCAATGCACACCTCACTAAGCGACTAGCTAGATCAACTCCCCTACTCCCAAAGAGACTGACTAGACAACAAACTATAGAGTCACCTGCTGGAAACCTGCCAAATAACCTGGTGGGGCCCTCCCATATAGTCTCAGTACAAGTAGAGGGCATCTATACCCAAGCCCTACTGGATACGGGTGCCCAAGTGATGTTGTTGTACCAAGATTTTTATCACAAGTATGTGAAGCATATCCCTTGTGTAAAATTGAGGAGTTAGAGATTTGGGGCATAGGGACCCAGAAATGCTCATATTATGGATACATACCCATCAAGATAACCTTTGATACTTCCCTGGCTGGGAAACCAGAGACCTTCGACACATTGGCTGTTGTCTGCCCCCGACCCCCTGGGGCAGGCCAAAACACTTTGTTGATAGGCACCAACAGCAACCTTGTGAGGAGGCTGTTCACTCCACTGCCCTTGGAGGGCACTCCAGTAGGGAAGATTCACTCTTAGCTGTGACAGGCTTTTCAGCAAGTGCTGCAGGAGAAAAAGGCCTCCGTGGAAGGACTAGGAAGACTGCGGCAGTTGGATGCTCATGTAAAGGTCGTGCAGTAGAGCGAGAGGGCCTGCTTGAAGGCCACTGTTAAGTTATCATGGGACCAGCAGGGCCGTTATTTGGTGGTGGAGGCTGATCCAGCAGAGGATAATGTTGGAATAGAAGTGGTACCAGGAATCATACCCACTAGGGCCTTATTGAGAAGTGGGGGGCAAATCCCTGTCAGTGTGAGGAACGTTACCAGTCACCCTGAAGCCTCAGATGGTGATTGAGAAAGTGAGTGCTGCCACCCCAGTGATGGGGAATGATCTAGTTCAGAAGGAAAATGGGAGAGGGGCCACTGCCTGCTGCCCAAATCTACCCTCAGGATCGGAGAAGAATAAAGCACAATTAGTCTGATGGGAGAAGATGTTCTCCAAAAATGACTTTGATGTGGGCTCCGCCAAGAGTGCCCAACATCAAATTCGGCTAATGGAAGATAAGCCTTTCCGTGAAAGGGCCAGGCAAATCCCATTGAATGATCTGGAGGATCTTAGAGAGCAGCTGGCTGAACTGAAGAAGTCAGGGGTCAGGGAATCCAGGAGTCTTTATGCTTCATTGATTGTGGTAGTGAGAAAAAAGAATGGGTCCCTCTGGATGTGTATTGACTACCAAACTTTGAACCGAAGGACTGTCCCACACAACCCCTCGCATAGAAGAGGCCATGCAGTGCCTATCAGGGGCCAAGTGGTTCAGTGTGCTGGATCTGAAGAGTGGATACTACCAGATACCCGTGAATCCAAATGATGGAGAAAAGACAGCCTTCATCTGCCCTCTAGGATTTTTCAAATTCGACTGAATGCCACAAGGATTAGCTGGGGCCCCCACCACTTTTCAGAGACTGATGGAGAACACCGGTGTAGATATGAACCTGGTAGAAGTACTGGTGTACCTTTATGATATCATTGTGTTTGGCAGAACATTGGAGAAGCATGAAGCTCGGTTGGAAAAAGTTATATACAGAGGGGTTGAAGTTGTCGTTAGAAAAATGCCAGTTTTACCAGACCTCGGTTACGTACCTTGGGCATGTAGTCTCAGCCAAGGGGATAGCTACTGACACTCATAAGTTGAAGGCCATTACTTTCTGGCCCTGCCCGAGCACCGTCACTGAATTGAGGTCGTTCATAGGATTCTGCTCCTATTATAGGAGATTCATGAAGTACTTCTCAGATTGCTCAACCGCAGGGATGAACTCTTACAGAAAAAGACAGAAGGGGATCTACAGAAAACAGAGAAGGGAGGCTCCAGGAGGCCACGTGAATCAGGAGCAATGGACTGTGAAGTGTAAAAAGGCTTTTGAACGCCTGAAGGGGAGCCTTGTAGAAGCACTAGTGCTGGCCTATGCAGACCCATCCAAGATTTATGAACTGCACGTGGATGACAGCCGAGATGGCCTTGGAGGAGTGCTGTACCAAGAGTCGGAGGGAAGACTCCACCCAGTAGTTTATGTGAGTCACAGCCTCACCTCTCCTAAGAAGAACTATCCTGTGCACAAATTGGAGTTCTTAGCCCTCAAGTGGGCAGTGGTAGATAAGCTATGTGACTACCTGTATGGGGCCACGTTTGTGGTGAAAACGGTTAACAACCCTTTAACTTACCTATTGACCACAGCCAAGCTGGATGCCACTGGACATCGGTGGCTGGCCGCTCTGTCTGAATTTCGTTTCAGTCTTAAATACCGGCGCGAAGTGGGAAATCGGGACGCTGATGCCTACAGGTTGTGTTCTGTCTTCAGGGACCAAAGACTTTCAAGTGGGGGGAGGATGAGCAATATGGACTACAATTGCAATGACAAGCTATCCCCAGCACTAGCTGTATATCATATCATCCCTCTAGTGCCCAGCGTTACTAAACTGACATCATATTTGTGAGCCAACAAAATGGGATTGTGGGATTGGTGGTTCCATCTGGTGACTGTTCCCCTAGGCGCCCATACATCCAGACCACAAATCCCAGGGATCTTTGCTACCTTCGGAGAGATTGCTGGTAAGAGCTATAAAAGAAACCAGAGTCCCACCCCACTTTCTCTTCTTCCCGGGCATCGTGCGAGATGGGTCTCTGTGCAAGGGGAGTGAGGTCACAACCAACCGAGAAGGAGTTCCTGTTGTTCATCGGACATCTGATAAGCATCAACTCTACAGTCCAGTGACTCAAGCTCTGTGCTTCACATCGGGTCCCAAGCGGGTCTGCAGCCAGAACGTCTACCCGGGAGTCGCTGTCTAGAAGGCGCTGAATTGGCCTGGTCATTGGTGAGAGGGCAATTGCCAACCTTTGCAAACCTTTCCTTGGTTGTTTTACTGGGACACTGTGTACAGACAGCTTTACTTTGGGAACACTTCACTGCACTTCTGTTCGAACACTGTACATAGGCATCCATCACACGATATAATACCACTCTGTTACTACACCTTATTGGATATAGTTAATGAGCTCCGACTGCCAGTGAAGACCATCAGATCTGCAACGGGGATATTCTGTCATTGCTTCTTAAAGGGCCCTATTACCACCTTTGTTTAGCTTCATCTCTCATTAGAATATTAAGAGGTTGAACAGGCCGGCCTGGGTTTCTCTATCTAGAAGCATTGTCAGAATTGATAATTAACTTTGCTTATCCTTTCAGGTTTTATGTCCAAGTGTACATAGGCATCCATCACACGATATAATACCACTCTGTTACTACACCTTATTGGATATAGTTAATGAGCTCCGACTGCCAGTGAAGACCATCAGATCTGCAATGGGGATATTCTGTCATTGCTGCTTAAAGGGCCCTATTACCACCCTTGTTTAGCTTCATCTCTCATTAGAATATTAAGAGGTTGAACAGGCCAGCCTGGGTTTCTCTCTCTAGAAGCATTGTCAGAATTGATAATTAACTTTGCTTATCCTTTCAGGTTTTATGTCCAAGTGATATTTAATTTATATACATACATATATATATATATATATATTATATATATATATATATATATATATATATATATATATATATGTATCCTGTTGTTGCCAACTGTTCTGTTTTTACTGAGGAAATAATTCTACCAACCGTGTGCAGTTATCCTTTGCTCAGTTGAACCATTACCTCCCTGTACAGCATCTTATCTGAAGTATTCCAATAAACATTAACAGAATATAAATGTATTGAGTGTTGTCTTATTACTCAAAGGTATTGCAATGCTGTCTGAACCCAGAGTGTCAAGTGGGTTGTAATGTTCACAGGGTCTTGGCGATGCAGATGAGCAGGTAAATCCAAGCAGTCCCCTTGGGGTCGTGCTACACACGCACTCTATTTTATTTCAGGTACTTATATAGCTCTATATTTAATGTCCATTCTGAGTCAAAACTGCTCTTCGACTCATATTTTGTTTCAGCAGGCCTTATCAATGTCCTGGCTTTTACAAATTCTGCTCAGATTATTAATACTGCGAAGCAATAAACATCATATATATGGCTGAATTCAGGCCTCAAAGGCAAGGTAAACAACAGTGAAACAATGGTCCCACTGGTGCTTACAAGAAAGCCGTTTGAGCTTTGGAACAGTTGTACCATGTCCACGATACTAACATCTCTCAAACTGGTTAAGGTGGCTGAATTATAAAGTAAATATCAAATATTCTATAATCATGAAACTGGAATGGTACAGCTGTCTATACTGCCTTACATCTAATCGATCTCATAGTAATTTCCATAGTAGACACCAAGGTATGCTCCTCTCTTAGGAGATTTAATACTACTAACTTGCAAATAATGCACAAACAAGAGAAAACAAAAGAGCACATTGTAGAGCCTAAATCAGGACTCTAAATCATAAGCAGCCCTGTGACAAACTGCATGATTTTTGCCAGTGCCTTCAAAATGGTGCTTTCTTGCCAGGCTGAGAATCCACAGAACTCAGCCAAAAAAAACAGCAAGAGGGAGCCAGGGCTCTCCCAAGTCTTGGCTTTACATTCTCTGTAGTAGCACTAGCTGAGGGACTGAAGAGACGAGAACATAAACTTTAAGGTCACATTGGAATATCACAATTGGTTGGTGCTTGCCTACACGAGATTCGTTGAAAAACGTAACCCTTTCAGCAGTGAAGGGGTAAGTCCCAACATGTTTGTTCTTTAGATGCATTAAATGCCACCAACTATATCTGGCTGGCTAAAAACTTAGTGTAACCTAAAACATTTGTCAGCACTGTTAATTATGTATTTTTTTTGAGATTTGAAATGTGTTAAAGGGGTTATAAACCCTTGTTTAAAAAAACAAAAAAACAAACAAACATGTCATACTTACCTCCACTGTGCAGTTCATTTTGCACAGAATGGCTCGGTCCTCCTCTTCTGGGGTCCCTCAGTGGCGCTGATGGCTCCTCCCCTCATCGAGTGTCCACATTGGAGAAACGCTCTCATTGGTGGACACCCGTGCGGCCACGCTCCCGAGTCCCGCATCTGTGTCCATTCACACAGAATGCAGGGCTCGGCCCCGCCCCCCGATGCCGCGTCATTGGATTTGATTGACAGCAGCGGGAGCCAATGGCTGCGCTGCTATCAATCTACCCAATCAGGACACAAGACACCAGCTAGAGCTGGTGTGCTCGTTCCGGGACAGAGAAAGATCAGGGTCAAGTAAGTAAAACGGGGGCTTGGGAAGGGGGGGATGCAGCACCACAGAAAGTTTTTTCACCTTAATGCATAGAATACATTAAGGTGAAAATCTATGAGGATTTACAACCCCTTTAATGGGGTAGAGTAGTGTATTTCCAGTGAGTGTATATTTTGAGTTATAATTGCTGTGTTTACTTCAAAGTATTTTTTTTTTTATATGACCTTATTTTACAAGCCTGTTCCAGTTTTTTTTTATTGTATTGAGTGCATATATTTGTGGATTAGCCACCAGAGCAAGCTCTCAGAAGTACAATGCAATTTCTCAATCTCTCATTTAACTGTAGAGATAAGATACCAGTCATGCAAGACATGCATTAGTCCAAATTACTCGCTTCATGAGAAGAAGCAGTCAAGCACAATCATTGTGGGGCAATAAAAAGCAGAATGCAGAGCTTGTGTATGGCTTAAACATATATTGCAGTTTCTCATATAAAAATACAATTACACAAAAACATTTTTTCAGAACATTACCACATATTGATTATATTATTAACATGATTATTTGAGCACACACAGGAGTTTTACAATGGAGTATTCATTTGATATGATTGTGTAAGTTGTTGCCTTGTTATATATTTCGCTCATCTATACTATTGTCGTTGTACCCACACAATATACCTGCTTAATGAATCACAAATGAAAGCCTCACAGACAAACATAAACAAAGGACAAAGGATAATTCAAATAAAAATCAACCCTTTTCCATTATATATAATTTTCTGCACATAGCTAACATTTTGTCAGAGCCTACCTTAAAGAAGAACTTCATTAAAATAGTGGAGGATAACCCTTGGGAGGTTGAACAGGATGAGCACGCCAGAGACTTGGTTAATGCCTTTTTTCGCAGTCATCCACAGAAGAGAGACCAGTTTGGGCACCCGGAGGTTGCCCGTAAGGGGGGGGGGGGCAATGTCAAGGATCTGCCACTGATTTCAGTGATTGACAAGAGGCTGCCTTATTTAAACACCTCAGCAGCACTGTGTCTTTGCTGTCTGATCTGCAGCTCATACCTGTTCCCGTGACTTCCTGTTACTGTGATTCGATCTGTTTCCTGTGTTTGACCCGGCTTGTTTGACTACGATTGATCTCTGTTATCCTGACCCCGGCCTGCCTTGTAACCATGCTCCAATCTACACTGCTTGATATCCTGTTGTCGAACTTTGACTGAATCCTGAACATTCTCTCTTTGAGAACTGGTCAACCACCATAAGGAAAACTGTGTTGCCCTGGGAGTTGGATAACTCCACAATGAAATCCATAGACAGGTGGGTCCAGGGCCTCTCTCCATTGGGTATGGGTTTTAGGAGGCCCACTGGAAGGTGTCGTGGAGTCTTACTCTGAGCACACACAGAATAGGCAGCTACGAAGGCAGTTACATCAGCACGTAGAATAGGCCATCAGAATTGTTGGGAAATGGCCCAAATGAGTTGATTCTTCCCAGGGTGGCCAGCTGCCTTGGGAGAATGTTAAGTCTGAAGCATGGCAGTATGGAGACTCTCTGGGACAAAGCAACAGTCACAACGTTTCTCAGGAGGAGCATTGACCTGAGCAGCAAGAATTTTGTCACCCAAAGGAGAAGTGAACCGGAAGCGACTCCAACTTGGAAGTGGAGGAAAATTGTTGTGACAAGGCATCAGCCCTTACATTCTTAGTACCGGGTAAGAATGAGACAATGTAATTGAAACTTGTCAAGAAAAGAGCCCATCGTACCCTTCTGGGAGAGAGGCGTTTAGCCTCAGACAAGAATGTGAGATTCTTCTGGTCAGTAAGAATGAGAACCGGCACAGTGGTACCTTCAAGGAGATGTCTCCATTCTTTCAGGGATAAAATGATCGCCAGCAGCTCTCTGTCACCAATCTAATAATTGCACTCCGCAGGTGACAATTTCTTGGAAAAGTAGCCACATGGATGCACAGCGCTCTCAGAGGTAGGACATTTAGACAGAAGGGTGCCAACACCAGTCTCAGAAGCATAAACTTCAAGGATTAAAGGTAATGTAGGATCAGGATGTGTCAACACAGGAGCAGAAACAAAGGCAGCCTTGAGACTCTCAAAGGTCTTAATGGACTCCGGAGACCTACTCTGTGGGTTACCGTCCTTTCTGGTCATATCAGTCAGGGGCTTGACCAGAGACGAGAAGTTGCGAATAAACTTCCGATAATATTTGGCAAAACTCAGTACACGCTGAAGAGGATGTAAACCTACGGGCCACTGTTGGACTGCCGAAAGTTTCTCTGGGTCCATCGAAAAACCAGCAGTGGAAATGACAGGAATTTAACCTGTTCATGATGAAACTCGCACTTCTCTTTACAAGAGAGATCGTTCTCTCTTAGTTTCTGAAGCACACGACAGACGTCTGTGTGGTGTCTCTCCAGGGACTTGGAAAGTATGAGGATATCATCGAAATAAACCACCACACATAACTGCAACAAACCTCGGAGGAGATCGTTAATAAATTCCTGGAAAACTGCCAGGGCGTTACAAAGGCAAAAGGCATTACAAGGTACTCATAATGGCCTGTTCTGGTATTAAACGCAGTTTTTCACTCATTGCCCTCCATAATTCTCACAAGATTGTAGGCCCCTCTCAAATCAAGCTTTGTGAAAACCGTTGCTCACTTGAGGTGGTCAAATAAGTCCGTAAGGCATTCTTAATCATGAAATGATTGAGACCCCTATAATCAATACAAGGTCTCAGTTCACCACTCTTCTTCATAAAGAAGAAACCAGCACCAGCAGGAGACAAGGATTTGCGGATGAAACCTCGAGAAAGTGCGTTTGCAACATATTCCTCCATGGCCTTATCCTCCAAGACCGACAAAGGGTAAACCCAGCCATGAGGGGTATGGCATCAGGTTGAAGGTCAATTGCGCAATCATACGGCCGGTGTGGAGGCAAACTACCAGCTTGACTTTTGTCAAAGACATCGCTAAAATCACGATGCTCCTCCGGCAGGGAGGAAAGTGAAGAGGTGCACAGGACCTTGGCTACCTTCTGGAAGCATGTCTCACTGCATTGTGGTGTGCCTCTGTAACCAAGGATAACCAATTACCAGGGGAAACTTAGGTGAAGAAATAACTTGGAATTGGATTAACTCATGGTGAAGATCCCCTATGGCCATGGACAACGGAACCGTCTCATGAGTCACACAGGCAGGCTGTATAGGTCTCCCGTCAAGAGCCTCAATGGCAAGTGGAGTGTCACGCAGCTGCAGCGGAATCAATGCTTCAATACAAAGACAGCATCAATGAACAGGCCTGCAGCCCCAGGGTCGATAAGAGCCTGTATCTCGACGGACGACTCAGCCCAAGAAAGGGGACCGAAACCAGGGGCTTATCCTTCTGGATAACTGGGGATGAAACAATGCCACCTAAGGTCTGTCCATGACAGGACCTCAAGGTTTGGGCGTTCCCCGGATGGGTAGGACAGGACTTCAAAAAGTGACCTGCCTGGCCACAATTAAGGCACAATCTCTCCCTTCTCCTAAAGGTTCTCTCATCCGCAGAGAGATGCGTGAAACCCAAGTGCATAGGTTCACCTTCACTGCCCGACTCGGTACCAGGAGGCATGGGAGATGATGGAGGCACGGGTGGGACTGCAAAGCTCCAAGACAAACGTACAGGAGGCTTCCACTAGCGCTTCTTAAAAGAGAGTTTTTCTCTGAGTCTGGAGTAAATGAGGATGGCAAACGTGATCAACTGCTCCAGCTCAGTGGGTATATCTTGGGCTGCTATCTCATCCCTGATGGCATCTGAGAGACCATGAGAAAACTCAGCCACAAGGGCCTCATTGTTCCACGCAACCTCTGCTGCCAGAGTACGGAATTCAATGGCGTAGTCAGCAACAGTTCTCGTACTCTGTTCGATGGACATGAGGCACTTGCAGCAGAAGCAGAGTGTGCGGGAACGTCAAATACCCTTTTAATTGAAGCCACAAACTTAGGGTAACTCTAGACAACAGGTTTTTGCATCTCCCATAGAGGGTTTGTCCAGTTCAAGGCTCTCTCAGAAAGCAAAGATATCACAAAACCTACTTTGCTTCTGTCCATGGGAAACACCTGGGGCAGCATCTCAAAGTATATCTCAACCTGGTTGAGAAACCCTCTGCATTGGACTGGATTGCTCTCAAATCGCTGGGGAAGCAGAGCGGAACCATACATACCTCTTATAGAGGTAATACTCGAGGTGGGTGCCTGCACAAAGACTGGAGCAGCAGCAGGGTCAGCCTGCAACATAGGTTGTATCGGGGCGGCCACAGTGGGAGATTCCAGGTGAGCTGTGCAACTCAGGAGCGTTTGTAACGCCATGGTGAACTGATCCATGCGGTGATCCAGTTCATCCATTTTGTAAAAAATATTTCCAACAAGTGGATTGACTGCATCTTCTGAATTCATGGCCTACTTTCAGAAACCATGAAATCAGGCTGAGACAGAAGTACAGTTAAATCACACTTTTTTAATGATAAAAGTAAAAAGAACAAACGTAGTCAAAACATAGCCAAAGTTTAACGGATAGTCAGCCAAGCCAGAAGTCATGGATCAATGTAGTGGAACATCAAGCAGGATCTGGAGCCAGAAGGGATGTCAGCAAAGCCAGTCTTTAAACAGGAACGCAGGAGATAGTTTCTTGTGATGTGACCAAGGCGAAGGCAGAGCTCCTTTGGACTGGACGGCTTATGTAGGCAGGACTGACGAGCAGGATCATCAACAGCTGAGTAACTGTGGAGAGAGATGGGAGCTGGCAATTAGCCGACAGCTGAGCGGCAGCTCAGAGAAGGAAGGGCTGAGCCCAGCCCTGACAACACCGTTAGAAGGGGAAAGTCTCGGAACTCATCCTGTCCTCACAGAGGGAGCAGAAGATGAAATCTCTTGAGGACACTTTAAATAGGAGATTATGTAATTCCTTTCCCGACACTAGTAGATTACAGTCTAATGGAAAATGTTGTTTTGAGGCTTCTGTTGGTCAAGAGAGGAGAAGGGGGAGGCCTCAGTGATGCATTTCAAATGTTTTTTGTCCTCGGCGCTTAGGGCTGTCAGCTTCCACATCCCATCTGCAGCATATTATCTAGGGGCGAAAACAGATATGGAGAGCTTTCCAGTTGATGATCTACTGGGTTACTGGGTCATGAGAATAGACCACTTGCCAGAACTTGCCCAGTATGCAATAGAGCTGCTGGTCTGCCCTGCATCCAGCGTTCTTTCCGAATGGGCATTCAGTGCTGCCGGAGGTTTTGTGACAGATAAGAGAGCACATGTGTCCACAGACTCTGTGGACCAGCTGACATTTATCAAAATGAATCAATCCTGGATTAGCATCAGCTATCAAGCCCCTAAAGCCGATGTTGCTAATTAAGTGCTTTCTGGATCTCAAATCTCTGAAAGATTGTCTAAGGCTGCCTAGCTTTGTGGGTGTTGATTTCATCTGGTTTCATGAGCACAATTAAAACCCAAGGACCAATTTTTCAGCACCTGTTTGACAGGTGCATATCATTGCAATTTTTGACAGAGAGGCCAATTCTTGCTTTCATCAAGAGTGCCTCTATAGGGTTATGGTGTGAAGGCACCACCAACACCCAAAGCCCATTTTTTTCTGCACCTGTTTTGACAGGTGCAAATTATTGCACTTTTTGACAGCAAGGTCAATTCTTGCTTTAATCAAGAGTACCTCTATAGAGTTATGGTGTGAAGGCACCACCAACACCCCAAGCCCAATTTGTCCACACCTATTACTTAAGGATGAGCCGAACACCCCCCCCCCCCGGTTCAGTTCACACCAGAACATCCAAACAGGCAAAAAATTCGGAAGAACACACGAACACTGTTAAAGTCTATGAGACACGAATATGAAAAATCAAAAGTGCTAATTTTAAAAGCTTATATGCACGTTATTGTCATAAAAAGTGTTTGGGGACCCGGGTCCTGCCCCAGGGGATATGTATCAATGCAAAAAAAAGTTTTAAAAGCGGTCTTTTTTTGGGAGCAGTGATTTTAATAATGCTTAAAGTGAAACAATAAAAATGAAATATTGGGGGCGTGGCCTGGACGGGAACCGAGATGGCTGCTTAAACAGAAGGCTCCCGCACTCGGAGGACGACAAACGCCTTTTTTGAGGCTTTAAAGTCACTTACCCAGAATGGGAAAGTCCAATAGAAGCACCTCGACACCCCGCACACAAAAAGACCCAGGCACGCAGATTAGCGGTAACATCCCGGAGATCTTCCGGACCAGACAAGCGGCACAACTTGAGGCCTCGCAGGCTTCGCAGGCCTCACAGACCCTGCAGGCCTCATCCCCAGACTCAATTAGGAGCAGCGCGGACCCGCTCATGGATGACGACGGATCCGGAGTCCCTCTCCCAAGCCTACTTGACCTCCAAAGAGACCTCCAAAGAGTCGCCCTGGACATCAAGCATACCATGATGTCGGCGATCTCAGATCTCAAGACGGACATTCATTCCATGAACAACCGAATCGCGGAGGTGGAGGAAAACGCTCGCACACAAGCCACCGCTATCAGGCAAGTACAGAAAACGTATGACTCACATCTGCCACATTTATTTGAGCTTCATAGACAAGTGGAAGACCTGGACAATAGGGGCCACAGGCACAACGTGAGGGTGAGGGGGGTCCCGGAAGGAGTCGACCAGGCCGCACTGCAACACACAGTATGCTCCATCTTTAATGACCTACTGGGCCGACCAGCAGACTCCCCCATAGAAATGGAACGCATACACCGTGCATTAAGGCCCCCTCCCCGCGATAATGAACCACCCAGGGACATTGTCTGTTGCATTGTCAACTTCCCCTTGAAAGAGGAGATTCTTAAAAAAGCAAGAGACAGAGGCCGCATACTACTCAATGGAACTGAAGTGAAATTGTTTCAGGACTTATCTCAAATTACTCTACAGAACAGACGCACCTTGCGCCCTCTACTGGAAGTCCTACGCACACACAATATCCAATATAGATGTAAGTTTCCGTTCTGTCTGTCGGCTTCCACTAGGGGTCGCACAGCTTTTCTTAGAACCCCGGAAGACCTACCCACTTTCTGCGAACAACTGGACATTCCTCAGATGGACATACCTGAGTGGTATTATTTATACTTCCCTACGGATCCATGGAAGCCAGTCTCACACAACTCATCGCCCAAAGCCCAAAGACAACGCTCCAGACGCCGCAGACTGGACCCCACATCACCTGGAGACCGCCAATCCCGCTGAGACCTCCCAGCCTGAAGCCCAGGCCTGGCAGATACTCCTCGTCAGAATTACTAGAGGACATCGCTCTCCTTTACATTGCTCATACTGTTTTTACACAGCAAATCTAACCTTTCCTTCCTCCTAACATATTGCTTCTCCCCCTCCCCCGGTTTTCTTCTTGTTTTTTTTCTCCCTGTGTTTTTCTCCCCCTTTTTGTTTAGCCGAAGGAGCAACACCAGTCTTCTCAAGAACTATTATTGGAAACTCTTCGCCTAGATAAGAGTCGCATACACGTGACCCTTGCAGAATCTCCATCACCTCATCTGGACTTGTGAGTAAAGTTTTGGCCAGATATGGCTGATCTGTCAACCTACTCACTCCCATCTTTAACACCAGTATCATTTTTTCACTTGCCTTTGCTGTAACAATAGCTATCCAAACAGGACGATCTCTCTTGTCCAAAGCAAAAGGCTTTAAATCTATTCTTGTTTATGTTATGCTTGTTCTATATGGTTGTGGCCTTACTTGATAGACAAAATGGTGGGAGCCTGGATCTTTAAATTCTTAGTTAATAATCAATCTAATGTCTAGGCTGCTTACTTTCGCTAGATATACAATTACCTTGCCCTTCCAACGGTATCTCACATCCCACCCATGACTCATGCACTAGTACCAAACTTTTTACAACGCCACTTTACCCTCAATAATTGAGGAAATGGTGTCAATACACCACATTAGCAGCAAATCTTTATCAACACTATCGCCCCTTTAGTTCTCCATTGCTCACGCTTATTCTTGAGCCCAGGGCGGAGAAACAGACTCCCACACTAATAGACCTGACTCTAAGATGAAGGGGCAGAAAGTTTAGAGAAATTTTAGGAAAACTTAGTTATATTAAGACATAGAAGACTATGTGTAAAAGTTTTTCTTGCCTTTCCTAATGGCTAAGTCCCTAAGATGTTTGGCTACCATAGGTTGTTGTTTTAGCCTGCTTTATACCTGGGCTTTTTTTTTCTCTTTTTGCTGTAAGATGATTCAATATGCAGAAACATAGATCACTGATAGGGGTCCTTAGATACCATTATTACCACCAGAAATAACATAAAGTGTGTCGACAATTTTACTATACACAGAACTGAATTGACATTCATATGGTCCCACACAACCCACACCTAGCTTCCCACAATGCAGTTTTCTGTGCACATCTCCGTGCCCCCAACTGCTACTATTTAGCATTGTTCGTCCTCCGTAGTGCTGCAGCACTCATTCCTACCACAGCTCGCATACCCCACACAGCTGTCCATACGGACTAGAGCTACTAAGCCAGACATCCTTTCCACAGGTGGATAGGCAAGCCCACGTCCACCTCCGGTACGTCCTATATACGTACCCGTCGTATCATTGAGGTACGTTCCCTAATTCCCAAGAGTCTAATCCTATTTACTCCGTCTTTTCTTTCCCCCTTCTTTCGCTTTCCTCCCCCCCCCCCTGTTCCTTCCTTTTTCTGTCTTCTCACTCCCCTTATGCCCTACTCTTTCTACTTTGCCTAACCTCTTCTGCCTATTCTGCATTTCGTTTATATCACATCTACTCTATAAGGCGGGGGCCGCTCCTCTCTCCTCTTCTCCAGCCTCCACTTACCCACGGATTCATTCTGTAACACGCATACAGGACACGACACCAGCTAGTTCATTTTAACACCCTTCCAACCTTTGAATATCCACAATGCCGAGAGGAATTGCAACCTCTACACAACAGCTCTCACTCAAATGCCTGTCACTAAATGTAAAAGGCTTAAATATTCCAGAAAAAAGATCGCAGATATTATCGGCATTGACTAAACACAAAGCCCACTTCCTCTTGCTACAGGAAACACACTTTTGCGCAAAGCATGTCCCCAAACTGTCGAATCACATATACAAGCGCACACTCCACTCTACGAATCCAACTTCTAAAACAAAAGGAGTATCTATACTTACGAGGGGAGATACATTTTTATTAAAGGCACCTACGCATCAAAACCAATTACGATTGCAAATGTGTACTGCCCAAATGAACACCAAGTAACCTTTTTTAGGCGAATTTGTGATCTCCTTTCCACATTTCAAGAAGGCATAGTACTTCTTGGTGGTGATTTTAATGTCCCACTAAATCCAACTTTGGTCTCTTCCACGGGGACCTCTGCACTCCCCTATCGGGCATTACGACAAATTAAACTCCAGTTACAGAACCTGACTCTTCACGACACATGGCGCACCATATACCCGACTGACAAAGATTACACATTCTTCTCCTCCCCACATCAAAAGTACTCGAGAATTGACTACATATTTCTATCCCAAACAGACTTATCACTTCTCTCACATGCTACAATAGAACCTATGTTCCTATCAGACAATCATCCCATCACGATCACTTTAACATTCCCAGACTACAACAACAGAACTAAGACCTGGAGACTGAATTCCTCTCTCCTTAACCACTTGAGCCCCGGACCATTATGCTGCCTAAGGACCAGAGGTCTTTTTCCAATTTGGCACTGCGTCGCTTTAACTGCTAATTGCGCGGTCATGCAATGCTGTACCCAAACGAAATTTGCGTCCTTTTCTTCCCACAAATAGAGCTTTCTTTTGATGGTATTTGATCACCTCTGCAGTTTTTATTTTTTGCGCTATAAATGGAAAAAGACCGAAAATTTTGAAAAAAAATGATATTTTCTACTTTTTGTTATAAAAAAAATCCAATAAACTCAATTTTAGTCATACATTTAGGCCAAAATGTATTCGGCCACATGTCTTTGGTAAAAAAAATGTCAATAAGCGTATATTTATTGGTTTGCGCAAAAGTTATAGCGTCTACAAACTAGGGTACATTTTCTGGAATTTACACAGCTTTTAGTTTATGACTGCCTATGTCATTTCTTGAGGTGCTAAAATGGCAGGGCAGTACAAAACCCCCCCAAATGACCCCATTTTGGAAAGTAGACACCCCAAGGAAATTGCTGATAGGCATGTTGAACCCATTGAATATTTATTTTTTTTGTCCCAAGTGATTGAATAATGACAAAAAAAAAAAAAAAAAAAAATATTTACAAAAAGTTGTCACTAAATGATATATTGCTCACACAGGCCATGGGCCTATGTGGAATTGCACCCCAAAATATATTCAGCTACTTCTCCTGAGTACGGAGATACCACATGTGTGGGACTTTTTGGGAGCCTAGCCGCGTATGGGACCCCGAAAACCAATCACCGCCTTCAGGATTTCTAAGGGTGTAACTTTTTGATTTCACTCTTCACTGCCTATCACAGTTTCGGAGGCCATGGAATGCCCAGGTGGCACAACCCCCCCCCAAATGACCCCATTTTGGAAAGTAGACACCCCAAGCTATTTGCTGAGAGGCATATTGAGTCCATGGAATATTTTATATTTTGACACAAGTTGCGGGAAAGTGACACTTTTTTTTTTTTGCACAAAGTTGTCACTAAATGATATATTGCTCACACAGGCCATGGGCCTATGTGGAATTGCACCCCAAAATACATTTAGCTGCTTCTCCTGAGTATAGGGATACCACATGTGTGAGACTTTTTGGGAGCCTAGCCGCGTACGGGACCCCGAAAACCAATCACCGCCTTCAGCGTTTTTAAGGGCGTGAATTTTTGATTTTACTCTTCACTGCCTAACACCGTTTCGGAGGCCATGGAATGCCCAGGTGGCACAAAACCCCCCCAAATGACCCCATTTTGGAAAGTAGACACCCCAAGCTATTTGCTGAGAGGCATGGTGAGTATTTTGCAGCTCTCATTTGTTTTTGAAAATGAAGAAAGACAAGAAAAAACTTTTTTTTTTTTTCTTTTTTCAAATTTCAAAACTTTGTGACAAAAAGTGAGGTCTGCAAAATACTCACTATACCTCTCAGCAAATAGCTTGGGGTGTCTACTTTCCAAAATGGGGTCATTTGGGGGGGTTTTGTGCCACCTGGGCATTCCATGGCCTCCGAAACTGTGATAGGCAGTGAAGAGTGAAATCAAAAATTCACGCCCTTAGAAAGCCTGAAGGCGGTGCTTGGTTTTGGGGGTCCCGTACACGGCTAGGCTCCCAAAAAGTCTCACACATGTGGTATCCCCGTACTCAGGAGAAGCAGCAGAATGTATTTTGGGGTGTAATTTCACATATTCCCATGGCATGTTTGAGCAATATATCATTTAGTGACAACTTTGTGCAAAAAAAAAAAAAAAAAAAAAAAATTTGTCTCTTTCCCGCAACTTGTGTCGCAATATAAAATATTCCATGGACTCGACATGCCTCTCAGCAAATAGCTTGGGGTGTCTACTTTCCAAAATGGGGTCATTTGGGGGGGGTTTTGAACTGTCCTGGCATTTTATGCACAACATTTAGAAGCTTATGTCACACATCACCCACTCTTCTAACCACTTGAAGACAAAGCCCTTTCTGACACTTATTTTTTACATGAAAAAGTTTTTTTTTTTTGCAAGAAAATTACTTTGAACCCCCAAACATTATATATTTTTTTAAAGCAAATGCCCTACAGATTAAAATGGTGGGTGTTTCATTTTTTTTTTTCACACAGTATTTGCGCAGCGATTTTTCAAACGCATTTTTTGGGGAAAAAACACACTTTTTTAAATTTTAATGCACTAAAACACACTATATTGCCCAAATGTTTGATGAAATAAAAAAGATGATCTTAGACCGAGTACATGGATACCAAACATGACATGCTTTACAATTGCGCACAAACGTGCAGTGGCAACAAAATAAATACATTTTTAAAAGCCTTTAAAAGCCTTTACAGGTTACCACTTTAGATTTGCAGAGGAGGTCTACTGCAAAAATTACTGCCCTCGATCTGACCTTCGCGGCGATACCTCACATGCATGGTGCAATTGCTGTTTACGTTTGACGACAGACCGCCGCTTGCGTTCGCCTTAGCGCAAGAGCAGGGGGCGACAGGGGTGCTTTTTTTTTTTTTTTCTTTATTATTTTTTTGCTTTTTTATCTTATTTTTAAACTGTTCCTTTCATTTTTTTTTTTTTTAAATCATTTTTATTGTTATCTCGGGGAATGTAAATATCCCCTATGATAGCAATAGGTAGTGACAGGTACTCTTTTTTGAAAAAATTGGGGTCTATTAGACCCTAGATCTCTCCTCTGCCTTCAAAGCATCTGACCACACCAAGATCGGTGTGATAAAATGCTTCCCCAATTTCCCAATGGCGCTATTTACATCCGGCGAAATCTAAGTCATAAAATGCTCGTAGCTTCCGGTTTCTTAGGCCATAGAGATGTTTGGAGCCACTCTTGTCTCTGATCAGCTCTATGGTCAGCTGGCTGAATCACCGGCTGCATTCTCAGGTTCCCTGTTGAGACAGGAGAGCCAGAGAAAAACACGGAAGACGGTGGGGGGGGGGGCATTCCCTCCCACGGATTGTAAAGGCAGTCTAGAGGCTAATTAGCCGCTAGGATTGCTTTTACATGAAAGCCGACCGCTGGCTGAAAAGAATGATACCAAGATGATACCTAAACCTGCAGGCATCATTCTGGTATAACCACTCAAAGTTGTGAATGGCGTACCTGAAGACAAAAAAAAGGTTAACAATAAAGCACAGTAAACAGTAAAGTATAAATAATTACATACCTGAAAAACAAACATGATAAAACATAATAACAATAACAATAACAATAAAACACTGCAGAATAGAATACAGTAAAAAAAGAGCAGAACAATAGAGAGAGAGAATAGAGAGAGAGAACAATAAAACGACAACTATTTTTTTTTATTTTATATATATATATTTTTTTTTTTTCATTTTTTTTGTAACTAACTTTGATAACTGTAACCGGTTCCAGGTTCGGGTCTCTCAAAATGCGATGGCATCTTGGGAGACCCTGTGAAAGTGTGCCTAGTCTGTGCAATGCTGTACCCTACGCTAATACTCAACTAGTGTATGGTAGCGTTCAAAACATTCACCAATGCAAAGACCAGGATTGTCAGGACAGGAGGGACAATAATAGTGGGTGTCACGCCTATATCCGCGTTTGCTGCAGACACAACATCTTTTTGGGGGGGTTCATTGGGTAGGGGTACTCGGGAGCACATAAAAATGCCTCTCATGCAGCCGACTGCATTTGGTTGGGGATGTGAATGGGGGAGGTACGGGTGCTGCAGAAGCGGTGGGTTCCCAATTAGGATTGGCGAATGCAGCAGGAAGGGCACTATGGGCACGACGGGCCTGTGTTTGTCTTTTTGGTGGCAGCGGGACACTACTTGTGCTTGCCACCTCACCAGCTTGAACTGCACTTATGGGACTCGCCACGTCACCAAGTGTTACTGCAGCGCTGGTTTGACTACGACCGGGGTATACTAGGCCGCTGGTGCTTGCCAGTTCAATAAAAAGCTTCCAAAAAAACTGTTAGCGATCGCAGGGATCAGGTCTGACTCTGCGAACGCTGCAGTTATGCGTTTAGTGTTTTGTAAGTGTCAGTGATCGATCGATACTGCACTTGGGTGGGCTGGACTGGGCCGGGCGGAGGGGCAAAACGCAGGTGCTAGCAGGTATCTGGGCTGATCCCGCTAACACTGCGTTTTTGGGAACCCTAAACTGCTGGGGACGCTAGTATAGATCTGATCGGATCAGATATTGATCCGTTCAGATACTATACCACTAAAGGAGGCGTATGCTGCGTGCGTGGGTGTTAGTGGTACTGGCGCTAACCTGACGCTGCCTGGGGCCGGTGCTTGCTAGTTCACCAAAATGCTACCAAAAAAACTGTTAGCGATCGCAGGGATCAGGCCTGACTCTGCGAACGCTGCAGTTATGCGTTTAGTGCCTTGTAAGTGACAGTGATCGATCGATACTGCACTTGGGTGGGCTGGGCTGGGCCGGGCGGAGGGGCACAACGCAGGTGCTAGCAGGTATCTGGGCTGATCCCGCTAACACTGCGTTTTTGGGAACCCTAAACTGCTGGGGACGCTAGTATAGATCTGATCGGATCAGATATTGATCCGATCAGATACTATACCACTAAGGGAGGTGTACGGTGCGTGCGTGGGTGTTAGCGCTACTGGCGCTAACTTGACGCTGCCTGGTGCTTGCTTGCCAGTTCACCAAAATGCTACCAAAAAAACTGTTAGCGATCGCAGGGATCAGGCCTGACTCTGCGAACGCTGCAGTTATGCGTTTAGTGTTTTGTAAGTGACAGTGATCGATCGATACTGCACTTGGGTGGGCTGGGCGGAGGGGCAAAACGCAGGTGCTAGCGGGTATCTGGGCTGATCCCGCTAACACTGTGTTTTTGGGAACCCTAAACTGCTGGGGACGCCAGTATAGATCTGATCGGATCAGATATTGATCCGATCAGATACTATACCACTAAGGGAGGCGCATGCTGCGTGCGTGGGTGTTAGCGCTACTGGCGCTAATCTGACGCTGCCTGGGGCGACGCATATCACCGCCGGGGGATCAGGGGGCTAAACCTTTATTCGGTAATAAACGGCGGGTGCCCTGACACTATAAAAAATAAACGAACTAACCTGCGTCACCCGTAACGGTTATACGGTGATCAGTGGTGAAAGGGTTAACTAGGGGGCAATCAAGGGGTTAAAACATTTATTAGGTAGTATATGGGGGTCCCTGTCACTATAAAACGCTGACGGCGAACCTAAATATTTACCTCACTAACTAGCGTCACCAGTGACACTAATACAGCGATCAGAAAAATGATCGCTTAGCGACACTGGCGATGGGGGGTGATCAAGGGGTTAAAACTTTATTAGGGGGGGTTAGGGGGGTATCCTAGACCTAAAGGGGGGTAATACTCACTGTCCCAACACTGTAACTGTCACAAACTGACACTATGCAGTAATCAGAAAAAAAAAAAAAAAAACCTGCTGGTGTCAGTTTGTGACAGGGGGGGGGGGTGATTGGGGGGGGATCGGGGGGCGATCGGGGGGGGGATCGGGGTGTTTTGTATGCCTGGCATGTTCTACTGTGTGTGTGTGTGTTGTGCACTCACATTGATGTCTTCTCCCCTCGGCGCTGGAACGGAAACTACCGAGCCGAGGGGAGATGACATCATTTCCTTTGCTGCTGTTTAGCATACAGCAGCAAAGGAGTGTTCCCATTGGCCGGCGGCGATCGCGAGGGGGGGGCCACGAACGGATGGCCTCCCCCTCATCTCGGATCGCTGGGGAACAGAACGGGACCGCTTCGGGCACCGGGGGGGGGTCCGATTGGACCCCCCACCCGCGAGAGGCAAATCACGTACATGTACGTGATTTTGCCTGCCCGTGCCGCCTTGCCGACGTAAATCGGCGTTAGGCGGTCCTTAAGTGGTTAAGGACACTGACGTAGTAAGACAAATAAACACCCGACTCCAACAGTACTTTCAAGAAAACTCTTCCCCAGACACAACTCCGATCACACTATGGGAAGCCCACAAATGTGTAATTAGGGGGAAACTCATTGCCCTAGCAACAAAAGAGAAAATAAGAAGGCAGGCCCATATTGCATCTCTTCTTGAAACTATCAATAGGCTTGAAAAGACACACAAACAATCTACCTCTCACTCCACACTACAGGACCTCCTTTATGCTAGATCCACTCTTTTGGAGGAACTAGGAAAACGCACAAGACAACAATATGTGCTCAGACAGAAAGTGTTCTATGAACACGGTAACAAAAGTGGGAGATTGCTTGTGCGCACTATACAAGCTGCCAAGACCTCTTCCATAATACATCATCTTCGCACCGACAACGGTACAACTCTCTCTAAAAATGAGGACATAGCGGCCCACTTTGAAAACTTTTACTCTAAACTATATAACCTGCCATCCCATAACACAGACTCATCCAACATTTCAATCCGCCAATCTCAAATACATGATTTCCTAGCCCAATACTGCCCTAAACTGCTCACTCCACAACAGGCTGCAGCTCTAGAATGCCCTATGACCACGGAAGAGTTGTGCTTGGTGATAAAACAAATGAAAGTAGGCAAGAGCCCAGGCCCAGATGGTCTACCACTAATTTACTACAAAAGTTTCCTAGAAACTCTCTCACCGCAAATGCTCAACACCTTCAATTCCCTGTCGGACCCTTCTACCTCATCGGGCAACATGCTTGAAGCCCATATAGCAGTCATTCCGAAAACAGATAAAGACCCATCCCTAGCGTCCAATTACAGACCCATCTCACTACTCAACTTAGATATTAAATTATATGCAAAGATGTTAGCAAACAGATTACTGCCCTTAATTCCTGGCCTTGTCTCAGCAGACCAAGTGGGCTTTGTCCCGGGGAGGGAGGCCAGAGAAAACACCACTCGCACCTTAAACATACACCATTGGCTCACTTCCTCGGATGCGAAGGGATTCCTGTTGTCGCTCGACGCCGAGAAGGCGTTTGACAGGGTGGCCTGGGACTATATGCGGGAAGTGCTGAAGGGCATTGGCTTGCTACCACGCATGTGTGCATACATCAACGCTTTATATGACTATCCCTCAGCAAGAGTTAAAGCAAACGGCCTCTTGTCAAAGCCTTTCCAATAACCAACGGCACCCGCCAAGGATGCCCATTGTCCCCTCTAATTTTTATCTTAACTTTAGAGCCCCTTTTAAATAGACTGCGAGCTAATGTGGATATTCAAGGTATAACTATAAATCGGAGGGAATTTAAGGTAGCAGCTTTTGCAGACGATATCCTGCTGACACTCCAATCACCTTGTATATCTCTGCCTAACTTGCTGAAGGACATCAACCATTTTGGGGTCTTATCAAATCTTAAGATAAATTATCCCAAATCACATGCCCTGAACATATCCCTTTCCCTGCAGGAGGTCACTCACTGCCAAGACTCCTTTCCCTTCCAGTGGAAAGGTATCGCCATTACCTACCTAGGCATCCAAATTACTAAGCGACTCACAGACTTATATGACCATAATTTCCTTCATATTCTATCAAAAATTCAGACAGACCTAAAAGTATGGTCCTCCCTTAACGTATCATGGTTTGGACGCTCAGCCCTGATTAAAATGATTGTCCTTCCTCGCCTCCTGTATCTAATGCAGACCATCCCAATACATTTGCCCCCTGCCTTCGTTTGTTCGTATAAAAAAGCATGTGCAACCTTTATCTGGAAGGGCAGTCCTCCACAAATCAAATACTCACGTCTGACTTGCGGCAAGGCCAAGGGTGGGATTGCACTCCCAGATCTCCACAAGTATTACATGGCTTGCCATTTAACTAGGGTAGTTGACTGGTGTACCAACAAAACAGGGAAACCTTGGGTGATACTAGAAAACTCTTTCATACCCGGTCATCTACACAACCTCCCCTGGCTCTCATCCAAACATTGGCCACAACCAATCAAGAAACATCAACTTATCTACCCGTCATTACTCGCTTTTACTTCTGCAGTGACAACCTTTCATCTATCCTCACGACCAGATCCTCTGACTTCCCTGAGGGGGAATCCAGACTTCTCCCCGGGGGAGTCAGATGCATTCTTAAAACAAGAATGGCCACACGAAGAGGTCCAAGCACACCACTTCTTTCATGAAGGCCGGCTACGATCCTATGATAATCTCAGATCTATAGCCCTCACAAAAGACTTTCCTTTTTGGACATATAGACAGTTGTCACACTTTTTCTCCTCTTCAAATTTCAATAATATATGGTCGAGAAAACTAACTTCATTTGAAACCCTATGTTCCCAGAACACACCACAAAGACACCTAATATCCACCATCTACTCCCTTCTCCAGGAAACACCTCACCATTCACAAACAGAAACCCTTCGTTCATCCTGGAGTAAAGACCTACACATAGACCTCACTGAGGAAGATTGGGAAACCATTCATGTACATACCCACAAAGGCTCACTAAATGTTGCTATTCAAGAGAATGGATATAAAATACTCACCAAATGGTACAGAACACCGTCTCGCATACATATATTCTCGCCCTCAGTCCCAAATACGTGCTGGAGGTGTAATAAAGAAGAGGGCTCTATGATCCACATATGGTGGGAGTGCCCAATCCTTCAGTCATTCTGGAGGGAGGTTCATGACATAATACAACGAGTCACTACTTACACCCTGGATTTCAATCCAGCACAATATCTCCTCCTCCATCATACAACCTTACCTAAAAGATCTTACCACAGATCGCTGGCCATGCATATGGTAAATGCAGCCAGACTATGCATACCTGTAAACTGGCGCTCAACCAGCCCCCCGACTATCAGGGAATGGCTGACGAAGATTGCTAAGATAGAGGAGATGGAGGAATTGATCTATATCTCACAAGATCGCATACAAAAATTTACCAACCTATGGGCATGCTGGACACATTTTAAAAGCACTAACTGCTACAAGTCGTACTTCCCGATATAATATTTTCCCCCCCTCGAGCGACGGGAAATGAATCGGACGCTCCTTATAGCAGAACGGATTGGCTGGGGAGAGGGAGCGGTCCCCTACCCCTCCTTCTTTACCTTAATACTCTACATCTTTCCTTCTTCTTTGTTTTTCCCTTTCTTCCCTTTCCCCCCGCTGTTTCTTCCTACACCTACCCCTTCCCCTTCTATATCTTTCCAATTATCCCCACTCCACTTAGGGTCTATATCCCTCTCATCCTTACCTATACATAACCTCCTTACAATATCGGACTGAGACAACACAACACAATCTAAAATCTAATAGAGACAGATCTTTCCGTTGCAGTTCCACACAAGTCTCATGCTCTTCCTTACTTCGTGACTGGTCCTGGTGATACTGGCCCACACGAAGGACTTCTGATTTCTGCAATACTTGTATACAGAAAATGTCTCGTAGTAATATGTTCAGCTGGTTCTTTTTTATACATTTTAATTGACCTACCATATGCTCTCGTTTCCCATGACTGAAATGGCATTCACACTTTTTGTAACACCAATTTATAAAATGTCATGGAACATATCTCAAAAACTGTTCAACTGTTTGTACATGTAATTGTGCTTTCTTTCAATAAAATCTTTTTTGTGGAAAAAAAAAAAAAAAATATTCCCTTAAATATTGTGCCTGGGGGGTGTCTATAGTATACCTGTAAAGTGGCGCAGTTTTTCCGTGTTTTTAACAGTACCACAGCAAAATGTTATTTCTAATTCTATTGTCAGGTCTCAGCAATATAGATAAAACTCATTGAAAAAAATGGCATGGGTCCCCCCCAATGCATTACCAGGCTCTTTGGGTCTGGTACGAATATTAAGGGGAACCCTGAACCAAAACTAAAAAAAAATTGCCTGGGGGTCCCCCCAAAATCCATACCAGGCCCTTCAGGTCTGATATGAAAATTAAGGGGAACCCTGCACCAAATAAAAAAAAATGGCATAGGGGTCCCCCCAAAACCCATACCAGACCTTTTTCCAAGCACGCAACCTGGCAGGCCACAGGAAAAGAGGGGGGGACGAGAGAGTGGCCCCTCCTGAACTGCACCAGGCCACATGCCCTCAACATGGGGAGGGTGCTTTGAGTTCTGACCCCCAGAACCTCATCCCCACAACCCTTGCCCGGTGGTTGTGGGGGTCTGCAGGCGGGGGGGCTTAACGGATTCTGGAAGCCCTCTTTAACAAGGGGACCCCCAGATCCCGGCCCCCCCATGTGAATTGATAACGGGGTACATTTGTACCCCTACCATTTCACTAAAAAAGTGTCAAAAATGGTAAAAGAGACAAGAGACAGCTTGGGTCAAGACTTTTATTAAAAAATGCAAATCCATGCCACCCGACGGACCGAAAAAGTAATTAAAAAAAGCTGCAACCGAGTGACACCTCTTCTCGGTGACAGCTGTTATATAGCTGAGGGCGGGGCCACCCGGTGACGTAAACAGATGACCCCGTCCCACTCTGATGCCACAAGGGGTTCGGGGTTCCCCTTATTATTCATGCCAGACCCAAAGGGCCTGGTAATGGACTGGGGGGAACCCATGCCATTCTTTTCAATGAGTTTTATCTCTATTGCCGAGACCCGACAATTCATTACAGTCGCAATCAGTTTTAAATGACTTTTTTCCTTTAGAAATGTTATTTTTCTGCGGTACTGTTCTAAACACGAGAAAACAGCACCACTTTACAGGCATACTCTAGACACCTTCCAGGCACGATATTTAAAGGAATATTTCATTTTTATCGTTTTACTTTAAGCATTATTAAAATCACTGCTCCCGAAAAAAAAGGCAGTTTTTAAAACTTTTTTTGCATTGATACATGTCCCCTGGGTCGGGACCCAGGTCCCCAAACACTTTTTATGACAATAACTTGCATATAAGCCTTTAAAATGAGCACTTTTGATTTTTCATATTAGTGTCCCATAGACTTTAACAGTGTTCCGCGGCTTTCGAATTTGCCCCGAACACCGCATATTGAACAACCAAAGTTTGGCCCAAACTTATGCTCAGGCTGAACCATTCGCTCATCCCTACTATTACTTCTATCCAAAGTCTGCGAAAGAGACACCAGAATGTATCCAAAAAATCTTGAATCTTGTTCTGAGTGCACTAAATTGTGGCCATTGTTTAGAAAGCTTGAATGGAAAATGTCATTTTTGTGGCTTTATAAATCTCATTATTGCTGCAGCATGTTCTATACATGTTACAGATTTGCCACTTTACAGGCAGACCCCCCCAGGCACTATATTTAAAGGAATTTTTCCTTTTTTATTGTTATTTCCCATTTTTATGGTTTTACTTTAAGCATCAGTAAATCACTGCTCATTTAAAAATGATGGGTTTTTTTTTACAAATTTTTTTTTCATTGATACATCATGTCCCTCAGGGCCATACATGGACCCCCATAACCACTGTATCCCCAATTATTTGCATATAAGCCTTCAAAATGGACACTTTTGATTCATCTAGTTTGGGTCCTATAGACTTCAAAGGGGTTTGTTATACAGTTCCAAACTTTTGCGATGTTTCAAAGTTACACAGGAGGTCTGGTACTAGAATTATTGCTCTCACTCTGACGTTCATGACGATACCTCACGTGTGGTGCAATGGTTGTTTACGTATGCGTATGGGACCAACGTGTGTGTTGCCTTCGCATGCGAGCACAGGGGGGCGGGGACACTTTAAATGTTTTATTTATTTATTTTTGGAACACTGACAGATGTTTTAGTGCAATTGTACACTCTGACAGATGTTGATTGTCAACTGGTGGATACTGACAGATGTTGATGTCACAATGGAATATAATTGCACTATTGAAGATGTTTTTTGCACTGGTACAGATGTTCATGGAGACATTATGACTGATGTTTTATGCACTGTTACAGATATGATGGGACACTGACAGATGTTTTGTGCACTAATACAGATGTGACGGGACACTGACAGATGTTTTGTGCTCTGGTACAGATGTGATGGGACACTGACAAATGCTTTGTGCACTGGTAAAGAAGTAATGGGGCACTGTGACAGATGTTTTGTGCACTGGTACAGATGTGATGGGACACTGTGACAGATGCTTTGTGCACTGGTACAGATGTGATGGGACACTGACAGATGTTTTTTGCACTGGTACAGATGTGATGAGACACTTTGACAGATGTTTTGTGCACTGTAACAGATATGATGGGACACTGACAGATGTTTTGTGCACTGATACAGATGTGATGGGACACTGACAAATGCTTTGCGCACTGGTACAGATGTGATGGCACACTGTGACAGATGTTATTGTGCACTGGTACAGTTGTGATGGGGCACTGTGACAGATGTTTTGTACACTGGTACAGATGTGATGGGACACTGGCAGATGTTTTTTGCACTGGTACAGATGTGATGGGACACTGTGACAGATGCTTTGTGCACTGGTACAGATGTGATGGGACACTGACAGATGTTTTTTGCACTGGTACAGATGTGATGAGACACTTTGACAGATGTTTTGTGCACTGTTACAGATATGATGGGACACTGACAGATGTTTTGTGCACTGATACAGATGCGATGGGACACTGACAAATGCTTTGTGCACTGGTACAGATGTGATGGCACACTGTGACAGATCTTATTGTGCACTGGTACAGTTGTGATGGGACACTGTGACAGATGTTTTGTGCACTGGTACAGATGTGATGGGACACTGGCAGATGTTTTTTGCACTGGTACAGATATGATGAGACACTTTGACAGATGTGTTGTGCACTGGTACAGATGTGATTGGACACTGACAGATGTTTTGTGCACTGGTACAGATGTTTATGGGGACTCTGTGACAGATGTTATTGTGCACTGGTACAGTTGTGATGGGGCACTGTAACAGATGTTTTTGTGCACTGGTACAGATGTTTTATGTGGACACTGGCAGGGACAGTGAGGCTTGGTGTACTTTGTGTGGGGATCTGTGACAACTCTGTGTGTAAAATCATCCTTACACACAGAGCTGTCACAGAGGCTGCAGATCCCCCCCCCCCATACTGAGCTCCCGCTGAGGGAGAACTGTCACACGTGTCTTTGTTTACACTATGAAGGCTGTGATTGGATATAGCCATCATGAGCCCATATCCTGATCCCGTCTTGGCTGTGTCCTGTAATCACAGCCATCACAAAATCGCGCCGCTGCACAGCTTCGCGGCCACAAGCGGGCTCCCGCTCTGAGGGATGAACAGGTATGTCCACTCACAACAGCAAAGCAGTAGTTAACACCGTCTCATCCAGTCCTTATCAGTCTTCTCTACCTTTAACTGTATACTTTGTCCTTCACTGCTTCCACCCACTAACTCACTCACTGCCCAGGAGATCACCAACCACTTAAAAAAAATAATTCCTGATGAGATCTCCACTGTACAGATATCTCCCCCACTTAACACTCAATGTCCACAGGTGCACGCAATACTTCCCTCATTCAACTCTGCTACTATAGATGAGGTTGCTAAACTTTTTATAATGCCCACCTAACCACCTGCCACCTGCCCCCTGGACCCTGTTTCCTTGCAAATACTATGTTCACCCTCTGGCTCTATCATACACTCTCTAACTCACATGTTTAATCTCTCCCAACTCTCTAATTACCCCATACCCCTCATTGGATCCCACCAATCTTAACAACCTACCGTATATACTCGAGTATAAGTCGAGTTTTTCAGCACATTTTTTTGTGCTGAAAGTGCCCCCCTTGACTTATACTCGAGTCAAGCACTTTTCTGCAGCAAAAAATTTCATTTCCCGAACTGAATTTGGGGCCCCGTATCTTAGGGCCACTTGGTGCTAGGAACCCCAAATTTGGTTTTAAAACCCAGTGGAACTGGTTCCACAACATATCCAAAGATGGAGTTCCTAGCACTAAGTGGCCCCAAGAGACGGGGCCCCAAAATCGGTTCGGAAAATGTCATTCTCTGCTGCAGAAAAGTGCTTGACATTTTCTGAACCGACTTTGGGGCCCCGTATCTCAGGGCCACTTAGTGCTAGGAACCCCAAATTTGGTGTGCAAACCCAGTGGAACTGGTACCATAACATATACAAAGATGGAGTTCCTAGCACCAAGTGTCCTGAGATACGGGGCCCCAAAGCCGGTTTGGAAAATGTCATTCTCTGCTACAGAAAAGTGCTTGACATTTTCTGAACCGAATTTTGGGGCCCTATATCTCGGGGCCATTTGGAGCTAGAAACCCAAGCTTTAGATATTGTATGGTGCTAGTTCCACTGGGTTTGCACACCAAATTTGGGGTTCTTAGCACTAAGTGGCCCCAAGATACAGGGCCCCAAATTAGGTCAACTGTGTCCATCTGCAGCAATGTCATTTTGAGACCCTTTGGGTTCAGAGACCCCAAATTTTTGGCTGCAGCTAGGGGGCATCTAGGAACCCTTAACTACCGAGTTCGGGGGACCTATGGCTGCAAATGGGCACAGTGAGGCATGCAAATGGGCACAGTAAGGCTGCAAATGGGCATTGTTGACCCTCTTTTCCACTTACAGTAGTTGTGCATTTCTCACCCTCGTCTTATACTCGGGTCAATAAGTTTTTCCCATTTTTTTGTGGTAAATTAGGGCCTCGACTCATACTCGAGTATATACGTTACGTCCCATCTTCTACTCTCCTTTTCCTCCAAACTCCTTGAAAGCCTGATCTTCTCAGTGAGCTACCACCTCACTGAGAATAACCCTTTCGATCCCCTTCAGTCTTGATTTCACCATCAACACTTATGCCCCATATACATGATCAGAAATTCTGCCAGCAAAAGTCGGATGTGAGCTTTGGTCAGAAATTCCGACCGTGTGTATGCTCCATCGGACTTTTGCTGGCAGAATTCCAGCCAGCAAAAGTTGGAGAGCATGTTCTCTATTTTTCGGTTGGAACAAATTCCGACGTGCAAAATTCCTACGCATGCTCGGAAACAATTCGTCGGAAGCATTGAACTTCATTTTCTTGGCTCGTCGTAGTGTTGTACATCACCGCGTTCTGGACAGAGAACTTTTGTGTGACCGTGTGTATGCAAGCCAAGCTTGAGCGGAATTCCTTTGGAAAAAACATCCAAGTTTTTTCCGACGGAAAATCTGCTCGTGTGTAGGGGGCATAAGCAGAAACTGCTCACCTGAAACTCACAACTGATTTACTAACTGCTAAAACCAACGGTAATTCTTCTGTACTCCTACTTCTGGATCTTCTGCTGCCATTCAGTGTCTGCTAACCAACCATTCAGTGTCTGCTACCCCTCTTTGCCTCCACTGGCACTCCACTTTCCCTCCACTGGCTTCTGCTCACCCAACAAATTAAATTGAAAATTCTAATAACAACTTACAAAGCCATCCACAACTCTGCTCTCAGCTACATCACTAACCTAGTCTAACTTTTCATCTCCTCCCATGCTCACCTCCAGGATTTTTCCTGAGCCTCCCCCATTTCTGAAAACCTGTCTCTTCAGAAAATCCTATCCTGCTTCCACGTAACAATTTAATTATTAAAAATCAGCTCATACCCAACAGTTATTACTTTTTTGAATCACTTGATCCTCCCTCTTATCCCAAATACACAAAAACGTGGATTTTTGTTTGAAGGTTGTTGTCAGGATCTTGGTAGGAGACCGAGTCACTGAGAGGGCTCCCCTTGCGGCCGAGTGCAGCACAACCCTGAAGATGACACAGGGATGCGGTGCTCACAGAAGCACGGGTTGCCTGGAAGTAGGAGCCGGTGATGGAGGCTTGATAGAGCAAAGTCACTGGAGGCAACGTGCTTAAAGTCCAAGGAGGGGACCAATGGAAGTCCAATAGGAAATCAGAAGCCAGGCCAGGGGGTCAAACACAGTAAAGCAATCCGAGAATCTAAACAACAAGTCAAGGTACAGGAGACAGAGGAATGCGGAGTCCGTTAGCCAAGCCAGGGTCAGATGCAGGAAGCAGGCAGGAAGAGTCAAAAGCAAGCCGGTGGGTAAGCCAGGAGGTCCAGAGGAGTAGATAACAAGCTGGATCAGTACACAGGAGGTCAGGACAACAGGAATCACAATCACAGGAACGCAGGAAGAGCTGATGATAATCCAGCGATGTGGCACTGTCAGTGGAATGTTTAAATAAACAAGGCGCAGTATCACGTCGTACAAGCACCGTTCCGTTCATGCGTACGTACCATCGCAATGTTGTTACGCACGTGCATTCATCCGAACGTGGCGCCAGGCGTCCGCCTAGTGGAAACATTGCACATCCGTGTGCATTGATGCGCGTTAGCGCGACCTTGCCTGTGCTGGTTTGCTAATCTAGCGGGACTATGCATAGGGATGCGCCTGTTTCCCTGACAGTTGTTGGCTCAAACTTGTCTTGCATACACACGGTCACACAAATGTTGGCCAGCAATTACGAACGTGAGAACGCGGTGACGTACAACATGTACAATGAGCATATAAAAAGGAAGTTCAATAGCCAGTGCGTCACCCTTTGGGCTCCTTCTGCTAATTTCGTGTTTATCTCGTGTTAGTAGAAGTTTGGTGAGAGATGATTTGCGCTTTTCAGCCTCGTGCTTTTCAGTTAGTTTCTGCTTTTCAGTTTGTCTTTGTGGGCTCGTATCTGTTCTGCAGTGCGTGTTGTCAGTTCGTTCCTGTCTTTCAGTGCATTCTGCTTATAGTTCACTGCTGTTTTTCAGTGCCTTCTTGTCTGCTCGTTTCTGATTTTTCATTTTGTTCTTCTCAGGTCCTTTCTGATTTTCAGTGTGTTCTGTTAGTTCATTCTGACCAGCCGACCGTTTTCTAACTGTGTTACATTCTCGAGACACCCGTGCCTCCCTCACCTCCCATGCCTATTGGTACCGAGTCGGTCAATGAAGATGAACCCATGCACTTGGGCTTCACGCGTCTCTCTATGGATGAGTGAGCCTTTAGGAGGAGGGAGAGATTGTTCCTTTATTGTGGCCAGGCAGGTCATTTTTTGAAGTCTTGTCCTACCCATCCTGGGAACACCCGAACCTTGAGGTCCTGTCATGGACAGGCCTTAGGTGACGTTGTGTCATCCCCAGTTATCCAGAAGGATAAGCCCCTGGTTTCAGTCACCCTTTCTTAGGCTAAGTCGTCTATCGTGATACAGGCTCTAATTGACTCTGGGGCTGCAGGCCTGTTCATTGATGCTGCCTTTGTATCAAAGCACTCAATTCCACTGCAGAGGCGTGACACTCCACTTGTCATTAAGGGTCTTGACAGGAGACCTCTACAGCCTGCCCATATGACTCATGAGACGGTTCCATTGTCCATGGCCGTAGGGGCGCTTCACTATGAGATAATCCAATTCCAAGTTATTTCCTCACCTAAGTTTCCGCTGGTTATTGGTTATCCTTGGTTACAGAGGTAAAACCCCTCTTTTGATTGGTTCCGTGCTGAGGTTCTGTCCTGGTCACCACAATGCTTCCAGAAGGTAGCCAAGGTCCTGTGCACCTCTTCACTCTACTCCCTGGAAGAGGAGTACCATGATTTTAGCAATGCCTTTGACAAAGGTCAAGCCGGTAGTTTGCCTCCACACTGGCCGTATGATTGCGCAATTGACCTTCAACCTGGTGCCATACCCCCTCGTGGTTTAGCCTTTGTCGGTCTTGGAGGATAAAGCCATGGAGGAGTATGTTACAGATGCAGTTTCTCGAGGTTTCATCCGCAAATCCTCGTCTCCTGCTGGTGCCAGTTTCTTCTTTGTAAAGAGGAGGATTGGTGACCTTGTATGGATTATAGGGGTCTCAATCGTTTCATGATTAAGAATGTCTATCCGATTTCATTGATTACTGAGTTATTCGACCGCCTCAAGGGAGCAACGGTTTTCACAAACCTTGGTTTGAGAGAGGCTTACAATCTTGTGAGGATTAAGGAGGGCGACGAGTAGAAAACTGCGTTTAATACCAGAACAGGCCATTATGAGTACCTCTTAATGCCTTTTGGCATTGGAATTTATTAACGATGTCCTCCAATATTTGTTGCAGTTATGTGTGGTGGTTTATCTCGATGATATCTTCATATTTTCCAAGTCCCTGGAGAGCCACCACGCAGATGTCTGTCATGTGCTTCAGAAACTAAGAGAGAACAATCTCTATTGTAAACTGGAGAAGTGCGAGTTCCATCGTGGTTAAAGGTTAAATTCCTGGGCTATGTCATTTCTACTGCTGGTTTTTCGATGGACCCAGATAAACTTTCAGCAGTCCTACAGTGGCCTTGACCCGTGGGTTTACGTCCTCTGCAGCGTTTCCTTGGTTTTGTCAACTATTATCAGAAGTTTATTCATAACTTCTCGTCTCTGGTCAAGCCCCTGACTGATATGACCAGAAAGAACGATAACCCACAGAGTTGGTCTCCGGAGTCCATTAAGGTCTTTGAAAGTCTCAAGGCTACCTTTGTGTCTGCTCCTGTGTTGACACATCCTGATCCCATGTTACCTTTATCCTTGAGGTTGATGCTTCTGAGACTGGTGTTGGTGCCCTTCTGTCTCAACGTCCCACCTCTGAGAGTGCTATGCTTCCTTGTGGCTACTTTTCCAAGAAATTGTCACCTGCGGAGTGCAGTTACAAGATTGGTGACAGAGAGCTCTTGGCGATCATTTTAGCCCCGAAAGAATGGAGACATCTCCTTAAAGGTACCACTGTGCCAGTTCTCATTCTTACTGACCATAAGAATCTCACATTCTTGTCTGAGGCTAAACGCCTCTCTCCCAGAAGGGCGCAATGGGCTCTTTTCTTGTCAAGTTTCAATGACATCGTCTCATTCTTACCTGGTACTAAGACTGTAAGGGCTGATGCCTTGTCACGACAATTTTCCTCCACTTCCAAGTTGGAGTCAGTTCCGGTTCCTGTGATTCCTCCTGGTCGTATTCTGGCTATGGTTTGCACCAGTCTTTCTTCTCCTTTGGGGGACAAAATTCTTGCTGCTCAGGTCGATGCTCCTCCTGAGAAACTGTCACGTACCTGGTAGGTTGTGAGCCTGAAGTGCAGGAAAAGACCTCCCTTACAGCTCCCACTCCCGTTCCCCTGGAATGGAGACAGAGGGCCAGGAGTGAAGAGTGGTATGGGTGCCTGGCAGGATCAACAGTTGCTGAAAGTCCAGTAGTGGTGGCATCCTCTGGAGTCAGTAGTCTGAGGAGTAGGCTGAGGACAGAGACTGGAATGCAGGACTGGAACCAGGAACAACAGCAGGTAATAGCAGACTGGAAGCTGGACTGGAACAACAGCAGAAGATAGCCTGGAACACTGGACTGGAACCAGGAATAACAGCAGGTAATAGACTGGAACGCTGGACTGGAACACAGCAGAAGGTAGCCTGGAACGCTGGACTGGAACACAGCAGAAGGTAGCCTGGAACTCTGGACTGGAACCAGGAACAACAGCAGGTAATAGACTGGAACGCTGGACTGGAACACAGCAGAAGATAGCCTGGAACGCTGGGCTGGAACACAGCAGAAGGTAGCCTGGAACGCTGGACTGGAACCAGGAACAACAGCAGGTAATAGCAGACTGGAAGCTGATGAACACAGCGGAGGGTCAACAAGCCGGTGGTCAGTAACGTTCGGACAGCAGAGGTACCAGGGGTAATGCAGAGGGATGGTCAGGCAAGCCAAGAGGGTCTGGTGCAGGCAGATAGCAGGATCGTCAAACAGGAGGTCGGGTCAGATAACAGGAAACACAGATCAGATCAGGTAACACTCACAGAATGCTGTAGAGCAGACAGCGGGGATGGAGTGTGACAGGCAGGTTTAAATAGCCCGCCTGACACCAGCGGGAGTGCGCGCGCGCGTGCCTGTGCGTGACCGCACCCGTGAACGCATGCGCATGCGCAATGGGACCCGTGGCTGGGTTCCCGTGTGCCTGGGACGCCGGTTACAGGCAGGATCTTCGTGACATTGCCCCCCCCCAAGGGGCAGCCTCCGGCTGCCCCTTTGAAAACATTTCTCTGGATGAGCTGTTTTAAAGGCTTGTAACAGGTCTTCAGCATGAATATTATCCTCTGGTTCCCAAGAATTCTCCTCTGGGCCAAACCCCTTCCACTTTATTAAGAATTGATTTTGGTTACCTCTTTTCCTGTGGTCCATGATAGCCTCCACCTCGAATTCCTCTTCCCCATCTACCAGGATTGGATCAGGAGGATCCGTACTTCGACCTGGAAATGGGTTAGTAATAGATGGTTTAAGCAAGGACACGTGAAAAACTGGATGTACCTTTAGTGAATCCGGGAGTTCAAGTTCATATGCAACTTCATTAATTCTCCGTTTAACAGGGAATGGTCCAAGAAATTTGGGACCCAGTTTCTTGGAAGGGCAGGCCAACCTGAGGTTTATGGTGGACAACCATACCTGATCCCCAGGTGCAAGTAAGAGCTCACCTCGCCTCTTTTTATCGAAGGTTGCTTTGTTGTACTCCTGGGTTCTGGTCATGGTGTCCTGTAAAACTTGGTTGTTAGAGGTAAAGAAATCCAATATCTCCTGGACTGCGGGTACTGTGCATTCTGGAAGAGAGTTTGGTAAAAATGAGGGGTGGAAACCATAATTCGCAAAAAACGGAGTTTGCTTGATAGCAGAATGAATAGAATTGTTATAAGCGAATTGGTAAAACAGCAATCCAATTATCTTGGGCAAAGGAAGAAAAACAGCGCAAATATTGTTCAAGGGTCTGGTTTGTTCTTTCTGTTTGCCCATTAGTCTGGGGGTGATAAGCCGATGAAAATGAGAGTTCAATGTCCAAGGTTTTACACAAAGCCCTCCAGAATCGAGAGGTAAATTGTACCCCTTGACCTGAAACGATGTTAACTGGTACCCCATGGAGCCTGACGACCTCTTTAATGAATGCTTGTGCTGTTTCTGTAGCTGAAGGGGTACCCTTCATTGGGACAAAGTGCGCCATCTTCGACAACCGGTCCACTATGACAAAGATTGAAGTGAAGCCCCCGGCTGGGGGTAGTTCTACAATAAAATCTATTGAGAGCATTTTCCAGGGTCTATCTGGGACAGGCAGGGGTTTTAGTAGACCCCATGCCTTTGTTTTGTGCCCTTTGTTCCTAAGGCAGGTGGTACAGGACTCTACAAACTCTTTACAATCTTTGCGCAGCTGAGGCCACCAGAAGGTGCGCTGAACCAAATCAGTGGTCTTAGCCACACCGAAATGCCCAGCCAGCGCATGATCGTGGCAGAGCTCTAGTACTGGAACTCGAAGTGTTTCAGGTATAAAGATCCTACCCTCATGCCACAATAACCCATCCTTAACCTGTAGCTCTGTCTTAATGGAAGATTCTATTTCTGCGGAGACCTGTTTAATCTGGGAAAGCAGGTTTCCCTGAAGTAGAAGAAAGTTCCCTGGAGACAAAATGGTGTCTGGAGGGGAAATCTCTTGAGGTTTGTGAAACATCCTAGACAGGGCGTCAGGTTTGGTATTCTTGGAGCCAGGACGGTAAGTGACATGGAAGGAGAACCTGGAGAAAAAGAGAGCCCACCTGGCCTGACGTGGTTTCAACCTCTTTGCAGACCTCAAATACTCCAGGTTCTTATGATCTGTAAAGATTAAAACTGGATGAGCGGCACCCTCCAACAGATAGCGCCACTCCTCCAATGCTGACTTGATTGCCAACAACTCTCTGTCACCTACATCATAATTTCTCTCTGCCGTGGATAATTTACGAGAAAAGAAAGCCACAGGATGCAGCAGGGCTTTGGTTCCCTGTCTTTGGGATAATACTGCTCCTACAGCAATTTCAGTTGCATCCACTTCTAGAATAAATGGCAGAGAGGAATCTGGATGCTTCAGTACAGAGGCGGAGGTAAAAAGGCCCTTGAGAGTCTCAAAAGCCTTTTGAGTAGGGATGAGCCGAACACCCCCCTGTTCGGTTCGCACCAGAACATGCGAACAGGAAAAAAGTTCGTTCGAACACGCGAACACCGTTAAAGTCTATGGGACACGAACATGAATAATCAAAAGTGCTAATTTTAAAGGCTAATATGCAAGTTATTGTCATAAAAAGTGTTTGGGGACCTGGGTCCTGCCCCAGGGGACATGGATCAATGCAAAAAAAAGTTTTAAAAACGGCCGTTTTTTCAGGAGCAGTGATTTTAATAATGCTTAAAGTCAAACAATAAAAGTGTAATATCCCTTTAAATTTCATACCTGGGGGGTGTCTATAGTATGCCTGTAAAGGGGCATGTTTCCTGTGTTTAGAATAGGGATGAGCCGAACACCCCCCTGTTCGGTTCGCATCAGAACATGCGAACAGGAAAAAAGTTCGTTCGAACATGCGAACACCGTTAAAGTCTATGGGACACGAACATGAATAATCAAAAGTGCTAATTTTCAAGGCTTATATGCAAGTTATTGTCATAAAAAGTGTTTGGGGACCTGGGTCCTGCCCCAGGGGACATGGATCAATGCAAAAAAAAGTTTTAAAAACGGCCGTTTTTTCAGGAGCAGTGATTTTAATAATGCTTAAAGTCAAACAATAAAAGTGTAATATCCCTTTAAATTTCGTACCTGGGGGGTGTCTATAGTGTGCCTGTAAAGGGGCGCATGTTTCCTGTGTTTAGAACAGTCTGACAGCAAAATGACATTTTGAAGGAAAAAACTCATTTAAAACTACCCGCGGCTATTGCATTGCCGACAATACACATAGAAGTTCATTGATAAAAACGGCATGGGAATTCTCCAAAGGGGAACCCCGAACCAAAATTAAAAAAAAAAAAATGACGTGGGGGTCCCCCTAAATTCCATACCAGGCCCTTCAGGTCTGGTATGGATATTAAGGGGAACCCCGGCCAAAATTAAAAAAAAAAAATGACGTGGGGTTCCCCCTAAATTCCATACCAGACCCTTCAGGTCTGGTATGGATTTTAAGGGGAACCCCGCGCCAAAAAAAAAAAAAAAAAACGGCGTGGGGTCCCCCCAAAAATCCATACCAGACCCTTATCCGAGCACGCAACCTGGCAGGCCGCAGGAAAAGAGGGGGGGACGAGAGTGCGGCCCCCCCTCCCTCCTGAACCGTACCAGGCCACATGCCCTCAACATTGGGAGGGTGCTTTGGGGTAGCCCCCCAAAACACCTTGTCCCCATGTTGATGAGGACAAGGGCCTCATCCCCACAACCCTGGCCGGTGGTTGTGGGGGTCTGCGGGCGGGGGGCTTATCGGAATCTGGAAGCCCCCTTTAACAAGGTGACCCCCAGATCCCGGCCCCCCCCCTGTGTGAAATGGTAAGGGGGTACATAAGTACCCCTACCATTTCACGAAAAAAGTGTCAAAAATGTTAAAAATGACAAGAGACAGTTTTTGACAATTCCTTTATTTAAATGCTTCTTCTTTCTTCTATCTTGCTTCATCTTCTGGTTCTTCTGGCTCTTCTGGTTCTTCTGGTTCTTCCTCCGGCGTTCTCGTCCAGCATCTCCTCCGCGGCGTCTTCTGTCTTCTTCTCCTCGGGCTGCTCCGCACCCATGGCATGGGGGGGAGGCTCCCGCTCTTCTCTTCTTCTCTTCTTCTTTTCTTCTTTTCTTCTCTTCTTCTCTTCTTCTTCATTTTCTTCTCCGGGCCGCTCCGCAATCCATGCTGGCATGGAGGGAGGCTCCCGCTGTGTGACGGCGCTCCTCGTCTGACAGTTCTTAAATAACGGGGGGGCGGGGCCACCCGGTGACCCCGCCCCCCTCTGACGCACGGTGACTTGACGGGACTTCCCTGTGACGTCACGGGGAATGCCACAGGGAAGTCCCGTCAAGTCACCGTGCGTCAGAGGGGGGCGGGGTCACCGGGTGGCCCCGCCCCCCCGTTATTTAAGAACTGTCAGACGAGGAGCGCCGTCACACAGCGGGAGCCTCCCTCCATGCCAGCATGGATTGCGGAGCGGCCCGGAGAAGAAAATGAAGAAGAAGAGAAGAAGAGAAGAAAAGAAGAAGAGAAGAGCGGGAGCCTCCCCCCCATGCCATGGGTGCGGAGCGGCCCGAGGAGAAGAAGACAGAAGACGCCGCGGAGGAGATGCTGGACGAGAACGCCGGAGGAAGAACCAGAAGAACCAGAAGAGCCAGAAGAACCAGAAGATGAAGCAAGAAGCATTTAAATAAAGGAATTGTCAAAAACTGTCTCTTGTCATTTTTAACATTTTTGACACTTTTTTCGTGAAATGGTAGGGGTACTTATGTACCCCCTTACCATTTCACACAGGGGGGGGCCGGGATCTGGGGGTCACCTTGTTAAAGGGGGCTTCCAGATTCCGATAAGCCCCCCGCCCGCAGACCCCCACAACCACCGGCCAGGGTTGTGGGGATGAGGCCCTTGTCCTCATCAACATGGGGACAAGGTGTTTTGGGGGGCTACCCCAAAGCACCCTCCCAATGTTGAGGGCATGTGGCCTGGTACGGTTCAGGAGGGAGGGGGGGCCGCACTCTTGTCCCCCCCTCTTTTCCTGCGGCCTGCCAGGTTGCGTGCTCGGATAAGGGTCTGGTATGGATTTTTGGGGGGACCCCACGCCGTTTTTTTTTTTTTTTTGGCGCGGGGTTCCCCTTAAAATCCATACCAGACCTGAAGGGTCTGGTATGGAATTTAGGGGGAACCCCACGTCATTTTTTTTTTTAAATTTTGGCCGGGGTTCCCCTTAATATCCATACCAGACCTGAAGGGCCTGGTATGGAATTTAGGGGGACCCCCACGTCATTTTTTTTTTAAAATTTTGGTTCGGGGTTCCCCTTTGGGGAATTCCCATGCCGTTTTTATCAATGAACTTCTATGTGTATTGTCGGCAATGCAATAGCCGCGGGTAGTTTTAAATGAGTTTTTTCCTTCAAAATGTCATTTTGCTGTCAGACTGTTCTAAACACAGGAAACATGCGCCCCTTTACAGGCACACTATAGACACCCCCCAGGTACGAAATTTAAAGGGATATTACACTTTTATTGATTGACTTTAAGTATTATTAAAATCACTGCTCCTGAAAAAACGGCCGTTTTTAAAACTTTTTTTTGCATTGATCCATGTCCCCTGGGGCAGGACCCAGGTCCCCAAACACTTTTTATGACAATAACTTGCATATTAGCCTTTAAAATTAGCACTTTTGATTTCTCCCATAGACTTTTAAAGGGTGTTCCGCGGCATTCGAATTTGCCGCGAACACCCCAAATTGTTCGCTGTTCGGTAAACTTGCAAACAGCCAATGTTCGAGTCGAACATGAGTTCGACTCGAACTCGAAGCTCATCCCTAGTTTAGAACAGTCTGACAGCAAAATGACATTTTGAAGGAAAAAACTCATTTAAAACTACCCGCGGCTATTGCATTGCCGACAATACACATAGAAATTCATTGATAAAAACGGCATGGGAATTCCCCAAAGGGGAACCCCGAACCAAAATTAAAAAAAAAAAATGACGTGAGAGTCCCCCTAAATTCCATACCAGGCCCTTCAGGTCTGGTATGGATTTTAAGGGGAACCCCGCGCCAAAAAAAAAAAAAAAACGGCGTGGGGTCCCCCCAAAAATCCATACCAGACCCTTATCCGAGCACGCAACCTGGCAGGCCGCAGGAAAAGAGGGGGGACGAGAGTGCGGCCCCCCCCCCCTCCTGAACCGTACCAGGCCACATGCCCTCAACATTGGGAGGGTGCTTTGGGGTAGCCCCCCAAAACACCTTGTCCCCATGTTGATGAGGACAAGGGCCTCATCCCCACAACCCTGGCCGGTGGTTGTGGGGGTCTGCGGGCGGGGGGCTTATCGGAATCTGGAAGCCCCCTTTAACAAGGGGACCCCCAGATCCCGACCCCCCCCCTGTGTGAAATGGTAAGGCCTACCATTTCACTAAAAAACTGTCAAAAATGTTAAAAATGACAAGAGACAGTTTTTGACAATTCCTTTATTTAAATACTTCTTCTTTCTTCTATCTTCCTTCATCTTCTGGTTCTTCTGGTTCTTCTGGCTCTTCTGGTTCTTCCTCCGGCGTTCTCGTCCAGCATCTCCTCCGCGGCGTCTTCTATCTTCTTCTCCTCGGGCCGCTCCGCACCCATGGCATGGGGGGAGGCTCCCGCTCTTCTCTTCTTCTTCATCTTCTTCTCTTCTTCTCTTCTTCTCTTCTTCATTTTCTTCTCCGGGCCGCTCCGCATCCATGCTGGCATGAAGGGAGGCTCCCGCTGTGTGACGGCGCTCCTCGTCTGACAGTTCTTAAATAACGGGGGGTGGGGCCACCCGGTGACCCCGCCCCCCTCTGACGCACGGGACATGACGGGACTTCCCTGTGGCATTCCCCGTGACGTCACAGGGAAGTCCCGTCAAGTCACCGTGCGTCAGAGGGGGGCGGGGTCACCGGGTGGCCCCGCCCCCCGTTATTTAAGAACTGTCAGACGAGGAGCGCCGTCACACAGCGGGAGCCTCCCGCCATGCTAGCATGTGTGAGGAGCGGCCCGGAGAAGAAAATGAAGAAGAGAAGAAAAGAAGAAGAGAAGAAGATGAAGAAGAAGAGAAGAGCGGGAGCCTCCCCCCATGCCATGGGTGCGGAGCGGCCCGAGGAGAAGAAGATAGAAGACGCTGCGGAGGAGATGCTGGACGAGAACGCCGGAGGAAGAACCAGAAGAGCCAGAAGAACCAGAAGATGAAGGAAGATAGAAGAAAGAAGAAGTATTTAAATAAAGGAATTGTCAAAAACTGTCTCTTGTCATTTTTAACATTTTTGACAGTTTTTTAGTGAAATGGTAGGGGTACTTTTGTACCCCCTTACCATTTCACACAGGGGGGGGCCGGGATCTGGGGGTCCCCTTGTTAAAGGGGGCTTCCAGATTCCGATAAGCCCCCCGCCCGCAGACCCCCACAACCACCGGCCAGGGTTGTGGGGATGAGGCCCTTGTCCTCATCAACATGGGGACAAGGTGTTTTGGGGGGCTACCACAAAGCACCCTCCCAATGTTGAGGGCATGTGGCCTGGTACGGTTCAGGAGGGGGGGGCCGCACTCTCGTCCCCCCCTCTTTTCCTGCGGCCTGCCAGGTTGCGTGCTCGGATAAGGGTCTGGTATGGATTTTTGGGGGGACCCCACGCCGTTTTTTTTTTTTTTTTTTTGGCGCGGGGTTCCCCTTAAAATCCATACCAGACCTGAAGGGTCTGGTATGGAATTTAGGGGGAACCCCACGTCATTTTTTTTTTTTAATTTTGGCCGGGGTTCCCCTTAATATCCATACCAGACCTGAAGGGCCTGGTATGGAATTTAGGGGGACTCCCACGTCATTTTTTTTTTTTAATTTTGGTTCGGGGTTCCCCTTTGGGGAATTCCCATGCCGTTTTTATCAATGAACTTCTATGTGTATTGTCGGCAATGCAATAGCCGCGGGTAGTTTTAAATTAGTTTTTTCCTTCAAAATGTCATTTTGCTGTCAGACTGTTCTAAACACAGGAAACATGCGCCCCTTTACAGGCATACTATAGACACCCCCCAGGTACGAAATTTAAAGGGATATTACACTTTTATTGTTTGACTTTAAGCATTATTAAAATCACTGCTCCTGAAAAAACGTCCGTTTTTAAAACTTTTTTTTGCATTGATCCATGTCCCCTGGGGCAGGACCTGGGTCCCCAAACATTTTTTATGACAATAACTTGCATATTAGCCTTTAAAATTAGCACTTTTGATTTCTCCCATAGACTTTTAAAGGGTGTTCCGCGGCATTCGAATTTGCCGCGAACACCCCAAATTGTTCGCTGTTCGGCGAACTTGCGAACAGCCAATGTTCGAGTCGAACATGAGTTCGACTCGAACTCGAAGCTCATCCCTACTTTTGAGCCTCGGCCGACCAGTGGAAGCGTGTACCCTGTTTGGTAAGCTGTGTGATGGGTGCAATGATGGCTGAGAACCCCTTAATAAATTTGCGGTAAAAATTAGCGAATCCAACAAATCGCTGGATTCCTTTCTTATCAGTCGGGACTGGCCAATCTAGAACAGCCGTGACCTTCTGGGGGTCCATTTTGATGCCCTTACTGGAGATGACTAACCCTAAAAATGGAATACTTTCCTGTTCGAATTCACATTTTTCAGCCTTTGCATATAGACCGTGTTGTCGAAGTCGGCCCAATACACTTCTGACGTGCCTGCGATGGGATTCAAGGGAACAAGAGAAAATCAATATGTCGTCTAAATAGACGATGACAAACAGGTCTAGAAAGTCACGTAACACATCATTAATAAAGTATTGAAATGTGGCAGGGGCATTACACAGGCCCGAAAGGCATCACGAGGTACTCAAAATGTCCATAACGGGTACGAAAAGCGGTCTTCCATTCGTCTCCATCCCTGATACGAACTAAATTGTAGGCCCCACGGAGATCAAGTTTGGTGAATATGGTAGCCGTCCCCAGTCTCTGAAACAACTCTGGTACTAAGGGGAGAGGGTACCGATTCTTCACAGTAATTTTGTTTAGTTCGCGATAATCCACACACGGCCTGAGGGTTTTATCTTTTTTCTGCACGAAGAAGATGCCTGCACCTGCGGGGGACGTGGATGGACGGATGAAGCCTCTTTTGAGGTTTTCGTCAATGTATTCCTTCAATGCCCCTTGCTCCACCTCAGTCAGGGGAAATATTCTTCCAAAAGGAATTTCTGCACCAGGAAGTAACTCAATGGGACAGTCATAGGCCCGGTGAGGGGGTAACACCTCTGCCCTCTGTTTACTGAATACGTCCAAGAAATCATGATAGGCGGAAGGAATGGATTGAAGTAGACTAGGATCTGTATCTAGGCATAACAGAGTAGAGTTCTCCTGGATGTTCTGGGTTCTGCAGAACTGTTGGCAGTACGGAGAGGGAAAGGTCACCTCACCCGTGATCCAATTTATGTCCGGATTATGGGCCTGTAACCATGGCATGCCGAGTATTATGGGGAACAGGGGTGAAGCAATAATGTCCAGGCGCAGCTGTTCCTGATGGACGTTGGAAACGAAAACGGGTATTGGCATAGTCTCTTGGGTGACAGGTCCAGACTTGATAGCGGTCCCATCAGCTAGATGGATAGAAAGTCCATGGGCTTTAGGTGACAAGGGTATTTGGTGTTGGATGGCAAAACGAGAATCCATGAAACAGCTGCAAGCTCCTGAGTCAATAATGGCGGTGATTTGTAGATCCTTCCCTGGAAGCTGTAGCAGAAGAGGAAGAGCAAGGTGAGTGGTATTTTTAACCAGAGATGTCACATAGTCAGTAGATAGGGATAAACACTTACGAAGTTTGAGGGGACAGTTCCTGACATAGTGCCTGGGTTCCCCACAATACAGGCACAAGTTATTTACTCGACGACGTTGTCGTTCCTCTGGGGTGAGTGAAGGCCGCAGGACTCCTAATTGCATTGGCTCAGGTAAGTTAAGCGTGGAGGTAGGTGGTGTTGATGATGGGTGATGGGGAACCTTAGGGGTAACCCAAGTTGGACGAGAAGACCCCATAGCTTTCTCAGACCTGCGCTCTCGCAGGCGTCGATCGATCTGGATAGCTAGATCGATTAAAGCATTTAAAGTCTGTGGTGTACCCACCCTGGCCAGTTCATCCTTCAGAGGATCAGAAAGTCCCAACCGAAATTGATAACGGAGAGCCACATCGTTCCAATTAGTATCCGCACTCCACTTCCTGAATTCAGCCACATAATCCTCTGCTGCTCTGCGACCTTGTTGAAGGGTGTGTAGAGCCGCCTCTGCAGTTACAGATAGCTGGGGGTCATCATATAACTGGCCTAGTGCGTCAAAGAAAGTGGAGAGGTTGGTCAGAGATATGTCCTTTTGCTCTAAGAGGCGATGGGCCCAGGTTTGGGGGTCACCAGAGAGTAGAGAAATTACGTAGCCCACCTTTGTAGCCTCCAGGGAAAAGGTACGTGGCTGAAGAGCAAAAAATAGTTCGCAGGAGTTGCGGAAGGCTCTGAACTTATGGCGATTTCCAAAGAAACGTTCAGGTGTGGGAACCTTAGGTTCCGGAGGGAGCATCACCACCGTTGAGGAAGGCCCAACTGAAGGAGCAGGAGCAGAGGAAGCTCCCTGGGTCCCAATGGGGTTGGACAGGGTTAACACTTGTTCCTCCAGTCTGGTGTATCCTTGCTGCAGATTTTTGACTGCTTCAGTCAATCCTGCCAGGTGTGCACAGAGTTCCTCCATGGGAGACGTTCCCTGCTCAGACTCAGACATGGCTGTCTGCTACTGTCACGTACCTGGTAGGTTGTGAGCCTGAAGTGCAGGAAAAGACCTCCCTTACAGCTCCCACTCCCGTTCCCCTGGAATGGAGACAGAGGGCCAGGAGTGAAGAGTGGTATGGGTGCCTGGCAGGATCAACAGTTGCTGAAAGTCCAGTAGTGGTGGCACCCTCTGGAGTCAGTAGTCTGAGGAGTAGGCTGAGGACAGAGACTGGAATGCAGGACTGGAACCAGGAACAACAGCAGGTAATAGCAGACTGGAAGCTGGACTGGAACAACAGCAGAAGATAGCCTGGAACACTGGACTGGAACCAGGAACAACAGCAGGTAATAGACTGGAACGCTGGACTGGAACACAGCAGAAGGTAGCCTGGAACGCTGGACTGGAACACAGCAGAAGGTAGCCTGGAACTCTGGACTGGAACCAGGAACAACAGCAGGTAATAGACTGGAACGCTGGACTGGAACACAGCAGAAGATAGCCTGGAACACTGGGCTGGAACACAGCAGAAGGTAGCCTGGAACGCTGGACTGGAACCAGGAACAACAGCAGGTAATAGCAGACTGGAAGCTGATGAACACAGCGGAGGGTCAACAAGCCGGTGGTCAGTAACGTTCGGGCAGCAGAGGTACCAGGGGTAATGCAGAGGGATGGTCAGGCAAGCCAAGAGGGTCTGGTGCAGGCAGATAGCAGGATCGTCAAACAGGAAGCCGGGTCAGATAACAGGAAACACAGATCAGATCAGGTAACACTCACAGAACGCTGTAGAGCAGACAGCGGGGATGGAGTGTGACAGGCAGGTTTAAATAGCCCGCCTGACACCAGCGGGAGTGCACGCGCGCGTGCCCGTGCGTGACCGCACCCGTGAACGCACGCGCATGCGCAATGGGACCCGTGGCCGGGTTCCCGTGCGCCTGGGACGCCGGTTACTGGCAGGATCTTCGTGACAGAAACCTTGTGAACGTTGCTTTGTCACTGAGTGTCTCCATACTGCCTTGCTCCAGACTTACCATTCTCCCAAGGCAGCTGTCCACCCTGGGAAGAATCAACTCGTTTGGGCCATTTCCCATCAGTTCTGGTGTCCTAGTCTACGTGTTGATCTAACTGCCTTCGTTTCTGCCTGTTCCATGTGTCCTCAGAGTAGGACTCCATGACACCTTCCAGTGGGCCTCCTACAACCCATACCCACTGGAGAGAGGCCCTGGACCCACCTGCCTATGGATTTCATTGTGCAGTTGCCCAACTCCCAAGGCAACAATGTTATCCTTATGGTGGTTGACCGGTTCTCAAAGATGTGTAGTTGTATTCCACTTAAGAAGTTGCCTACCTCTAAGGAACTGGCTTCCATTTTTGCTTGGGAGATCTTTCGCTTACATGGGCTACCCAAGGTTATTGTCTCAGACAGGGGAAGTCAGTTTGTCTCCCAGTTCTGGTGAGCCTTTTGTGCACAGTTGGGAATTCAGCTTGCTTTCTCCTCTGCGTATCACTCGCAGTCTAATGGGGCTGCAGAGCAAGCCAATCAGTCCTTGGAGCAATTCCTACATTGCTATATTTCTGACCATCATAACAACTGGTCAGACCTATTACCATGGGCAGAGTTTGCTCACAACAGTGCCTTGAATTCTGCCTCCCGATTGTCTCAGTTTATGGCGAATTATGGTTTCCAAACTTCCATGTTGCCTGACTCGTTTGTTCCACAGAGTATTCCTGCATTAGAGGAGCATCTCTGTGATCTTCGTTTCACTTGGGCACAAGTCCAGGAGGTTTTGCGTCATGCTAATGATAGCTACAGACTCCACGCTGACCAGAGACGCCTGCCTGCACCTTCCTACCTGGTTGGGGACAAGGTCTGGCTGTCATCTCGCAACCTCCGACTTCGTGTTCCCTCACTGAATTTCGCACCTTCTGTTTATTGGGCCTTTCTGTATCCTTCGTAGGATTAACCCAGTGGCTTACACGTTGGACCTTCTTCCTAATATGTGCATCTCAAATGTGTTTCAGGTCTCCTTTTTGAAACCGTTGGTCTGCAACCGATTTACCACCTCTGTGCCACGTCCTCACCCTATACAGGTTGAGAACCATGAGGAGTATGAGGTGCAATCCATTGTTGACTCCCGTAGGTTTCGTGGGTGCATACAGTACCTGGTGCATTGGAAGGGGTGCAGTCCGGAGAACGCTCCTGGGTCTCATCCTCGGACGTACATGCCCCTGTCCTCCTCTGCGATTTCCATAGATTTTCCCCTCAAGCCCGGTGGTCCTCCGAGGGGCAGGGGTTGTTGAGGATGGGGTACTGTCAGGGCTGGCTCAGCCCTTCCTTCTCTGGACTGGCCGCTCAGCTGTCGGCTAATTGCCAACTCTCTTCTCTCGCCACAGTTACCCAGCTGTTGCTGATCCTGCTTGTCTGACCTGCCTACTTAAAGCTGTCCAGCTCACTTCATCTCTTTCTTCGCCTTGGTCACAGCACAAGAAAACATCTCCTGCATTCCTGTTTAAACTGGCTTTGCTGACATCCCTTCTGGCTCCTTTGCCTGCTTGCTGTTCCACTACTTGGATCCCTGACTTCTGGCCTGGCTGATTACCTGATCCAGTTACTGAACTCTGGCTATGCTTTGACAACGCTTACTCTATTTACCTTTTTATTTTTATTAATAAACAAGTGTGATTAAACTGTACTTCTGTCTTGGTCTGATTCATGGTTTCTGACAGGTGTCGGCGACGTATGAATTTTTGTATCTGGACGTGGGGAAGTATGGCCCTACGTTGGATGGAGGAGTCATCACCAAGACTGAATTCTTCAGGTGTCTCCAGACTGGCAGCTTGGGCTAGCCACCTCCAGCAGACAACGTGGCGGTCCTCCCATTTGTGTTTGTGGCAGATGAGGCATTTGCGCTGGGCGACAATCTGATGCGGCCGTTCCCAGTGAGGACCCTCACCCCAGACCAGAGGGTTTTTAACTACCGACGCCTTTGGCATAATGGCCAGCCGGTTCCAGCTATTCCTAACATCAATAAATATGGCCGAATACAAACCTAACAAATTTAACCATATTATTCTGTGCTGCTGCATTTTGCATAATTATTTGAAAAAAAATGCAGCCAACTATCTGGCCTCAGTTGTGACTGAGGCCAGATCAACGGAAAAGATCATGACAGCTCTTGAAGCTGGCCATTCTGGCTTGCCCCCCCCAAAGTGCCTGTGAAGTACAGCAAAGATATCTTGAGTAGTTCATGGGTAGGGGGCAATTGATATGCCAGATAATGTTTAAAAGCTATTTAAAATACATTTTTTGTGAAAAACTGAACTCATATTTAATTTTATTTACTGCTTGTGTTTCTTATCTGTCTCCTAGGCTCTCCAATGGCCTTTTATTTTTGTCCATTTTCATCAATAGTGCAAACATATCCTTTTTGATACATGAGGTGACAATCTCTTCTTCAGCTAACTATTATGTTCTGTTGTGCTACGGGTCTGCTACACACACACACACAATGTTTTTGTTTTTAACTACTAGCTGCCCGCCCACTGTCATATGACGGCAGGACGAGGCAGCTGTTGTTCTGGGCGGACGTCATATGAAGTGATCGCCCTCCCGAGCCACTAGGGGGCGAGCGCGCGCCACCGGCGGTGCGAGCGCATGCCTGCCGCGTCGCTCAGGACCCGATGCGCATGCCCGTCGGCCGCGATGTCCACCGGGCATCCGCAATTGCCGGGTAACAGAGCAGGACCGTGGATCTGTGTGTGTAAACACACAGATCCATGTCCTGTCAGAGGAGAGGAGACCAATGATGTGTCCCTTGTACATAGGGACACCGATCGGTCACCTCCCCCAGTCAGTCCCCTCCTCCCACAGTTAGAATCACTCCCCTAGGACACACGTTAACCCCTCGATCATCCCCTAGTGTTAACCCCTTCCCTGCCAGTCACATTTGTACAGTAATCAATACATTTTTATAGCACGGATCGCTGTATAAATGTAAATGGTCCCAAAAATGTGTCAAAAGTGTCCGATATGTCCTCCGCAATATCGCAGTCACAATAAAAATCGCAGATCGCTGCCATTACTAGTAAAACAAAATAAATAATAAAAATGCTATAAATCTATCCCCTATTTTGTAGACGCTGAAACCTTTGCGCAAACCAATCAATATACGCTTATTGCGATTTTTTTTACCAAAAATATGTAGAAATATATATATCAGCCTAAACTGAGGAAAAATTTTGTTTTAAAAAAAATAAAAATTGAATATTTATTATAGCAAAAAGTAAAAAATATTGTGTTTTTTCAAACTTGTCCCTCTTCTTTTGTTTATAGCGCAATAAATAAAAAACGCAGAGGTGATCAAATACCACCAAAAGAAAGCTCTCTTTGTGGGGAAAAAAATGATAAAAATCTTATTAGGGTGCAGTGTTGCATGGCCGCGCAATTGTCATTCAAAGTGCAACAGCGCTGAAAGCTGAAAAATGGCTTGGGCAGGAAGGGGGTGAAAGTGCACTGTATTGAGGTGGTTAAAGTATGTAATGCATTAACGATAAAAAAAAAATCATCCTTTTAAACTCCATGAATTAATTGCTTGTAGTCCCTAAAATGGCCTTATTTTGGCAAATTTTTACAGCACAGTGGGGGTTATTTACTACTGTAAAGGCAAATCCACTTTCACTACAAGTGCACTGAAAGTGCACTTGTTGTGCAAAAATGGATTTTCCTTTAGTAAATCCCCCCCATTGTCCCTGTAACTACATTGTCCCTGTAACTACAAAAAAAATGGTATTGAGCATTTAAAGAAGAAGCCACACATTGTTGAGTATAGAACATTTTACTCCAAGCACATTCACATTTGCGTTATAAAAGGTTTTTTAAACAAACCAACATCTTTGGTGTATAACATGTATGTTTGACAGTAGATATAGCCTTTTTTTGTGGCTAAATAGGCATGTTTAAAACCATAACATCAACATCCCCAACTCAGGAACTTACAAAGTTCAACTTTGATAAAGTGAAGGCTATATGAGACTTTAGTATGACAAAACTGTGTTGATCTTGCCTTCATTAGATGGGGTGATCTCACCCCTGTAAAAGCCAAATTTTGAAGATGCACACAAATTGGGACTCTAAATGTGGATTTCCATCATGATCCCATGTCTAAAATGTGTGTCTTTTCCCTTTTCTATTTTTATAAAGCCACAAAACACAGTGTGTCAACATGTGCTATCTGCCATCATGGGATATCAATATAAGTGTTTTGTGGGTGCAACCCCTTCCTCGCAACTAAAGTAGATGAGAGGAAGGGGTTGTCCACACCCCCGAAACACTTCCATTGATCCCCCATGATGTGAGCTAGCACATGTTAACACACTGGGTCTTATTTTAGAAAGTTGGATGAAGTATAATGACTGAGCTTAGGACAGGTGTAAAGGTATGCAGCCCCCCTAAAGAAACTCCCCAAGGTGTTTCGGAATTAGATATATATGTATGAATGGGGTAATGGCGCTCCCTGAAGTGTAATTGGGCAGGTGAGTAATATAGGGTACCAATAGTAATTGGAATCGATATACAAACTTCACGGCGAGTAGCCCCACCTGGGTGAGTTGTACAAATAAATAAATACCAAACAACCATGGAGTAACAAATGTCCCTCCACGTTCGTGAGTGTGCAAATAGAGGATATAGAAATTACTAAGACTTTGAAATTAATATGAAAAATATTAGTGATTGTGTTGGTAGAAAGGCCTATCCTATTTAAACATACATTCCATGTGGGTGCAACCGTGAATGGTGCCTAATTAAGTATGTCAATCATATGCGTGTGCACACTCCAACCATATGTAATACTATGCCTGTGCCTAAAACAAGTGTTGATACCTCAAATGAACATAGGTACCAATAAACCTATAAGTATCTATAGAGTTAAAAGCCTAAATATATGTTAATTGAGCACCCAAACACACATTAGAAACAAAATCATATAAACCTTAATTAATATTTAATCACTTTAAAAGTGTTTGTGAGCAATCCCCAAATATTAGCCAGTCCGTAATTGTGGAAAATGTCTTCATTGCGATGAAGAAGCAACCCAGAAGTAAAAATGAAAATAACTTTAAGTTGTGACTTGAGTGTATTCAACGTCCTTGGTGACTTAGTGCTCCCCCTCAAGGATCCCCACTCACCAGATCCATTCACCCCAAAGGGGTAATTCGCATATAGATGTAATCTTTATGATCTCCCTGCCGGCATGGTGGATGGATTTCCCAGGAAGGTCCTCAGCATGTATAGGGTGATGAAGCTTAGTCACTCATGTAGAAAGAAAGAGGAATGGTGGACTCCCATAGTGTAGTAGTAAAAATATATTTATTCCAACATAAAAAACTTTCAGTTAAAAAACTACAGTCTAGGTCAGCTGGCTATATTAGTAAACAGCAAAAAATTATTTTAAAATTATATAGGCATAACATAGGCCTAGGTAGCAGCCTAGACTGTGCCTAGCACAACCGCTCTCGTAACTAGAAAATTTCCCGGCCGGGTGGAAGTATACCGAGCGTTTGCACTCCACCTGCGTTCCACCAGCCTACCCGGGCTACCCGGCCGGGAAATTTTCTAGTTACGAGAGCGGTTGTGCTAGGCACAGTCTAGGCTGCTACCTAGGCCTATGTTATGCCTATATAATTTTAAAACAATTTTTTGCTGTTTACTACTATAGCCAGCTGACCTGGACTGTAGTTTTTTAACTGAAAGTTTTTTATGTTGGAACAAATATATTTTTACTACTACACTATGGGAGTCCACCATTCCTCTTTCTTTCTACATGAGTGACTAAGCTTCATCACCCTATACATGCTGAGGACCTTCCTGGGAAATCCATCCACCACGCCGGCAGGGAGATCGTAAAGATTACATCTATATGCGAATTACCCCTTTGGGGTGAATGGATCTGGTGAGTGGGGATCCTTGAGGGGGAGCACTAAGTCACCAAGGACGTTGAATACACTCAAGTCACAACTTAAAGTTTTTTTCATTTTTACTTCTGGGTTGCTTCTTCATCGCAATGAAGACATTTTTCACAATTACGGACTGGCTAATATTTGGGGACTGCTCACAAACACTTTTTAAGTGATTAAATATTAATTAAGGTTTATATGATTTTGTTTAATGCAATTTGTTTAATGCATATGTTTGAGGATTCATAATTTGGCAGAAGCCTAATGTGTGTTTGGGTGCTCAATTAACATATATTTAGGCTTTTAACTGTATAGATACTTATAGGTTTATTGGTACCTATGTTCATTTGAGATATCAACACTTGTTTTAGGCACAGGCATAGTATTACATATGGTTGGAGTGTGCACACGCATATGATTGACATACTTAATTAGGCACCATTCACGGTTGCACCCACATGGAATGTATGTTTAAATAGGGTAGGCATTTCTACCAACACAATCACTAATATTTTTCATATTAATTTCAAAGTCTTAGTAATTTCTATATCCTCTATTTGCACACTCACGAACGTGGAGGGAGATTTGTCACTCCACAGTTGTTTGGTATTTATTTATTTATACAACTCACCCAGGTGGGGCTACTCGCCGTGAAGTTTGTATATCGATTCCAATTACTATTGGTACCCTATATTACTCACCTGCCCAATTACACTTCAAGGAGCGCCATTACCCCATTCATACATATATATCTTATTTCAGAAAGGACAATCCACTTTGCCCTACAAGTGCATTTGCATTGCATTTGTAGTGCAAAGTGTTTTGGCTTTTTTGAAATAAGCCACAGTCTGTCAACATGTGCTAGATCCCATCATGGGGGATCAATGGACGTGTTTCGGGGGGCAACCCCTTCCTCTCATCTACTTTAGTTGTGAGGAAGGGGTTGCACCCACAAAACGCATACATTGATATCCCATAATGGCAGATAGCACATGTTGACACACTGTGTGCATTTTCAAAATTTGGCTTTGCAATTACTTTAAAATTTTTATAAAAAGATAAACAATAACGACAACATTTCATTTTTTTTGTTTTTAGATTTTGGCTAAAACATCAACATTTTTTCAACATCATTGATGTTTTCCTTGACCTTCTCTAAATCCTGATTGCACACCATTATTTTGCTGATGAGGACTTGTGCACTTGCACTGTTGAAGTGAGTTTCTTCTTCCACAACATCCACGTCACCTAAAAATTAAAAAAAAACACCATGTATTATAAATATGCAGGCATACATCTACTACCTGAAGCTGTGGTCTCAGACACTGTTGTGGTCACCATTTCGACTACTTCCTGAACCTCGGAATCCACATCCTCAGGTTGTGTGCTGAGTTGTCCCCCTTCTTCATTAGGTGTGGGGTTTGTGGTGTCCTCATATGTCTCGATTCTTTTCTCCCCTATGTGAATACAAAAAAAGGTATACTTAGCAGACAGATATTTGAGGCGAGAAATAGTAATATGAAACATTGCTTGGAAGTGTCATCCAATTGTCTGTTTTGTCAGAGTTCCAAGCTGAAACATGATTTTTTTTCCCTTTCAAAAGCTGGAATACTTACCTGTTTTGTGCAAGTTTCACACATGGAGAGACGCCTATGTGACAGACCTACCCGGGAGAGAGACTTTTGGAGGGGACTGTATGCTAGCCTCTTGCCGATCGATCGTGGGCCCTGGCATTTGGGGGAACGGTGCTCTTTGTGAACTGTATGCCTGGGGACCCTTGAGGTGGTACTACTGTGGATTCGGGTCCTGGTCCCCCAGGACACACAGACTCTGGGGACCCTGGATTTGCCATATTAGGAATAGTGGCTGATTCATAATGCTGGGACAGATACTGTTAGGAGATGTTGATGTAAATTCCAGCACCTGTCTGTTGCCTGCTAGAATGTGTATTGTAAATAAGTCTCTAGTATGAGATCTAAGAGTCATTAGATCCCCATTGTTGTTTGTGTGTAATTAACTCTGCTATTGTGATAATGTTGATTGGATTTTCTAAACTACAAGACGGCCAGTCTGGCCTAAAGGTCATGTCTGAGTCATCTAGGCTGTCTAAAGGGATTAGTTAATTAGCTCATGTTAATTAGGTTAATTAGGTTACAGCTGTATTGTTAGAGTAATATGAGTCGGAGGTATGCACCTCCACTTTTAGTGTATAAAAGAGCCTGTATATTGCAATAAAAGAGATTTCCTGTTTGAACTTACATACAGCCTGCCTGGTGTTTGTTCTGAGCTATCACAACTGGGTTGGAACAGCACATAGCTGAAGTTCTAATCCCGGAGCATTGGATGACCGAACCATCAGACGTTGCAATCTGATTCAATAGCTGCAGAGGAGTGTCGGGAGAGTGGAACCGAGCGAGCAAGGGGCTCGTTACATTGGTTGGCAGCCGTGGGATTTGCTCTCCAGTTACTGGGACACTCCAAACCAGCCTGCAGGAGAGCCACGCTAAAAGACTTACTTGAGAGCCGTAGAGAGAATGGTGGGATCGTGCTTCCTTGCCGTGAACACATCCAAACCATTACCTGGATCCAAGGTCCAGATAGCAGGAGAGGAGAGATACCAGCCACCATGGATGAGGAATTCAGAAGGAGGTTGCGAGAGAAGTAGATACAGCACAGAGGACCAGTATCAGAGCAGGTCCTGCTAGAATGGTTTGATTCTATCCGCTACGAACTCTGGAAGGAAGCGCTAGCCAGTGAGCAGCGAAACCAGGGAAAAGTTCTCCCCTCCATCCATGTAAGGTACTGGTCGCAGTATGAAGTGCGAATGCTGTTATTGGGGGAACAGCCGAACCAGGAGTGGACAGCTGAGTTAAGCAGGCTGATCTGGGCAGAAATGCGGTTGGACGAGAGCTACAGAGCCCTCCAGTGGTATGTAACCCAAGTGTGCCCGTGGACAGCGGATGGCAGCCCCACGGAAGGCTTTGACTATGATGGGCCTGGGATTGTTGTACTGGAGGCTGTCCAGGGACCCTGACTTTGGGAGTGATCGGGAGTGGTGTTTGGAGGAAATAATGGAGCACAGAGAGCGGAGACTGAATGTCTCAGAAGTGCACTGGGCACTGGAAGATTTGGAGTTTCTGGCCGTTCAGGAATGGGAGCTGGAGATCACCTACAAACAGCTGTTAGACTCTGCTCAGCAGCAGGGTGGTGCTCCCTTTGCCTGGGACTATCAGGAAATACCAGTTGACAACTCTGAAATCCTGGCTGAAGAGTTGGCAATGTGGCAGAGTAACGGTGTGCTTTGCCAACCTGCCCCCGCAGCTATGGAGGCGGAGGTCTTATGGCGGATGCAGCAAGTGCTGACTGACCTTGATGAACCTGTTTCTGCATTGGATGATCTTGGATGGAGGAATGTGCCTGTCCAGCAGAATGCCAGAGAATCGGCAGTGGAAAATCTGAAGATTGCCGTCCCCAAACCTGAAGTGCTGGCAACAAGGCAGAGCTCTGATAACCTCTGCCCAGCACTGATAGCATCTTCTGGGTTCCACAGAGAGGAGATGGTGAACCTTTATCCCCAGACACCAGTTGCAGAGACAGGGGATTTGATAGACTTTTCTGCTGAGGAAGAACAACCTGGTGAGCCTCCAGCAGAAGAAGAGCTGTTATTAGGGCCAAACTTCACTGTGCTCTGCCCAGCACCAACAGAAGTATCTGTGAAGTTACAAGGAACTTCCCCAGCTGAAGCGCTGGCAACCGGACAGAGGGTCCAAGATCTCTGCCCTACACCTGCGTCGGTTCCGGAGGCTCAGGGTAAGAAGGAGGTGGTCACTTCCCAGCAGCAAATCAGGATACAGGGGGAGAAGGAAGAGGAGGTGTTCGTCGTCCCTCCCCAACAGTTAGCCGGAGCAGATGGTGTGGGGTATTCAGCAGAAGGGCTGGCAACAGGGCCGAGTATTGCTGGCCTCTGCCCTCAACTTACAGAGGATGGATTTCCTGTGAAGGTGGATGGGACTTCAGTCTCCACCTGTATACCCCAGGGATGCTGGGCAGTTGGCCCAGATCCCCAACAGCATGACAGAGTGAGCCCAGACACCCTGTCTTCTCTCCAGCGGCAGAAAGGACTCCAGGGAGAAGGGCCAGTCCAGGCCTCTCCCCAGCGTCAGATATGTTCTCTGAGAGAGGCAGAGGTTGGCTGGGTGAGTAATACTCTGTTTGGAACAATTTGTTTGGGGTACTGTGTGGGTACAGGCATTAGAGGACTGGAACTACTGACTAACTTCGGAGTCAACCCGTCTGGGGTCTCCTCCTGTGTTAGTCTCCTGCAGAAAGGGGAGAAATGTGACAGACCTAGCCGGGAGAGAGACTTTTGGAGGGGACTGTATGCTAGCCTCTTGCCGATCGATCGTGGGCCCTGGCATTTGGGGGAACGGTGCTCTTTGTGAGCTGTATGCCTGGGGACCCTTGAGGTGGTACTACTGTGGATTCGGGTTCTGGTCCCCCAGGACACACAGACTCTGGGGACCCTAGATTTGCCATATTAGGAATAGTGGCTGATTCATAATGCTGGGACAGATACTGTTAGGAGATGCTGATGTAAATTCCAGCACCTGTCTGTCTGTTGCCTGCTAGAATGTGTATTGTAAATAAGTCTCTAGTATGGGATCTAAGAGTCATTAGATCCCCATTGTTGTTTGTGTTTAATTAACTCTGCTATTGTGATAATGTTGATTGGATTTTCTAAACTACAAGACGGCCAGTCTGGCCTAAAGGTCATGTCTGAGTCATCTAGGCTGTCTAAAGGGATTAGTTAATTAGCTCATGTTAATTAGGTTAATTAGGTTACAGCTGTATTGTTAGAGTAATATGAGTCGGAGGTATGCACCTCCACTTTTAGTGTATAAAAGAGCCTGTATATTGCAATAAAAGAGATTTCCTGTTTGAACTTACATACAGCCTGCCTGGTGTTTGTTCTGAGCTATCACAACTGGGTTAGAACGGCACATAGCTGAAGTTCTAATCCCGGAGCATTGGATGACCGAACCATCAGACGTTGCAATCTGATTCAATAGCTGCAGAGGAGTGTTGGGAGAGTGGAACCGAGCAAGCAAGGGGCTCGTTACACCCTAGTATCCACTGGAGCACCTGCGTGGGACAGGTGGATCTGGTGTCCCACACTAGTGCTCCTGCGTCCAATTGTGTAAACAGCTGCTGAGTGTCCTCTCCTTACTCTGAATCAAGTTTGCATTTTATTATAGTTACAAACACATCTAGACAACAATGTACTAAACTTCTTTTAATACAAATAGGCATGAACAAATGTAGTTAACCTGCATCTGCCAAAAATGTCGTATTAGTGGTCGAAAAAAGGATGTTTACTACGAACGATTGCTGTGCCCATGAACCTCAAACTTGCCATTTTAAACTGTACAATAGTAAAGAAAAGCACATGGAGCAGCACCAAAGTAATAATAATAATATGAACACACGACAAATACTTACTTTTTTAAAGCACTTTCCTGATCCTTCTATACTGATCGTGCTCCTTCAGTTTCAGGTCTGACCAGCTTTTCCTCAATTGCTCCTTGGATCGTCGTACCCCAGAATTCCTGTGCAGACTTCTCACAACTTTAGTCATGATCTTGGCCTTTCTCACATTTGGGTTTGGGGAAGGCCCATGCTTTCCATCATAGTCTGCCCTCTTCAAGATGTCCACCATCTCTACCATCTCTACAAAGGACATATTTGAGGCCTTATATCTCCTCCTGGATCTGGAACTGCCTTGCTCCGGGCTTTCGTTGTTGCTGCTCTCTGCAAGCACCTGCTGTGTCTCTCCGCCATGTGCTCTCCCACTGCCCCAAAAAGAGAAGAGGCAGAGAATACACTAGAAAGAAGGACAGGGTTGGAGTTTCACGCATACACAGTGTATATAAAACATAACACGCGGGCGTAGTACATACGATCTGTGACTGGAGGACGGAGGATTGTAAGCGCCGATCGTGCAAAGGAAGGTAGAATTTTAACTTGATGCATCATTGGTTAGTGGCCTATACTGCTTCAGACATTGAGGCCTATACTGGAACAAGATTAGGAGAGTTTACCCTGACATTAGGGTTTGTCTTGTGTTGTGTGTTGCAGCTAAAATGGTGGATAAATTCACTGATCCTGACTTCCTGCCCAAATTCCTGGACATGTACAGTGAGCTGCCATGTCTCTGGCAAGTGACATGCAGAGAATACTCCAACAAGCTAAAGAGGAAGGCAGTGCTGTAGAAACTTTTGGAATTGGTGAAGCCTGTGTATCCCACAGCAGACATCAACTATTTGAAGGCCACAATTGGTAGCCTGGGGAGCAAACCTGGGCCTTCCACCCAGGAAGAAGATGTGGAGGAGCCCAGCTTGAGCCAGGTGTAGCATTGTTCAACATATTTCTTGACAAAAAATTGAATGATGTTAGCTAGATGTTATTGATCACTAATTTTTGATTTAACAAAGTGGTTTACATATCAATAGACAGTAGTGGCCAAAAATGATTGGGACAAGAATGAAAAATGCTGGAGTCAGAATGATAGTCTTTTCTATTTGTTAACATTCAATTTGCAACAGTCATGAGCTCAAAATTGTGTGTGATTGATGACCAAAAAACTAAAACTATATACCATTTTTATACACAGGAAAGTCTCAGCCAGGAGGAGGCCGGGGAAAGAAGCCTGGTTGAATCTCAGGTTCCTCCTCTCCGCCTTCCAACCAAAAGAACCAGGAAGGCGAGGAACCTGGAGGAGTACTGCTACTGCAGTACTTACAATGACCCCTGGTGGCCCCGCGTCATTTGGCTGTGTGACAGCAAGTAAACCGGAATGCATGGAGGAGGGCCAGTGTCTTATCTGTGAGGAGATCATTCTTCAGGCCCTAAAAAAGGGGACAAGGGGCCAACTCACAAATAAAAGCCACCTGTGTGAGTTGGACCATACTACTCCTCCACCACCTCCAGCAACACCACCAACACCACAGCCACCCAACCCACCAGAGCAGCATGGAAGGAAGCATGAAAGGAAGTGTTGAGAGTGATGGCCTGGGTTTGGTGTGGTGTGGCAAAAGATGCAGGCTGTTAGAAGACCACAGCCTCGGGACATATATGTCATCTTCTGCTGCTCCCGATCTCTCTGAGTCCTGGACCATATTGTGCTCTCTATTAAATGGACTCCTCCTCCTTAACAATTTTGACAGTCAAATAGTTGATGTCTGCCCTGTGGTACAAAGGTTTCACTAATTCCAACTGTTTCTCCAGCGTTGCCTTCCTCTTTATTTTGTTATGACCCCTTATACATTTCAAATTTGTGTTTTGACAAATACTTGGCTATGTGTTTTACTTCAAAAAGGACAGTTTGTTTGTGAGTAGGCAGATATATTTCACAAATACAATGTCAGATTAATAAGGGACACCAACATAGTTGCATCTCTTTGAGGTTAAAAAATACAAGATAATAATGGTGTTGTGGTAACTTGACACACAAAACGACAAAAAATATTATAGAGATCACTAGAAAAAAAAATATTCTGGAGATCACGAGAAAAAAAAAACAAAAAACAAAAAAAATGGAGATCAATAGAAAAAAAAATATTATTCTGGAGATCACAAGAAAAAAAAAATAAAGATTATTCATGAGATCACGAGAAATAATAAAAAATCAGTTTGTCAGAACTCTGTGAATATCAGCAGCAATGCAAAAATTCATTACTCTAGCATTATAAAGAAGAAGAGAATGCGCAGCATTGAGAGATTATAAAATTTGCCGCGTGACGAACATGCTACCTCTATTACGAACGATAGTTTTACAAGAACGAGCGCTTCCGGCTCGTACTTGATTCCGGGCATGCATGAACTTTTGTGCGCAGACTTGTATACACACGATCGGACTTTCTGACAACAAAGTTTTGTTGGTGGAAAATTTGAGAACCTGCTATCAACAATATGATGGCGGAAAGTCGGACAGCAAATGTTCCATGGAGCATACACATGGTCGTACTTTTCCCATCGGAAAACCCCATCGGAAAATCCGACCGTATGTACGCGGCATTAGATTGTAAGCTCTAACAAGCAGTGCCTTCTACTTCCTCTTTAATCTCCTGAATTCTGTTGTAACTGTACTGCCTGTCCTCATGTTGTAAAGTGCTGTGCAAACTGTTGGTGCTACAGTATATACATCCTGTATAATAATAATAATAATAATAATAATAATAATATTAAATATTGATAATGAAATGGTTAACAACTTTTTGCATAAGAGATCAGCCACACGGGAACTGCATTGTTTTTTTTTTTATAATTGTATTTTTATTAGATTTTAACAATATACAACGAACAAGTACAGCAGTAGTGTTGTACAATATAAAATATAAAATATAAAGTTTTGATAGTATCTTTATAGCAAAAACAAAATAAGTACATAAGAACAAAGTTCAGAATTACAGAGCATAAACCACTCTGTACTTTTGTCCAGGATACAGAAAAATATTATTCCTAAAATAAAAGTGCAGGATCAGAAGTGTAAAATTTAGTTACATAAGAGAGAGGAACATTGATTCTATGGAGGACATGTGGTATGTGATTTTAAGTTCTAAGTAAAACATATGAAAATGGGGCAGGTGGCAGGTGGGGGGGTGGGATATCATAACTTAAAGAACGGTGTTTGACATAGGAATCCCAAATTCCGACTCATCCCAGGGTTTCCACAATTTTTCAAATTGGGGGATAGTATCATGTACTGAGGCCGTTAGATATTCCATCCTTCGGATATCAGTTACTAATTGTAAAAATTTGGGCCAAGGGGGAGGAGCACCGGACAGCCAACAAAGGGGGATAAGTCGTTTGGCAGCTAATAGTATATAAGAAAGAAGCCGGTTAGCTCTTTTGGTTAAGTCAGGGAAAGGGAGGCCCAACAAATAGTGTAATGGGTCCAATGGGAGAGATTTATCCAGCACTTTCTGTATCAGGAGCCCCACCTCCCCCCAGAAAGGTTGTATCTTTGAACACTGCCAAAATATATGGAATAAAGAACCCGTGTCAATCCCACAACGCCAGCAGCGCGGCGGGACTGAGGGGTCGTATTTATGAATAACATCAGGGGTTCTATACCAGAACATAAGAATTTTCATAGAAGTCTCCCGTTGGGTCACACACTTAGAAGATTTGGAGACAGAAGACCAAATCTTGTCCCATAGTTGAATTGATATAGCTCTGCCCAATAAATGGGACCATTTTCCCATATAATGATGTGTGGTCTCAGTCAGAGGTGTCGACTCATGAAGGACACGATGGATGGAGGATATTAGGTGTAACTGGTGGGGTCCCTGAGCACATATGTATTCGAAATTAGTTGGACTTTCGAGTGATAATGATGAAGATTTGGAGTGGAAAAAGTGTCTGACCTGCAGGTAGAAGTAAAAAAGTTGGTTGGGGATATTACATTTCTCACGTAAGGTATCAAAGGAATGTAGCTTTCGCGTAACCGGGTTTACTAAATTTCGAAGTTGAAAAAGGGAGGCGTTGAGCCATGGGAAGATCCTGCTCAAGGAGAGACTATCTGGTATGAGTGGGTTTAACAGTACATTGATGAGCGGAGAGCAGGGTGAGATGAGTTGGTATTTTTTGAAACATTTACGCCAAATAGTTATAGTAAAATTCATTGGGCCAGTGCACTGGTGTCTAAAAGTGGGATCTATAGGAAGGGAATCATCCCAAACCAAGGTACATGGGTGAACCGGGTATATCACACCCTTCTCAATAGCGGACCACTGGTTTGGAGCAAAGAGGGATGTCCAAGAAATAATAGGCCTTAAATGTGAAGCATAATAATATTTGAAAATGTCCGGGGCACCCATTCCACCCCTGGACCTCGGAGCAAACACCACTGAACTGGCTATACGATGGGCCCCTCCGCCCCATATGAACTTTAGAAAGTTACGTTGAAGTGTCTTTAATTGGGATGAGGGTAAAGCAATTGGTAAAGTTTCAAAATAGTATAATAGTCTAGGTAAAATAGACATTTTTAAAACATTTATCCTGCCCAATAAGGATAATGGGTATTTAGTCCAAGACCTCAAGGATTTATTAATTTCCAGAACCAGGGGAGGAAAATTAGCAGAGTATAGAGAAGAGTAGGATGGGGTGAGAAGGATACCTAAATATTTGAGAGAGGTTTTACACCATTTATAGGGATAGGACTCTTTGAGTTGTGATAGTATGGGTAATGGGATATGTATGGGCAGAGCTTCAGTTTTAGACGTATTAATTTTATAGCCCGAGATGGCCCCAAAGGAAGACAACAGTTTGTGTAGAGAGGGGAGGGAAATCATTGGATTAGTGATCGTGAGCAAGATGTCATCTGCGAAGAGTGATAGTTTATATTCCCCTTGTCGCATAACCACCCCCTGAATATCCGGATGGGTGCGAATGGACTCGGCCAGGGGTTCCAGGCAGAGAATAAAAAGTAATGGCGACAAAGGACAGCCCTTTCGAGTACCGTTAGTCATAGGGAAGCTTGGCGACATGAAGGATGACATCTGTACTTGAGCTGTGATTGTTGAATATATAGCCCTCAAAGCCTTCAGATAAGGACCCCGAAAGCCATACATCTCTAAAACATTGAACATATAGGGCCAGCTTAACCTATCAAAGGCCTTTTGTGCATCTAAACTCAAGATCAACGCTTGTCTAGAGGTTCTATCTAGAAGGTCTATTAAGTTTATTGTACGACGGGTGTTGTCCCCCGCATGCCTGCCAGGCACAAAACCCACCTGGTCCCCATGGATCAATTTGGGGATAATCCTAGATAACCTGGATGCAAGAATTTTTGTAAAAATCTTATAATCTGAATTTAGAAGAGCTATCGGCCTATAATTATCTGGGATAGAGGGATCCTTACCTGGCTTTGGAATGACAGAGATAAATGAATGAGAGAATTGTGAGATAGGGGATATACCTTTGAGCAGGGATTCATAGAGGGTTAGCATATGTGGAGATAGAATATCAAAAAAAGATTTGTAATAAAAGTAGGGTAAACCATCAGGGCCGGGCGATTTATGTAGTGGGAGTTTCTTAACTACGGACAGAAGTTCCTCAGTCGTTATATCTGTATTCAAACTGTCTAAGTCTGCAGAAGTTAGCTTCGGGAGTTTTATCTTAGAAAAAAAATTTTTAAATTTTTCTTGAGTAAAGTTAAAACCATGCTCAGGAGTGAGGCAGTTGTATAATTTATGGTAGAAATTGCCAAAGACACTAGACATTCCACGGGGGCAGTAAACTCTAGATCCATCTGTCTGCTGAAGGAAATCAGGGAATGAGTTGAAAGGGCGTGGACGGAGTTTGTTAACTAGCATTCTATGCGGTTTATTTGAGTACTCGTAAAACTTCTGTTTTGTCCATAGCAAAGATCTGACTGCCCTACCTAGATGAAGTGATTTGATTTGCTCCCTAAGAGAGGTTACCCTTCGTAATTTTGATACTGTAGGGCCTCTCAACAATCTCTGCTCTGCAGCAACCAGAGCAGCGGTAAGAGACTGTAAAAGACTGTTTCTATCTTTCTTTATCCTAGAGCTTTCGGATATGCAGGCACCGCGAAAGACAGTTTTATGTGCTTCCCAAAGTGTGGAGAAGTCTGAAACTGATCCTATGTTGTGTTGGAAAAATTCTTCTAAATTTTTTGCCAGTATATTACGTGAAACTTCAGATTGTAGTAGATGGTCATTTAGACGCCAATGACATGACTTAGGGTGGGCCTGAAAAAGCGCAAGATGTAACATGATGGGGGCATGGTCTGACCATGTAATAGGTGATATATCAACCTCAGTCACATAAGATATGAGTGGGGCCGATATAAAAAAATGGTCAAGGCGTGAATACATTTTGTGGGCTGGGGAATAGAAGGTGAACTGTTTAGAGGAGGGATGTCGGATCCTCCATGAGTCGAACAACCCATGAGATCTAATGCATTTGCGAAAAGAGTTAGCTTGGGATAAAATCTTTTTAGAAGGCATGGTATTAAAAAGGGTTTGTCTGTCTCTATTGGGGGACATAACCAGATTGAAATCCCCTCCTATAATCATGAAAGGTTGCGATGGGTAGTGAGGAGAATCAAATAATGTGTTAAGGAATTCAATCTGGCCAGTATTAGGAGCGTATACATTAATGAGAGAAAACGATGTAGTTGCATAATCACAATCTAGGATAAGATATCTACCGAGAGGGTCAGCATAAGATCTTTTTACCTTAATGGGACATGCCTTCTTAATCAAAATCGCCACTCCCGCCCTGCCCGAGTGATCCGAGGCAAGGAAGGAAGTGGGGAAAAACCTTGAGGCAAATTTAAGCGTACCAGTAGACTTAAAATGGGTCTCTTGAACCATTACCACATCTGCGTCAGAGGCCCTGAAATCCTTCAGGGCCATCCAGCGCTTGCGAACAGAACCCAGACCTTTGACATTATACGACATAATTTTCAAAGCCATATATATAGACCCAATAGATTCGCTTTTGTAAGGTTGCAGACACCAAGGGGTAAAGAGACACACTCACATGTCAGCAGACATAACCTATAATAAAACTGCATTTGGTTAGACAAGTAAGAACGAAACATTTGTATCCTTAGCACCAGAGTGATATCCTTGAACATGAAAAAAACGAGAGAAAAGAAGAAAAAAACAAGAACCAACTGGAAAAACAGTAAAAACAAAAACAAAAATTCTCTCAGGCCTGAGAGGCAATTGCGTCTCAGGAGGCCTTGAACAGATGTCAAGGCCGGGTAGGGGCGTATACGGACTCCCATCAGGAGATTCCAGGTAGAGAACCAGGAAGTACCCGCCGCTCACCCTATGCGTTCGTTAGCGTAAAAATAGATTCTGCCATTACTAAAGTGATTAGCAAATTAACGAGGTGTATTAAACGATATGTCAATTGAGTCACTCATGACCGGGAAGAAAAATGAGAATTAGCTATAAGACTTACGAGAAAAAAAAAAAAAAAAAAAACCAAAGGGAGCAGGGTGAGTGCCAAAAGAATCATAACAGATCAGAGTATTAATTTCTACCACTCTAAAAACATGTAAAATGTTCCGAGTAGTGCAGTGGGTATGGATCCATGGAAAACAAGTGTTGTGTTTTCAAGGAGGTTGCTTGGAGTTACGAAGACGCTGAGGTGTAGAGAAGCATTTCCTGGACCTGTCTCTCACCGGGGTCCAGATGCGGCTGGGTGTATTGGGAGGAGGACGAGCCTGATTATTTGGGGGGATTAAGTCCTCTTCCGGGAGCGGTGGCAGGCCCAGACTTTTCAAAAATGCCTCACCTTCCAATAACTCACGTAGAGTATGCTGTACTCCATCTTTTGATACGGTGAGACGGAATGGAAAGCCCCAATAATATGGGATCTTGTGATGTTGTAGGTGGAGTGTGATTGGGCGTAGGCTCCTACGTTTGGCAAGGGTAATGGGAGACAGATCGCTGAAAATTTGAAGTTTTGCCCCCTTGTATGTAAGTTGGGGTTTGTTGCGGGTGGCAATAATGAGTGTTTCTTTGCTTTCGAAATAATGAAATTTCACTATGACATCTCTGGGTCTGGCTCCCGCCGGAGGTCTGGGGGCCAGGGACCGATGTGCCCTATCAAGGCGCCAGTCAATATCCGCCACTGTAGGGGCCAGAGTATTAAAGAGACCCAGAAGGTAGGTACGTAGATCTGAGTCTCCCACCGTCTCCGGGATACCACGAAAGCGTAAGTTTTGTCTCCTTTCTCTATTTTCCAAATCTTCCTGCTGTAACTGCAATTGAGAAACTGATAGACGCAAATTGTGGTTTTCTTCTTCAATTGCTTGCACATAATTTATCATCTCATCAAATTTATTTTCGAGTGTATCAGTGCGTTCACCGATTTGATCGATCTCTCCTCTTAGTTCCGTAGCTAACTTATTTACCTCTAACGAGACATTATTTGTAATTTGTTGTAACAGGAGCTGTAACTTGGCATCAAGCTTGGCGTCTAGTATGTCTGGGGTAAGAATCTCACGTGGGGTAGAAGAGTCGAGATTTGGACCTTGAGCAACAGTAGATAAGTTTACAGTGTTTTCTGCTCCCATGGGTATGTCCATCCCCATAGAGGGGTCTGAGGGGGTATTTGAGGTCATAAGTTGGACCTTCACGTGACCCGAATAGGGGTTTATATGTTCGCTGTTGTTGGCCAACTTTGCCCATGTAATAAGGAGGAGTTGTGGCAGGAAATCTAGCTTACCTCTGAATCTATAGGTGCTTAATATGGCGTAGCAGAGGTTTCGGTGAGCAAACGGGTCTCCAAGCTCATTTAATGCACATAGTTCATTCTCAGCGGAACTACCATCATTCGTTCGTTAATTACATCTGCTTGAGACACTGTAGGGTGGAGTGTTTGTGGTACTGTGGTGTAAGATGTGCTCAGATTACCATTTAAATAGTGCAGGGGTATATTGCGAGCAGAGCAAGACAGGTAAGGTGTGTATAGAATCTCGTCCCCACACAGGCCTATTAAGATATTATAAGTATCCAGATTTAGCTTAACAACAAAGCTGTGTGTATAAAGGATCTTGCTGTAGGATGAGTGTAGAGGGAGAGATTTAATAAATCAGTGGAGCAGAGAGGCTGGAGGGGTACTTGGAGTACCAAGATGGCCGCCGTCCTCCAGAGGTAGGCCGAAGCCGGGGACTTTCCTAATGGCTGTAACCGGCCGGGTGAGCGCCGCTGTTATTAGAGAATGTGGAGTGAGTAAGGGGGGAAACTGCTACTCACTGCGGCCCAAAGCGATGCAGATCCACTGTGCGCTAGCTCCGATATGCAGATGGAGCAGATCGGATGTTTCTGGAGGCTTTTGATAGTCTGCAGGCCGCGGGATGGGACTAGGCCTCCGTGGAGCCGGACAGAAGGGCCGGGATCGCTGGCGCTTTCTCCCTTTATTATCCCGGGGGGACGGAGGGGTGCCCGACCGGGACGATCAGTCACACAATGCCCGGTTCACAGGGGGAGGCTTGCCAGAGGCAGCGATCGGGACGTAGGCCCCAAGATGGCGGCGGGCCTCTCCGGCGCGGAGCAGTCTGCAGGCCCGGGACTCAGAGAGAGAAGCAATCCGGGAAATAGTTCTCCAGCTGTGCAGCAGGATAGCCCAGGATGCCGCCCAGGTGTAAGACTAGGCTCCCAGGGAGGATTGGAGCCTGGATGGTGCTGGATTGACCAGGCCTTGAAGGAGCTCAGCCGAGACACGTCCTCTCCCATGCACGTCCAGACACGCCCCCGGAACTGCATTGTTTGATGATGATGTTGATGAGTCAGCCAACTTGTTCAGGCACAGTCACTGTAATGCCCTGTACAAGCGGTCGGACTCTCCGACGGAAAATATGCGATCGAGCTTGTTGTCGGAAATTCCGACCGTGTGTGGGCTCCATCTGACTTTTTCCATCGGAATTTCTGACACACAAAGTTTGAGAGCTGGCTATAAAATTTTCAGACGATAAAATCTGTTTGCGTAAATTCCGACCGTGTGTGGACAATTGTGAGGCACAAAGTGCCACGCATGCTCAGAATAAATTCTGAGATGGAACTGCTCGGTCTGGTAAAACTAGCATTCGTAATGGATATAGCACTTTCGTCACGCTGCAATGTTTTAAATTGTTGAATGCAGCACACTTTCTTCTTCTTTATAATGCTAGAAGAATGAAGTTGTTTTCTGCTTATATTCACACAGACTTCTCACAAATTTCTTTCTTTATTATTTCTCATGATTTCATGAATATAATATTTGTATTCGTCAGATCTATCAAATTTTTGGGGGGTTTTATGTTTTTATATTTTTGATAATTTGTTGTTTTTTTTTTTATCAAGATCCCCTGTTTTTTTTTTTTTTGGTGATCTCCATAATTTTTTTTGTGGGTTTTGTGTTTCAAGTTACCACAATGCCATTATTATATTGGATTTTAGAATCTCAAGGAGATTGGTTGGTGTTTGTGTCCATTGTTAATTTGACATTGTATTTTGGAAATGTACCTGCCTCCTCACAAACAAACTGTCTTTTTTGAAGTAAAACACATAGACAAGTATTTGTGAAAAAAAAATAGCCATTTATTCTGGGTCATAACAAAATAAGGAGGAAGGCAACGCTGGATAAACTGGTGAACTTAGCGAAGCCTTTGTACCCCAGGGCAGACATCAGCTATTTTACAGTCAAAATTGTTGGCCTGAGGAGTCCTTATAATAGTGAGCACAATCCGGTCCAGGACTACAAGAGATCAGGAACAGCAGCAGGTGACATCTATGTCCCCAGGCTGTGGTCATACAAGAGCCTGCATCTTTTGCCAGACCAGACTGAACCCAGGGCCATCACTCTCTGGTCTTCCTTAGACACTTCCTTCCAGGCTGTGGCTCTGGTGTTAGAGGTGTGGCAGGAGTTGGAGGTGGAGGAGGAGGAGGACCTGGAGGAGGAGGAGGAGGACCATGGTTGAACTCACAAACAAGGCTTTGGCTTGTGAGTTGGCCCCTCCTTTTAAGATGAGATACTCACATATTAGGCGTTGGCCCTCCTCCATTTCCAGCATTTTGCAGGCTGTAATATAGGCAAAGTCCTCTTGAAGACTGTGGGGGGTTCTGAGGGCCGCAGTAGCCTTCATAAATAGGCCAATTGCTGCTTCCTTCACATTACTCCTCTTCCTGTCACTTTTTTGTGGAAGGCGGAGGGGACGGACCTGGATATTGGGCAGGCTACTGGGCTTGGCCACCTCCTGGCTGCCGCTTACCCCCGCCACCTCCTGGCTGAGACTTTCCTCTATATGAAAAAGGGACATCGTTTTAGTTTTTGGTTCATCAATCACACACAATTTTCAGCTCATGACTGTTGCAAATTGAATGTCAATAAATAGAAAAGGCTATCATTCTGAACCCAGCATTTTTCATTCTTGTCACAATCATTTGTGGCCACTACTGTCTATTGATATGTAAAACACTTTGTGAAATCAGAAATGAGTTATCAAAACTAACATATATTTAACATCATTAATTTGACAATCAGAAATAATTAGAAGAATGCTATACCTGGCTCAGGCTGGACATGTTGCTGCCTGGAAGGCCCAGGTTGGGCGTCAGAAGCCTCAGCTGGGGGGGAAGGAAGCATGGAAGGAAGACTGGAGAGTGCTGGCCTGAGTTCAGTCTGGCCTGCCAGAAAATGCAGTCTGTCATAGTACCACAGCCTGGGGAGATAAATGTCATCTGCTGCAGCTCCTGATCTCTGGAAACCCTGGACTTTCTTGTGCTCCCTAAGATAAGTGCTCCTCAGGCCACCAATTAGGGCCTTCAAATAGGGGATGTCTGCCGTGAGGATCACAAATTGCACCAATTGATCCAGCACTGCCTTCCTCTTTGTTTGATTCTTATAATCGGGGTGGTTTACCTGCCACAGACAGGGCAGCTCCCTGAACATATCAATGAATATTGGCATAAAGTCATGATCATTGACTAGATCCATTTTCTCTGCAAGACACAACAAGACACAAGACACAACACAAGACAAACCCTAATGTCAGGCTAAACTCTCCTAATCTTGTCCCAATATAGGCCTCAATCTATAAGGAGTATGGGTCCAAGTTAAAATGGTACCTTTGTTATCACGATCGCCGCTTCCGATACTCCTTCCTCCACTCACAGATCGTACGTACGACGCACGCGTGTTGCGCTTTATATACACTGAGCATGCGTGAAACTCCGCCCGCCCCTGACGTTCTTTCTAATTTATTCCCCACCCCTTCTCTTTCGGCGCAGTGGGGGAAAGCACATGGCAGAGAGACTACAGGGGCGTGATAATTCCAACAACGAGGAGCAGGAGCAAAGCCAGGAGCCAGAAACGTCACGATCCCGGAGGAGAAGATTTAAGGCATCAAATATGGCCTTTGTAGAGATGGTGGAGATGGTGGACATATTGAAAAGGGCCGACTATGACGGGAAGCATGGACTTTACCCAAACCTAAATGTCAGAAAGGCCAAGATCATGGCTAAAGTTGTGAAGAGTCTGCACAGGAATTTTGGGGTACAGCGATCCAAGGATCAACTGAGGAAATGGTGGTCGGACCTCAAATTAAGGGAGCACGAACAGTATGGAAGGATCAGGAGAGTGCTGCAAAAAAAGCAAGTAGTTGTCCTGTGTTCCTATTCTTTTTTTATTTCGTTTGTGCTGCTCCATGTGCTTTTCTTTACTGTTGTACAGTTTAAAATGGCAACTTTCATGTTCATGGGCACATTAATCATTCGTAGGAAACATTGTTCTTTCGGCCACTAAAATACAATGTTTTGTCCAGATGCAGTTCAATAACGTTTTCTGGCCTACTTCTATTAAAAAAAGTTTGTTGTCTAGATGGGTTTGTAACTAGAATAAAGTGCAAACTAGATTCTGTGTAAGGAGAGGACACTCAGCAGCTGTTTACACATCTGGACGCTGGAGCACTAGTATGGGACACCAGAACACCCTTTTTATTAGGGGGCCCACACAGGTGCTCCAGTGAATAATATAGGGGTGTCCCCATCAGTGAAGCTTGCACAAAACAAGTAAAGTATTCAAGCTTTACAAAGGACAAAAAAAATTCTTCGAACTCTGCCAAAACAGACAATTGTACCCCACTTCCAAGCAATGTTTCATATTCCTATTTCTGCCATCAAATATCTGTGCGCTAAGTATACCTATTTTTGTTCACATAGGGGAGAAAAGACTCGGAGGACACCACTCATCAGAGGAGACCAGGGACCCCACACCTCAGGAAGAAGGGGAAATCCCCTAAACCCAACCAGAGGAGGAGGAGGGAGACATTGTAGAAATTGTCACCACAACAGGTGAGTGTCTGCGACCACAGCTTCAAGTAAGAGATGGATGCCTGCATATTTATAATACATGGTGTGTTTTTTTGTTTTTTTTGTAGGTGATCGGGATGTTGTGGAAGACGAATGACATTTCACCAGTGAAAGTGCCCAGATCCTCATTGGGGAGATAATGGGGTGTAATCGAGATTTAGAAAACATAAAGCAAAACATCAATGATGTTCAAAACAAAATGAAGAACATCATTGATGTTTTAAAACACCCGGAAATCCTTAAATTTCTTCTGCTTTTTTTTTTATGACTAAAATTTTTTGCGTATGTTAAAAGCCAAATTTAGAAGATGCACACAGTGTATCAACATGGGCTATCTTCCATCACGGGAGATCAATCTACGCGTTTTGTGGGTGCAACCCCTTCCTCGATAATAAAGTAGCTGAGAGGAGGGGTTGCACCCACAAAACACATTCACTGATCCCCCATGATGGCAGCTAGCACATGTTGACATTAGGCAATTTGTGTGCATCTTCTAAATTTGGCTTTTACAGGGGTGACATCACCCCATCTGCTGAACGCAATATCAAACACAGTTTGTACATACTCATGTCTGATATTGCCTTCACTTTATAAAAGTTGAACTTTGTAAGTTCCAGAGTTGTGTATTTTTTTATGGTTTTAAACATGCCTGTTTTACCCTAAAAGGCAATTTCTACTTAATGTGACCTAAAAAAAGTTATACAACAAACATGTTGGTTTGTTCAAAAACCCTTTTATAAACTCACATGTGATTGTGCTTTGATTAAAAAGATTGATAATCAACAATGTGTGGCTTCTTCTTTTAATGCTCAAAAGCATTTTTGGAGTAAAGTTGTTGTTTTCCGTGGCAATGGGTGTTATTTACTAAAGGCAACTCCACTTTGCACTACAAGTGCAGTTTCAGTGCAGTCTCAAGTGCACTTGTAGTGTGTATTTTCCTTTAGTAAATAACACCCAACAGTGCTTTCTAATTTTCATGACTCCCCAAATTTCGGTCATGGTGCTGAAAAATATTAATATTTTTGTCAGTAATGCATTACATACATTAACAACAAAAACAAGGTATGTGTGTGTAGCAGACCCACAACGTAATAATAATAGTTAGCCAAAGTAGAGATTGTCACCTCATGTATCAATGAAATTTCGTTTGCACTATTGAAGAAGAAGAACAAAAAAATATAACATTAATAAAAGATAACCGAGCAGACAGCTAAATGAAAGCCAAGCAGTAAATCAAAGCAAATATTTGTTCAGTTTCAAATATATTTTTATTTTTAAAATGTCTCAGACATTGTCTGGCATATCGATGGCCCCCCTAACCGCAAAGTATTCCATGTATCTTATACGGACCACGCAGGTACTCTGGGGGAGCAAGCCAGGACGGCCACTTTCAAGAGCCATCAGGGTTGGTTCATTCTGAATTCCAGCCTCAGGCCCAACTGAGGCAGCTGTCAGGCTAGGAGCATATAACAGGTAACAGTTCAGGTGTTCTGATTATGCAAAGAGTTCAAAGAACAAGAGCACATACCATGAGCAGGTCTGAGCAGAGCAGGTCAGATGGGACTTGTAGTTCACCGCTGTAGATGAAGGTAGATGTTTGCTGGACCTTGTAGTTCACAGCTGCAGATGAGGATAGATGTTGTCTGGTGCTTGTAGTTCACCGCTGCAGGTGAGGATAGATATCTGGTGCTTGTAGTTCACCGCTGCAGATGAAATTACTACAGTAGAATCAGGCAAAGCGTAGTCTAGGCAAGCTGGGTCATACACAGGAAGATCAGAGTTCAAACGGTACTGAATCAGAAGCAAGCAAACAGGGTCAAACGGTCATACACGAAATACACAGAGCAGATATCAACTGGATCAAACACAAAGTAAACTCTAACACGAGCACTGATTGAATGCTGATACAAGTGATTTAAAGGTGAGCTGGCCAATCACTGTTGTTTTCCAGGCAAAGGCTGTGTCAGGTGAGTTGTGCTGGGTCCTAAAGGGATCCTAGTACTAACAGTACCCCCCTTTCTCGAGGGATTGCTCCTGCACCCCCAGGCTTACTTGTTTAACGAAGATGGAACTTCTTCTTAAGTCGGTCAGCATGAAGATCACGAGCTGGGACCCAAGATCGATCCTCTGGGCCAAAACTTTTCCAATGAACGAGATATTGTAAGGAATTGCGCACTCGTTTGGAATCAAGAATAAATGCCACTTCATATTCCTGACTGTCCAACACATCCACAGGTTCTGGTTCATTTACTTGGAGTCTGGAATGAACAGTTTCAACAATGAAACATGAAAGACATTTGGAATGCGCATGGATGGGGAGGTTTTAATCTATAGGATACAGGATTAACAATCTCCAAAATTTCATAGGGCCCGATGAATTTTGGGCCAAGTTTTTTAGATGGAACATGCAGGGACAGATTCCTAGATGATAGCCACACTTTGTCACCAACTTTATATCCTGGTGCCTTTGAGCGCCTCTTGTCAGCCATTTTCTTAAAAGCCTGCACAGAGCGAGAAATAGCATGATTAACATCGGACCAGATTTTGGAGAAATTTTCAATTGTGGTGTTGGCATCTGGCACATCAGAGGGTGGAAGATCAAAGGAGCACACACGAGGATGCAACCCGTAAACACATAAGAAAGGAGAGGTCCCTGTAGATGTGCTGGCACAATTATTAAAGGAAACTCTGCCCATGGGAGGACGTTGACCCACTCCACCTTATGATTGGCCATCAGACAATGTACCATCTTCTTTAGAGTCTGATTAGTCCTTTCTGTTTGGCCGTTTGTCTCAGGGTGATATGCTGAAGAATATGATAACTTAATCCCCAGCTGAGAGCAAAGGGCCTTCCAAAACTGGGCTATAAACTGAGAGCCACGGTCTGAGACAATGTTAATTGGTGCCCCATGGAGCCTGAAAATATGTTTAATAAATAAAGATGCCAGTTTTTTAGCAGATAGAAGTTTCAGAAGTGGAACAAAGCGGGCCATTTTACTGAACCTGTCTACCACCACCCAGATCGTGGAATGTCCCCGGGAAAGAGACAAGTCAGTGATAAAGTCCATAGATACAGTAAATGGGTCTAGGGACGGGTAGGTATTGGTAGAGGACGTAGGAGACCGGGCGGCTTAGAGGTACTGCTCTTGCTTCTGGCACAAACTTCACAGGCCTGGATGAAGGCTAACACATCCTGCCTAATTGATGGCCACCAGAAGTTGCGAGAGATAATCTCAAAAGTTTGTCTAAACCCCGGATGTGCTGCAGGTTTTGATGCATGTACCTGCTGCAATACCTGCAAACGAAGAGCCAGGGGCACAAAAAGCATACCAGAGGGAGTGGAGGGAGGGGCTTCAGCCTGTGCAGGTAACAAGGCCTCAGAGATGTCAGTCTGGGTGAAAGCCAGAATCCTATCCTCAGAGATAATGGGTTGTGGAGGAAGCGGAGGAGGAGACTCTGATAAAAAGCTGCGAGACAAGGCATCAGCCTTAATGTTTTTTGGCCCTGGTAAATATGAAATCATGAAGTCAAATCTGGAGAAGAACAATGACCAATGGCTTGACGTGAGATCCGGATGTATTCAAGGTTTTTGTGGTCAGTCAGAACTATGAATGGATAGCGAGCTCCCTCCAGCCAATGTCTCCATTCCTCCAAAGTGAGCTTTATGGCTAGAAGTTCTCGGTTGCCTATATCATAATTGCGCTCTGCTGGGGAATATTTACGAGACAAGAAGGCACAGGGGTGGATGGCAGCATTTACAGGATCCTTTTGTGACAAAAGCGCCCTCACCCCTACTTCAGATGCATCTACCTCCACAATAAAAGGTAGCTCAGGAACAGGATGGCGTAGGATTGGTGTAGAGGTAAAGGCTTTCTTTAACTGAGTGAAGGCTGCCTGGGCTTCAGTAGTCCATTTAAAGGTAGTCGGAGTCTTCCTGGTGAGAGAGGTGATGGGATGTGCAATGGTGGCAAAGTTCTTAATGAATTTTCAATAGAAATTTGCAAAGCCCAGGAAGCGCTGAACTGCCTTCAGGTCTGAAGGTGGTGCCCAGTCTAAAATGGCTTGAATCTTGGCTGGATCCATGGTGAGGCCTGTGTCAGAAATTAGGTAGCCTAGGAAAGGTACTTGTTTAACATGGAATGAACATTTTTCAGGCTTTACAAAAAGGGAGTGAGTCTTTAATCGGGCTAATACCGAGCAGACATGCTTCTGATGTGTTTCAAGATTGGGAGAATATATCAAAATATCGTATAAATATACAAGCATGAAGCAACCCAACATGTCACAGAAAATGTAATTCATAGAGTTCTGAAAGACAGCTGGTGCATTTCTGAGACCGAAAGGCATGACAAGACATTCGTAATGACCATCCTTGGTGTTAAAGGCTGTCTTCCACTTGTCGCCTGCACGGATGCGTACCAGGATTATAGGCTCCCCTTAAGTCCAGTTTGGAGAAGATTTTGGCTCCCTGGATTTGAGAGAACAATTCTGTGATGAGAGGAAGAGGATACCGATTGGGAAAAGTTATTTTATTTAGACCTCTGTAATCAACACAAAGTCTCAGTGCCCCATCCTTCTTTGGGACAAAAAAGCATCCTGCTCCTGCGGGAGAAGTGGAGGGACGGATGAAACCCTTAGCTAGGTTTTCCTGGATGTATTCTTGCAAGGCAAGATTCTCTGGCTCAGACAGTGGAAAGACTCTCCCTCGAGGAGGTGTAGTGTCAGGCAGGAGGTCAATGGGACAATCATAACTGCGATGAGGTGGTAAAGTGTCAGCAATCCCTTTAGAAAACACATCCCAAAAGTCCTTATAACAAAGTGGAATCTGTTCCATTCCCACTTGACAGGTAGCAAGTCGAACAGGGTGCTGGATGCAGTTCTTTTTACACTGATTGGACCAAGCCAGAATATTTCCTGTTCGCCAGTCAATTACAGGATTGTGCTTCTGAAGCCAAGGAAGGCCTAGGATCAAAGGAGTGGATGGAGAGTCAATGACAAGACATGAAATCTTCTCCCAATGCAAAGCCCCCAATTGTAACTGGAAAGGGTTGGTGGATGGGAGCACTAGATCTTATGAGAGAGGCCGATTATCCACGGAAATCAGGCGGACTGGGCAATCTAGAGCATGAGTTTCCAGGGACAAAGTAATCAGAGTCTTATCAATAAAATTCTCAGTGGCTCCAGAATCTACCAAGGCCAGCAGTTCATGAGCCCCTGTCCCAAAGTGAATGACAGTGGGTAAAAGAAAACGATTGTCACCCTGGGGAGATGAGAGCAGACCTAAGGTAACCTCCCCGCAATTACCTAGGTCCTGGAGTTTCCCGGACCTGTAGGGCACGAACGGAGCATATGACCCTTGAGGCCACAATACAAGCAGAGTCCCATGTTACACCGGCGCATGTGTTCCTGGGCAGATAACCGGGTGGAGCCTAACTGCATAGGTTCTTCCTCAGATTTGGCACTGGAGGTGGAATAGTCAGGCGGCAAGGGAGGTATATAGTTTGCCACAGCTGTAATTTGTTCTCGTCTCCTCTCTCGCTGGCGGCAGTCAATTCTAATGGCTAGACTCATAGCCTCCTCCAGTGAGGCTGGGTAGGAGAAGTTGACCAGAGCATCCTTAATTGCATCTGAAAGGCCCATTCTAAACTGGCTGCGGAGAGCTGCATCATTCCATCCAGATTCCGGGGCCCACCTGCGAAACTCTGAGCAATACATTTCAGCTGTGGTAGCTCCTTGCTTTAAGTTACACAGGGTTGATTCTGCAGTAGCAGCACAATCTGGATTATCATATAGCAACCCTAGGGCTTCAAAGAAGGCATCTACTGTTAGCAAGGCTGGATGGTTTGGTTCCAGGTTAAAGGCCCAAGCCTGGGGGTCATCCTGTAGTAGAGAGATAATGATTTGAACCCTCTGAGTTTCAGGGCCAGACGAGGATGGCCTTAACTTGAAATATAATTTGCAGCTGTTTTTAAAGTTGCAAAACCCTTACGGTCACCAGAAAACCGGTCAGGCAAAGGAATTTTTGGTTCAGATGGAGTTTTTGTAGCAGTGGTAATAGAAGGAGATTGCACCTTGGTGAGCTCTGTGGCCATTTCCTGAACTTGATGGGATAAGCGGCAAAGTTCCTGTGCAAACAACTGAGCCTGCTTAGGATCCATGATAGGTTTCCTTTATTATGTATGGCTCGTGTTAATGTCAGGCTAGGAGCATATAACAGGTAACAGTTCAGGTGTTCTGATTATGCAAAGAGTTCAAAGAACAAGAGCACATACCATGAGCAGGTCTGAGCAGAGCAGGTCAGCTGGGACTTGTAGTTCGCCGCTGTAGATGAAGGTAGATGTTTGCTGGACCTTGTAGTTCACCATTGCAGATGAGGATAGATGTTGTCTGGTGCTTGTAGTTCACTGCTGCAGGTGAGGATAGATGTCTGGTGCTTGTAGTTCACCACTGCAGATGAAGGTACTACAGTAGAATCAGGCAAATCGTAGTCTAGGCAAGCTGGGTCATACACAGGAAGATCAAAGTCCAAATGGTACCGAATCAGAAGCAAGCAAACAGGGTCAAACGAGCTGGGTCATACACAAAATACACAGAGAAGATATCAACTGGATCAAACACAAGGTAAACTCTAACACGAGCACTGATTGAATGCTGATACAAGTGATTTAAAGGTGAGCTGGCCAATCACTGTTGTTTCCCAGGCAAAGGCTGTGTCAGGTGAGTTGTGCTGGGTCCTAAAGGGATCCTAGTACTGACAGCAGCATAGTTGAAAGAATTTCACCTTAAAAAGTTGTGGAGAACACAGCACGACAGGATGATGTGACTGAGTTTATATTCTGCCATGTGTAACAAATAGGCGGAACCGGCTGGCCATTATTCCAAATGTATTTTCCACCACTCTTCTGGCTCTGGCCAGCTGGTAATTAAAAACCCTCTGGTCCGGGGTGAAGGCCATCATATAGAAGGGCCACATAAGATAGTCCCCCAGCGCAAACACTTCATCCGCAACGAAGACGAATGGGAGTCCTTCCGCATTGTCTTCTGGAGGTGGCAAGCCCAAACTGCCATTCTGGAGATGCCTGTAGAACCCGGTCTGGGCGATGACTCCACCATCCGACATCCGGCCATTCTTTCTCACGTCCACGTACAGGAACTTGTAAGTAGCCAACACCACCGCCAACATCACAATACTATTGAACCCCTTGTAGTTGTAATAGTATGACCTCGAGTTGGGGGGGTGGGACTATGTGGACGTGTTTCCCATCAATTGCCCCTCCACAGTTGGGAAAGTCCCACCGATGGGCAAAGTGGGAGGCCACAGTCTGCCATTCCTGTGGCGTGGAAGGAAACTGTGGAGTCAAACCAGAAAAAAAAAAAATAGTTATTTTGCACATAAACATTGAAAGCAGATTAGACACAAACATTCTTGGCCAAGATCAGTATAACATTTATTTTAAGGAGTATTTTAAGACAAAAATATAAGGTCCACTTATTAGATTCATCACCCCTCTGATGGCCCTTTGTAAAAATTTTAGTTGGGGGGAGATGTTTTGGACAGATAACCCTCTCCACTTCATTGAGAGATGAATGCATAGATAATGTGTGTTACTTTGGCCAGCCCCTCCTTACTTACACTACTGGAAGCCCACTGGACAGGTAAGAAGTGTCATAATACAAAAATATAAATACACACTGTCCAAATTGGAGCACAATTTTAACATTTTGCAAATACCTATCAAGATAATAATAGGATACCAAAACTTTAAACAGTACCATTTGAAAGTATTCAGGCAGGCCCTTGCACTACATGCTTTGGGGAATTCATCCATAAATCTGACCACAAAAGAGGTAGGTATAGTGTGTATGGGTTTGGCAAAGTCAGCAGATAGAGGATTGTTATGGGTTGACTTAGTGGTTGGGGGGGAGGGAGGGTTCCAAATGAGTTTGGGACCCAAAAAAAAAAGCCTCTGGCACTCTGGCACAGAATTTAAGGACACAAATAACATTTTTACACATTGTAGGGGGTGTTTAGGGTAAAGCACTACAATGGAGCTGACAAAAAACATTGTTAAGTGACTAGGCGAGGTGGATATAGGCCCAGGAAAGCATGCTGGGGAGGTAAGTGAAGGCAAATATGCATGAAGGACAAAAAAGGTTAAAAAATTCCAGCATGCATGAGGACAAAGGGGACATTCACAGCATATTACAATCATGGTAATTAGGGAATGATGAAAGAAATACAATATATTAGCAATCATTAAATGCATATAATGTGATGTTAAAGGATAAATCTTACCTTAATATAGTCCTTCTGCAGGACCTGGATGATGGCAGAACAGGTCTCTGGGATAATGATCCCCAGAGCCTGGGGGGAGATGCCTATCGAGAACTTGAGGTCCTGCAGGCTTCTCCCCGTTGCCAAGTACTGCAACGTGGTGACAAGCCTCTGCTCCGGAGTGATGGCTTGCCGCATGCAGGTATCTTGCCTGCTGATATGAGGGGTCAGCAAAGCCAACAAAAGGTGAAATACGGGGTCCGTCATCCTGAGAAAGTCCCTGAAATCATCAGGAATATTCTCACGGATCTCACGGAGCAAACGCATGTGACAGAATTGGTTGCGCTGGAGCAACCAATTCTTGGTCCATGAACTCCTTCCCACCCTGTTCATGGACTGGGCTTGTGTCAAAGTAAGAACCCCAACACCAAGCCCCCGCACAGCACAAACTCTACAATGAGTACATACACGCAACATTGCTTCAAAACGGTCGGCTGGTCAGAACGAAGTAACAGAACACACTGAAAAACAGCAAGGCCTGTGAAGAGCGACCTGAAAATCAGTAACAAGCAGACAAGAACGCACTGAATAAACCAATGGGAACTCACTGCATGCACTGAAGACTAGATACAAACCCACAAGCACAAACTGAACAGCAGAAAAACGATCTGAAAACCACGAGTCTGAAAAAGCATGAATCGTCTCTCACCAAACTTTTACTAACACGAGATTAGCAAAAGGAGCCCAAAGGGTGGCATGCTTTGTATTGAACTGCCCTTTTCTAGTCTCGTCGTACGTGGTGTAAGTCACCGGATTCTTGACATTTGGAAATTCCGACAACTTTGTGCGACCGTGTGTATGCAAGACAAGTTTGAGCCAACATCCGTCGGAAAATATCCGATGGATTTTGTTGTCAGAATGTCCGATCAATGTCCGATCGTGTGTACAGGGCATTAGAGGTCTGATGGTGCAATGAACAAACATGGTTTCTTTTCAACTAACCCGCAACAGGAATCCTTGTATGTATTAAATGTTTATTTGTAAAACATGGATTGTATCCTATGTTATATATATATATATATATATATATATATATACACACAGTATCTCACAAGAGTGACTACACCCTCACATTTTTGTAGCTATTTTATTACATCTTTTAATGTGACAACACTGGAGAAATGACACTTTGCTACAATGTAAAGTAGTGAGTGTGCAGCTTGTATAACAGTGTAAATTTGCTGTCCCCTCAAAATAACTCAATACACAGTCATTAATGTCTAAACCACTGGCAACAAAAGTGAGCACGCCACTAAGTGAAAATGTCCAAATTGGACCCAATACTGGTCACTGGAAGTTCAACATGGCACTTCATGACAAAGAACCCTCTGAGGATCTGAAAAAAAGAATTGTTGCTCTACATAAAGATGGCCTAGGCTATAAGAAGATTGCCAAGACCCTGAAACTAAGCTGCAACACGGTGGCCAAGACCATACAGTAGTTTAACAGGACAGGTTCCACTCAGAACAGGCCTCCCCATGGTTGACCAAAGAAGTTGAGTGCGCATGCTCAGCGTCATATCCAGAGGTTGTCTTTGGGAAATAGACGTGTGAGTGCTGCCAGCATTGCTGCAGAGGTTGAAGGGGTGGGGGGCCAGCCTGTCAGTGATCAGACCATACGCCACACACTGCATCAAATTGGTCTGCATGGCCATCGTTCCAGAAGGAAGCGTCTTCTAAAGATGATGCACAAGAAAGACCGCAAACAGTTTGCTGAAGACAAGCAGCCTAAGGACACGGATTACTGAAACCATGTCCTGTGGTCTGATGAAACCAAAAAAACTTATTTGGTTCAGATGGTGTCAAGCATATGTGGCGGCAACAAGGTGAGAAGTACAACGACAAGTGTGTATTGCCTACAGTCAAGCATGGTGGTGGGAGTGTCATGGTCAGGGGCTGCATAAGTGCTGCCGGCATGGAGAGCTACAGTTCATTGAGGGAACCATGAATGCCAACATGTACTGTGACATACTGAAGCCGAGCATGATCCCTTCCCTTCATGACTGGGCCGCAGGGCAGTATTCCAACATGTTAACGACCCCAAATACACCTCCAAGATGACCACTGCCTTGCTAAAGAAGCTGAGGGTAAAGGTGATGGACTGGCCAAGCATGTCTCCAGACCAAAACCCTATTGAGCATCTGTGGGGCATCCTCAAATGAAAGGTGGAGGAGCGCAAGGTCTCTAATATCCACCAGCTCCATGATGTCATCATGGAGGAGTGGAAGAGGCCTCCAGTGGCAACCTGTGTAGGTCTGGTGAACTCCTTGCCCAAGAAGGTTTTATAAAAAATGTGAGGAGTGTAGATAGATAGATAGATAGATAGATAGATAGATAGATAGATAGATAGATAGATAGATAGATAGATAGATAGATAGATAGATAGATAGATAGATAGAGTTTTTCAACATAAGAAAATAACAGTATCTACTACTATCTCATAGTCACCTTCGCTACACTCCACCGCCATTGCATCAAAGCTTTTGTGGTATGCCATGTGCTTCCATATATGGTGGATCATGTGATATCCTCCTATGATACACCATATATGAAAGCACATGGCATATATGGTGGATCATGTGATATTCTCCTATGATACAGTGCTTTGGTTTTCATGGGCATTCATCAGGCCTGGACACTGTCCCGTGAGTAGGCAAATATCTTCAACTCTGTGTAAGCTCATACCATATGACACAGAACTAGCATAGCGTTTGACTAACAACTCTAATGGAATAATAAACCTATGACGTTTAGCAATAGGTGAGTATAAATAGGTTGGGTGGGATTTTAAGAGACAAATGAATACCCTGAGGCTGGGTTCACAGTTTATTTGCATGCGGCTGACAGCAGGGGTCCGGTGCGTCCCCATTCACTGTTTCAGGTCCGATTTCAGCCCAAATTTTGGGATGAATTCGGACCTGAAACAGATCAAAATTTGCACAGAGCCCCTGTGCAAATTCGCACCAGAGCGCAGCGGAGATATGTGAACTGGAACCATAGAGAGCTGGTCAAAATCTCCTGCTATTGCGAATTGGATGCAGAGAACATGCATCCAGCTTCCAATAGTGTGAACCCAGCCTGGGTTAAAAAGTGGGTTTATTTAAAAACTTAAAAAAAATTACCCATGACCAGTACAATTTCATTTTAAATTGCACCCATATTCAGTTTCAATTTTCCAAGGCAAAGTGTATAGCCTAAAAAACACCTGCTTGACAAGCATGAATTACAATCAAAAAGGACCATATAGCGACAGCTGAATGTTTTCTACTGCTCTGTTACAAATGTTGCTTGTCTCTCACAACTGGGCTAAGGGTGACTCTAAGAACAGCAGGAAGTGAAAGATCTGTCTGTGCCTTAAAAGACCACTGGGACCTGATCAACATTCCTCCATGGTTCATCTAATTTCAGGATGCAGTTTACACTTGATGAAGTGTTCCAGTAGTTTTCTATTGAGCGATGGAAATAGTCAGAGAATGTTTGCATTTCTGCCATATTTGACATATTTTGTATGCTAGTACACTCATGACAGATATATCAAGAGCTCATTCTCAATATTTTGTAAGCCCTAACACAGCATGACTGTCTAAAGTTGTGCTTAAATCTCACATCACTTGCATGTATCTGAGAAGGTAATATTGTATAGCCTAACTCTGATGTCCTTACTCTGTTGTACACCATTCTGACAAAAGCTGTCTATGAGATCAAGAGGGGTTCCCAAAGATTCCAATATTTTGGTCTCCAGAAGCCACTGCACGTTCTGATAGTGATAGTTTCCTAGAATATGATATATTTTCTCTTTATCTCTCTTTATCTCTCATATATAGTCATCATTTTATACCATGTAACAAAAAGATACTTGTGGGGTCTAAAAAGCTGGATGTAGAGGTCTAGCTACTCTAAGTTGATTGCACATGTATCTATAGTGGCCCCCGTTGAACTATTATGCTTTTTTTTTCTAAATATTACTGGTAACCTTTATTTTATCTAATGTGTGTGGGTGTAGAACATTTTTTTTTCATTAATACCTTAACAACAATCCCGGTTCTTTAATATTATCTGGCTAGGGGTTTGGAGGGTAACCTGTAGTGGTCAAGTGAGCCAGTCAGGATATGGGTGATAGCACAAACTACTGATTCTAGCATTCCTGTGTCAACACTGTACCAGGCCAGATTGTCAAAAAATTATAAATGAAACACTTTTTATACCATAATCTTAAAAAATGTTTTACCTGTACGTCGCTTTGTGCAGTAGCCTCTGGGGGGTGCACTGATTGGATAGAGGGGGAGCCAATCAGCGGGTCCGGGATGCAATGTCCGCTTGCCACCTGTGATCATTCCCCAGAGAGGCAGAACAGTGATATGCCTATGTAAACAAGGCAGATTGCCATTCTGACAGGGGAAAACATAGAGATCTTGTGTTCCTGCTAAGCAGGAACACGGATCTCTGTGTTCTCCCAGTCAGAGCAATCCCCACACAGTTAGTAAGCACCCCCAGGGACACACTTAACACTTTGATCGCTCCTGGTGTTAACCCCTTCCCTGCCACTGTCATTAGTACAGTAATGCCACGCACACACAATTGGACATACGGCCAGCAAAAGACCGATGAGAGCTTTTGGTCGGAAAATGCGACCGTGTGTATGCTCCATTGGACTTTTGCTGGCGGAATTCCCACCAGCAAAAGATTGAGAGCAGGTTCTCAATTTTTCGGTCAGAAAAAGTTCTTATCCGAAAATGCGATTGTACAAATTCCGACGTGCAAAATTCCTACGCATGCTCGGAAACAATTCGACGCATGCTAAGAAGCATTGAACTTAATTTTCTAGGCTCGTCGTAGTGTTGTACATCACCGCGTTCTTGACGGTCGAAAGTTCAGAGAACTTTAGTGCGACAGTATGTATGCAAGGCAAGCTTGAGCGGAATTCTGTCGGAAAAATCATCCAAGATTTTTCTGACGGAAAATCTGCTTGTGTGTTTACACAGCATTACAGTACATATTTTTGTGAAAATAAAATGTAGCGCATAAATTGTGCCAAAAAATTCTACAATCAAGAAAATGGCTGAAACACAAATGTCCATAAGTGATAAACACGTTAATGATGAAACTTATAAGTCTCTAAATAAAGGAAAATAAAGTCCAGTAAGTGAATAAAACAGCAAATATGCATGGGATATCCCACTAGGAATGGTATGTGGATGTGAAACGACAAATGTTCCAACACAGGTATATCATCAGATCATCCCAAAGCTGTATCTCACAACTGCATGTACCTTGGTGAAGATGGTGTGTAAGAAACTCTTACCAGATATAATGGACTCACTTGTCAGCGACAGGGAGTCACTCAAGCGGGTTGCCTCTCAGGGCCTGAAAAACGGACATCACAGCTCTGCGAACCTTCTGGGTCAAACTCTGTGTGGATCTCCCGGGGCCGCCAGGTGGGTCCTCCCAAAGGATGGCTGAGGTGCGAATCAGAGGGAACGATGCATCACGTGAAAAGCTGAAGTGAAGACTGGTTCGATCTCTCAGTTGATATGTGGAGAAAAAATAAACAGGCTCCACATAGCGTAGATGAGCAAAGTGGGATTTTTATTGCTAAAAAAGCCAGGCAATAATAAAATGTGATCACAGGGTATAAAAACAAAGTTGGGCAACAAGAAGGATGCTGAAAGCGCCCGACGCGTTTCGATCAATGGATCGTCTACTGGGGCATACAGCATCCCCTCCAAGTTGCCTTATATTTATGAGAAAAACATTCAAAGAAGCAAATTGTATGTGCTGTCAAACAGCCTTCCCCATTGGATGAGTGGGGTCACATGATCGCACCTGGCTAAACCTAGCAGGTGTGTAACATCATTAATTTGCATTGGTGGTATGTGATTGACCTGTTGGATGTCACAGAACAGACTTCACATTAAACAGCAATTGAATTGTACAACATCGGTCAATATAAACATTTAATACTGATAAGGAAATAAAGAGCTGAACCTTCTAGCATAGTACTTCCATTGCTGACACTTCTGTGTTAGTTTAAAACTATAGAGGAGTCAGTGCCAATCAGGGAACTCCATATCTGGGGACGGGCGGAGCTGACAGCCAATAGCTGCAGAGACAGGAAGTCTCGGTCGGCGCCGCCCAACCTCCACGTGACAGACACAGGGAAGTGACGTCAGGGCGCAAGGCTCGCTCGACGTCCGTCCCCTGTCACATGATGCTTCTCTCTGATTGTCCAAGAGAGAAGGAAGGAGGAGGGATGTACGTTGGACCGGACGTTCCAGACGCCGGTTCATACGTTCCTCCCCCGTGTCCCCGGAAGTGACATTAAGTACAGGCGATGACCAGAAATCCCACCTGGATGGTGGGAAACTGGTAAACATTGCCTGTGAAATGAGGATTGAGTGACATCATCTAAAATGGGACAGTGCATGAAGGAGGGGGCCGGGCAGTGAAGAGAATTGCCTCAAAACAGGACGGTGCACAGCTCACTCCCAACAATTAAAACTTAAGAGACCACAAAACCACCATTAAGTAAATGAAAGAGACTCCAAAATAAAAATAAAAAACCTTTCTGGTCAGAACAATAAACGTGATGGGGTAATTGGAGAAATAAAATGTTTCCAAAAATATATATATATACAATAAAGTGAATATATAAAAATTGCAGCTACCCGACATGTGCCATCAAAAAATGTGGACAATGCACATGCCAGTGGGTGAACCCCAGAGATGAAGAGGATATAACTCGCCCCAAACACCTAATATGAGCGCACCCCCCAGAAATGCACCCACACGGGGAAGACCAGAGATATATATAAAAACTGAAAATGTGTAATGAAAATGTATAAGAAGAAAAAGTTTAAAGAAGGCATCGTAAAAATGCATATAATGTTATGATTAAGGAACCAAGTGGGTGCAATGAAAATAATACTAAGTTGATGAACGAGTTGAGGTCCCACTCCACGTTCAACCCAAACGGGAAGAAGGACCTCAACTCGCGGATCCAGTACGTCTCGAGGCGTGAGACCCCTCGCAGGCGTGACTCACCCCTCCAGTGCGGAATGAACCTGTCAATAACTTGTAACAAGGTTCCAGTGGGGTCCTTATCGTGGTGTTCTAAGTAGTGACGTGGCACCGTATGCTTGTCCCTGCCTTTTTTGATTGCAGTCACGTGTTCGTTGACACGAACAGAAAAAGTTCTGATCGTGCGACCCACATACTGCTTATGGCAGGGACAAGTTATCAAATAGACGATGTATTGTGAGGAGCACGTGGTGAAGTGCTTCATGGAGTAAATACGGGAAGTGATCGTGGACTTAAACGTGACGCTCTTGCGTCTTCCCCCAGTGTTATGAAGGCAGACCCGACACTTACGACAGGGGTAGTAACCTTTACACTCCTGAAAGAACGACACCTTCTTGGGGGGGTCTATTATGTTTGGGGCGATCTGTCCCTGAATGGACCTAGCTCCTCTGAAAACTACCGAGGCCTGTTTGGGTAAAACGGGTCCAAGAAGTCTGTCGTTCTGTAATATTCCCCAGTGTTTTTTGATAATACCTTTAATCTGATTGGATTGAATAGAATGAGTGGTAAAAAAAGATAACTTTGCATTGAATGTAGTGTTGTCTTTAGAGCGTTCTGTAAGCGTGGCCTGCCTTTCAGTGAGCAAAGCTCTATTGATTTCACTGTCTAAAAGGTGAGGGTCATAACCCTCATCAAGAAATCTACCTCTGAGGACTTGGGATTGGGATATAAAGTCCGAAGTTTGGGTGCAGTTGCGCCTCAATCTCAGAAACTGGCTGCGGGGCACTGACCGAAGCCATTGTTCACGATGGCAGCTGTCGATCGGAATGTACCCATTCCGATCCGTGGGTTTGAAATAAGTGCGGAACTCCAAGTGTTGGTGCACAACTGAAATTTCGAGATCGAGAAAATGCACTTTGGTTGTGCTGGCTTCAAAGCTCAGCGAAATCCCCCTATCGTTGGCATTAAGAATGCTCATGAAGCCCTCAAGGGATACCAGATCTCCTTCCCAAAGGAGGAGGATGTTGTCTATGTACCTAGCCCAAAGGACCAATTCGGGTCTCCGGGCAGCATAGACGACATCCTCCTCCCACTGGGCCATGAAGAGGTTAGCGAGACTGGGGGCGAATTTGGCCCCCATAGCCACACCCCTCTGTTGTAAAAAGAATCGGTCTTGAAACCAGAAGTAGTTATGTCTGGTTGCGAATTTTAACAGCTGCATAATAAAGTTTCGTTGTAATGTAGGAAGTCTTCCATCTCTGGAGAGATGGTTTTCAACTGCCTCGAAACCGAGGTGGTGTGGTATGCACGTATATAACGCTGCTACGTCTGCTGTTACTAAGAGAGTACCTTTTTTAATTGAAACAGATTCCAATAATTTGATTGTGTCTCTGGTATCTTTCAGGTAAGAGGGGGTGGTTTGAACTAAAGGTTGTAAATAGAAGTCCACGTATTTGCCAATCCTCGCCGTAACCGAATCGATCCCGCTGACAATGGGTCGGCCGGGAGGATTGGTGGGGTTCTTGTGAACCTTGGGGAGGTAGTATATGGTGGGAATACGTGGTACTTGGGGGACCAAAAAGCATTTTTCCTTTTTATTGAGAGTTCATCCCTATTCAATCCCCCTGGTACCACGGCCCCCTCTATCCAGGTCTTCAAGAGTTTGGTCCTGGAGGACCTGGATAGACTAGCCAAACGTCAAAAACGTCTTCATGTCAAACCTGACATCAAGACAGGTTTAAAATCATTGTGTGAAAACAAGAACCTTGTCATCCGCCCGGCGGATAAGGGCGGGGGCATTGTTGTTCTGGACAGAGTAGATTATCTTAAGGAGATGAATAGGATTTTAAGCGATTCCGACACTTATCAGTGTATCCCTAGGGATCCCACAGTTTCCTTTAAAAAGGCCCTTGTGGAATTGATAGAGGAAGGTTTTTCCTTGGGAATTCTCAATAAAAAGGAAAAATGCTTTTTGGTCCCCCAAGTACCACGTATTCCCGCCATATACTACCTCCCCAAGGTTCACAAGAACCCCACCAATCCTCCCGGCCGACCCATTGTCAGCGGGATCGATTCGGTTACGGCGAGGATTGGCAAATACGTGGACTTCTATTTACAACCTCTAGTTCAAACCACCCCCTCTTACCTGAAAGATACCAGAGACACAATCAAATTATTGGAATCTGTTTCAATTAAAAAAGGTACTCTCTTAGTAACAGCAGACATAGCAGCGTTATATACGTGCATACCACACCACCTCGGTTTCGAGGCAGTCGAAAACCATCTCTCCAGAGATGGAAGACTTCCTACATTACAACGAAACTTTATTATGCAGCTGTTAAAATTCGCAACCAGACATAACTACTTCTGGTTTCAGGACCGATTCTTTTTACAACAGAGGGGTGTGGCTATGGGGGCCAAATTTGCCCCCAATCTCGCTAACCTCTTCATGGCCCAGTGGGAGGAGGATGTCGTCTATGCTGCCCGGAGACCCGAATTGGTCCTTTGGGCTAGGTACGTAGACGACATCCTCCTCCTTTGGGAAGGAGATCTGGTATCCCTTGAGGGCTTCATGAGCATTCTTAATGCCAACGATAGGGGGATTTCGCTGAGCTTTGAAGCCAGCACAACCAAAGTGCATTTTCTCGATCTCGAAATTTCAGTTGTGCACCAACACTTGGAGTTCCGCACTTATTTCAAACCCACGGATCGGAATGGGTACATTCTGATCGACAGCTGCCATCGTGAACAATGGCTTCGGTCAGTGCCCCGCAGCCAGTTTCTGAGATTGAGGCGCAACTGCACCCAAACTTCGGACTTTATATCCCAATCCCAAGTCCTCAGAGGTAGATTCCTTGATAAGGGTTATGACCCTCACCTTTTAGACAGTGAAATCAATAGAGCTTTGCTCACTGAAAGGCAGGCCATGCTTACAGAACGCTCTAAAGACAACACTACATTCAATGCAAAGTTATTTTTTTTTACCACCCATTCTATTCAATCCAATCAGATTAAAGGTATTATCAAAAAACACTGGGGAATATTACAGAACGACAGACTTCTTGGACCCGTTTTACCCAAACAGGCCTCGGTAGTTTTCAGAGGAGCTAGGTCCATTCAGGGACAGATCGCCCCAAACATAATAGACCCCCCCAAGAAGGTGTCGTTCTTTCAGGAGTGTAAATGTTACTACCCCTGTCGTAAGTGTCGGGTCTGCCTTCATAACACTGGGGGAAGACGCAAGAGCGTCACGTTTAAGTCCACGATCACTTCCCGTATTTACTCCATGAAGCACTTCACCACGTGCTCCTCACAATACATCGTCTATTTGATAACTTGTCCCTGCCATAAGCAGTATGTGGGTCGCACGATCAGAACTTTTTCTGTTCGTGTCAACAAACACGTGACTGCAATCAAAAAAGGCAGGGACAAGCATACGGTGACACGTCACTACTTGGAACACCACGATAAGGACCCCACTGGAACCGTGTTCCAAGTTATTGACAGGTTCATTCCGCACTGGAGGGGTGAGTCACGCCTGCGAGGGGTCTCACGCCTCGAGACGTACTGGATCCACGAGTTGAGGTCCTTCTTCCCGTTTGGGTTGTACGTGGAGTGGGACCTCAACTCGTTCATCAACTCATCTTAGTATTATTTTCATTGCACCCACTTGGTTCCTTAATCATAACATTATATGCATTTTTACGATGCCTTCTTTAAACTTTTTCTTCTTATACATTTTCATTACACATTTTCAGTTTTTATATATATCTCTGGTCTTCCCCGTGTGGGTGCATTTCTGGGGGGTGCGCTCATATTAGGTGTTTGGGGCGAGTTATAGCCTCTTCATCTCTGGGGTTCACCCACTGGCATGTGCATTGTCCACATTTTTTGATGGCACATGCCGGGTAGCTGCAATTTTTATATATTCACTTTATTGTATATATATATATATATATATTTTTGGAAACATTTTATTTCTCCAATTACCCCATCACGTTTATTGTTCTGACCAGAAAGGTTTTTTGTTTTTATTTTGGGGTCTCTTGCCATCATTGATATTTCATTTACTTAATGGTGGTTTTGTGGTCCCTTAAGTTTTAATTGTTGGGAGTGAGCTGTGCACCGTCCTGTTTTGAGGTAATTCTCTTCACTGCCCGGCCCCCTCCTTCATGCACTGTCCCATTTTAGATGATGTCACTCAATCCTCATTTCACAGGCAATGTTTACCAGTTTCCCACCATCCAGGTGGGATTTCTGGTCATCGCCTGTACTTAATGTCACTTCCGGGGACACGGGGGAGGAACGTATGAACCGGCGTCGGGAACGTCCGGTCCTACGTACATCCCTCCTCCTTCCTTCTCTCTTGGACAATCAGAGAGAAGCATCATGTGACAGGGGACGGACGTCGAGCGAGCCTTGCGCCCTGATGTCACTTCCCTGTGTCTGTCACGTGGAGGTTGGGCGGCGCCGACCGAGACTTCCTGTCTCTGCAGCTATTGGCTGTCGGCTCCGCCCGTCCCCAGATATGGAGTTCCCTGATTGGCACTGACTCCTCTATAGTTTTAAACTAACACAGAAGTGTCAGCAATGGAAGTACTATGCTAGAAGGTTCAGCTCTTTATTTCCTTATCAGTATTAAATGTTTATATTGACCGATGTTGTACAATTCAATTGCTGTTTAATGTGAAGTCTGTTCTGTGACATCCAACAGGTCAATCACATACCACCAATGCAAATTAATGATGTTACACACCTGCTAGGTTTAGCCAGGTGCGATCATGTGACCCCACTCATCCAATGGGGAAGGCTGTTTGACAGCACATACAATTTGCTTCTTTGAATGTTTTTCTCATAAATATAAGGCAACTTGGAGGGGATGCTGTATGCCCCAGTAGACGATCCATTGATCGAAACGCGTCGGGCGCTTTCAGCATCCTTCTTGTTGCCCAACTTTGTTTTTATACCCTGTGATCACATTTTATTATTGCCTGGCTTTTTTAGCAATAAAAATCCCACTTTGCTCATCTACGCTATGTGGAGCCTGTTTATTTTTTCTCCACATATCAACTGAGAGATCAAACCAGTCTTCACTTCAGCTTTTCACGTGATGCATCATTCCCTCTGATTCGCACCTCAGCCATCCTTTGGGAGGACCCACCTGGCGGCCCCGGGAGATCCACACAGAGTTTGACCCAGAAGGTTCGCAGAGCTGTGATGTCCGTTTTTCAGGCCCTGAGAGGCAACCCGCTTGAGTGACTCCCTGTCGCTGACAAGTGAGTCCATTATATCTGGTAAGAGTTTCTTACACACCATCTTCACCAAGGTACATGCAGTTGTGAGATACAGCTTTGGGATGATCTGATGATATACCTGTGTTGGAACATTTGTTGTTTCACATCCACATACCATTCCTAGTGGGATATCCCATGCATATTTGCTGTTTTATTCACTTACTGGACTTTATTTTCCTTTATTTAGAGACTTATAAGTTTCATCATTAACGTGTTTATCACTTATGGACATTTGTGTTTCAGCCATTTTCTTGATTGTAGAATTTTTTGGCACAATTTATGCGCTACATTTTATTTTCACATGTTCTTTTGGTTGTTGTCACCCTGTATGTAGCTGCTCTGCACCATATTTTTTTTGAATTTAGCGCAGTGTATACTTTTATCATCAGTACATATTTTTAGCACTGATCACTGTACTGGTCCCCAAAAAAGTGTCAAAAGTGTCAGTTAGGTGTCTGATTTGTCCGCTGCAATGTCGCAGTCCCACTAAAAATCGCCACCATTACTAGTAAAAAAAAATTAAAATTCCATAAAAATATCCTATCATGTGAAGATGCTATAACTTTTGCGCAAACCATTCAATATACACTTATTGGGATTTTATTTACCGAAATATCAATATTGTGATGAGTTTACATGTGGTTAAGATGAGCTATCATTTATACTTGAAGATTCTGTTTATGTTTATGATTGTATACCTTTCTAGAGAAAGTAAAATGGAAAAGTTATGTGTATTAGATACCTTTTTACTGATGGTTATATCCTCGAGGATACACTTTTCCTGCAGACAGACATTGATCAATCCCCAAGGTAGATATGTTCTATTGGTATGCTCTTTTTTCTCCACTACACGTATAATAGGATCAGTGTATGTCCTACCACCATATAATTCAGAAATATTGAGGAGGATTAGTATATTTTTGGCTGAATACCTTGGTATTCCAAAAATGATAATGGGGGATTTTAATAATGTTTGTGATGCGAGTATAGATCGCTATCTGTCGGGTCCAAAGTCGGAGACCCCCTTTGTGAGACACCTGCAGGAAATAGTGGCACCTTGTCAGTCCTGGAATATTTGCTTGTACTTGCTGTTCCTACTCTACTCATGGTACTTTATTCAGGATTGACTTGGCTCTGGGCACAAGGAATGGGAAACTCTTTTAGCAGTAGAAGTACGACAAAAAGAACTCTAATATGTTCAGAACCCTACACCTAGGAATCAAGTTATTTGGAAGGATATACAACTTTTATACAAAAGAACAGCTATGGAAAAAGCTGAAAGGGATCAATGTCTTACAAAGAGTAAGTTTGAGGAGGGAGAGAGAAATGGGAAAATGTTAGCAGTAATTGTTAAGTCCCAGGTTAAGTCCAATTTTATTCCCCGTATACGTACACCAACTGGAAATATTTCTCATAACTAGGGGTGAGCCAAACACCCCCCCCCGGTTTGGTTTGCAGCAGAGCATGCGAACAGGCAAAAAATTTGTTAGAACACGTGAACACCATTAAAGTCTATGGGACATGAACGTGAAAAATCAAGACCCTTCAGGTCTGGTATGGATATTAAGGGGAACCCTGCACCAATTTTTTTTTTAAATGGCGTAGGGGTCCCCCACAAAATCCATACCAGACCCTTCAGGTCTGGTATGGATATTAAGGGGAACCCCGTGCCAAAATTTTATAAAAATGGCGTGGGTTAAAAAAAATTGGCATGGGGGTCCCCCAAAAATTCATACAGCGCGCAACCTGGCAGGCTGCAGGAAAAGAGGGGGATGAGAGAGGACCCCCCTCCTGAACCATACCAGGCCACATGCCCTCAACATGGGGAGGATGCTTTGGGGTAGCCCCCCAAAGAACCTTGTCCCCATGTTGATGGAGACAAGGGCCTCATCCCCATAACCCTTGCCCAGTGGTTGTGGGGGTCTATGGGCGGGGGGCTTATCAGAATCTGGAAGCCCCCTTTAACAAGGGGACCCCCAAATCCTGGCCTCCCCCTGTGTGAAATGGTAACGGGTACAAATGTACCCCTAAAGAATAAAAATGTCCCACAAAGTCCATTCATCTTCTTCTCTCACGCCGCCGATGGACCGAAAAAGAAAAAAAAACAAAGCCACCACCTTCCCGCCTACATGGGAGGCACCTGCAGTATGACGCATCTTCGCTTTGACAGTTCTTATATAACTGAGGACGGGACCACACAGTGATGTTCCCGGGTGACCCGACCCCCCTCTGACGCATGGGGACTTCCCCATGGCTTTCTCGGGGCGTTAGAGGGGGGCGGGGCCACTTGGTTACATAAACCCGGTTGTGTAAATGGGTGGCCCCACCCCCCTCTGACGCCCTGGTAAAGAAAAACTGTCAAAGCGAAGACGCGTCATGCAGCGGGTGCCTCCCATGGAGGCAGGTCAGCTGCGGCTTTGTTTTTTCTTTTCTTTTTCGATCAGTCTGTGGGGAGAGAGAGAAGAAGATGAATGGACTTTGTGGGACATTTTTATCTTTTATTTTTAAATAAAGGACTTGTCCCAAATTGTGTCTTGTCTTTTGTACCATTTTGACACTTTTTTTGTGAAATGGCAGGGGTACATTTGTACCCCGTTACCATTTCACACAGGGGTGGAGGCCAGGATCTGGGGGTCCCTTTGTTAAAGGGGGCTTCCAGATTCTGATAAGCCCCCCGCCTACAGACCCCCACAACCACTGGGCAAGGGTTGTGGGGATGAGGCCCTTGTCCCCATCAACATGGGTACAAGGTGCTTTGGGGGGCTACACCAAAGCACCCTACCCATGTTGAGGGCATGTGGCCTAGTATGGTTCAGGAGGTGGGGCACTCTCTCATCCCCCCTCTTTCCCTGCAGCCTGCCAGGTTGCGTGCTCAGATAAGGGTCTGGTATGGATTTTTGGGGGGACTCCCATGCCATTTTTTTTAATTTTGGCGCGGGGTTCCCCTTAAAATCCATACCAGACCCAAAGGGCCTGGTAATGGACTGGGGGGATCCCATGCCATTTTTTTCAATGACTTTTATCTGTATTGCCGAGATCCAACAATTCACTATAGCCGCTATTACTTTTAAATTACTTTTTTTCCTTTAGAAATGTCATTTTGTGCAGGGACTGTTCTAAACACGGGAAAAATGCGCCAATTTACAGGAATACTATAGACACCCCCCAAGTACAAAATTTAAAGGAATATTTCACTTTTATTGTTTCACTTTAAGCATTATTAAAATCACTGCTCATGAAAAAACGGCTGTTTTTAAAACTTTTTTTTGCATTCATACATGTCCCCTGGGGCAGGACCCAGGTCCCCAAACACTTATTATGACAATAACTTGCATATTAACCTTTAAAATTAGCATTTTTGATTTCTCCCACAGACTTTTAAAGGGTGTTCCACGGCTTTCGAATTTGCCGCGAACACCCCAAATTGTTCGCTATTCGGTGAACAGGCGAACACCCCATGTTCGAGTCGAACTTAAGTTCGACTTGAACATCGGGCTCATCCCTACTCATAATCAAGAGGATATATTATCCTCTTTTATTACTTTTTATAAGGATTTATACCAGAGCAAGGCTATTTATCATCCGAATGAGCTCAGAGATTTCTTGAGTCCCCTAAAAATACCATCTATTTCCACAGAGGAAAGAGAATACCTTGACGCACCTCTAACATTAGAGGAATTAACCAGGGCAGTCTTGGACTCACCTGATGAGAAAGCTCCTGGTTAGATGGCTTACCATCGGAAATGTATAAAAGTTATGGAGATATTTTGTTGCTAGAATTGCTGAAAGTATTGAATCATGCACATGCATCATTTAAGCTTCCAGAATCTATGAATGATGCCTGTATTATAGTACTACCCAAGCCAGATAAGGATCATCTAATGCCAGAGTCTTATCATCCGATTTCATTGTTAAATTCTGATGCTAAGATTCTGGCAAGGGTCTTAGCATTTAGACTAAATAAAGTTATACAAAAGCTGATACATTTGGATCAATCAGGCTTCATACCAGGAAGATCTACAACAACAAACTTGTGAAGATCATTTCTCAATTTGCAGATACCATCAGATAATGTAGAGAAAAGAGCTATACTATCCCTGGACGCAGCCAAAGCATTTGACTGCGTCGAGTGGGTATATTTATGGGAGGCCCTGGAGAAATTTGGGCTGGGCAGAGGATTTGTAAAGTGGATTAAATTATTGTATTCGGCTCCCCGAGCATGCACACAGATAAATGGCTCATTATCAGAGCATTTCTCTTTGTCTAGAGGCACGAGTCAGGGGTGTCCATTATCACCGTTGTTCTTCGCATTGGCTTTAGGACCACTGGCAATAGCAATTAGACAAACAACTACTGTCGGGGGATTTGAGAGAGGAGGAAGAGTGGATAAAATTCCCCTGTATGCAGATGATGCCTTACTATTCTTCGGAGATACAGATCAATCCCTGACATCTGCGATAAAGTTGATCAAGACCTTCGGTAGCTTCTCGCGGTTTGTTATACATTGGGAAAAATCAGTGCTACTACAGGTTGAGGACCTAACACTGGCTTTAGCACAGATAGATCATAGAATACAGTTTGCTACATACTTTAAATACCTAAGAATACGGGTCTCTTCTAATATAAGGGAATATATAAACTATAACTTGGCCCTATAGTGGATACATTTAAGGTGAAGAGTAGAGTATAGACTAAATTAACTTTATCAGTGGTAGGTCGTGCAAATTTAATAAAAATGTTTTGGGCCTCACAGTTACTTTATGTTTTACACAATTCACAGATCTGGATACCACTTAAATGGTTTAAAAAAAAATCCCATTTCGAACCTTGCTATGGAAAGGGCAAAATGCTAGAATTAAGCTTAATACACTACAACTCTCTAAAGACAAGGGGGATTAGCTGTTCCAAATGCTAAAATGTACTTTTTAGCAGCACAACTCCAACAGGTTGCAGGATGGGGAGTGATAGATTGGACAGATCCTGTCCAATCGATACTTTTGAGCAGATCCTCACAATATCATTTGATAGTTTAACCGCTTCAATACCAGGCCAATTCTGACACTTTGCTCCTACATGTAAAAATCATCATTTTTTTGCTAGAAAATTACATAGAACCCCCAAACATTATATATGTTTTTTTAGCAAAGACCCTAGAGAATACAATGGCGGTTGTTGCAACTTTTTATCTCACACAGTATTTGCGCAGGAATTTTTCAAACACGTTTTTTGGGGAAAAAACTGTTTTGTGTTTAAAAAAAAAAACAAAACAGTAAAGTTAGCCCAATGTTTTTGCATTTTGTGAAAGATGAAGTTACGCTGAGTAAATAGATAGCTAACATGTCACGCTTCAAAATTGCACACGCTCGTGGAATGGCGCCAATGTTCTGTACTTAAAAATCCCCATAGGCGACGCTTGAAATTTTTTTACTGGTTACATGTTTTGAGTTACAGAGGAGGTCTAGGGCCAAAATTATTGCTCTCGCTCCAACGTTCGCGGCAATACCTCACATGTATGGTTTGAACACTGTTTTCATATGTGGGCGGGACTTACGTATGCGTTCGCTTCTGCGTGCGAGCACATGGGGACAGCGGCGCTTTAAAACATTTTTTTTTTTATTGTTAATTATATTTTATTTTTTTTATTTTGACACTTTTTTGAAAAAAAAAAAATTGATCACTTTTATTCCTATTACAAGGAACGTAAACATCCCTTGTAATAGCAATATGACATGTCAGGTGCTCTTAATAGTGAGATATGGGGTCAATAAGACCCCATATCTCACCACTAGGCTGGGAAGCCTGAAATAAAAAAAAAAAATAAAACGATCGCCGCTTCCCGCCGTTTTTTTTAATGGAGAGGCCGGGCGTGACGTCATAACATCGCGCCCGGCCTCCGACGATCATAGAGACTCCGGGGACCATCTGGTCCGCCGGAAATCTCTATGATCTACATCCGGCGCCGGCGGATCCACTCTCCGCCTCACCGATCGTAACGGTGAGTCGGAGCAAGCACTGGAGGGCGGCGGGAGGGGGGGGGATGTCCCCTCTCGCCTCCCATAGGAACGATCAAGCGGCGGAACGGCCGCTATGATCATTCCTATGGTGTAGAGATTCGCCGGCTGAAACCGGCAATATCTGAATGATGTCTGTAACTACAGGCATCATTCAGATATACCCGCTCAAAGCCCAGGACGTCATATGACGCCCTTGGTATTGAAGTGGTTAATTAGAATTTTAGACTTTGTTTGTGTGTCACAGGGTCCTACCCTGGGACTCATACATAAAGTTTGACAGGAAATGAGAGGTATTATGCTATATAGCTATGTCTCAGTCTATTCTCCCCTATGGGGAAATAAAAACTGTGAGGAAGTAAGCAGATTAAAAGGGTTTGGAGTATTGAAGGAAAAGGGGATAAAATATATTTCCTGACAGACTCCATGGCAGACTACGTGTGAGTTAACCCTGCCTCCTCTCAAATGCTATAGGACCCCATACCCATAAGAGTAAGCTCACCTGCTCAGGACTGCGTTCTTTTTTGTCCTCCTCCATGGACCATACGTCTTGTGTTACTCCGGTGTGACGTCCAGTCAAGAACATTTCCTGGTACCAATTGTGCGGTGCATCCCAGGGCCCAGCCATGGGTGGGCGAGTGGTTTCATTGGGCTTGCGATACCCCTGTGGTGGAAGGGAAGTAGCCCACGTATACCAGGAAGGACGGTGGAGTTAATTATCGGCTGGTAAGGTCTGAAGATTATGTTACACATCTATGGCAGACTGTTTGTGTTTATATTTAAACCCCGTTTTCCTCCTTTTTGTGCGTTATGGCGTCTGGGGCGCTTCTGTGTTCCAGATCGCTGATTCTCTTCCTGGTTCCTGGCCACCGTGTCCGTCCGCGCATGCGCGGAGCCTCAGTCACATCGAGGCTCGGTTCTGTGCATGCGCGGAGCGGCCCGTGGTCGCACAGGTGCTGTTTGGCCAGTATCTTCAGCGCAGGCGTGCTATGGAGGCCGGCAGTGATGTAATTCCGGCGGGGAAATTTAAACAGCTGTCAGCTTCTGCCAGGTGGGACACCTGTATGCAGCTAGTGGCAGCTTCCCCAGGCTCGGCACCACTTCAGGCAAGTTGAAGCCTTTTTCCTTGGGACTTGCAGGATATTTAAAAGTCTTAAAGGGGAAGTTTAAAAAAAAAAAAAAAAACGTTTTTTTGCCTCTTATTACTCAGGTATTGTCAAGTGGTGCATGAGTGCTTTTGGCTCGGACCATCGATTGTCCCGGAAATCATGGACAGGTCACCGCCTTCGTGTGGCCAGCCCTCTCGCACAAGGTATGTGCAGTTGAGGGAAAGGGGATTAGGCTCTGGGGAAAAAGAGACAGAAAATCAACACATGGAGTCTCTTGTCAAGCGTGTGGTGCAACAATCCCTGAAAGAATTGGGTACATCGCACACGTGGAGTCAGTCAACCACCATATCTGGCTCCCTGGCTGATGAGGCCCAGGAAGATCCCGGCCCATTCCAGCCCTATGTAAGGTGTAATGACTGCGCTTAGGACAGTGTGTAGGTATGCAGCCCCCCTGAAGAAGCTCCCTAAAGGGTGCTTCAGAGATGAATGGGTACATGAAATGGGGTAATGGCGCTCCCTATAATTGATTGGGCAGGTAAGTGACGAAGAACTAAACCAAATTAAAGAATAATATATGAGCCAATGTGCAGGCTCCACGACGGGAATACTCCACCTAATCAGGTTATATGAATAACCAGAGGTGCCAATACATATATGAATAAGTGAATAAAGTAAGGTAGTAGCGTTCCCTATAATAGGTTTTATAGGTAAGTGTACAAGTAAAAAACTAAGGTAAATAAATAGTACTGAAGGGCCACCACAGCAGAAATTACAGGTTTATGCGTGTGACCAGGTATGCTAATATACATGCGATCTCCTCACCATAGATGAAAATAATAATAGGTGTAACAAGCCCTAATTATACATTCCTTATATGTGAGTAAAACCATACATGGTGCCTCACATGTACAAAACTTTCTGCATAAGTGCACAGTGCTGTGGTAATAAATAATAATGACCTGTGGCTATAATACAAATAGTGATAATATCAGAATAACAGAGGTAGCGGTAAGCCTATACGTGACCATATGATTGAGCACTTAAATAAGTATTATACGTCTACCAAATTATAAATCCATAAAATAATCAGTGAAGCAAAAATCATATAAACCTAAATTAATTTATAAAGTGTTTATAACCAATCCATAATTAATAGGCAGTCCATAATCATGAAGGTGTCTTCAACACAGTGAAACGTAAATCTCAAAAACATGACTTGAGTGCATTCAAAGTTCTTGGTGACTTAGTGCTCCCCCTCGAGGGTCCCCACTCACCAGATCCATTCATCCCAAAGGGGTATTGCGCATATAGATGTAGCCTCTACAATTTCCCTGCTGGCGTGGTGGATGGGTTTCCCCGGGTGGTCCTCAGCATTCACAGGAGAATGGAACTTTAGCACTCATAAAAAGAAGGAATAGTGGACTCCCATAGTGTAGTAATTAAAAGTAAATTTATTCCAACATAAAAAAAATTTTTCCAACATAAAAATTTTTTTTCTTCCAATAAATACTACAGTCCAGCACAGCTGGCTATAGCAATCCAGCAGAAAAAACATATTAAAATATATTAAAGGCAGGAGTTTCCAAACTAACCGGTGGCCTGTGGCGCAAGGTGGAAGTAAACCGATTGTTTGCACTCCACCTGCGTTCCACCGGCCTGAATTCCGGAAATGACGTAGCGTGCGTGGCGCCGTCGTACACGTTTCGTCATAGACGTCCTCAGCGACGGTGCCCGCACGCCACACAGCGTGAGCTGTAGGCGGAACACCACACCTGATAGCTCCAGAAGTGTCCGCAATGGTTGTATAACTAAGTCAAGTAAATAAATTTGATTAATGTGCAGCGTCCGATTTCATGGCTGGTTCCCTAAAGAATGGAATCACTCATAGGTCATATCAAACCATTAGAAACAAATAAAATCCCAGTATTCAACATTACTTATTTATCCATAAACTCTGTGTATGCAAGCCGGTAGTCATAAATTACAACTCCCGTGGGGACCGCCCTAGCAGGATATGCTGGCTTCATCACACTAAATCTAGGTATAGGTCTAAGAATATACTGGCTGCATCTTACTAAGTCTGAGAATATTACAAATTGCTAAATATACAATATGGGCCATCAGTATCAGGGATTGTTAAATTCTAAATGGACCTATGGTGTTGTAGGAATATTGAAGATGGTAAATACCTAGTATTTGGGAGAGGGCAGTGGACTAGATATAATTGGCCAGTAAGAATGGCCATAAATATCTAGTGTGAGGGACGCAAGGGGCCCCAATGTTGGATAAATTAATTAGCCACAATCCCACATTGGGGGCCAGGGTGTGTAGTTAATATGGGCAGGTTCCCGATAATTGAAACGCATACGGATGCGTTTCTAAGGTCAACCCATATCACAACTCCAGTGTGAGGCCCACCAGATTCCATGGGGGGCATACACATAAGTCACCAGAGTCTTGACCAAGTCTAGAATACATAACCATACCCACTAATGTACTTTTTACAGTCTGCCCCCCCGATTCTGAAGGACATATTTGGCATCAGTAATGGCAGTATTCTAACTGTCCTACTACTTGGTCAGAAAAAAGAAGAAAGAAGAAAAGAGGGGGGGTTGAGGGGGGCCTACCCAGAACCCCCTTAGGGGTTGGCTATGAAATAGTTTAAATCAATGTCTAGGTTGAGGCCCCTCGGAGCAAGGGACCCCAACCTATATATCCAGGCAGTTTCATTTTGTGACACAAGTGTGGTTTTATTGCCACCTCACCAGTGATCCTTGACGCAGTCAATCTCGTAAAAAAACAGCCCTGTAGGGTCCCGGTTATGTACTGTATCAAAGTGGCGGGAGAGGTGGTGCTTAGGGAACCCCTTCCTAATGTTTTTAATGTGTTCCCGTATATGCACATATAAAGACCGGGTGGTTCTACCCACATATTGTAATTGACATGGGCACTCAATGACATAGGTCACATGGGTGCTCTGGCAAGTTTCCTAATACGATATTCTTTATGGTCCATCCTAGGCTCCCACGCTTAGAGACTATTTAGTGCCTAATGTCATCAACCCTCCAAAGCCGACCCAAATATTTCCAGATATGAGGGGCTTTTATAAATGCCAAAATTGTTTACCATGCAGGGTCAGCAAAAAGCAACCCCGTAAAAGGGAAACTTTTAAATCTAGGATGGACCATAAAGAATATCGTATTAGGAAACTCATCACTTGCCAGAGCACCTATGTGACCTATGTTATTGAGTGCCCATGTCAATTACAATATGTGGGTAGAACCACCCGGCCTTTATATGTGCGTATACGGGAACACATTAAAAACATTAGGAAGGGGTTCCCTAAGCACCACCTCTCCAGCCACTTTGATGCAGTACATAACCGGGACCCTACAGGGCTGGTTTTTTACGGGATTGACTGTGTCAAGGATCACTGGCGAGGTGGCAATAAAACCACACTTGTGTCACAAAATGAAACTGCCTGGATATATAGGTTGGGGTCCCTTGCTCTGAGGGGCCTCAACCTAGACATTGATTTAAACTGTTTCATAGCCAACCCGTAAGGGGGTTGTCAGAGAGGTTACCTGGTTGGGCGCCGGGGCGCGCCGGGGCGTGTTGGCGCTCGCGTTTCTGTCCGTGCTGGGGCGCGTGTCCCTGGGGGCGCCGGTGTGTCTGGGCTGGCCGACCGTGGCGTGCGGGGTGGCGTCCGGGCGTTCGTGCGTACGCGCGTTCGCGCTAGCGCGCGTTCGCGCGCGTCCGCCTGTGGGCGCTGCTTGTGACGTGACCCGGTTCGGTGGGCGTGCACGCCGGTGTCGGGGGCGCGCCCGGGCGCGTGCGGGGGCGCGGCGCGCTTTGGCGAATCGGCGCGCGCACGTGCGCGGCGTTTTGGCGCCAATCGGCCTATTTAAGGCTTGCCTCTATGCTGACCCAGTGCTGCCTGATCAAACAGCTCTGTACCTTGTCCGTGATCATCCTGAGTTCCTGTTTCCCTGTTGTGCTTATCCGTTGTGACCCGGCTACCCCTTGGACTATCCTTGATTGCTGCCTGAACCCGACCCCGGCTTGTCTGACCTTGTCTTTGCCTCACCCTCTTGTACCGCTGCTGCCAGCCCGTTGCCGACCTCTGCCTGTGTGTGACCAGCCTGATCAGTTCCTGCCCAGCATCTGCTCTACCCAGTCTGAAGACCTACCGGTTGCTTGCCAGACCATTGTGCTCCAGGATCCTACTACAGGCCCTCATACCACTCCGCATTCGTGGCCTCCTGTCTACTCTATCAGGGGCCCCGAATCGGATACGTAAGGGAGCCTACCCTCTGCCCAAGCGGACTCACCTGTCTGGTAAGTGTGGGACCTGACAGTATCAGGCAGCCATGACTGAGTCCGGGCAGGGGGCCTCCCCCATGGATGAACTGTGCAGGCACCTAGCGGGCCTCACTCAAGCTGTTAAAAGTCTGCAAGAAGGCTACACTAGATTGGAAGGGCAGGTCCAGGCCCTCTCAGCCTCTCCTTCAGGAGCAGCGTCCAATTCGGCTTCGGCACCCTCTGTAGTGATGCTTCCACCAGAGCCCAGAGTACCTCCACCCGAGAAGTTTTCAGGAGATCGCAGTAAGTTCCAAGCGTTCCGCAACGCTTGCGAACTGTATTTTGCCCTACAACCCCGTACATTCTCCCTGGAAGTTACTAAAGTGGGGTTCATCATATCCTTGCTGACGGGTGAACCTCAAACCTGGGCCCACAATCTGCTGAAACAAAAGGCTCAATCCCTTGATTCCGTGAGTGACTTCTTCCTAGCCATGTCCCAACTGTACGAGGACCCTCAGCTAACGGCAACGGCTGAAGCCACTTTGCACTCCCTCCAACAAGGTCGCAGAGCGGCTGAAGATTACGCCGTGGAGTTTAGGCGTTGGAGTGCCGACACGGAGTGGAATGACGCTGCCTTGCGTCACCAATATCGGCTGGGATTATCTGACCCTCTAAAGGACGAGCTGGCACGAGTGGGGGTTCCCCAGACCCTAGAGGAACTCATCAATTTATCTATCCAAATTGACCGTCGCCTCAGGGAAAGACGCTCTGAAAGATCAGTTGGTCATCCACGTCTTACCTGGATGTTGCCCAGGGCCCCTAGTGCCCCGCACCAAGCTCCATTGGTCTCATCCGCTTCCGCCCAGGAAGGCTCGGAGCCTATGCAGTTGGGACTGCTCCGTCCCTCTCTGACCCCAGAAGAGAAGACCCGAAGACGCACACTCAACTTGTGCTTGTACTGTGGAGAGCCCGGTCATTTTGCAAGAGCATGCCCCAATAAGAGGCGTAAGTGTCTACCGTCTTCCTCATTGTGTGCACCTGTCCTACCTAGTACCGGTAGCCATTTAACTCTCTCCATTGTCTTGCAGTTACCTGGAAGGAGCATCCCAGTACCGGTCATCGTTGATTCAGGGGCATGCAGTGGATTCATTGACCGGACCTTCGTTGAAACTCACCATATCCCCACTCAAACTAAAGCCCAAGGACTGGCAGTCTTTCTAGCAGACGGTTCCACCCTCCGTTCCGGACCCGTCACCCAAGAAACGGTTCCTCTTTTGGCCACCATTGGCCCGGAACATCAGGAACTGTTACGCCTAGATGTCATCTCCTCTCCTCTCTTCCCAATTATCCTAGGGATACCTTGGCTACAGGCCCACAATCCTAGCATCAACTGGGCTACGGGCAAGGTTCAGTTTTCCTCCGAATATTGTAGACAAAACTGCTTACGGGGAACCCCACCAATCTCTTCCCAATGTCTGTGCATGGACTCTGAAACTAAACTCTACCAAGATCTTCCTGAACCCTACCGGGATTTCCTAGACGTGTTCAGTAAGAAGGGGGCAGAAACCCTTCCAGCACATAGACCCTATGACTGCCCAATAGAACTTCTACCAGGTACCGAAGTCCCCTTTGGTAGGATCTTTCCCTTAACTGAGCAGGAGCTGGGCACCTTGAAGACTTACATTGACGAAAACCTGAAGAAAGGGTTCATTCGTCCTTCTACGTCTCCAGCTGGGGCAGGCATCTTCTTCGTAGAAAAGAAAGATCATTCCCTACGTCCCTGCATTGACTACCGGGAGCTTAACAAAATTACCATAAAGAACAGATACCCGCTACCTTTGGTTCCTGAGCTGTTTCAGAGGTTAGGATCTGCTACCGTGTTTACTAAACTAGACCTCCGTGGAGCTTATAACCTGATCCGTATAAGAGAAGGAGACGAGTGGAAGACAGCTTTTCGTACCCGATTTGGTCATTATGAGTACCTTGTCATGCCTTTTGGTCTGTGCAACGCACCGGCAACATTTCAGCACTTTGTTAATGATGTCTTTCATGATTTACTGGATTTATACGTCATCGTTTATCTAGATGATATCCTGGTCTTCTCCGCCTCTCTGATGGAGCACCGCAGACATGTACGAACTGTACTCTCCCGGCTAAGACAGCATGGGCTCTACGCCAAACTTGAGAAGTGCGAATTTGAGCTCCAATCCATCCAATTCTTGGGTTTAATCATCTCTCCTGATGGCATTAAAATGGATCCTCAGAAAGTATCCGCCATTCTGGAGTGGCCTGCACCGACTGACAAGAAAGGGGTACAACGTTTTATTGGCTTCGCCAATTTCTACAGAAAGTTCATCAGGGGATTTTCTTCAATCATAGCTCCCATTACGGAACTCATTAAACAAGGGTGCCGGTTCCACTGGACCCCTAAAGCACAAGAGGCCTTTGGAAAACTCAAAACGTTGTTTACCTCAGCCACTATTCTTAAACATCCCAATCCTGCCTTGCCTTTCGTCCTGGAGGTGGATGCCTCCGAAGTGGCAGTCGGAGCTGTACTGTCTCAGAGACAGGGTGCCAAAGCACTCCTGTATCCAGTGGGATTCTTCTCACGTAAGCTCTCTCCTTCCGAGAAAAACTATGATGTGGGTGATCGGGAACTTCTGGCCATTAAAGCAGCTTTGGAAGAATGGCGTTATCTCCTGGAAGGTGCAGCACATCCCATCTTGGTCTACACAGACCATAAAAACTTAGAGTACCTAAGAACGGCCAAGAGATTAAAACCCCGGCAGGCCAGATGGGCACTTTTTTTTTCGCGATTTATTTTCCACATCACGTACAGACCTGGATCCAAGAATGTCAAATCCGACGCCCTTTCCCGGATGTTCCTTGACTCTGAAAGAACCCTGTCCCCAGACACCATTCTTCCTTCTGGAAATTTTCTCGTTCTACAGGAAGACATAATTTCTCAAATCAGGCGAGCTTCCTCGAGAATGCCCCCACTTGCTGAAGCCTGTGCCAAGGATGGACTGCTCTGGTTCAAGAATAGGATTGTGGTTCCTGAGGAGCTGAAAGCACGGGTACTAAGCTTGTGCCATGACCACAAACTTGCGGGTCACTTCGGCACACGAAAAACAATTGACCTTGTCCAACGTTCCTTCTGGTGGCCTCATCTTACCAGGGATTGTAAGGCATATGTGGAGTCCTGTGATACGTGTGCCAGAAATAAGACTAGCCGGTCAAGAGCATGGGGCCTACTGAAGCCATTACCAGTCCCAGAGAGACCTTGGGCCATGATCTCTATGGATTTTATCGTGGAGCTCCCACCATCAGAGGGTTTTTCATCCATTTTTGTTGTAGTGGACAGGTTGTCTAAAATGGCCCATTTCCTCCCCATGAAGGGCACCCCCTCAGCCATGGAGACCGCCGCTATCTTCATCAAAGAGATCGTTAGACTACATGGAGTCCCGACCAATATAGTCTCGGACAGAGGCGTCCAGTTCACCTCCAGGTTCTGGAGATCCCTTTGTGGTGCCCTTGAGATCGAGTTGTCCTTTTCCTCGGCCTACCACCCTCAGTCCAATGGACAAACCGAGAGGACGAACCAAACCTTGGAGCAATACATCCGCTGTTTTTCAGCTTTTTCCCAAGATGACTGGGCCTCCCTGCTTCCCATCGCAGAGTTTTCTTATAATAACTCTTTACATTCAGCGACTAATCAGTCTCCGTTCTATGCCAACTACGGTTTCCACCCATCCTTCCTACCTGGAGCATTTCCGGAATGCCCTGTTCCTGCAGTCTCCGAGACCTTGAATTTTTTCGCCAATAACAATAAGTTGCTACAGGAAACCATGACCAAGGCTCAGGAAGACTATAAGAGGATCTTCGACAGAAAGAGGCGAGGAGAACTTATGCTAGAACCTGGCAATTCTGTCTGGCTGTCCACCGCAAACCTCAAGCTAGCTTGTCCATCCAGGAAACTGGGTCCCAAATACCTGGGTCCTTTCTTGATCAAAAGGAAGATCAACAATGTGGCATTTGAATTGGACCTCCCCAATTCCCTGAAAATTCATCCAGTATTCCACGCTTCTCTCTTAAAACCGGTCACGCCTAATTTCTTTCCTGGTCGTTGCATTGGTCCACCCAAACCGATCAAGGTTGATGGCGAAGAGGAGTTTGAAGTGGAAGCAATTCTTGATTGTAGAAGAAGGCGCAATCAGGTACAATATCTGGTGAAGTGGAAGGGCTACGGTCCCGAAGACAATTCGTGGGAACCAGAAAACAATTTGCACGCTAACGATCTCCTTCAATCCTTCAAAACCTCTCATCCCGTGAAGATGGCCCAGCTGGGCATCCGGAGTCTGCCCTTGAGGAGGGGGCACTGTCAGAGAGGTTACCTGGTTGGGCGCCGGGGCGCGCCGGGGCGTGTTGGCGCTCGCGTTTCTGTCCGTGCTGGGGCGCGTGTCCCTGGGGGCGCCGGTGTGTCTGGGCTGGCCGACCGTGGCGTGCGGGGTGGCGTCCGGGCGTTCGTGCGTACGCGCGTTCGCGCTAGCGCGCGTTCGCGTTAGCGCGCGTCCGCCTGTGGGCGCTGCTTGTGACGCGACCCGGTTCGGTGGGCGTGCACGCCGGTGTCGGGGGCGCGCTCGGGCGCGTGCGGGGGCGCGGCGCGCTTTGGCGAATCGGCGCGCGCACGTGCGCGGCGTTTTGGCGCCAATCGGCCTATTTAAGGCTTGCCTCTATGCTGACCCAGTGCTGCCTGATCAAACAGCTCTGTACCTTGTCCGTGATCATCCTGAGTTCCTGTTTCCCTGTTGTGCTTATCCGTTGTGACCCGGCTACCCCTTGGCTACCTCTGTTATTTTGATATTATCACTATTTGTATTATAGCCACAGGTCATTATTATTTATTACCACAGCACTGTGCACTTATGCGGAAAGTTTTATACATGTGAGGCACCATGTATGGTTTTACTCACATATAAGGAATGTATAATTAGGGCTTGTTACACCTATTATTATTTTCATCTATGGTGAGGAGATTGCATGTATATTAGCATACCTGGTCACACGCATAAACCTGTAATTTCTGCTGTGGTGGCCCTTCAGTACTATTTATTTACCTTAGTTTTTTACTTGTACACATACCTATAAAACCTATTATAGGGAACGCTACTACCTTACTTTATTCACTTATTCATATATGTATTGGCAACTCTGGTTATTCATGTAACCCGATTAGGTGGAGTATTCCCGTTGTGGAGCCTGCACATTGGCTCGTATATTATTCTTTAATTTGGTTTAGTTCTTCGTCACTTACCTGCCCAATCAATTATAGGGAGCTCCATTACCCCATTTCATATACCCATTCATTCCAGCCCTATAATTCCTCCCCTGATTCCTCGGACAGTGAGATGGAGGGACATGAGTTTACCGGAGGTTTCGACTATTCCCTAGTTTCCCCACTGGTCAAGGCAATTAAGGAAGCCCTTAAGTGGGAAGATGCTTCTCCTCCCCCAGTAAAACAAAGGAAGTTTTTCAAGCAATTATGGAAGGAACGTTCTAACTTCCCGCTCCTTCCTGAATTGAAGGACATTTTTGATAAGGAATGGAGTAAAGTGGATGAGAAGGTATCCATGTCAAACAAAACCTCCAGATTATACTCCTTCAAGGCTGAGGAAGTGAAACATCTGGAAAATGCCCCCCTTGTTGACGCAGCTCTTATGCGGCTTGCCAAACATGTCACTCTTCCATTAGAAGACACGGTTTCCTTCAAGGATGGTCTTGAGAGAAGGATAAACCAAGATCTCAAGAGAATCTATGGGCTGACTGGGATGGCTTGCAAGCCAGCTTTGGCCCTTGCGGCCATGTCCAAGGCCATAGAGGCCTGGACGGAAAATGTGCACTCTGTACTTAGGGGAGTCTCAGTTGAACTGGCCCAGGGCTCAGCAATTCAGGAGCTAAAGCTGGCAGTGGCCTTCCTGGGGGAGGCCTCGATTGACCTAATCCGCCTGTTGGCCCGATTGATGCTGTCCTCAGTTACAGCCAAACGGGCCTTGTGGTTGCGCTCCTGGCTTGCCGACCCAGCATCCAAGCAAGCCTGGTGTAGGATCCCCTTTGAGGGGTCCTCATTTTTGGGAACAGGCTAGATAGCACCATAACTCGGGCTACGGGGGGGAAGTCAGGTTTCCTGCCCCAGGACAGGTGTCTGTCCAGTCAGAAGAGGCCCCAGCGAAGACGCAGAACTGAGCTTTCAAGAGAAGCACGCTCCTACAAACCCGGACAGGATTTCAGGAGGAATTGAAATAGAGGGCAGTCTTCTTTCCAGAGATCCACAAAAAGACAGGCGCCCGGTGGGCGTGAGCTGGCTAAGCCCTTTTGAGATTGGGCCCGCCCAGGTGGGTTGGGTGGGGGCCCGTCTGCTTCTCTTCCGGCACACCTGGGTGGCCTCAATCTTGGATTTCTGGACCATCAGGACGGTCTCTTCAGGCCACACATGGTCCTTCATCAGTATTCCTCCCTCCAGACCAATCTCTACCCTTCTACCACGATCGGAGGAAAAGAAGCAGGTGTTGCTATCCTATGTGAATTCGCTGGAATCTCAAGGAGCGGTGGTGCTTGTTCCGAAGGAAGAAGAATTCTAGGGTGTGTACTCCCCCTTTTCCTTGTGCAAAAGAAAAATGGCTCATGGCAACCGGTGATAAACTTAACCTAACTAAACAAATGTATAAAGTACGAGAGATTCAAAATGGAGACCTTGTCTACCATTCAGAAAGCAGTACAAGCGATTGGCTGTTCTCAATCGACCTAAAGGATGCGTACTTTCTCGTGCCTGTGGCAGAGGCTCTGCACAAATATCTTTGTTTCTAAGTCAAACAAAAGCACCTGCAGTTCATTTGCCTCCCTTTCGTTCTGACAACCTCACCTCGCGTGTTCTCCAAAGTCCTTCTGGCCGTAGTGGCTCTCATCAGAGTAAAAGGGGTACGCCTATACTACTACCTCGACGATCTCCTGGTGTTATCCCAAGACAGAGGACAACTGTTAGTCCACAGGGAGTTGGTTATCTCTACTCTAACCAATTTCGGTTGGCTCATAAATCAAGAGAAGAGCCATCTAGATCCGGTCCAGCGTCTGGTATACTTGGGAGCCCAATTCAATACGGTGGAAGGCACCATTTCCCTTCCAGTAGAGAAGATTCCGGTCATTCGGGAGAGAATCTCGCGGGCCTTGGGCTCCTCACACCTGAAAGCATCACAATGCCTAAAAATTGTAGGAACAATGGTCTCTATGACCCCCATGGTCAAATGGGCACTATGGAGGTTACGTCTCTTTCAATCGGGACTTCTCCACCAATGGAGGTCAGGGGACATCAATCAACTAATTTACATAACTCCATCGATGAGAAACAGTCTCTTCTGGTGGCTTCAACGCAAAAATCTTCTCACCTGCCACTCCATTGCCCCCATCACATGGGTTGCGGTCACGTCCGATGCCAGCGGCGCAGCCTGGGGAGCCCTTTGCGGGTCAGAACTTGCACAAGGCAGATGAGATGCCCGCCTTCACAACCCGGGTTCGAATGTCCTGGAACTTCGGGCCGCCTGGTGCGCCCTTCAATCCTTCACGCATCTCCTAGTAGGGGAATCAGTGTTATTGAAGATGGACAACACCACAGCAGTCTCCTATGTGAAGAGACAAGGGGGTACTCGGAGCTTCACTCTACTCCAGGAGGTCGAACCTATCATGTTGTGGGCCCAGAAAAATCTAGCAAATATTTTGGCAGTCTTTATCCCCGGGGCTCAGAACATCCAAGCAGACTTTCTATCCCGCAAATGGATGGACTACAACGAGTGGTCCCTCCATGCGCAAACATTCAAGTGGATCCTGTCCCTAGGAGTCGATCCTGAAGTGGATCTGTTTGCGTCCCCCTGCAACTTCAAATTAAAGAAGTACTCCACATGGGGCCGCTGCAACCAGGCCTTCGGAATAGATGCCTTGACAGGCCAGTGGAAAAAAAAAGGCATATGCCCTTCCCCCTCTTCAGATCATCCTCAAGTTCTTGCAGAGGCTCCGAACAGAAGCAGTCGAGGTGGTGACGATAGCGCCTTACTGGCCGAACAGGCCATGGTTTCTCCTCCTGACCCAGCTGAGCTTCCGGGATCCAGTGCCTCTTCCCCTCAGGCCGGACCATCTGTCTCAAGGGACAGTTCTGCACCATTGTCCAGCAGTACTGAGACTGACGGTCTGGTTCTTGAGAGGGAGAGCTTGGAACTTCTCGGGTGCGAGTCAGAAGTAATTTCCACTCTCATGAGCTCAAGAAAGACGAGCACAAATAAAGTCTATGGGAGAATATGGGCCAAGTTCATTGAATTTTCTTCTTCTACTGGCAGACCATGGAGAGACCCTGGAATCCAGGATATACTTAGTTTCCTTCAGTCCGGCCTAGATCTGTCTCTTTCCATCAGCTCCCTCAGAGTTCAAGTCTCAGCTCTGTCGGCCTTCTCCGGAACGTCATGGGCCGTACACCCTTTAATTTGACAGTTCTTTCGGGGGGCAACAAGGCTTAGGCCTCAAAGAAAACCAAGGTTCCCCAAATGGGATCTCCCTTTTGTCCTGGACTCTCTGTCTACTCTCAGTACCACCCGTTCCACTCCGCCCTCTATCAAGGAACTGTCTGCCAAAGTTGCTTTCCTAGTTGCCTTCACTTCAGCCAAAAGGGTCTCCGAGATTAGTTCTCTGGGTTGTCAAGAACCCTTTCTGACTTTCTTCCCCTACCGGGTGGTCCTCATTCCTATGCTTGGCTCAAACCCAAAAGTCACCTCGGTGTTTCATGAAAACCAAGAAATCATCTTACCTACGTTCAGGTCCCCGGAGTCTACAGAGGCACATCCTCTAGATGTAGGCCAAATACTGAAGGAATACCTACAAGTTACCTCTTCTTTCCCTCTTCTTGCCCTCTTGGGCAGCAGCTCGACATGTAGCTCCTGATGTCATCTGCAAAGCGGCCTCATGGGCCTCAATTAATACCTTTATGTCACACTATTGCATAGAGCCCGCTTCTCTTTCCTCTGTGAGCTTTGGTTTAAAAATCCTGTCAGTTGACGGGGCGAATTAACAATTAAACTTTTTTTTGTTCAGCATAACCTCCCGTGTGGTTTGGCTAGTTATCTCCTACACATAGTCTGCCATGGAGTCTGTCAGGAAAACGTAAAATGTATTATCAAATACTTACCATAATTTTCCTTTCTTGATGGACTCCATGGCAGATGGAGTTCCCACCCATAAAAAAAAAAAAAGAGAAAATGGGTCTAGAGTCGACTAGTTACGGAATGCAGTCCTGAGCAGGTGAGCTTACTCTTATGGATATGGGGTCCTATAGCACTGGAGAGGAGGCGGGGTTAACCCACTCGTAATCTGCCATGGAGTCCATCAGAAAAGGAAATTACGGTAAGTATTTGATAATAAATTTTCCGTTTTCACAGCTTTATACAGATAACATATTAAAACATTTCAAGATTTGCAGAAAAAATTCTCACTCCCCCCTACACCTTTTATCAATATTTACAATTGTGCCATGAGTTACAGAGTCAGTTTAAAGATAAAAAAGTCAAGATACCAAATTTGCCACTTATATTCGTTCTTGTTAAGATACAGGTTAAGGGGGGCGTGGCTAAGTAGCAGATGTAGCAGGATGTGTTTGTCTCCCTCTCCGCCAAATATCCTGACACTGATCCTGTGGAACATATTATCGGACCGAATCGGACCCACATACCGAAGCATCTGTACCCTGGGGATACCGCCACTCGATCGATACCTCATAAAAGACCGCTGCGATGTCTAGAAAGCCTAAAGAAGCAAAGGAAGCTGTGGATGAAGCGTGCCAAGATGGCGCCGGCCCGCAGCGTTCCTCCAGGGAGAAATACAAGGAGGCCGTTCAGAAGCTCCTGTTTGGGGGAAGATCATACAAAAACGCCCTGAATGCTGCACCGAACACAGGGGAAGCCCCCGGGGGCCTTTCAGAAGCGGATGACACCGTTACTTTGGAGAATGCAGGTGGATTGTCCCCGGAGTGGAACACAGTGAGTACTCCTAGAGACAGGGTCTCAAGTATCCTCCCCCCTAGCAATGAGGAGCCAGAACCCACTCTTAGAGACATTTTTTCAGCTGTGACATCCTGCAACCTGTCCATCGCAACACTCTCTGATGAGATTAAAGGGGTTAAGGCTGAGATCTCTTATGTGCGTCATGATATGCAAAAACTGAGGGAGAGGACATCTGCCCTGGAAGGCAGGATGAGCACAGTAGAGGACAACATCACTCCTATGCAAAGGGACTTAAACATTAACTGTCACCTTACTAAATAGCATGCTGCACGTTTAGATGATTTGGAAAATCACATGCGACGCAATAATGTGCATGTCCTGGGCATTCCTGAGAGAGCGGAGGGTAAAAACCCCATAGCTTTTATAGAGCAATGGCTTGTTTCCACGTTTGGCAAAGACGCTTTCTCCCCACTGTTTGCCGTTGAGAGGGCGCACAGGGTGCCCTCACGCCCTTTACCACCAGGTAATCACCCCCGCGCTTTTCTTTTCTTTTTTTTTTAATTTAAAGTTTTTATTGTATTTAAAGTAGGAAAGGATACAAAACATCGCCAATTGGGCATACCCTGGGGTTATTATGCACATATAAGCAGCAAAACTGATAAGAAAGTACTTATGTGTAGCCTCTATCAAGCTACATCAAGATTAAAGGTTTAGCCTTAGATAAACATTTGTATAACAAGGATATAGAAAAGCTTATCAAAACATTGTACCGGTCTGTTAGCCTAGTAAGGAGGTGAACTCCCAAGGGCAATAATGGTATTGGGATATACAGAAGGGAACTGCACTGATTATCATAATGAGGTTTTGTAGGATTGTGTGATAGGAAAGGTGCAGGATGTGGGAACCACTTGAGGAAAAGTTAACAATTGCTAGCACAATGGTAAACTTCTTGGGTCAGAGATTCAGGATTTCCAGGTGTTAGTAAATCTATTAACGCACAAATTGGCCTTGGCAAAGGAAAACTTCATCTGGAAGTGCAGGTTGAGTAATCGAATGGTATCTTTTAGTAAGGGGGGGGGTCTGTTGATTTCCATTTCTTCGCAATCGTTAGTCTAGCTGCTATTAGGATGTGTGTGACCAGCGTTTGTAAATGTTTCGGCCATGCACCCCCATGCTTTTCTTTTCAAGCTACTAAGTTACAAAGATAGGGATGCGATCCTTTCCAAAGCCAGATCCATGAGTGGGAATATGGCAATCGATAACTCCAAAGTGTCTCTATTTCCAGACTTCTCTGCAGAACTGCAAAAGCAACGTGCAAAATTTATTGATGTTAAAAAAAGGCTTAGAGAACATAACCTGCAATATGCAATGCTATATCCTGCATGCCTCAGAGTGGTTGCACTGGGAAAGGTACATTTCTTCGATCGCCCTAATGCGGCTGCACAATGGCTAGATCGTGAGGATAGAACACTCAAAGCTTCCAGACCACAGCACCCGGCTCCAGCATGAGGGTCCTACATCCTAATACACAAGGGACTCGGAGGGGGGCAGAGGTTTAGGAAGGGGCTCCGCCCTTCAACCCTTCTTCTTCGCCAACTGTTTCATTTAGACCAGGCGGTCAAAAAGGAGAACTTTTCATGTATCACTGTATGATTTCTGCTGATCACTCTGCAGTTGTGAAACCCCAATCACCATCCAGAGCCTTGCTCTGCTGCGGGTGTTTCCAATGCATACCCCCCCGGAAAGTGTGATAAAGGGAAAAACGCCATCCAGCCCTGTTGGCTAAGAGCCCTGTTGGCTCCACTCTTTAATTTGCCTTTGACTTTTTTGTTTCTTTTTTCTTTAAACACATGCTTCAATATATGTTCGTTATCTGACCCACCAGGCCTCCAGCCATGGACTTCCATATGCACAGATGCTGATGAGCCACCTACATTTGATGCAGGTATAATTTTTGCTAGGTACGTCCCACACGCACTTTATGATGCCATGATGGGGAGTGTTTTTCACCACTTTCTCAAGTCTCACAAGACCAGGTTTCCGTTCACTACTAACCCAAATGGCTGATAACGTCACAATAGTGTCAAGGAATGTGAGAGGACTTAACAGTCCTGTGAAGTGACTGGCAGTTCTCAGGCACCTTAAGTCTACAGAGGCCAATATTGTGTGCCTGCAGGAGACTCATTTTTCATCAGACCTGGCTCCTAGCTTTAGCCCTTGAGTGTATTGTACTCAATTCCACTCCACGCACTCGGCTTATTCAAGGGGAGTAAGTGTCCTGATACGTTGGGACACTCAGTTCCACTCTACTCAAAAGCTTGTGGATCAGGAGGGTAGATATGTTTTCTTACTATGTAATGTGTCAGGTTTATTGTGTATATTAGCTGCAATATACATCCCACCTCCTTACTCATCTGAGGTCCTCAAACGCTTTGCAAATTTTATGCCCAGTTTCTGACTGTACCACTCCTAGCAGTTGGCGAATATAATAACTATATAAATCATCAATTAGATAAATTACCAGTTCCGTCTAATGTACCCCTAAGTAAAGGAGGACGGATCTTTCGCGGGCCTACTCGAGGAACTCGGATTAACAAATTTGTGGAGATTGGGACATCCTTTGGTAAAACAATACTCATGCTGTTCAGCCTCTTACAAATGCAAATGTTGGAAACTTAACCCTTTCTGGCTTTCGCTGCTTCCTGAGCCGGACCCCATTAGAGATCACTTAAAACTCTTTTTTCAAGACAACATTCAGTCAACGCGTCTGACTGTGGTCTGGGATGCAGCCAAGGCATTTATGAGAGGACAATTTATTACTGTAATTAATCAGATTAAAACTAATACAAAAGCTTGGTAAACTGAGGTCAGCAGGGCACTTAGGGATTCTAAAGATAAATATATCAACAACCCTACAGAAGATACAAAGAGAGTTTGGCTCAGTGTACAGTCCATGTCCAGACAACTAGCTTTGCAGTTGGCTGAAAACAAATGTTTTTTCTACAACAGGCCCATTTTGAGGAGGGAGAGTCCACTGGGCACATGCTCCATTCTAGCGCGTGCACAGAATTCCACCTCCACAATCTCAACCTTACGTGATGTGCAGGGTGTCATTCAAACTCAAACTGCCACAATAATACAAATTTTTAGAACATTCTATATGGATATTTACTCATCTAAAGTGCAACCTACAGAGGGGGAACTAGAGGGCGTTTTAGAAAAATGCACATTAACTCGTTTGTCGGCCTTGGACGTGGCCTTACTCAATGCCCCATTAACTGAAGAGGAAATAGCTCAGGCAATAGCACAAACTCACAACAACAAATCCCCGGGGGCTGATGGCCTTCCGTCCGAGGTCTATAAACGATATGCAGACACACTGTTACCCACTCTATTGAAGGTATATAATGAGGCATTGAAGGAGGGTACCCTCCCTAATTCTATGAATGAGGCTATTATTATCCTACTATTGAAACCAGGCAAGGATGCTACACTGTCAGACTCCTACAGACCCATTTCTCTTCTAACGTTTGATGTGAAGCTGTTAGCCAGAGTATTGGCCACTAGGTTGGCTCAAGTGATACACAAGCTTGTACATAGAGTTCAGTCTGGGTTTATACCCACTAGATCTACAGCCCAAAATATAAGGAGACTTTTTTGAATCTACAGATTCCTGCCTGTAATACCGGAAATAGAGCGATTTTCTCGCTGGACGCAGCTAAGGCCTTTGAGTGGCCTTACCTGTGGTAAGTGCTGAATCATTTAGGGCTGGGCACCAACTTTATTAACTGGGTCAAACTATTATATGCCTAACCATCAGCCCAGATTAGGGTAAATGGGGAACTGTCGAACTGTCGGAGCCTTTTCCATTGTTCCGGGGCACCAGACAGGGGTGCCCATTGTGGCCCCTGCTGTTTGCCCTGGCCTTGGAACCTCTTGCATCTAGTATAAGAGGTGACAGTGACATAGTGGGATTTAGGCATCCGACGGGTACAGATGTAGTATCATTGTATGCTGATGACACGTTGCTTTATCTCGGTGACACACAAAACTCATTGAGCGCTGTGATGTCTCTCAGCAAAACTTTCGGTACTGTGTCTGGCTTTTCCATTAATTGGAACAAATCGCTGTTAATGCCAATTGACCCCTCTGCCGGAATGCGCGGCAACGATACAAGTTGTGTCCTTCTTTTGGTATTTAGCTATACAAATATCTCCGGATGTTTCCCAATACTTATCCCTTAATTTGCTTCCTCTGCTTGCTAAATTTCAGGATAAGGCTAAAGCCTAGTGCAAGCTGCCTTTGTCTGTTGTGGGTAGACTTAATCTCATAAAAATGGTGTGGGCTCCCCAATTGCTGTACATTTTTCATAACTCCCCAGTCTGGGTTCCCCGATCTTGGTTTGATAGGATTGATTCACAGTTTTGGGAACTAATATGGCGTAAAAAAAAACAGCAAGAATTAGTTTATCAACGCTACAATATAATAAGGATGAAGGGGGACTAGCGGCACCTCACTCTAGAGCATATTATCTTGCTTCCCAGTTACAACAGCTGGGAGGCTGGGGAATAATAGATACGTCAGATCCGATCCGTAGGCTCCTCCATGTCACAACCGGTGAAGTCATCACGACTTTGGCGTGTTTGACATGTTTGGAGGCAGGGTATCCGCATTTAGATCCTGGAGCTCCTACCATAGTCCTTTTAAAAACATTATGGTCCTATGTTAAAAGGCTACTGAGGATAAAGAGATATTTGTCTCATGCTCCCTTGTGGCGAAACCTAAACTTTAGAGAACTGTGCAAACTCAGAGGCTTTAGAAACTGGGAGAGTGCGGGCATAAAATACATTATACAATTATACAATGGGGCTACTCTTAAGTCATTTATGGAGATACAATCAGAATTTAACATTCCACGTACTAATTTCTACAAATATTTGTAGCTATGCCACGCACTACAGATACAGTCAAGGCAAACATAGTTTGATAAACTTAGTTTGACAGATCACCAACTGATACAAGAGATACTGATGGAAAGTGAAAAGAAAGGCAGGATTTCTAGATGCTACCACATACTTCTTAACACAATTCAGAATCCAGCCAGTCCGCCTTGCAGAGAAAAATGGGAGGAGGATGTAGGTGTCATAGATGGAGAGGCATGGAATCTGTGCCTTGCCTCTGCCCCCCTGGTTTCAGTGTCTGCCTCTCAAAAATTGTCCCACCTTTATTTGTTGCATCGGGTATACAGAACACCGTCACGGCTCCACAAGTGGGGAGTGCGTGACACACCCATATGTCCAAAATGTCAGAGGGATAATGGTGACCTTTTGCACATGCTATGGAAATACCCAAAACTTTTCTGTTATTTTTAAGGAAGTTCTTGACACAATTTCTCAAGTATACGTCTTCGATGTGCCGCGAGACCCCTTGATATGTCTGCTGGGGGCCCTGGATGATGAGTTGTTATCCCCCTCAGCACACACGGCGATTATTCATCTGCTATACGTTGCTCGCAAATTAATTGCGCAACTCTGGATAACTCTTATGCCCCGTACACACGGTCGGATTTTCCAACGGAAATTCCGACCGTGTGTGGGCTCCATCGGACATTTTCCATCGGATTTTCCGACACACAAAGTTTGAAAGCAGGCTATAAAATTTTCCGAAATAAAAAAGGCTGTGCTGCAATATGTGACATGAAACCAGTAAGATGATGTGATCACCCTGTTGAATAAAAAATATTTAAAACTTCATGTATGTGGGGTTCATAATAAAACAGTGATTACATAACCCACGTAATTCAAATAAGCCTAGTGATATAGACAATGAACATTTAAAGTCCAAATTGCAGAATACATGGAGTAAAAAGTTCATAGAGGTAGAAAGTCGTTGTCAAGGAGAGAGTGATAAACGTCCAAATGGTGTATAACATGCATCTGGATCACCCAGAAATAAGTGGTGACAGAAAGGTTCCTCCACCTCTACCAAAAATGGCCCCTTACCGACTCCTTAGATCTCTTATCAGGAGATCAAGTGGGCGAGTGGCTGTCAACCCCAGCCTCAGGTATAGACTGTAAACAAATCACTCATAGACCTCTTTGGCAGGAATCCTCTACGTGGCAAGTAGACACTCGTTCCCCCTTTTGCTCTCCTAGACAGAAGTTGTCTGAGGCTCCCAGACCAAGAGGATAACATTTTCCGACAACAAAATCCGATCGCGTCAATTCCGACCGTGTGTGGCCAATTCCGACGCACAAAGTGCCACGCATGCTCAGAAGAAATTCCGAGACAGAACAGCTCGGTCTGGTAAAATTAGCGTTCAGAATGGATACAGCACTTTCGTCACGCTGCAATGTTTTAAATTGTTTAATACAGCACACTCTCTTCTTCTTTATAATGTGAGAAGAATGAAGTAGTTTTTCTGCTCATATTCACACAGACTTCTCACAAACTTCTTTCTTTATTATTTATCATGATTCCCTCAATATATTTTGATTTGTCACATCTGACCAAATTTCTTGTTTGTTGTTTTATTTTTGTTTTGTTTTTTTTTCAAGGCTGTTTTTTTTGGGGGGGGGGGGTTTGTATTTTTTTCCAGGCTGATGTATTTTTTAAGTTTTTTTGGGTTTTACTCCATAATATTTTTGTGTGTGTTTTGTGTGTCAAGTTACCACAACACCATTGATATCTTGTTTTATTTAATCTCAAGGAGATTGTTTGGTGTTGTTGTCCCTTGTTAATTTCACATTGTAGTTTTGAAATGTACCTGCCTCCTCACAAACAAACTGTCCTTTTTGAAGGAAAACACACATAGGCGAGTATAATTGAACCAAAAATTCCTTTATTAAGGGCTCAGAACCAAACAAAGAGGGAGGCAACGCTGGAGAAACAACAGAAATTGGCGAAGCCTTTGGCCCCCAGGGCACACATCAATTATTTTACTGCAAAATTGGTGGCCTGAGGAGTCCATAACTAAGGGAGTGCAGTCTGGTCCAGAAGTCCCAGAGATCATGAAAGCAGCAGATGACATCTGTGTCCCCAGGCTGTGGTACTACAAGAGCCTGCATCTTTTGTCAGACCAGACTGAACCCAGGGTCATCACTCTCTGGTCTTCCTTCCACGCTTCCTTCCACACTGTGACTGTGGTGGTGTAGTTGTGGCAGGAGGAGGAGGAGGAGGATGGTCCAACTCAATCACGTCGGTATTGGGTGTGATTTCGCCACTCACCCCCTTAGTTAGGACTTTATAAAGAAGTTTCTCACACATGAGGCGTTGACCCTCCTGCATGCCCTTCAATTTGGTGGCAGCCATGCAGGCAAAGGCCTCTTAAGGAGTGGGTAAGGCTCTGAGGGATGCAGAAGCCTCCCAAATTAGCCTAAGAGCTGAATCCTGCATGTGACTCCCCTTCCTGGGTCTTTTGTTTGGAAGGCGGAGGGGAGGAACCTGCGATTCTGTCACTAACCCCCGCCTCCTCCTGGCTGCCACATTCCACAGCCTCCTCCTGTGTGCCACATTCCAGAGCCTCGTCCTGGCTGAGGTCTTCCTGTGTATAAACAAGGGACATAGTTTTAGTTTTTATTCATCAATCACACACAATTTTCATCTCATGACTGTTGCAAATTGAATGTTAACAAATATAACAGACTATCCTTCTGAGCCCAGCATTTTTCATTCTTGTCCCAATTAATTTTGCCCACTACTGTCTATTGATATGTAAAAAAATATATTAAATCAGCAATTAGTGATCAATAATAACATCTAGTAAAGATCATTTATTTATTGACCAGAAATCTGTAGAACAATGCTATACCTGACTCCATCTGGGCTCCTCTACTTCTTCCTGGCTGGAAGTCCCAGGTTGGACATCAGAAGCCTCAGCTGGGGTGGAAGGAAGAGTGGAAGGAAGGGTTGAGAGGGATTCCCTGACTCCAGTCTGTTCTGACAGAAATCGCAGTCTTTCATAGTACCACAGCCTGGGGACATAAATGTCATCTGCTCCTGATCTCTGGGAATCCGTGACCTTCTTGCGCTCCCTTAGATAAGTGCTCCTCAGGTGACCAATTTTGGCTGATATAGAAAAAAGAAAATGACTCCTGCGCACAAGTGGTCAACCAGATATATGGAAAAATGTCACAGGCCTTGCTGCCCTCAAGGATGGGGAATCCTAGCAAACAAAGACATAAAAAGAGAGAGGGGCGCACCGGCCATGTACATTATCTTTTGTAAAACATTTATTGAATAAAATAATAAAAGAAATTACTCACAAGCAGTAGTACAATCAGGTGCCATAAAACTCGAGCAGCAACAAGCAGCAAGTAGTTATAGTGATGAGCGAAGATTTCCAAAGATCTTAGAGGAACATACAGGCATCACTACTAGCTAACGCGTTTCGAAGGGCACGTCCCTTCTTCATCAGAAGCCAATTTTGGCTTTTAAATAGGGGATGTTTGCCGTGGGAACCACCGGCTTCACCAACTCCAGCAGTTTCTCCAGCGCTGCCTGCCTCTTTTGTTTATGATTATAACGTGGATGTTTCACCTGCCACAGACAGGGCAGCTCCCTGTACTTGTCTATGAACAGGGGGAGGAAGTTGTGTTCATTGAAGCCATCCATTTTATCTGCAAGACACAACACAAGACAAACCCTAATGTCAGGCGAAACTGTCCTAATCTTGTTACAATATAGGCCTCAATCTAGAAGCAGTATAGGCCCAAGTTTTGCTCTTACCTTCGTTATCATGATCGGCGCCTCCGATACTCTTTCCTCCGCTCACAGATCGTATGTACTACGCACGCGTGTTACGCTTTATACACACTGGGCATGCGTGTAACTCCCCCCACCCCTGACGGTCTTTCTAGTCTATTCTCCACCCCTTCTCATTCGGCACAGTGGGGAAAGAGCACATGGCAGAGACAGAGCAGGTGCATGCTAAATACAGCAATGAGGAGGAGGAGGAAAGCCCGGAGCCTGAAACGTCTGGATCCAGAAGGAGAAGATTTAAGGCATCGAATATGTACTTTGGGGAGATGTTGGAGATGGTGGACATCCTGAAGAGGGCCGACTATGATGGGAAGTATGGACCTTACCCCAACCCCAATGTACGAAAGGCCAAGATAATGGCGAAAGTGGTCAACAGTCTGCACCAGAATTTCGGGGTATGACGATCGAAAGATCAGCTCAGGAAGCGGCGGTCAGACCTGAAATTAAGAGAGCATGAGCAGTACCAAAAGATCCGGAGAGTGCTGCAAAAAAGTAAGTAGTTGTCCTGTGTTCCTATTCTTTATGTTTATTACGTTCGTGCTGCTCCATGTGTTTTTCTTAACTGTTATCCAGTTTCAAAAGGCAACTTTCATGTTCATGGGCACATTATTCGTTTGTATAAAACATTGTTCGTTCAGCCTATTGTTTTGGCCATATGCATTTGCCTACATTTTTTAGGGCCTACTTGTATGAAAAATATTTGGTTGTGTAGATGGGTTTGTTACTAGAATGAAATGCAAACTAGATTCTGTGTAAGGAGAGGACACTCAGCAGCTGTTTACACATCTGGATGCTGGAGCACTAGTGTGAGACACAAGAACACCCTTTTTATTAGGGGGCCCACACAGGTGCTCCAGTGTATACTATAGGGGTGTCTCCATCTGTGAAGCTTGTACAAAACAGGTAAAGTATTGAAGCTTGACAAAGGACAATTACATTTCAACATCTTGGAACTCTGCCAAAACTGACAATTGTACCCCACTTCCAAGCAATGTTTCATATTTATAGTTCTGCCATAAAATATCTGTGTGCTGAGTATACCTTTTTATTTTTACATAGGGGAGAAAAGACTCGGAGGACACCACTCATCCGAGGAGACCAGAGACCCCCCACCTCTGGAAGAAGGGGAAATCCACCCAAGATAAGCAGAGCAGGAGGAGGAAGACGTGGTGGAAATTGGCACCACAACAGGAGAGTGTCTGCGACCACAGGCTCAGGTAAGAGATGGATGCCGGCAGATTTATAATACATGGTGTGTTTTTTCGTTTCTATCTTTTTAGGTGATCGTGATGTTGTGGTTCCACATCCTTTCACCTCGGAAAGTGCACAAATCCTGATCGGGGAGATCATGGGGTGTATAAAAAAAAATGAAGAACATCATTGATGTTTTAGAGAGAGTTTAAAACCCCTCCAAATCTCTTTGTTATTTTGTGTGCTAAAAATTTTTGACATTTTTTGACAAATTTGAGAAAAGCCAAATTTTGAAGATGCACACAGTGTGTCAACATGTGCCATCACGGGAGATCAATGAACGCATTTTGGGGGTGCAACCCCTTCCTCAATAATAAAGTAGCTGTGAGGAAGGGGTTGCACCTACAAAACACATCCCTTGATCCCCCGTGATGGCAGGTAGCACATGTTGACATTCGTAAATTTGTGTGTATCTTCAAAATTTGGCTTTTCCTGGGGTGACTTCACCCCATCTGAACGCAATATCAAACACAGTTTGTAAATACTCATGATATTGCCTTCAAGTTCTACCAAAAGTGAACTTTGTAAGTTTAAGATTTGTGTCTTTCTTGTTGGTTTTAAACATGCCTGTTTTATCTTAAATGGACATTTCTACTTTGTCTAATGTGACCCCAAAAATTGTTATACAACAAACATGTTGGTTTGTTTTAAAAACCTATTATAAATGCACATGTGATTCTGCTGGTTTTAAAAAGATTGTTAATCAAGAAAGTGTGGATTATTGTCTCAACGCTACAACACTTTTGTGGTGCTCTAATTGGTGTTTTCTGTGACAATGGGTGTTATTTCCTAAGGGCAAATCCACTTTGCACTACAAGTGCAGTTTCAAGTGCACTTGTAGTGCAAAGTGTCTTTGCCTTTAGTAAATAACACCCAACAGTGCTTTGTAAGGTTACACAATCACGCCATTTTCAGGACTCACCACATTTCTGTCAGGGTCAGCTAAAACAAACACAAGCAGTAAATGTCACCAAAGATTTGAGTAGTTATTTGTTTTTTTTATTATAAAAAGGTTTCAGACATTGTCTGGCATATTGATAGCCCCCCTACCCACAAAGTATTCAAGGTATCTTAGCCGGAAATCACGGGCACTCAGGGGGGGCAAGCCAGGACGACCACTTTCAAGCGCCGTCAGGGTTGTTTCATTTTGAATTCCAGCCTCAGGCCTAACTGAGCCAGCATAGTTGGCAGAATGTTGCCGTAAAAAGTTGTGTAGAACACAGCACACCAGGATTATATGATTCAGTTTATACTCCGCCATATGTATGGGTGTAAGAAATAGGCGGAACCGACTGGCCATGATTCCAAACGTGTTCTCCACCACTCTTCTGGCTCTGGCCAGCCAGTAATTAAAAACCCTCTGGTCCGGGGTGAGGGTCCTCATCGGGAATGGCTGCATAAGATGGTCCCCCAGCGCAAACGCTTCATCCGCAACTAAGACGAATGGGAGTCCTTTCACATTGTCTTCTGGAGGTGGCAAGTCCAAGCTGCCATTCTGGAGATGCCTGTAGAACTCCATCTGGGCGATGACTCCACCATCGGACATCCGGCCATTCTTCCCCACGTCCACATACAGGAACTCATAAGCCGACACCACCGCCAACATCACAATACTATTGAACCCCTTATAATTATAATAGTACGACCCCGAGTTGGGTGGTGGGACAATGTGGACGTGTTTCCCATCAATTGCCCCTCCGCAGTTTGGAAAGTCCCACTGCTGGGCAAAGTGGGAGGCCACAGTCTGCCATTCCTGTGGCGTGGAAGTAAACTGTGGCGTCAAACAAAAAAATTGTCATTTTGCACATAAACAGGGAAAGTAGATTAGACACAAACATACTTGGCCAACATCAAGATAACATTTATTTGAGGGAGTTTTTAAAGACCAAAGTATAAGGTACACCTATCAGATTCTCCCTCCCCCCTCTCATGGGTCATTTCTAACATTATAGGGAGGGGGGACTCTTGGACAGGTAACCCTCTCCACTTCATTGAGAGATGAATGCCTAAATAATGGTTATTACTTTGAACAGCCCCTCCTTAGTTACACTATTGGCAGCCCACTGGACAGGTAAGAAGTGTCATAATACAAATATATAAATACACACTGTACACATTTGAGTACATTTGTACATTCTGCTATTACCTATCAAGATAATAATAGTATACAAAAACTTGAAACAGTACCATTTGAAAGTATTCAGGCAGGCCCAGGCCCTTGCACGACATGCTTTGGGGAATTCATCCATAAATCTGACCACAAAAGAGATGGGTATAGTGTGTATGGGTTTGGCAAAGTCAGCAGATAGATGATTGAGGATAGATAGAGAATTGTTTTCAGCTGACTTAGCAGTTGGGGGAGGGAGGGTTAAAAATGATTTGGGGACCCCCCAAAAAAAGCCTCTGGTACTCTGCCTGAATTTAAAGCACAAATCACATTTTAAAACATTTTAGGGGGTGTTTGGGGTAAAGCACTACTATGGAGCTGATAAAATACATTGTTAAGTGACTACATGAGGTGAATATAGGGCCAGGAGAACATGCTGGGGAGGTAAGTGAAGGCAAATATGTATGAAGGACAACAAAAATAATTACCTAAAAATCCAGCATGCATGAGGACAAAGGGGACATTCACAGCATATTACAATCATGGTAATTAGGGAATGAGGAAAGAAATACAATATATTATCAAACATTAAATACAATAAAATGTGATATTAAAGGATAATCAACTTACCTTCATATACTCCTTCTGCAGGACCTGGATGATGGCAGAACAGGTCTCTGGGATAATGATACCCAGAGCCTGAGGGAAGATGCCTGTTGAGAACTTCAAGTCCTGCAGGCTTCTCCCTGTCGCCAAGCAGGGTGGTGACGAGCCTCTGCTCCGGAGTGATGGCTTGCCTCATGCGGGTATCCTGCCTGCTAATATAAGGGGTCAGCAAAGCCAACAAACGGTGAAATACGGGGTCCGTCATCCGGAGAAAGTTCCTGAAATCATCAGGATTATTCTCACGGATCTCACGGAGCAAAGGCATATGACAGAACTGGTCACGCTGAAGCAACCAATTCTTGGTCCATGAACTCCTCCCCACCCTGTTCATGGACTGGACTTGTGTCAAGGTAAGGACCCCAACACCAAGCCCCCGCACAGCACGAACTCTACGAGGAGTACGTATACGCAACATGGCTAGAAAACGGTCGGCTGCTCAGAACGAAGTAACAGAACGCACTGAAGAACAGCAAGGCCTGTGAAGAGCGACCTGAAAAACAGTAACGAACGGACAAGATCGCACTGAATAGTACAATACGAACTGACTGCACGCACTGAAGAGCAGATACAAACTCACAAGCACAAACTGAACCACAGAAAACGATCTGAAAACCACGAGTCTGAAAAAGCGCGAATCGTCTCTCACCAAACTTTTACTGACACGAGACTGGCAAAAGAATCCCAAAGGGTGCCGCGCTTGGTTCTGAACTGGCCTTTTCTAGTCTTGTCGTACGTGGTGTACGTCACCGCATTCTTGGCAATCGGAAATTCCGACAACTTTGTGCGACCGTGTCTACGCAAAACAAGTTCCAGCCAACATCTGTCATAAAAAATCCATAGATTTTGTTGTCGGAATGTCCGATCAATGTCCGATCGTGTGTACGGGGCATTCGAGTTCCCACCAGGCGCCAGTGGGTTGAGCAGGTTAATCGAATGTTAATTAGGGAAAAACTGACATATGAACACGGAAATGCACCCCACAAATTTTCTACAATGTTGCAGACCTGACTGGAGGGAGATTTTGCAATGCTAATAATTACAAGAAATTGATTTAAATGGTGAGAACGGAACACTTAAATGGGACATGTAACGACATTCATAAACTCTGGGCGGGTCAATAAAATGCTGGGTTGCGGCTTGTCCCCAGTAGGGATGAGCTGAACACCCCCCGGTTCGCACCAGAACCTGCAAACGGACCGAAAATTCACATGAACGTTAGAACCCCATTGACGTCTATGGGACTTGAACGTTCGAAATCAAAAGTGCTAATTTTAAAGGCTAATTTGCATGGTATTGTCCTAAAAAGGGTTTGGGGACCCGGGTCCTGCTCCAGGGGACATATATCAATGCAAAAAAAGTTTTAAAAACGGCCATTTTTTTGGAAACAGTGATTTTAATGATGCTTAAAGTTTAAAAAAAGTGAAATATTCCTTTAAATATCATACCTGGGGGGTGTCTATAGTATGCCTGTAGAGTGGCGCATGTTTCTCGTGCTTAGAACAGTCCCTGCACAAAATTACATTTTTAAAGGAATAAAAGTAATTTAAAACTGCTTGAGGCTTTAATGTAATGTTGGGACCTGGCAATATGGATGAAAATCAGTGAGACAAACGGCATGGGTACCCCCCAGTCCATTACCAGGCCCTTTGGGTCCTGTATGGATATTAAGGGAAACCTCGCACCCAAATAAAAAAAAGGAAAGGTGTGGGGCCACCAGGCCCTATATACTCTGAACAGCAATATACAGGTGGTTCAAACAAGACAGGGACTGTAGGTTTGTTGTTAAGTAAAATCTGTTTGTAATTTTGAACTGGTACATTAACGTGTTTAGCTCCAGCCAAAAAATCTATTTTAAGCTTTCTGGAAAACATAGGGAAGGGTTATCACCCCTGTGACATTTGTTTTGCTGTCTGTGCTCCTCTTCAGAAGATTTCACCTAACTTTTTGTAACAATGACAAATGTTTTTTGAAAATTTGGGTTTTTTAGTGAAACAAGGATTGGTGATAAAGCATCAGTGGAAAGGAGAAACGTTTTTCCCATATTAGCTCTTACAGGAGAGAATTTCCCTTCCTAGGGGTAGATTTCATCTCAATTCCTCTTGTCTCCTTCCATTTGCAAGTAGGAGTCGTTTGTAAGTTGGATGTTTGAAAGTAGGGGCCTGCCCTATATACTCAGCAGAAATTTGGGCCTTAGGTGTGGGTGTTTCCACAACACTGTAAGCCCTCACAGGGCCCTGCTATGAAATATTAGATCAAGAATTGTAATTACATGCCCCTGTTGAACAGGGGCAGAAAAATTGGGCCTTTGGTGATGGTGGTGGTGGTGCTGGTGCCACAACACTGTAAGCCCTCACAGTTACTCTTGGTGGGCGCAGAAACGGGCCCTGCCGTGAAATATTAGATCAAGAATTCTAATTACATGTCCCTGTTGAACAGGGGCAGAAAAATTGGGCCTTAGGCACTGGTGCTGGTGTCACAACACTGCAACCCCTCACAGATACTCTAGTTGGAGCGCAGGAACTAGCCCTGCTGCAAAGAATTGCATCAAAAATTGTATTTACACGCCCCTGTTAAACAGGGGCTGAAAAAGTGGGCCTTAGGCACTGGTGCTGGTGCCACAACACTGCAACCCCTCACAGATACTCTAGTTGGAGTGCAGGAACTAGCCCTGCTGTAAAGAATTGCATCAAAAATTGTAATTACACGCCACTGTTAGACAGGGGCAGAAAAATTGGGCCTTAGGCACTGGTGGCGGCGCCCAGAACCAAAAATGTTTTTACAAGCTATCAGCATGATCATTAAGGAGGAAGAGGATAATTACTCAGAATAACAGGATAGTCACTCAGCATCAGCATAGGCAGTCTTTGAAGGGATCCGACATTTCAAAAAAAATTATTCGGTTACATCAGCATCAGGCCCAAGACTGATTCATTTTTATGAAGATCAGTTGATCGACGGAGTCGATGGACAGACGCACCCTGTGATCGGTTACAAAGCCTCCAGCAGCACTGAATGTGCGGTCCGAAAGAACGCTGGATGCAGGACAGGCCAGTAGCTCAACTGCATACTGTGCGCTCTGGCCAGTGATCCATTCTCAAGACCCAGTAACCCAGAGGATTTTCGGTGGGAAAGGTGTCCAAGTCAGATCTTGCCCCTAGATATTCCTGCACCATGTAAAACAGACGCTGGCGATGGTTGCTGGAACCGATCATTCCTTGGGGGCTGCGGACTAAAAAATTGTCTGAACGCATCAGTTAGACGGCTACCTTCTCCACCGCTCCTTCTTTGACTGACCGAAGCCTCAGCAACACGTTGTCCAGGAACAGGAGTTTGTAACCTCTCAGTCTCTGGGAATGCGTTGCACAGACCTTTCTGCAAGGCCTCTTGAAGATGTTTCATCCTCTGCTCCCTCTGCAATGGCAAAATAAGGTCTGCAACCTTACCTTTGTAACGTGGATCAAGGAGGGTTGCCAGCCAGTATTGATCCCTCTCCTTGATACCACGAATACGAGGATCCTTCCGCAGGCTTTGCAGGATCAGGGAGGCCATGCAGCGTAGGTTTACTGAGGCATTCGGTCCGGAGTCCTCTGGGTCACTGAGGATAACATGATCCACAGCCACCTCCTCCCAGCCACGTACAAGTCCATGGGTTTCTTGATCCCTTAAAGACTGCTGCTGATGCTGAGTGCCAGGCTCCACCTCCATGCTGACACAATCCTCTTCCTCCTCGTCCTCTTCCTGTATGATCGGCGGGCACGCAGGAACACTGTCTGGTTAAAGGGGGCCTTGAGAGCTAAGGAAGTCCTCCTCTTCCTGCCTCTGTTCTGCCTCAAGCGCCCTGTCCATTATTCCACGCAGCATGTGCTCCAACAGGTGGACAAGGGGGACAGTGTCACTGATGCATGCACTGTCACTGCTTACCATCCTTGTGGCCTCCTTAAATGGTGACAGGACAGTGCATGCATCCCTGATCATGGCCCACTGGTATGGGGAAAAAAAACAAACTCCCCTGACCCTGTCCTGGTGCCATAGTCGCAGAGGTACTCACTGATGGCCCTCTGCTGCGTGTGCAGCCACTGCACATGGCCCACTTGAGTTCCATCTTCTGGGCATGTCACAGATTAGGCGGTTCTTGGGCAGGTTAAATTGCTTTTGGAGGTCAGCCAGCCGAGCACTGGCATTATATGATGTGAGCCAAACAGGGCACATGGGTCATTTATCCCTGTTGGAGGGAGGAGAGGAGGTTGGTGCCATTGTCGAAAACCACCATTCCTGCCTTAAGTTGGTGTGGTGTCAACCACCTCTGAACCTGCCCCTGCAGAGCTGACAGAACCTCTGCCCCAGTGTGGCTCCTGTCCCCCAAGCACACTAGCTCAAGCACCGCATGGCATCTTTTGGCCTGCGTACTTGCGTAACCCCTTGAACGCCTATGGAGCACCGCTTGTTCCGAGGACAATGCACGGGAAGAGGCCATGGAGGAAGAAGAAGAGGAGGTTGTGGAGGAGAGAGGTGTGTCAGAATCACCAGTAGTGGCATTTTGGAGGTGTGGTGGCAAAACAACCTCCAACACTACTGCACCTTGTCCTGCATCCTTCCCAGCTGCACCCAATGCACCGTGAAACTTAGGTAACATCCCTGTCCATGCCTGCTGGACCATGAGTCAGCGGTAATATGCACCTTACCACTGATCTCCCTGTCCAGCAAGGCCAAGACATTGCCCTCCACATGCCGGTAGAGAGCCGGAATCGCCTTCCGTGAGAAAAAGTGGTGTTTGGGAACCTGCCACTGAGGAACCGCACATTCCACAAACTCACGGAAGAGGGCAGAGTCTACCAACTGAAAAGGTAGCAGTTGAAGTGCTAGCAATTTAGCCAAGCTAGCATTCAACCGCTGGGCATGTGGATGGTTGGGAGCGAACTTCTTTCTGCGGTGCAGCAGCAGGGGCAAGGAAATTGGCCTGGTACAATCTGATGTCGGTGTACCGATAGCAGATTGCCTGCAAGTACTTGGCTGTGACACACCTAATTCTACACCTTCATTCCTCTCAGTGCAGGTCTCAGAGAGGACTGAAGGTATAGTGGGGTTGGAGATCCCAGCTGATGAGGAGCAAGGAGAGGTCCTCTTTGTTCTTTGGTGTGGGTCTTTTAGGTACGCTTGCCAACGAACTGCATGGCAGGTCAACATATGTCTGGTCAAGCATGTGGTCCCCAATCGGGAGATGTTTTGGCCACGCGAGATACGCTTGAGACATATGTTGCAAATAGCAGCGGTGCGATCTGATGCACTCGTCTCAAAAAAGGCACACACCAAAGAACTTTTGGAATAACGCGCAGAGACAGCAGCACCCTGCACATGCGGAGCTCTGAGGTGTGATGCAGTCAGTGTGCTGCCCTTAGGCTGACCCCTGGAGGGCATCCTGCCTCGTTGGTGATGTGCCTCCTCTTCCTCCTCCTCCTCTCTCCTATCAGGCACCCACGTTGAGTCAGTGACCTCATCATCCCCTCCCTCCTCATCACTGGAGAAAACCTGGCAGTATGATGCAGCAGGGGGAACATGACTGCCAGATTGCTGTCCTTCTTGGGCACCCCCTCTGTCCATGCTCACGTTACTGCCTTCATCTAGCTCAATATCATCATCAGAGCCTTCAAAACGCTGGGCATCCTCCTGGAGCATGTACCCAACACTGGTCAAACAGTTCGAGGGACTCCTCAGGAAGACATGGTGGGGCTGGAGAAGGAGTCACTAATGCCATTGAGCTGAGGGAAGAGGCTGCTTTGCCAGACAAAGTACCCTGAGCCTGGGTGAGAGATGATGAGGAGGATAAGGATGGCTTGGTCATCCACTCGACCAAGTCTTCCGCATGTTGTGGCTCAACACGGCCAGCTGCCAAAAAAAAGGACAAGCGTGTCCCACGGCCACGTGCTGATGAGGATGCACCGTGTCCATGACCAGCACTGTTGCCTCTAGACACAGAGCCTGCTTGCCCTCTTTTATTGGCTTGTGACTGCTTGCCTCTCCTTGTTGGCCTTCCAGACATACTATTGGCCTGCAGTGAGCTGCACAAAACTGGTATATATATATATATATATATATATATATATATATATATATATATATATATATATATACACACCAATTATACTGCAGCTAGCAGAATCAACTGCTTGCCTGTAGTATTATTAGTATGATAACCCCGGCACTTGTCTTCAGGTAGCTATACTGTAGGTGCAACTGTGCAGGGTACACAGTACAGTAACTGGAAATACTTCAATGAGCCTACACAAGCACCTGGCTGCAGGTAGCTTTACTGTAGGTAAGACTGTGCAGGGTACACAGTACAGTAGTTGGAAATACTTCAATGAGCCTACACAAGCACCTGGCTGCAGGTTGCTATACTGTAGGTGAGATTGTGCAGGGTACACAGTAAAGTAGCTGGAAATACTTCAATGAGCCTACACAAGCACCTGGCTGCAGGTTGCTATACTCTAGGTCAGACTGTGCAGGGTACACAGTAAAGTAGCAGGAAATACTTCAATGAGCCTACACAAGCACCTGACTGCAAGTTGCTATACTGTAAGTCAGACTTTGCAGGGTACACAGTACAGTAGCTGGAAATACTTCAATGAGCCTACACAAGCACCTGGCTGCAGGTTGCTATACTGTAGGTCAGACTGTGCAGGGTACACAGTACAGTAGCTGGAAATACTTCAATGAACCTACACAAGCACCTGGCTGCAGGTTACTATACTGTAGGTGAGATTGTGCAGGGTACACAGTAAAGTAGCTGGAAAAACTTCAATGAGCCTACACAAGCACCTGGCTGCAGGTTGCTATACTGTAGGTCAGACTGTGCAGGGTACACAGTAAAGTAGCTGGAAATACTTCAATGAGCCTACACAAGCACCTGGCTGCAGGTTGCTATACTGTAAGTCAGACTGTGCAGGGTACACAGTACAGTAGCTGGAAATACTTCAATGAGCCTACACAAGCACCTGGCTGCAGGTTGCTATACTGTAGGTCAGACTGTGCAGGGTACACAGTACAGTAGCTGTAAATACTGTAAAAACACCTGCCTGCCTGTCAGTATATTAGGAAGAGAAGAACAGGATCTAGCTAAACTTAATGCAATATATATATTATATATATACACACACACACAACACCTGGGATGCATATATATGCACAATACACTGTAGCTAACTGACTCGACCTGCCTACTCTATCTAACTTAAATCAAATGACACTGTCTGTCTCTCTCTCTCTCTCTCTCTCTCTCTCTCTATCTCTGAACGCCGGAACACACTACACTGCAGCCTCATATAGTGTGGGGCGTGTACTAAACCCCCTGAGCCATAATTGGCCAAAGCCTCCTTGGCTTTGCCCAATTACGGCTCTCTGTTCAGACGGCGCTGTGATTGGCCAAGCATGTGGGTCATAGTGCATGCTTGTGAAAAATGTATTCCCTTAAGTGAAATATGTATGGCAGTTATTACCACTCCTATGGGTTAAAGTGACTGGTGATTTAAACATAAGAAGCATAATGAGTGCAATAAATCGCATCCAAGGTGTCTAGTGCTATATTCCCTCAAAAGGAAAAAACGGTATTAACCACTGCTAAGAGCATGAAGTGGTCTGTGTCTAAACACTAGAAAACACAAAGTTGCAATAAATACATCACACGTGACATGCAAAAAATTCTAAGGTGTCTGGTGCTAAATAAATATATATTAAAATATTGCTCTACAAACGTTGCAAATAACAAAGTGACAAGTGCCCTATAAAAAGGTCACTCTAAAAAGTATTAAACACACGTGCCATGCAAATGGTTCTATGATAATAAACAGTTCATGTGGGTATATGCCCGGTGCACTATAAGTGAAAAAAGGCGTCCATTGTAGGATTCCTCAAAGCACACAACAGGTGTTAATCCAGTGCTGGTGTCTCGCGTTGTGATTGTGCAGAGACTCACCAGCTGTATATCCCCTGCAGGGGTAACGAGTAGTCACAGTATGTGCCACTGTGCAGCAGTACTTGGCAAGACCAGGACCAGGATGATATCATAAGGACATAAGAAGAAAGGATTCCATAGTGTGAAACCGTTTAAAAACACTATTTATTAGGTCAGATAAAAAGGCTACTCACATTGTAGTGGAAAAAATGAGCGGTGTACAATGCTTACAAAGATGTTCCTAAGCGTCAGCTTTGCAGGGAGATGTCAGCAAGGCGTTCAGTCAAACTCTGGGACAGCGCCACACTCACACACTTTCTTTTTTCACTTTTTCCGCTCATTCCACCCCCTGTGGAGTCAGCGTATGTGAGGGCAGCAGTCTATCAATTTAGAAATATACTTCCCACCTAGGCTTCTAATTACACCCATTAGCGCGGACTCCCTATTTCTTCTGTTATATAGTGCATGCTTGGCCAATCATCAGCCAGCAATGCACTGGGATGCCGCAGTGAATTATGGGCCATGGCGCGCCACTCGAATTTGGCCCATATCATTCGTAATTCGGCAAATGACCGAACACACGATGTTCGAGTCGAACATGGGTTCGACTCGAACACGAAGCTCATCTCTTGCATTATTGTACATTACCTATAAGGTCTGTCTCATGTTTAGCATGTTTGATACCTGGTATGACTAACTATTATATGTCGATACCTACATTTTCTATTATGGTATGTACTATTTTGTATACTATGTATATGACATAACGAACAAACAAAATAAAACTCTTTTTCTGATTAAAAAAAAGAAGATACAGGTTAAGAGGGGTCTTATTTCCACTCTCTAAGGCCGCTTGACTGAGCAATCACAAAAGGCAAATAGCTGTTTAGCCAGAAGCGGATGGGAAAAAGACCTTAGAAAAAAAATCACAGATGAAACATGGCAGTGTATATTGGAACATGTAGTCTGTAGCTGTATCTCCATAGCAATGCTTAACCCAATTACAGTGGGGACGGAAAGTATTCAGTCCCCTTTAAATTTTTCACTCTTTGTTATATTGCAGCCATTTGCTAAAATAATGTAAGCACCCTTTTAATCTAATACAGCCATGAGTCTTTTTGGGAAAGATGCAACAAGTTTTTCACACCTGGATTTGGGGATCCTCTGCCATTCCTCCTTGCAGATCCTCTCCAGTTCTGTCAGGTTGGATGGTAAATGTTGGTGGACAGCCATTTTTAGGTCTCTCCAGAGATGCTCAATTCGGTTTAAGTCAGGGCTCTGGCTGGGTCATTCAAGAACAGTCATGGAGTTGTTGTGAAGCCACTCCTTTGTTATTTTAGCTGTGTGCTTAGGGTCATTTGTCTTGTTGGAAGGTAAACCTTCGACCCAGTCTGAGGTCCTGAGCACTCTGGAGAAGGTTTTCGTGCAGGATATCCCTGTACTTGGCCGCATTCATCTTTCTCTCGATTGCAACCAGTTGTCCTGTCCCTGCAGCTGAAAAATACCCCCACAGCATGATGCTGCCACCACCATGCTTCACTGTTGGGACAGTATTGGACAGGTGATGAGCAGTGCCTGGTTTTCTCCACACATACCGCTTAGAATTAAGGCCAAAAAGTTCTATCTTGGTCTCATTAGACCAGAGAATCTTATTTCTCACCATCTTAGAGTCCTTCAGGTGTTTTTTTAGCAAACTCCATGCAGGCTTTCATGTGTCTTTCACTGAGGAGAGGCTTCTGTCGGGCCACTCTGCCTTAAAGCCCCGACTGGTGGAGGGCTTCAGTGATGGTTTCTACAACTTTCTCCCATCTTCCGACTGCATCTCTGGAGCTCAGCCACAGTGATCTTTGGGTTCTTTTTACCTCTCTCACCAAGGCTCTTCTCCCCCGATAGCTCAGTTTGGCCGAACGGCCAGCTCTAGGAAGGGTTCTGGTCGTCCCAAATATCTTCCATTTAAGGATTATGGAGGCCACTGTGCTCTTAGTAACCTTAAGTGCAGCAGAAATTTTTTGTAACCTTGGCCAGATCTGTGCCTTGCCACAATTCTGTCTCTGAGCTCTTCAGGCAGTTTCTTTGATCTCACGATTCTCATTTGCTCTGACATGCACTGTGAGCTGTAACGTCTTATATAGACAGGTGTGTGGCTTTCCTAATCATGTCCAATCAGTATAATTAAACACAGCTGGACTCAAATGAAGGTGTAGAACCATCTCAAGGATGATCAGAAGAAATGAACAGCACCTGAGTTAAATATATGAGTGTCACAGCAAAGTTTCTGAATACTTAGGACCATGTGATATTTCAGTTTTTCTTTTTTAATAAATCTGCAAAAATGTCAACAATTCTGTGTTTTTCTGTCAATATGGGGTGCTGTGTGTACATTAATGAGGAAAAAAATGAACTTAAATGATTTTAGCAAATGGCTGCAATATAACAGAGTGAAAAATTTAAGGGGGGTCTGAATACTTTCCGTCCCCACTGTATATATAATATATAGAGGATATAGGACCCCAGCTAAATTATACCAATAGGGGAGATGGCATACATCGGAATGCCTGAGATGTTTAAGAGTATCTTCTGACCCAATGCTTATGCTTTGGAACTGCCCTAAATTGTTCAGGAATTGGCAGAATGTGGTAGAAACCATTATTCAGGCGTATCAAACCCAGATTCAGGTAGATCCAAGAATATGTTTATTAGGCCAATTAGAATTATACACTTCAGTTATTAGGATACCCATTAATAGGATGCTATTTATAGCAGGGAAACTGATAGCAATGAAATAGATATCCTCTAGAAGCCCTACACATGAGGAATGATGGATACAGGTAAACAACGCATTGCTAAAGGAATGGCAGGTTTATAAGAATAGGGGTTTAGCAAATAAATTTAGTGAAATGTGGGAACCATGGCTGATGCTACCAAGTTTGACACCATTTATTCTGGGATCAGATGGAAGTATAAGGGTCAATAGACTATTTACTAGCTATAGAGTAATTAAGGAATGATAGCTCAAGTAGGAAGGAGTGATGTGGGGGCTCATGGAGGGGTAGAGAAAAGGGAGGAAAATGAGGAGAATTTATTTATATATATATATATATATATATATATATATATATATATATATATATATATATATATATATATATATATATATATATATATATATTTGTGTAAAATGCAATATGTTATTGTTGTATTTTGTATTTCTGGTGGTGCTGCTGATGTGGGGTTTTTGCCACCTCTCGGTGGCAACCCATGTAGTTCATGCATGTGGGGGGGGGCACAGAAGGTAAGTTCAGAAATTCTATTGTGTGTGGTGGAATGGAATGACACAGGGAAAACGTATTAAACACTTCTGAAGTGGTTAAGGGTATTAAGGGTTAATGGGCTTTAAATAGCTCTTGAAAGTTAAGAAAGAAAGCTTCTGTGAGTTGCACTGGAGCTGTTCCTGGAACTGCCCCTCACAAAAAATATATGGTGGAAAAAAGTAGCAAAAAAAAAAACAAAAAACAAATACACAAAAAAAGAAAAGAAGAAACAAATAAAGAACACTCAACTATCCTAAATACACAAAAACAGTAATTTTAAATTGTAAAAAATGTATTTTGCCTCATCAATTTCCTATCATCCCCAGATAAAAAGTATCTGAAAATTCCTCATCCCTTGAAAGGCAGCGATTAGAAATTGTCATCATTGCCCTGATCATTGTAAAAAATGACTATTGCATATTAATGACTCATGCAGACAAGCAATAGAGTGCAGTCCTAGAAATTGTCATCATTGGGACACAAACAGCAATAAAAATCCATCAGTGTTTCTAACCCTTCCCCACGCTATGCAAAATTTAAAACAAAAAAATTTGGTTGGAGATAAGCTTCAATTCATGCAATGCACTCAAAAGTTGTTATTCTACTTTTAGGTAAAACAAAATTCTTCTTGACTTTGCCTCAAAATCTAAAAGTAGTATTCACAGTGCACAAGTAGTTGCTTCAGTTCTTTACACAGTGAGTTTTTATGTTACATTGCCATTTATTTCTTTTTAACAAGAACAGTCCTTGGTCCCATGGGTGCCTTTGACATATTTTTGCTAGAATGCAAACTCGATCTTTCTAAGCATATTTCATTAGATAAGATTTCTGTCAGAGGATACACGCAAAGAGGCCATCTCAGGACACACAAGAGAGTATTCAGACACAGTCTGTGTTCATTTTCTGAAGATGAGACTTATTCTCACACAAGAGACATTCAGATTTACACATAGAATAAAATCAATCAGTTCTGGGCAGTCCTTGCACGTCAAAGGAGAATGAAAAATATGTTTTTCAGGGAATATTTTATGACACTTTTAACAGGAAGAGCTGTATTTTGTGCTCAGGGAAAACATTGTCTCTCCATATGGGCCCCAGTCTTGAGATTTCCTGTTTAATTTCTTGACTACAAATATGCTGAGCATCTTTCTCTTGGAATAGCACTAGCACAATATTTGGAAAACTGAAAACACTGACATAGCTACAAAACCAGAGTATGGTGTTTTTGTATTAACAATTTAATGAATCAGTTCTAACACAAATGTTAGTAATACTGACTGAAACACATTTTGAAAAAGATTTTCTCCCATTTACCCACACAAAATGCATCTCTTTGCTTCATTTTTCAGTGATTGATTTTGTTCAGCTTTATTTTATATATATTTTAAGTTTATATGTTTTAAAACTGATGTTTTAAGTCTTTTTTCTAATATTTAAAAAATATTTTCTTTACAAATAAACATTTAAAGTAAACGTAATCCCAGTCACTAACATTTCATATAAGCTTTATTGTGCTAATTATTGTGCTAATTTATTTTAAAAAGTCATATTGTGCTAATTTATTTTAAAAAGTCATAATTATGCAACTTTTAATAAATAATACTTCATTATCCTGCTATAACGGTGCTTGTTTTAGGGACTTCCTTTAAGCCCCCATTCACATCGGCGCGATTTGACATCCAATTTGACAGGTCAAATCACATTTAAAATTGGAGCCTATTGCTGGCAAAAGGAACGTCACAATCGGTGCAACTCCAACATTGCGGCGCTGCACCGATTTCCAAAAGTAATTTCTGCACTACCTTTGGCGACTTCGGGGGCAATTTCAATAGACATCTGTGCATGAACCCACACAGATGTCTTTCAAGTCGCCCCCAAAGTCGGACTGAAATGCGGCTTTGAAATCGTGTGAGTTCAGATGAACTTGCACGATTTCAAAGCCGTGTTCAGTGTGAAAAAGGGCTAAGGGGTAAAAAGGCTAAAAACCTAATAAAAGTTATACTATTAAAAAAAAAAAAAAGGCTCTATCCTTGTCTCCCAATTGTGCTCCTCTCACGTGGCCTCTGTGTCAATTGCTTAATACACAGCATTGCTTTAGCAAAACCAAATGTCATTCATTTAGGGGGGTTTGATCTATTTTATTGCACAGCTCCAATTTTTTTTTAAACAGAAAACGAGGTCCAAGAGGTATAAAAAAAAAAAGCAGAACTCACCTTCGATCTGGATATGTCCCCAGCAATAGAGCTGTCCCCCAAAATATATGCCACCAGTATTTCAGCTGAATGGGGTTAAGGATCATTTAATCCAATTCCTGTAAGCTTGGGGCATCATGGTTATGCCCTGGGGGGGGTGGGGGAACATGTAATTATGCCATCATCACATGTCAAAAATGTTCTGCTGGAGGGGCAGAGGAATAATCTGTGAATACTTCTGGAAAAAAAAAAAAAAAGGTTGACCATACATTATGCAATTTTCCCATGGGTTGAAGGAAAGAAAATCGCTTGATTCCTCCGATTCCTCAGCACAGTCAGCATTGATGGTGAAATCCCTCCCACTACACTACTGTTTTTTGACAGCGGGAGGTTTCCCCTGTATTAGAATGCAATGATCACTGTTGACAGCTATAGCCAACGGCAGTGATCATACGAAAAAAAAAATGACAGACTGCTTGTGCTGACATTGATCGTTAGATCAAATTCAGTACAACCAGCCTGTCCGCAGATGGATCAAAATTCAGCCACTCACTGCTGAAAAAAGCTTAATTTTGATCTGTCTATGGCCAGCTCAAGTATTACAGGATTTTTAGAATGTGGTGGTGGTGGTGGGGGGGGGGGGTGTTCAGCTTTACAGTGATTGAAAAGGCTGAAGGTAAAAAACCTTCTGCAGCAGCCCCCCCCAATACTTACCCAAGCCCCCTTTCGATCCAGCAATGTCCACTAGAGCCTTGGCTTTCCAGGGACTGGCACCCCTGATTGGCTTTTGGCAGCAGGGGGAGCCATTGGCTGCTTGCTGTGGGGGGGGCATCCGGCAGGAGGGAGGGGATAGGAGCGCCGACGTGAAACCTGAGAAGAGGAGGATCCTCTGTGCAAAACCATTGCACAGAGCAGGTAAGTATAACATGTTTGTTATTTTAGAAAAAAAACAAGACTTAGCACTCATTTTTTTGTATGTTTGTTCTCTGCTTGAATGTGAGAAAGAATCTTAACAAAATGCAACTAATTAAACCTAATATGTTACTAGATCGAGATGAAACAATAATGTATACAGTATAGGGAGGGAGAAGTGTTATCAAGATAAGAGCAGTTTAAGGCTTTTTCACACTGCATCGACATTGGGGAAATAATGAAACACTTGCTGAATGCCTAAGGAATTTGCTGAGTGTTTGTGAGTGTTTGTGAGGAATTTGCTGAGAATTTCCCTGGTGGTTAGCAGGTATTTAACAAAATCTCAAAATATTCTGTGAAAATGGAGGTGTTGTAAAAAAATCCTCTTCTTCTACAAAGTTTAAAAATAGGTATTCTGAGTTAGAGAAGGGGAATTTATATTACAATCTTGTAAGGTCATAATTAGTGTCAGATTTCCATTACTGGAACCTGTTGGCACACAAATGTTGAATGTAAAGAAACAGCCATCTGCTAAGATCACCTCTTCACAGATTGTGTTCTTGTTTTACTGGTCTGATCCTGGTATACAAAAACAATGTGTAGATAAGCGTATATGATATGATTTTATTTCTACCAATGATGGGGAAAAATGTGTGGCTCATAGCTAAACAGGGAAAAAATAGGCATAGACTTAGTGCCGGTTCATTTAGGGGCAGCTTTAAAGTCGTCCAACTCTGAAGCTGCCCCGTACAGTGCAATTTCAGCGCGGCTTGCAAAACGACTTCTGTATAGAAGTCAATGCAAGCCACTTCAAAGTCGCCCCAAAGTAGTACAGGAACTTTTTTCTAAGTTGGAGCGACTTGAATCGCTCCTATTAGAACGGTTCCATTGCAATGCATGGAGCATGACTTGTCAGGCAGGTAAGTCACCTGACAGGTCGCCCCTGAGTGAACTGGCTCTTAGGGTGGCTTTACACTGACCTGCAGGCTGAAGAAAAACAATGTAACAGACTGATACATCTATGCTATATAATGCTGGGCTACTGTATTCTGCCAGTCACCAGTAGCACTGTGAGAATGCCACTCAGTGGCTGCAGTTATTTGGATGCAGCTGCTGTTTTGCTCTCATTTTTCTGTCTGGCTTCTTTGACTTTTCAATCATAGGATGTCAGGTGGGAACGCGTCAGCAAGGACTGAAATTTGAACAGTGTATGGCCAACTATACTTTGCCTTATGGTAAATCCATCCCTGATCATTGTAAAAAATTACTACTGTTCTCATGCAGACAAACAATAGACTGCAATCCTCAGAATTGCTGAGGTGGTGAGAGCTTGTGGTACATACAGCACCAGAATAAATGATCAAATCAAGTCAGGCCAGTGTGAAGCTCAGGACAGGCAAAAGACAATCATAATTCCCTGGAACAGGTAGAAGGCAGAAGGCAGAAACCATAAAAAATGGAAACAAACTGTAGCCAAAACCAACTAAACAAGTGCTAGCCCAAAGCAGATACTGAGTTCTAGCTTCATATAACAAGAGAACAGGTCCAAACACACAATACCAAGCAAAAGGCACAGATGTGGACACATTTGAGAGGCTCTTAGTGCATTGATCCCAATTTAAGCCCCGCTAATTAGGGTCAGGTGTTCAGCTGTAGTGTAACCACAAACAGAGCTGAGTATTTACTTGCAGATACTACAGGCACTCATCTCTATACTGCAAATTTGAATACTCCTGAAAAAAGGCAACAGGTATACATTTCTGAGTTGTTACAATTTTTAGAAGGTATGTTAATGTATTTATATTGGTACGTTACATTTGTAATTGTTTTTTTCTTACACAAACCAAGTGCCATAGTAGAATATTACTGTGAACAAATATATTTATTTACAGGAAAAACAGATGAGTTTCCAGGGCATCTGTTTGGGTTTAGAGCAACATGGAAAATGTTCTGCAAGCTTGCACTCTTATGCCCCGTACACACGGTCAGATTTTCCGATGGACAACGTCCGATCGGAGCGTGTTGTCGGAAATTCCGACCGTGTGTGGGCTCCATCGGACATTTTCCATCGGATTTTCCGACACACAAAGTTGGAGAGCAGGAAATAAAATTTTCCGACAACAAAATCCGATCGCGTCAATTCCGACCGTGTGTGGCCTGTTCCGACGCACAAAGTGCCACGCATGCTCAGAAGAAATTCCGACACGGGACAGCTCGTTCTGGTAAACTTAGCGTTCGCAATGGATACAGCACTTTCGTCACGCTGCAATGTTCAAAATGGTTTAATACAGCGCACTCTCTTCTTCTTTAGAATGTGACAAGAATTAAGTCGTTTTGCTGCTCGTATTCACACACACTTCTCACAAACTTTTATTTGTGTTGTTTTAGTGGGATTCCCTCAATATATTGTTATTAGTTGTCACATCTGACAATTTTATATTTTTTATTTTTTTTTTATTTTGGATTTTAAGCCTTTTTTTTATTTAATGTTTGGATTTTTTCCAAGGCTGATCTTTGTTCAATGTTATTTTTATTTTTACTCCAGAATATTTTTGGGTGTGTTTTGTGTGTCAGGTTACCCCAACACCATTGATATCTTTTATTATTTAATCTCAAGGAGATTGTTTGTTGTTGGTGTCCCTTGTTCATTTCACATTGTATATTTGAAATGTACCTGAGTCCTCACAAACCAACTGTCCTTTTTGAAGTAAAACACATAGGAGAGTAGAATTCAAAACAAAAATCCTTTATTAAGGGATCAGAACCAAACAAAGAGGAAGGCAACACTGGATCAACAAGAGAAATTAGCGAAGCCTGGGACCCCCACGGCAGACATCAATTCTTCAACATCAAAATTGGTGGCCTGAGGAGTCCATATGTAAGGGAGGGCAGTCTGGTCCGGGATTCACAGAGACTTGGATAGCAGCAGATGACATCTGTGTCCGCAGGCTGTGGTACCACAAGAAGCTGCATTTTTTGGCCCACCAGACTGGATCCAGGGTCCTCACTGTCTGGTCTTCCTTTCACACTTCCTTCCGTGTTGTGGCTGTGCAGTTGGAGATGTGGCAGGAGGAGGAGTAGGACCTGGAGGAGGAGTAGGACCTGCAGGAGGAGGAGGAGGACCATCCCAAAGCTGTGTGTGAGGTGTAATTTGGCCCCTCACACCTTTCGCCAGAGCCTCAGATATGAGGGCCTCACACATGGCTTTTTGGCCCTCCTCCATCCTCTGCATTTTATAGGCAATGAATGCAGCAATGTTCTCCTGCCTGGTGTGTGGTGCTCCCAGGACCTCTGTAGCCCTCCAAAAGAATCTGATAGCCGCCTCCTCTAGGGCACTCCTCCTACTGCCACTTTCTGTTTCCAGGGGGGGTGGAGGGACCTGCAGATCAGCCAGCCGGCTCGGCCCGGCCACCTCCTGGCTGAGACTTCCCTGTGTATGAAAAAGGGACATAGTTGTAATGTTTTGCATCATCAATCACAATCCTTAATTAGTACTCCCAACTAACATCTAGTTCACATCATTGATTGGACAAGCAGAAATATTTAGAGGAATGCTATACCTGGCTCAATCTGGGCTCCTCCACATGTGGCCTGGAAGGCCCAGGTTGGGCGTCAGAAGCCTCAGCCGGGGGGGAAGGAAGCGTGGAAGGAAGACTGGAGAGGGATGGCCTGGGTTCAGTCTGGCCTGCCAGAAAGTGCAGCCTGTTGTAGTACAACATCCTGGGGACATAGATGTCACCTGCTTCTCCAGATCTCTGCGAATCAAAGACTTTATTGGGCTCCCTCAGATATGTGCTCCTCAGGCCACCAATGAAAATCTTTAAAAAAGTGATGTCTGCCGTGGGGATCACCTGCTTCACAATTTCACACAATTGCTCCAGTGCTGCCTTCCTCTTTGCTTGTTTCTTGTAATGGGGGTGTTTAATCTCCCACAGACAGGGCAGCTCCCTTAGCATCTCTATGAAGACTGAAATGAAGTCCTTATCTTTCAGTACCATATCCATGTTCATTGCAAGACACAACACAAGACAAAGCCTAATGTCACACAAAACTCTCCTAATCTTGTTACAATATAGGCCTCAATCTAGAAGCAGTGTAGGCACAAGTTTGTCTCTTACCTTCGTTCTTACGATCGCCGCGTCCAATGCTCCTTCCTCCGCTCACAGATCAAATGTAATACGCACGCGTGTTACGCTTTATATACACTGCGCATGCGTGTAACTCCGCCCGCCCCTGACATTCTTTCTAGTGTATTCCCCGCCCCTTTTCATTCAGCGCAGTGGGTGAAGAGCATGATGGCGGACATACAGCAGGTGCGGGCTAATTGTAGCAACGAGGAGGAGGAGGAAAGCCCGGATCCAGGCACGTCCCGATCCAGAAGGAGACGTTTTAAGGCCACAAATATGTCATTTGGGGAGATGTTGGAGATGGTCGACATCATGAGGAAGTCCGACTATGACGGAAAATATGGGCCTTACCCCAACCCAAACATCCGAAAGGCCAAGATCATGGCGAAAGTGGTCAGGAGTCTAGAGCGGAATTTCGGGGTACGAAGGTCTAAAGATCAGCTCAGGAAGCGGTGGTCGGACCTGAAGTTGAGAGAGCCAGAGCAGTACCGAAAGATCCGGAGAGTGCTGCAAAAAAGTAAGTAGTTGTGCTGTGTTCCTATTCTTTCTGTCTTTATTACGTTCGTTCTGCTCCATATGCTTTTATTAGTTGTAACGTTTCAAAAGGTCAACTTTAATGTTCATGGGCACATTATTCGTTCGTATCAAACATTTTTCTTTCGGCCTCTAGAACACCATTGTTTAGGCCATATGCATTTTCACACATTTTTGGGGGCCTACTTGGATGCCAAATATTTGTTTGTGTAGATGGGTTTGTTACTAGAATGAAATGCAAACTAGATTGTGTGTAAGGAGAGGACACTGAGCAGCTGTTTTCACATCTGGACACTGGAGCACTAGTGTGGGACACAAGAACACCATTTTTATTAGGGGGGGCCACACAGGTGCTCCAGTGTATACTATAGGGGGGGCTACATCTGTGAAGCTTGTACCAAACAGGTAAAGTATTGCAGCTTGACAAAGGGCAATAAAAAATATACATCTTGGAACTCTGCTAAAATAGACAATTGTACCCCACTTCCGAGCAATGTTTCCTATTTCTAGTTCTGCCATCAAATATCTGTGTGCTAAGTATACCATTTTTGTTTTACATAGGGGAGAAAAGACTCGGACACCCCTCATCCCAGGAGACCAGAGACCCCCCCCCTCTGGAAGAAGGGGAAATACCCCCAACCCAAGCGGAGCAGGAGGAAGAAGAAGACGTGGTGGAGATTGGCACCACAACAGGTGAGTGTCTGCGACCACAGGCTCAGGTAAAAGAGATGGCTGGTGGCAGATTTTTGAGACTTTTTTTTTGTTCTTTATCTCTTTTTAGGTGATCGTGATCCAGAACGCTTTACATCTGAAAGTGCCCAGATACTGATCGGGGAGATCATGGGGTGTAATCTCCAATTGCAAAACATCCAGCAACAAATCAGTGATGTTATTAAAAAAAAATAATAACATCATTGATGTTTTGGGGCGAATTTAAACCCCACAAAATCACCTGTTTTATCGTACCAAAATTTTTTAAATGTTTAGAAAAGCCAAATTTGGAGGATGCACACAGTGTGCCAACATGTGCTATCTGCCATCACGGGATATCAATGGACGCGTTTTGGGGGTGCAACCCCTTCCTCAATTATAAAGTAGTGATGAGGAAGGGCTTGCTCCCCCAAAACACGTCCCTTGATCCCCCCTGATGGCAGATAGCACATGTTGACATTCGTAAATTGGTGTGCATCTTCCAAATTTGGCTTTTCCAGGGGTGATTTCCCCCCATCTGAACGCTATATCAAACCCAGTTCCTAAATACTGATGTCTGATATAGCCTTCAGGTTTTACCTAATGTGAACTTTGTAAGTTCAAGTTTTTTGGCTTTCTTGTTGGTTTTACACAGGCCTGTTTTATCTGAAATGGATATTTAGATTTTTCATAATGCTACTGCAAACATTGTTATACAACAAACATGTTGGTTTGTTTTAAAAACCTTTGGGAAATGCACATGTGATTGTGCAGGTATAAAAAAGTGCCTTACTCAAGAATGTGTGGATTATTGTCTCAACACTACAACACTTTTGGGGTGATGTAATTGCTGTTTTATGCAAAAATGGGGGTTATTTCCTAAGGGCAAATCCTCTTTGCACTACAAGTGCAGGTTCAGTGCAGTTGCAAGTGCACTTGTAGTGAAATGTGTTTTTGCATTTAGGAAGTACCAGCCAACACTGTTTTTTATAAGGTTACCCACTCACGACATTTTCTGCACACAAACACAAGCAGTAAATGTCCACAAAGAATTTCTTTTGGTTGTTTTTTATTTGAAAAAGGTGTCACAGATTGTCTGGCATATTGATAGCCCCCCTACCCGCAAAGAACTCCAGGTAGCGTAACCGGACATCACGGGCATTCAGGGAGGGCAAGCCAGGACGGCCACTTTCAAGCGCCGTCAGTGTTGATGGATTAGGGATTCCGGCCTCAGGCCCAACTGAGCCAGCATAGTTGGCTGAATGTTTTCTTAAAAAATTATGGAGAACACAGCAGGCAAGTATTATATGGTTCAGTTTATACTCCGCCATATGGATGGGTGTCAGAAATAATCGGAACCGGCTGGCCAGGATTCCAAATGTGTTCTCCACCACTCTTTGGGCTCTGGCCAGCCGGTAATTAAAAACCCTCTGTTCCGGGGTGAGGGTCCTCATCGAGAATGGCTACATCAGGTGGTCCCCCAGCGCAAATGCTTCATCAGCAACAAACACAAATGGGAGACCTTCAACATTGTCCTCTGGAGGTGGCAAGTCCAAGCTGCCATTCTGGAGACGCCTGTAGAACTCCGTCTGGGCGATCACTCCACCATCGGACATCCGGCCATTCTTCCCCACGTCCAATTACAAGAACTCGTAATTAGCCGACACCACCGCCAACATCACTATACTATTAAACCCCTTGTAATTATAATAGTACGACCCCGAGTTGGGTGGTGGGACGATGTGGACGTGTTTCCCATCAATTGCCCCTCCACAGTTAGGAAAGCCCCACCGCTGGGCAAAGTGGTAGGCCACAGTCTGCCATTCCTGTGGCGTTGAAGGAAACTGTTGAGGAAAAAAAAATAAACCTTACTATTTTTTCACAGAAACATGGCAAGCAGATTAGACACAAACATTATGGGGCAACCTCCAGATAGCATTTACTAAGGGGAATTTAACAACAACAAAGTATAAGGTACACCTATCATATTCCCCCTCCCCCCCTCTCATGGGCCATTTCTAACATTATAGGGGGGGGGAATCTTGGACAGGTAACCCTCTTCACTTCATTGTGAGATGAATGCCTAAATACAGGGTATTACTTGGAACAGCCCCTCCTTAGTTACACTATTGGCAGACCATTGGACAGGTAAGAAGTGTCATAATACAAAGATATAAATACACACTGTACACATTTGAGGACATTTGAACATTCTGCTATTACCTATCAAGATAATAATAGGATACAAAAACTTTAAACAGTACCATTGGAAAGTATACAGGCAGGCCCTTGCACTACATGCTTTGGGGAATTCATCCATAAATCTGACCAGTAAAGAGGTGGGTATAGTGTGTATGGGTTTGGCAAAGTCAGCAGATAGATGATTGAGGATAGAGAATTGGGATCAGCTGACTTAGCAGTTGGGGGGGGAGGGTTAAAAAAAAATTGGGGACACCACAAAAAAAAGCCTCTGGCACTCTGCCTGAATTTAAATCAAAAATAACATTTCCAAACATTTTAGGGGGTGTTTGGGGTAAAGCACTACTATGGAGCTGATAAAATACATTGTTAAGTGACTACATGAGGTGAATATAGGCCAGGAGACACCATGCTGGGGAGGTTATTGAAGGGCAAATATGTATGAAGGACCTTAAATAATAATTATATAAAAATTCAGCATGCATGAGAACAAAGGGGACATTCACAGCATATTACAATCATGGTAATTAGGGAATGAGGGAAGAAATACAATATATTATCAAACATTCAATACAATAAAATGTGATATAAAAGGATAAAAATCTTACCTTCATATACTCCTTCTGCAGGACCTGTACGATGGCAGAACAGGTCTCTGGGATAATGATCCCCAGAGCCTGGGGGGAGATGCCTGTCGAGAACTTGAGGTCCTGCAGGCTTCTCCCTGTGACCAAATACCGCAAGGTAGCGACCAACCTCTGCTCCGGAGTGATGGCTTGCCTCATGCAGGTATCCTGCCTGCTAATATAGGGGGTCAGCGAAGCCAACAAACGGTGAAACACGGGGTCCGTCATCCTGAGAAAGTTCCTGAAATCATCAGGATTATTCTCACGGATCTCACGGAGCAAAGGCATGTGACAGAACTGGTCACGCTGAAGCAACCAATTCTTGGTCCATGAACTCCTCCCCACCCTGTTCATGGACTGGACTTGTGTCAAGGTCAGGACCCCAACACCAAGCCCCCGCACAGCATGAACTCTACGAGGAGTACGCATACGAAACATGGCTAGAAAACAGTCGGCTGCTCAGAACGAAGTAACAAAACGCACTGAAGAACAGCAAGGCCTGTGAAGAGCGACCTGAAAAACAGCAACGAGCAGGCAAGATCACACAGAAAACTCCGATACGAACTGACTGCACGCACTGAAGAGCAGATACAAACCCACAAGCACAAACTGAACGTCAGAAAACGATCTGAAAGCCACGAGTCTGAAAAAGCGCGAATCGTCTCTCACCAAACTTTTACTAACACGAGATTAGCAAAAGGAGCCCAAAGGGTGCCGCGCTTGGTTCTGAACCGGCCTTTTCTAGTCTCGTTGTACGTGGTGTACGTCACCGCGTTCTTGGCGATCGGAAATTCCGACAACTTTGTGCGACCGTGTGTATGCAAAACAAGTTTGAGCCAACATCCGTCGGAAAAAATCCGAGGATTTTGTTGTCGGAATGTCCGAACCAAGTCCGACCGTGTGTACGGGGCATTACTGAAGCGAAAAAAAAATAAGTTCTTGATAGTGCATGATCCCTCTGTAGAAGCTACTATTAAATCTATATCAGACTATTATAAAACATTGGGGTGCATTTAAATTTGAACATGCCTATTTCTGTTGCACAGTGCATATTTCAGCAATTCAAGGTAACTTTTTTTTTGGTATTCCTACTTTTGTATTATATTTACAAGAATTTCAAATGATGGGCAAATGTGAAATATGCTGGATAAATGCCTTTAAAAAAAGTACTTTTTTACTTTCATTCTACAGGTGCTCAGTGCAAGTTAGGGTAGCCCCACCAAAGGAATTGCAATGATGTGGTGAAAGTTATCCACAATACAAAAAGGACAACATCCATTCTTGGCTTGCTCTATTTTTATAGTTTCATGTAAATTGACTTCAAAACATTTTATTCTTTTCAGAAAGTTACCATAGAACTCACTATACCTCAAACTCACTGTTTGCTCATTTTGATAAGGACCAACCACAAACTATTGCCACAAATGTATATGTTAATGGTTCCGGCATCGCATGGAGAGGAGCTAGGAGACTACAGCTCCCACCGCGCTCCTCCACAAACCAGCTGCCAAGCCTGCTAGCTCCTGAGGTTCCCCCTCCTTCCACCTCCCTCTTACCTGTGGAAACACTCTGGATCGCTTTGTGGAGTGATCCGTGGCCCGAGCGGCCCCCACTAACCCCATCAGGGGACACAGCACACGCTGCAGCCAACATGGCGCACGCTGATTCATCTCCTGCTATGAGCTCAGCACAAGCGCCCACTCTCTCTCAAGTGCCCTCCACACTCCCACTCCCAAAAAGTTACCTTGAATTGCTGAAATATGCACTGTGCAACAGAAATAGGCATGTTCAAATTTAAATGCCAGGAGAGGCAGGGTCCACTGCCCAGGCTGGGGTAGCTCTCCTCTTCCCAATGGTGACCGAAGCTGTAAACCATGCTGTCCTTAAAGGGCTAGTGTAAGGTACCTGGTAGGAGAGCCTGACTGTAGGAGAAGACCTCTCATACAACGCTGGTTCAGGAGCCACTGGAGTGGGGACAGTGGTCTCCTGAGCGCAGTGGGGTAGGAGTGCCTGTATAGTCTCTGATGTGGAGGCAGAGATCCCTCCTGGGATGGCCGAGCTGCAGGTGAGTGGAGACTGGAATAGCAGTAACTTGACTCACTGGGTTGCAGGTGAGAGGAGACTGGAACGGCAGCAGGCTTGACACACTGGATGGCTGAGTTGCAGGTGAGAGCAGACTGGAGCGGCAGCAGGCTTGACACGCTGGAGGGAGAGATCACTGAAGCTGAAGCTGAAGGTGCAACAGCAAGTGAACAGTAGGCACAAGCAGAGTCAGACAGTCCGGGTCGGCAGGTAGCTGGCACAGGTAATAACGGCAGACTAGGCAGAGTCGGTGAACAGGCAGGGTTCGGCAACGGTAGCAAATACGGACAGAAGAGTAGTCAGACAAGCCGGATCGGGATAGGAGCAGGTCGGATGGTCAAACAAGCCGGGTCAAGATCAGGTAGCAGACAATCAGGATACGGGTCAACAGATTCACAGAGCTGAGCCGAAGCAGCGACGTCCTCATGGAACAGGGGAACTTTTATGTGCTAAGATGGCGCCAAACCGGCGCTAACGCGAACGCGCGCGCGCCCGCGCGCGTGCACGCGCGCACCCGCGCCGCGCACCCGCCCGCGCCCGAGCGCCGCGCTGATGCACAGCAGTTTGATGCTGTGTCCGAATGGAAGCGCGCCGACGCATAGGCGAACGCAAGTGTCCTGGACTGGTGCTGGTGGATCCCTGACATTGCCCCCCCCCCAAGGGGCAGCCTCCGGATGCCCAACAACCTCTTCTTCTCAGGATGAGTAGAAAAATAAGCGCGCACTAGACGCCTGGCATGCACATTACTGTCCGGTTCCCATGAGTTACTTTCTGGGCCGTAGCCCTTCCACTTGATTAAGAACTGGTTTTGCCCTTGCCTTCTTCTACAATCAAGGATAGCCTCGACCTCAAATTCCTCACTGCCATCAACTACAACAGGTTCAGGGGGTCTTGTGCCCCTAGCAGGAAAGGGATCAGGTACAGCAGGTTTAAGCAGAGATACATGGAATACTGGATGAATTTTAAATGAATCAGGTAACGTCAACTCATAAGATACCTCATTGATTTTCCTTCTGACTGGAAAAGGTCCCATGAATCTAGGTGCCAACTTCTTGGAAGGACATGCTAATTTGATGTTAACAGTAGAAAGCCATACCTGGTCGCCAATTTGCAAGTTCAGCTCCCCCCTTCTTTTCCGGTCGAAGATTCTCTTACCATCAGCCTGAGCCTTGGATACCGTTTCCTGTAGCAACCGGCTGTTGTGACTGAGGAACTCCACCGTACTTTGTACTGCTGGAACCGAAGACTCTGAAAGGAAATCAGGTAGAAAGGTTAGGTGAAAGCCATAATTGGCGTAAAAGGGAGATTGACCGGTGGCAGAATGTTTGGCATTGTTATAGGCAAATTCTGCTAAGGGTAATAGAGATACCCAATCATCTTGTGTGAATGATGTGAAGCATCTGATGTATTGTTCCAGGGTCTGATTAGTCCTCTCTGTCTGACCGTTTGTCTGAGGATGGTATGCCGAGGACAAAGCCAATTCAATCTTTAAGGTTTCACACAGGGATCTCCAGAAACGTGAAGTGAATTGAACCCCTCTATCAGAAACTATGTTTGCCGGTACTCCATGAAGTCTGATGATCTCCTTGATAAATATGCGAGCAGTTTCGGAGGCAGACGGGGTTCCCCTTAAAGGTAGAAAATGAGCCATTTTGGTTAGACGGTCTACAACTACAAAGATAGCTGAACATCCTTCGGAACATGGAAGTTCCACAATAAAGTCCATAGAAATCATTTTCCACGGTCTGTCGGGTACGGGCAATGGTTTCAATAGACCCCAAGCTCGATTCCTGGACGACTTATTCTGGATACAGATGGGACAGGAACTAACATACTTTTCGCAAAAGTCTTTCAGATTGGGCCACCAGAAAGTACGCTGCACTAGTTCCAAGGTCTTGCGGACCCCAAAGTGGCCTGCCAATGGGTGGTCGTGGAGAAGTGTTAAAACCCTGACCCGAATGTCTTCAGGAACAAAAATTTGGCTTCCTTTCCAGAACAGACCATCTCTACTTACTAAAGAAATTCCAGTAGGCCTGGCTGATTCAGAGGATGCTTCCTTAATCAGGGAAAGTAAATCTTTTTGCAGCAGTAAAAAACTGTTTGAGGGTAATATGGTGTCCGGAGTGGATAAGTCCTTAGGATTGTCATGCATACGTGATAATGCGTCTGGTTTGATATTTTTAGAGCCTGGACGGTACGTGATGTGGAAGGAGAAACGTGAGAAAAACAGAGCCCAGCGGGCTTGTCGAGGCTTCAGACGTTTGGCAGATCGTAAGTACTCTAGGTTTTTATGGTCAGTATAAATTAGTACTGGATGCATAGCCCCTTCCAACAGGTACCTCCATTCTTCTAGAGCAGCTTTTATAGCGAGAAGTTCACGGTCACCGACGTCATAATTCTTCTCCGCGGGGGAGAGTTTACGGGAGAAGAACCCTACAGGATGCATTATCTCTTTGCTACCTTTGCGCTGTGAAAGAATCGCACCTACCGCAATCTCGGAGGCATCAACCTCTAAAATAAATGGTAGGGATGGTTCAGGATGACTGAGGATAGGTGCTGAAGTAAACAGCTTCTTGAGATTTTCGAAGGCATCTTGGGCAAGTTGGTTCCAGGAAAAACGGATATTTTGTTTGGTTAACTGCGTGATGGGTGCAATTATGGCTGAGAACCCCCTGATGAATTTCCTGTAGAAGTTTGCAAACCCCACAAACCGTTGAACTCCTTTCTTGTCCAAGGGTACCGGCCAGTCCAGCACAGCGGACACTTTTTGTGGGTCCATCTTGATGCCTGTTGCGGAGATGATTAACCCCAAGAATTGGATGCTCTGTTGTTCAAACTCGCATTTCTCCGCTTTCGCGTACAGACTGTGTAAGCGAAGACGACCCAACACCCTGCGGACATGTTCCTGATGCAATTCACGGGACTCCGAAAAAATCAAGATATCGTCCAGGTATGCAATTACAAACACATCTAGAAAGTCCCTGAGGACGTCGTTAATCAGGTGTTGAAAAGTTGCAGGGGCGTTGCAGAGCCCAAAGGGCATGACCCGGTATTCATAATGCCCGAATCGGGTTCGGAATGCTGTCTTCCACTCATGTCCAGCCCGGATGCGGACTAGATTATATGCCCCTCTTAGGTCAAGCTTGGTGAAGATGACGGCAGTCCTTAATTTTTGAAAAAGTTCAGGTATCAAGGGTAGGGGATACCGATTTTTGACCGTGATCTTGTTTAGCTCACGATAATCGATACACGGCCGGAGCGACTTGTCCTTTTTGGTCACAAAAAATATTCCGGCACCAGCTGGGGAGGTAGAGTGACGTATAAAACCTTTGGCCAGATTCTCATCTATATATGTTTTTAGTACTTCCTGTTCCTTCTCGGATAAAGGAAAAATGCGTCCGAATGGTATCTCGGATCCAGGCAGCAAATCAATGGGGCAATCGTAGGGCCGATGAGGTGGAAGAGAGTCTGCCCCCTTTTTACTAAAAACATCGATGAATTCATGATATTGTTTAGGTATGACCTGGCAGAGTTTCTGGTCGGTGTCTAGACAAAGTAGAGTAGATGAAGAATCCGAATCTTCCTTTACACAGTGTTCAAGACAGTAAGAAGATGAGAATTTCACTTCTCCAGATGTCCAATGAATGTAAGGGTTGTGGGCCTGCAGCCAAGGAATGCCCAGGATGATGGGAAACATAGGGGAGGAGATGACATCAAGAACCAGCAGTTCCTTGTGTAGGGAGGAAGTAGAAGCAGGCAGAGGCAGGGTTTCTTGGGTTACTTGTCCCGATCTGATGCGGGAACCATCAGCTAGAAACACAGCGAGTCCATGGGTCTTGGTTTGTAATGGAATGTTATGCTGGCTGGCAAAGTTTGAGTCAATAAAGCAGCTGCATGCTCCGGAATCAATGATGGCGTTGGTCGTTATTGTCCCTTCTTGCAGCTGTAAAGACAGAGGAATGGCAATGTGGGTAGAGTTCGCAGACAGAGCAGAAAGACTGGTATACACAGAGAATGGGCACTTACTTAATTTGACTGGACAGTTCAGGACATAGTGCCCAGTCCCACCACAGTAGAGGCACAGATTGAGTTGCCGGCGCCGGGCCCGTTCTTCAGGCGATAAGGCGGGTCGCATCAGTCCCAATTGCATAGGCTCCACAGGATCAGGCATAGCATTAGCTGGATTAGAGCTGGATGGGGGTAAGTAGCGTGCTGCCGGGAGTGGTGCTCTGGCTGTCATCCACATCGGGCGGGATTGTAAAGTGGATCGTTCAGAACGACGTTCCCGGATTCGCCGGTCAATTTGGATAGTCAGATTAATTAATGCTTCAAGAGTGTCTGGTACACCCACTCGGGCAAGTTCGTCCTTTAAACCTTCAGACAGACCTAAGCGGAACTGATGACGCAGGGCCGCGTCATTCCACTGAGTGTCTGCACTCCAACGTCTAAAGTTCATGACATAATCTTCCGCAGGTCTGCGACCTTGCTGGAGCGTGAGCAGTGCTGATTCAGCTGTTGCAGTCTGTTGAGGGTCCTCATAAATTTGTGCCATGGCTTCAAAGAAAGAGGATAAAGACTGGGTTAGGACGGAGTCCCCCTCAAGTAGCCGATGAGCCCAGATCTGAGGTTCCCCTTGTAGGAGGGAGATCACAAACCCCACTTTGGTGGCCTCCAGTGAAAAGGTTCGGGGCTGTAACGCAAAGAAGAGCTTGCAGGCGTTGCGAAAGGCCCGGAACTTGGACCGGTCTCCAGAGAATCTATCAGGAGTAGGAACCTTTGGTTCAGGTGGAAGCATTACAACAGAAGGTCCAGGAGCCGTCTGTGCTGGGGTTGTGGCTGAAGAGGAGGCCAAGGGGTTAGGGCCTGCTAGGTTCTGGACTTGTCCCTCCAATCTGTTGTAGTTATCCTGAAGGGATTGTACGGCTTGAGTGAGGGCCGCAAGGTGGGTGCATATTTCTTTCAAAGGAGAGGTATCTCCTGCAGGCTCAGTCATGGCTGCTTCGTACTGTAAGGTACCTGGTAGGAGAGCCTGACTGTAGGAGAAGACCTCTCATACAACGCTGGTTCAGGAGCCACTGGAGTGGGGACAGTGGTCTCCTGAGCGCAGTGGGGTAGGAGTGCCTGTATAGTCTCTGATGTGGAGGCAGAGATCCCTCCTGGGATGGCCGAGCTGCAGGTGAGTGGAGACTGGAATAGCAGTAACTTGACTCACTGGGTTGCAGGTGAGAGGAGACTGGAACGGCAGCAGGCTTGACACACTGGATGGCTGAGTTGCAGGTGAGAGCAGACTGGAGCGGCAGCAGGCTTGACACGCTGGAGGGAGAGATCACTGAAGCTGAAGCTGAAGGTGCAACAGCAAGTGAACAGTAGGCACAAGCAGAGTCAGACAGTCCGGGTCGGCAGGTAGCTGGCACAGGTAATAACGGCAGACTAGGCAGAGTCGGTGAACAGGCAGGGTTCGGCAACGGTAGCAAATACGGACAGAAGAGTAGTCAGACAAGCCGGATCGGGATAGGAGCAGGTCGGATGGTCAAACAAGCCGGGTCAAGATCAGGTAGCAGACAATCAGGATACGGGTCAACAGATTCACAGAGCTGAGCCGAAGCAGCGACGTCCTCATGGAACAGGGGAACTTTTATGTGCTAAGATGGCGCCAAACCAGCGCTAACGCGAACGCGCGCGCGCCCGCGCGCGTGCGCACCCGCGCGCGCCCGAGCGCCGCGCTGATGCACAGCAGTTTGATGCTGTGTCCGAATGGAAGCGCGCCGACGCATAGGCGAACGCAAGTGTCCTGGACTGGTGCTGGTGGATCCCTGACAGCTAGAGCACCTGCATAAAGAAATGCAGCTACAATCCTTGAGAATTGTCTAGGCAGAAGAAGATGATAGCCATGGAAGATGATACTGCTGCAACGTCCGCTGCTGTAGCCAGGCTCTCCTCCATCCAAAAGGAACTCCAGGACAAAGTGGATGACCTGCAAAATCGTTCCAGACACAATAATCTGCACATAATAGGACTACCCGAATCCTTTTCCTCCTCCTCGCTCACCAGCATCTGCTCCACCACCATCCTGGAACAACTGGGGCTACGTACCTCCTGCCTGGTGGAACGGGCACCATGTCAAACAGCCATCTGAATCTCGCCCCCCCCCCCATGATTGTTAGGTAACTATATTATGCAGATAAAACAAGCCATACTTCAAAAATTCTGCCGTCAGTGCAACCCTTTTCTAGATGACCACCCATTACTATTTTTCATTGATTACTCCATTGAAGTAATGTGACAACGTAAGGCTTTCTTGGAGATCCATTCGTCCCTCTACAACAATCATATCAAATTTTCTCTGGCATACCCAGCGATACTACATATCCAACCTGCCACGGGCGAACATTTTTTCTTTCACCTCTCCATCCGAAGCGGAGCACTACCTCAACAGGACACAACCTTCTGACATGGAACAGGAGGAACCCTCTACCTCTAACTAGTCTTCTCCATACAGGAAATCACCTCTGTCCTCCAAGGGCCACCTAAGTCCTCAAAAACCCCCCTACAAAAGGGTGTGCTTTGGCCTTCCAGGTGACTGTTCTACGCACCACTGATTGCACGTTCCTGACAACTTACACGGTTTGCTCCTTCTCCCTTTTATCCTGATGGCTTAGGCCTTCTCTTACCTAGTGGTCCTGGCCCGCCACCTCTGACTCATCTCATTTGGTGAACCTTAATCTCTCTCGCTTTTGGCCATTCCTAATTTATGTGATAATTGTATGGGTTGTACCTGCCTGAATTCTGGTTTCCTTTCTCCCTCCCCTTCTCCCCTCACCCCCTTCCCCTATCCTCTTATATTTTCCTCTCCTCCCTATCCTCTCTCCCCCTCCCTGTTTACTCCTCTTTGCCTTAACCTTGCCCTCCCCATCCCCCTAGACCTCCTCCTCGGTGCTACCTCATGTTGTCCTACACTGTGGAGGCGCTCTTTGGCTGGGGGGGTGGCTCCATGAGGAAAAAAGTGAAGTTCATGAAAATGTTGTTGGAGGCCTGCCCTCCCGTTTGTTACTGTATTATTTACCTCCAGGATTCTACCAGAGCTCTGATGATTCCAGATCTGATGGGGCGATGACTGCGGAACACTACCCCTGACCAGGCCATCTCACATCTACCTACTACTACCTCAGCCATGGCTCCTTCGGATGATGGAAATCACCTAAAGGTAATCTCGTGGAATGTCAAGGGGCTGTGCTCCCCTCACAAGCGTATGCAGATATTGAGACACCTTAAGCATCTCCTACAGGAGACCCATCTGGCCGCAGACGACCTCCCTCGCCTGTGCAAATTATGGGTAGGCGAGGCTTTTGGTTCACCAGCTGTGAGGCATAAAGCTAGGGATGCTATTCTACTCCACAAAAATCTCCACTATACCATTCGCTCTATTGAATCAGACTCGGGGGTTCGCAGGCTTACTCTCTAGCTGACGGTTGCCACACGTGACATTGCCATATCTAATGTCTATGCCCCTAACTCCCTGGAACAGCCCTTCTTTCAAGATCTCACTTCCTGGGTCTTACAAATTCCTAAACACTTTCACCTTATTGGGTGGACTTCAATATGGTCATGCACACGGCTGAAGACCGTACCTCAGGTCCTGCAAGCCAAGCCCACACAGGTGACTCTCCCACCATGCTAGCTCAATCGGCCTCCTCACTTCTACTTATGGATATTTGGTGTGTCTCCCACCCCACCAATTGGGAATTTACCTTTTTCTCACCCTCTCACAATTCGTTATAGATCATCTTTTTTGCTCGCTGTGTATACTCGTCGATCATTGAAGACATGGTCATCTCTGACCACTCCCCTATTAGTGTCAAAATCTCTGGGTTTTTAACCCCCCGCAGCATAGGCACTTGGCGCTTCCCATCTTTTTTGTCTGACAACACTGATTTCCAACACACTCTTCACACAGCCTGGGCTGAATTTACAGAAACCAACAGGTCTCATCTCTCCACTCCTAATTTATTTTGGGAGGCGGGGAAAGCTTTTCTAAGAGGATGCATTATTTCCTATACTGCTCAACTCAAGAAACAAACTTGTCTCCAATATCTGAAGGCCAGTGATTTCCTACGCCTGGCGCACCAAGCCTTAACTTTAAACCATACCGTAGCCAATACCCTGCTCTTCAGTTTCATAGATACGGCAATACGGCAGGCAAGCTTTTAGTGAAGTTATGTTCGGGGCGCCACCGGCCAACTCATATTTGAGCTTTACGCTCCCCCAATGGAGATATTACTAATGAGCCCTCTGATTAGTGCCATCCTCACTAATTACTACACCACCCTTTACTCGAAAGACCCTATCGACGTGGAAGTGGTAAATATAATACTTGTGTCAATTAAACTGCCTACTCTCCTGACCAGCTGGAGATGTTAACTGCCATCATTTCCCCTGAGGACATCTGCTCTACCATCAAATCCCTATCTACTGAAAAAGCCCCTGGCCCAGATGGCTTTTCAGCAGAGTTCTACAAAATTGACATCTGAGTTCATTCCTGATACCTTGTCCCATGTTTACAAAGCAATGTGGGCTGAGGGCCCAAACCTTCCCTCGGGCACTCAGGCACACATCAAACTCATTGCCAAAAAGGGAAAAGATCCCCTTCTCCCCGGTTCATATAGGCCTATATCCCTAATCAACGTTAACGCGAAAATTCTCTCGAAAATTGTTGCGTCCCGTCTGGCACTTATCCTTCCATCAATCATCCATCAGGCCCAATCAGGTTTTGTCTCAGGGTGGTCTGCCACCCTTGACATCCATAAAGTCCTCCTGGCCCTTGCATTTGCTAAAACGCACCCTGACCATGATACAGCCATTATCTCAGATGCTGAGAAGGCTTTCGATAACATCAGCTTCTCTTGGCTGTGCATGGTCATGAGAGCAGTCGGCATGACTGTTCTCACATTACAATTTGTCCAAAAGATGTACTCCTCACCAACGGCCCTCCTCGTTACTCCTAATTTCATGTCCCCTGACATCCCACTCACTAAAGGCATTCACCAATGCTGCCCTCTATCCCCTCTTCTCTTTAACACTAAACCACTCTCGAGACTTTTAAATTCACCATCAGCGGTCAGTGGTGTTATGGTAGGCAACCAAGACTTACGCTCAGCTTTATTCACCGACGGTGTTCTTCTATTTTCAACCAACCCTTCTTCAGATATTTCTCTCCTCTGAGACCTGTTTGTGACCTTCCAGGCCTGTTCGGGACTCCGGATTAATTTTGGCAAGAGCAAAATTTTGACTCTCAACCCACAGCTGGCTCGAGTCTAGCTGGACTCATCCCCGTTCGTAGTAGCAAAACATCATATTACCTACCTAGGTATTCACATTGGCAGAGAACCCTCCTCTTTATATAGTCTGAATTACCCCCCAGTGATAGCCAAGATTGTACAGGAATTGGAAGCATGGCCGGACCTACCTCTTTCACTAATTGGGAGATGCCATCTCTTTACAATGATTTAGTTTACCCACTACAGACCCTTCCTCTCTTATTTTTAGACCCTTCTCGGAGGTGACCAAACAGTACTCCCTCCCACAATCACAAGTGCTTCACTTACTACCAGCTAATCAGCTACCTGAGATCCTGCTTCAGCCCCCGCCAAAACCCTTGGCAACGCTCTTTTATTTATGCCCTAATAGACCGGGACCAGTATTCTATATCAGAGATATATTCCAACCTCATTACCCACCAGGCTTCAAATTACCACATTGTACCCTTGGATATCTATCCTCAACAACCAAGACGCACCAGAGAAGATCCTTGCAGGTATCAAAAAGTTCTCTCTCTGATGACCAGCAAGACGTGGATTCAAAATCGCCCACCGAGCATATGTCCCGTTTCGCCACAGCAAAATTTACTCCTCTCTCTCCTCATGCCCCTGGTGCGCTACTCCCAGACCATCTCTGTGGACATGTCAAACAATCTCCACCTTTTGGGATCAGGTATTGAAATACATTGATAAGACACAGAAATTACTTCTACCTAAGGACCCTTTGCTATGTCTTTTCAGCTGCAACACCTCACAGGCTTCCTCTTCTACGCCTACCTGCGACTCTCTCCCTCAATGGGTCCATATCTGCCTTCTGACTGCTTTCAGAGCACTAATGCAAACCCTTCCCCGCCTCAAATTGCTTCGATGAAACAAGTGTTCCAAACCCTATTCCACATTGATGAAAATGGACACTATCACCCAACATTCTGTCTCTAAATCGTTTTATTACCAGATGGCGTAGCTTCATGGAACATTCTCTCCAGAAGAGATCTCTTTTCGTATGACTCCCTTCTGTTATACGGTCTGGTACCTGTGTGCAGACCTTCACCTCCTCAAATCCTCATATCCCATCCCCTAGGCATTCCACCTACTCTATGTGATCAAGTAGTACCTTATTTGATGTGATATGTTCTCTATTTCTTCATAACTTTATCAATCTTTCTATCCGTTCCCGGGTGGAACGGTCACCTGCTTCCACTCCTTAGGTCGCGTTGTTGGTAGAATCATTTGTTAGTTACTCTTGTTAGACCATATACTATACTACCCATATGAATGTTTGTAGGCTCCAAACCATGCGATTTTATATTGCTTGTTATGTCGTACTATGTCTTTTACTTTGTTGCCCTTGCTTGCACACTACTCCTGATTCAAAAACGTTATACTTTTGTACGAAAACGTAATAAATATATTTAAAAATATATGTATGTATGTATATATATATATATATATATATATATATATATATATATTATATATATTTTTTTTTTTTTTTCTCTCTGCGTTTGTTGCCTGCTACTATGTGACATCTGTAGAAGGAACTCTGTGGAAATTGACAAAAATGTATTATTTATTTATGTATTACAAACATTTATATAGCATAGATAATTAATATACTATGCATTAGCAATTTCTAATTTTAGAACTTTATTTATTTACATAAAGTACATTTGAAGTATATATGAAACACAAGCCATTTTTGGAATCACTAACCAAATATATACTTGTATCTCCAGTTATGTCACAGCACATGCTTTGTTGAAGTGCCATTTTGAATGACTTTTATGCAAACCTGGATAATACAATCTGGTGATGCTCTGAGAAGCGTACACTTAAATAGCCTTCATTGGCTTAATTGGACATTTTGATGTCTTTTCCAGGTTCCGCTCTAAATGTTACTCAGATGTGACAGGCACCCTGTTGGGTGAAATACGTCAGAGGGGAGAACCCGTGGGCAGGAATGCCATAGTGGATGGCAGCTCCATTAAACCTGAACTAAAGTAATGTCATCACTGGTGATTTACTTTTACCTTTTCCTTTTTTTGAAGCATGGATAGCTCTGTATGTCACCTGAAGGCAAAGCTGAAGGGATTTGTCTTGAAAGTGGAGGAGATGACAAATATACGCTTCCAAATATAAAGCATTAAACCCCCAACTTTGTACAAATTAGCCACTGGCTATTTGATAGCATAGTTTGTGTGCTTCTTGTTTTTTTAGAGTACCACATTGCACTGTCTAAATTATCTTAAAAGTTTTAAAAATGTCAAAACCGTTCAAAACCCCACATTCACGTAATTTCCTTCCATCCTGGTATCCCCAAACATATGACTTTACAACAAAGAGCTGTGTGAGAATAGCATACCAGGTGATACCAGTTGGAATCAAAAGGCCTATACTCAGTGTCTGCAGCTGCTGGAGTGGGAGAAAAAATGTTCCCTAAGCATTACTATGTCCCGTGTCTTGATGCTAGTTTAGCAAAACTGCTCACTTTGCAGTTGCTCCAATTCCAGGTGGAGTTGGTCCTCTTTTCCAGTTTATGGCCTGTGCTGCACCATGGTGGCAGGTACCCTTCTGCCATTTTTGCCAAGAAGGTCATGCCTGCTTTCTACCAGCATGTGTAAAGCCAAAGTCTCTGTATGGCTGGACCATGTTATCAGCGGCTAGGTCCACATGGCCAAAGACACATGGTCCAGTAGGCAATAGGAGGAATGGTTTATAAAGTTCACAGCATACTAGGTAAATTTGATGGTGGTTGGGAAGGATACAGGATGAGGCTTTGCACTGAAGCTGGTGGGGCCACTCTGTATCTTGTTTCTTGATGGCCACCTCTGCCTTCTTTACCTCAATGACCTCAGTCAGTGACTCCTCAGAACCACCCCACATTTCACAATGACCTGTGGCAGGCAATAGTGCATGGTCACTTTTGGTGGTCATAGCCACCAAGTGTTCACCTAGCCAAAATGCACTATCAACAAAAGCTTCCTGCCAACCGCCTGACATATGATACATCCACATGCAGGTACCTCACATAGGCCATGCTGCGGTGGCACCAGTAGTGCAGGGCCATCATCCACATCAGTGCCATCAGTGCCCTCTGGTCTTGCCCTCAAGACCTAACACAATCTTTTCACCATCAAAGAGGTGACCAGAATGGTGAGGTGCAATGAGGTTGGATTAGCAACACAATCCCTGAAGGAGCATACACTGCACAGTAGATGTAGCACCCTGGTGTTTAGGCAGGGTTGCTAACAAATTTAGTTTGCCAGGTAGTAATTGTCCTGGTCAATTGTTAGTAGATCCACTGATTCCTCTCTAATTCTGGAATTGCTGCGCTTTTTCTGGCTGGTGACATTAGATTGACAAGGGCTCCGCAAGATCAGATTATAAATGGATGGGTATCTCAGCCAATTGGCAGGGGTTTCTTTAGTCCCTTGGCCTGCTGGGAGAGCCTATTTATTGGGGTGGAGTCTGGTGATCGGGGGTTCTGTGCCACCTGGACGGCTGTCTGGGTGGATGTGTGTTATGTTGCCCCGGGTTGCTAGGCCGGAAGCCTGAAGCCTATCCCGGGACACCTGGCTGCTAAGCTGCCTGAGGATTATCCAGGAGCAGGAGAAGCAGCATAGGGTTGGGACTGCAGGATTGGAGTCCAACCAGCCGGACGGGGAACCAGTTGTGGTCGGTGGTAAAAGAGAAGCAGTCGCCACTAAGGGACCATCCACCTTGTTACCGGAGACCACTGTGAGTAAGCTTGAGTAAGCACCAGAGCAGTCTTCTCTTAAGAAGGTCAAAAAGTAGGAAAGCTTCAGCGAGTGCCAAGCCAGGGACCCAGCAGGTTAGCAGGGGTGACGCTTGAGAAGTATGCAGCGAGATAGCTGTGGAAGAACTCAGGAGATTCAGTGACGATTGGATCTGGAAATCTAGTGAGGGACTGGGAGCTCAGTGAGTGAAGATCTACAGTGGCATACTGTGAGATAAGAGAAGAACTATTCTGTGTTACCAGGAGTTATGTGCAAGTGGTTACAAGTTCAGTTGCCATAGCAGACGGTGGCCCTAAATATACTGACGTGGCGTCTGGTTGGAGGCCTTTCCCTGTATAGCTGTCTATTTATAGAGTCTCGGAGTCTGTCAATTAGCATTGCTTCTACTCAAGGGTGTCCTGGCCCTAACCCACTCCCCCACAGTTCTTGTTAAGAGACAATAAATCTCTTGTTTGCAGTCAAAAAGTGACTGTCGCCCATCATTTTATCTTGCATTACACCCACCATGCCTGTTAACCCACTCTACAAGGAAGGATGTCAGCTCTTCCTGACTCTTGCGGTCACCATTAGGCTTCTGGAGGCCCGGGACCTTGCTACATATAATAGACTAGGCACTGGAGGCATATTAGTAGGAGAAAGAGGAGGGATTCCTCTTGTATCAGGGAAAGCAAGACCATTTCCCTAATGCCTCCATCCCTGTGAGGCATCAGGAGGCATAAAAGAAATGAAAGACAAGAACAGAACATTCCATAGCTCAACTCACCTCATCTATCCATTTAATGCATGTGCTTCCATTGTGGAGACGCTTATAAATTCAATAGCGTTAGGACTGCAAGCATACACAGGGTGCCGTGAAGAGGCTTTGCAGCTTATGCATGCGTTTGCAAATGCATGATAACTAAATCCCTGTTTTTAACATAGACTATTGAACAGGTTAATTTGGTCAGTTGGCAGACTGGTTGGTGAGTTGAGCTATGGAATGTTCTGTTTTTGTCTTTCATGTGATAGCTCTTTCGTGTGCTCCTTGCTGTGAAGGCCAGTTATAGGTGGGGGCAGGGGCCATTTGTTTGTTACTGGTGTAAATATGGTCCGGGGACACACTGTACACCTTTGCTGCCATTGTGCTCTTGCTGGGTGTCCAGTGTGCTCCTGTTCTTTTAAAGGGGGATTGGGCTTCCTCCAGGCCCACCTGGCCCTCATCTATCCATTTAATGCATGTGCTTCCATTGTGGAGATGCTTATAAATTCAGTAGCGCTAGGACTGCAAGCATACACAGGGTGCCGTGAAGAGGCCTTGCAGCTTATGCATGCATTTGCAAATGCATGCTAACTAAACCCCTGTTTTTAACGCAGAGTGTTGGACAGGTTAATTTGGTCAGTTGGCAGACTGGTTGGTGAGCTGAGCTATGGAATGTTCTGTTTTTGTCTTTCACGTGATAGCCCTTCCATGTGCTCCTTGCTGCGAAGGCCAGTTATAGGTGGGGGCAGGGGCCATTTGTTTGTTACTGGCATAGAAGAAATACAGGAAGGAAGAGAAGGTTTGGAGTGTTGCACCTTTAGTTGAAGGGGGTTGGGGTGCTGACAGTAAGGAGGTGGGGGGTTGGTGGTGTTTGGTAGTGAGGAGGCGGAGGGGAGAAATCTTGGGCATAGCTTTAGAGGATAAACATGCTGGTGGTTAGGGGGAGTATTAAAGTGGTGGCAATGAGGAGGAGAATTCATTTTTTTTTTTTTTTTTTTAATACAAACGATTTTATTGAAAAAACAAAACAAAAAAAAACATAGCAGTTACCATTAGCTATAGTTACAATAATACAAACATAGTATGTTGGGAGGGCCTTACATAGGGTGCGGATACAATTATAAGAAGTTAAGCATATACTCCTATTAGAAACACACTCAAAAGAAAAGAGAATTCATTTTTTGATATGGCCTCAAGAAAGTTATTTCACCCCTCCCTAACCCAAGGAAAGAAGTATATAGTACCTCACAAAAGTGAGTACACCCCTCACATTTTTGTAAATATTTTATTATATCTTTTCATGTGACAATACTAGGGGTGAGCCAAACACCTCCCGGTTCGGTTTGCAGCAGAACATGCAAATAGGCAAAAAATTTGTTCGAACACATGAACACCGTTAAAGTCTATGGGACACGAACATGAAAAATCAAAAGTGCTAATTTTAAAGGCTTACAGTAGGTCCATAAATATTGGGACATCGACACGATTCTTATCTTTTTGGCTCTATACACCACCACAATGGATTTATAATGAAACGAACAAGATGTGCTAACTGCAGACTTTCAACTTCAATTTGATGGTATTTACATCCAATTTAGGTGAACAGTGTAGGAATTACAACAGTTTGTATATGTGCCTCCCACTTTTTAAGGGACCAAAAGTAATGGGACAATTGGCTGCATAGCTGTTCTATGGCCAGGTGTTTGTTATTCCCTCATTATCCCATATACAAGGAGCAGATAAAAGGTCCAGAGTTCATTTCAAGTGTGCTATTTGCATTTGGAATCTGTTGCTGTCAACTCTCAATATGAGACCCAAAGAGCTGTCACTATCAGTGAAGCAAGCCATCATTAGGATAAAAAAACAAAACAAACCCATCAGAGAGATAGCAAAAACATTAGGTGTGGCCGGAAGACCACGGAAAACAACTGTGGTGGATGACCGAAGCATTCTTTCCCTGGTGAAGAAAACACCCTTCACAACAGTTGGCCAGATCAAGAACATTCTCCAGGAGGTAGGTGTATGTGTGTCAAAGTCAACAATCAAGAGAAGACCTCACCAGAGTGAATGCAGAGGGTTCACCACAAGATGTAAACCATTGGTGAGCCTCAAAAACAGGAAGGCCAGATTAGAGTTTGCCAAACAACATCTAAAAAAGCTTTCACAGTTCTGGAACAACATCCTATGGACAGATAAAACCAAGATCAACTTGTACCAGAGTGATGGGAAGAGAAGAGTATGGAGAAGGAAAGGAACTGCTCATGATCCAAAGCATACCACCGCATCAGTGAAGCATGGTGGTGGTAGTGTCATGGCGTGGGCATGTATGGCTGCCAATGGAACTGGTTCTCTTTTATTTATTGATGATGTGACTGCTGACAAAAGCAGCAGGATGAATTCTGAAGTGTTTTGGGCAATGTTATCTGCTCATATTCAGCAAAATGCTTCAGAACTCATTGAACGGCGCTTCACAGTGCAGATAGACAATGACCCGAAGCATACTGCGAAAGCAACCAAAGACTTTAAGGAAAAGAAGTGGAATGTTATCCAATGGCCAAGTCAATCACCTGACCTGAATCCGATTGAGCAGGCATTTCACTTGCTGAAGACAAAACTGAAGGGAAAATGCCCCAAGAACAAGCAGGAACTGAAGACAGTTGCAGTAAAGGCCTGGCAGAGCATCACCAGGGATGAAACCCAGTGTCTGGTGATGTCTATGCGTTCCAGACTTCAGGCTGTAATTGACTGCAAAGGATTTGCAGCCAAGTAATAAAAAGTGAAAGTTTGATGGATGATTGTTAATCTGTACCATTACTTTTGGTCCCTTAAAAAGTGGGAGGCACATATACAAACTGTTGTAATTCCTACACCATTTACCTGATTTGGATGTAAATACCCTCAAATTAAAGCTGGAAGTCTGCAGTTAAAGCACATCGTGTTTGTTTAATTTCAAATCCATTGTGGTGGTGTGTAGAGCCAAAAAGATTAGAATTGTGTCGATGTCCCAATATTTATGGACCTGACTGTACTGCGGCAGAAGGGCATGTACAGGCACATTAACGTACCTGTACATGGCCCTTTAAGAGGTGGCTTGCGGGTGCTGGGAGCTCCGTGACCGTGATTGCGGGTGCCGCGGACTCGATGTCCACGGGGATACCCGTGATCATGTCACGGTGAGGAAGAACGGGGAGATGCTAATGTAAACAAGCATCTCCCCATTCTGCCTAATGACACAGTCACTCATCGCAGCTCCCTGTGATCGGGAGCGGTGATCAGTGATGTGTCACACACAGCCCCTCCTCCCCACAGTTAGAATCACTCCCTAGGACACACTTAACCCCTGCAACGCCACCTAGTGGTTAACCCCTTTACTACCAGTGACATTTTTACAGTAATCAATGCAATTTTTTAGCATTGATCGCTGTATTAATGCCAATGGTCCCAAAAATGTGTCAAAATTGTCTGATGTGTCCGCCATAATGTCACAGTCACAATAAAAATTGCTGATCGCCGCCATTACTAGTAAAAAAAAAAAATATCAATGAAAATGCCATAAAACTATCCCCTATTTTGTAGACGCTATAACTTTTGTGCAAACCAATCAATAGACGGTGCATTTTTTTTTAACCAAAAATATGTAGAAGAATACGTATCGGCCTAAACTGAGGAAAAAAAATGTTTTTTTATATATTTTTTGGGGATATTTATTATAGCAAAAAGTAAAAAATAATGTTGCACGACCACGCATTTGTCATTTAAAGCGACGCAGTACCGAATCACAAAAAGTGCTCTGGTCTTTTGCCAGCCAAATGATCCGGGGTTAAGTGGTTAATGTCTAAACTGCTGGCAACAAAAGTGAGTACACCCCTAAGTGAAAATGTCCATATTGGACCCAAAGTGTCAATATTTTGTGCGGCCACCATTATTTTTCAGCACTACCTTATCTCCCTTGGGCATGGAGTTCACCAGAGATTCACAGGTTGCCACTGGAGTCCTCTTCCACTCCCCTATGATGACATCACGGAGCTGGTGGATGTTAAAGACCTTGCACTCCTCCACCTTTCATTTGAGGATGCCCCAAAGATACTCAATAGGGTTTAGGTCAGGAGACATGCTTGGCCCGTCCATCACCTTTACCCTCAGCTTCTTTAGCAAGGCAGTGGTCATCTTGGAGGTGTGTTTGGGGTCGTCATCATGTTGGAATACTGCCCTGCTGCCCAGTCTCTGAAGGGAGGGGATCATGCTCTGCTTCAGTATGTCACAGTACATGTTGGCATTCATGGTTCCCTCAGTGAACTGTAGCTACCTAGTGCTGGCAGCACTCTTGCAGCCCCAGACCATGACACTCCCATTAGCATGCTTGACTGTAGGCAAGACACACTTGTCTTTGTACTCCTAACCTGGTTACATGGTACCCCTACCCATTCACCTAGGGAAAAAGTGTAAGTAATAAAACACACTACACAGGTTTTTAAAATATTTTATTAAACAGCTCTGGGGGGGGATCTTCCTCCGGCTTCGGGGGTCTTCTTCCGGCTTCGGGGGTCCCTCCGCTTCATCTTCTCCCGGCGTCCGGTTGGTTCTTCTCCGCTCTCTTCTCTCCAGTTCTTCGGCCGGCTCCTCTGCTGTCTTCAGGTAGCTCTCTTGCCAGCAGAGGTCCGGACTTCTTGTCTTCTTCTCTTCTCCAGATGTTGACACGACGCTCTCTCCGGCTGGACTGCTCTCCGAGGGCTGCGTTGTGACTTATATAGGCGGAGACCCCGCCCCCTTTTGATGTCACAGTCCCTGGGCATGCTGGGACTGTGACGTTTTAGGGGGCGTGGTCAACATCACCCAGTGACCATGCCCCCTAAAACGTCACAGTCCCAGCATGCCCAGGGACTGTGACATCATATGGGGGCGGGGTCTCCGCCTATATAAGTCACAACGCAGCCCTCAGAGACCAGTCCAGCCGGAGAGAGCGTCGTGTCAACATCTGGGGGAAGAGAAGAGAAGAGAACACAAGAAGCCAAGAAGCCAAGAAGTCCGGACCTCCGCTGGCAATAGAGCTACCTGAAGACAGCGGAGGGGCCGGCCGAAGACCTGGGACACCGGGAGAAGAGGCCGGAGAGCGGAGAAGAACCAACCGGACGCCGGGAGAAGATGTACCAGAGGGACCCCCGAAGATGGAAGAAGACCCCCCCGGAGCTGTTTAATAAATTATTTTAAAAACCTGTGTTGTGTTTTATTATTGACACTTTTTACCTAGGTGAATGGGTAGGGGTACCATGTACCCCATACTCATTCACATAGGGTGGGGGGGCCGGGATCTGGGGGCCCTCTTATTATAGGGGGCTCCCGGATTCCGATAAGCCCCCCGCCCGCAGACCCCGACAACCAACGGCCAGGATAGTCGGGAAGAGGCCCTTGTCCTCATCAACATGGGGACAAGGTGCTTTGGGGTGGGGGGGGCCCGCAGGGCGGCCCCCCTCCCCCAAAGCACCCACCCCCCCATGTTGAGGGCATGTGGCCTGGTACGGTTCAGGAGGGGGGGGGGGGCGCTCGCTCGTCCCCACCCCCTTTCCTGACCGGCCAGGCTGCGTGCTCGGATCGGGGTCTGGTATGGATTTTAGGGGGACCCCACGCCGTTTTTTCGGCGTAGCGGGGTTCCCTTTATAATCAATACCAGACCTAAGGGCCTGGTATGCCCCGCGACGGGGCTCGCAAGGTGTCAATCTCGCCGATAAAAGCGGCAAGATTGACATCCTTTTCTAGTCCCGTCGCACCTGAGTCACGTTCAAAATGAACGGACTTGTCCGTGTGTGGGCAAGTCCGTTCATTCTGAAAGTCCGCCGGAACTCCGGCGAAAGTCCGTCGGAAAGACGGGCGGACTTAGCCCGCCGGAAAGTCCGGGCGTGTGTGGGCAAGTCCGTCCGTTTTAAAGTCCGGCGCACCTGGCGGACAAAGTCCGTCGGAAAGTGTGCCGGACCAAGTAGGATAGAAAGTCCGACCGTGTGTACGCGGCATTAGTGTACACAATATACAGGGATATGGAGAGTGTTAGAGACATGAATACATGCACACACCAACACAGGTTGAACTGGATAGACTGGTGTCTTTATTCAACCTTACAAATTATGTAACTATGTAGCTTCTCCAGTGAAGCTATCACCTCTGGGGGAAATTTAGGATATTGAATTTCAGTTAAATATTGTTTGAATTGATCCCTTAGGTCCGTGCAGTTTTATCTGATTTTCAAATGTACAGATGGTGAGAAAAATCATGGAATTGTTGTGCAATCTGAGTCCATTGATGAACTGGATGAACTAAGGTAGATGTCAGTTTATGAACATGGCAAAACTCTGATCTCTTACATTAAGCTCTGGCAAGCAAATTGCTTGCCTTTTTGCCACTTTCATAACATTTGTGCACCCAATATCTAATTTTCTTTTAAATTTGCTTTGTTTTTTAATGCTTCAAATGGTCTTTCCATTGTCTGTATTTCTATTTTCCAATAGCCTAATTTTAGTGAGTAGTTGGTGTGCCTCCTTAAGCCTCTAAGCCTTTTAAAGCCTAGAGCCTAGAGCTATGGGAAATAAGAATCCCCCTTATGACTGCTTCATGTCCTTCTCACACCTCCCCCCCCCCCCCAACATTTAGTTTAAAATAGGATGACAGTGACTGCATCAAGAGCCCTCAGATCTTCTAATCTATTGTCATTCAGGTGCCCGGTCCATTCTTTGAAGACATTAGTGAGGGGTTGAGGTGTGACGTCACAGGCGCATTATCTGACACAGTAATTTGTTCAACAATAGAGCCCACAAGAGCTGCTAAGAATATAAATAATAAATATATATATCTATACATCTATAAATCAATTCTTCAATAAGTTTTGTGAGCCTTTGAATAATAATTATAGTCACATTGAGAATATAGATCTCCCCCTGAGTCGAAGAAACCTTTCTTTAACCACTTGCCAACTGGTTCAAGCCGATATACAGCAGCAAAGTGGTCCATTCGCGCAAATCACTGTATGGGTATGTCTGTACCTTTAAGGGCGATAGCAGGCGCGTGATCACCCGCTGCACGGCGGGGAACCCAATACGTGTGGCCAGCGGGCGCAATCGCTGGTGGCCATGCGCGATCGCGTGCACAAGAGCAGGAACAGGGATTTGTGTGTGTAAGCACACAAATCCCTGTTCAGTCTGGAGAGAAGAGAAATATAGTTTGTTCCTACTAAGTAGGAACAGCGATATGTCTCTTCCTCTAGTCAGTCCTATCCCCTCACAGTTATAGCACACCAAGGGAACACATATTTAACCCTTTGATTGCCCCCTAGTGTTAACCCCTTCCCTGCCAGTAACATTTACACATTAATCAGTGCATTTTTATAGCAGTGATCGCTGTATAAATGTCAATGATCCCAAAAATGTGTCAAAAGTGTCCGATCTGTTCCTGCAATTTCGCAGTACTGCTAAAAATTGTAGATCACCGCCATTGCTAGTAAAAAAAAATAAATAAATAAAAATGCCATAAATTTTTCCCATAGTTTGTAGACGCTATAACTTTTGCGGAAACCAATCAATATATGCTTATTGCAAATTTTTTTACCAAAAATAAGTAGAAGAATATATATTGGCCTAAACTGAGGAAAAATGTGTTTTTTAAAAACATTTTTGGGGATATTTATTAAAGCAAAGAGTAAAAAAATATGTTTTTTTTTTCAAAATTGCCGCTCTTTTTTTGTTTATAGTGCAAAAAATAAAAAACACAGATGTGATCAAATACCACCAAAAGAGAGCTCTATTTGTGGGAAAAAAAAGGACGTCAATTTTGTTTGGGTACAGTTTTGCATGACTGCGCAATTGTCAGTTAAAGCGATGCAGCGCCGTATCGCATAAAAATTGCCTGGTCATTAAGCAGCCAAATCTTCCGGTCTGTAAGTGGTTAAAGTCGGACAGTTTGTCTAAAGGAAACACATACACAATATTGGTATAAGGTTCAGTGCTAACCCATCTGATGATAAAGATAAAATGAGAAGGCATGCATCTGCATACTGGTACATAAATGTGCAACCATATAAAAGAATGAAATAAATTAAAAGTTCTGGGTGATGAACCCCTAAAAATGACAGTCTGTTAGTAAAGTCTCTGGTTGGGTGCTGTAAGGGGAGCGAGGCTGCTTCAGGCGCGGGCTGGGGGACCCGATGACTGTGAAAAAAAGAAAGGCAAAGAGAGGAGACAGAAGAGCCAAGCCAATCCTCAAGCAGCAAAAGATTTATTCGGTATATGTAGTAGAAACACTCAAACTTACATTTGGGGTGCACTTACAGGGTGCTAGAGCGGGTAGGAGCGTCCACATGCAGTATCACTGGATCACAGGAGAATAAGGATGAACCAAACACCCCCCGGGTTCGGTTCACACCAGAACATCCGAACAGGCAAAAAATTCGGAAGAACACACAAACAACGTTAAAGTCTATGGGACACGAACATGAAAATTCAAAAGTGCTCATTTTAAAGGCTTATATGCAAGTTATTGTCATAAAAAGTGTTTGGGGACCCGTGTCTCAAATGTATCAATTAAAAAAAAATTTTTAAAAACAGCCGTTTTTTCGGGAGCAGTGATTTTTTAATGCTTAAAGTGAAACAATAAAAATTAAATATTCCTATAAATATCATGCCTGGGGGTTGTCGTCTATAGTATGCCTGTAAAGTGGCGCAGTTTTCCTGTGTTTAGAACAGTACCACAGAAAAATGACATTTCTAAAGGAAAAATTGTCAATTGTTAAAACTGACTGCGGCTGTAATGTATTGTCGGGTCTCGGCAATAAAGGACTTCCCTGTGGATTCCCCGTGGCGTCAGAGGGGGGCGGGATCACCCATTTACATCACCGGGTGGCCCCGCCCTCAGCTATATAACAGCTGTCACCCAGAAGAAGCGTCACTCGGTGGGAGCCTCCCATGGAGGCGGAACTGTTGCGGCTTTTCTTTTTTTTTCTTTTTCGGTCCACCGGGAGGCATGAATTTACATCGCTGGACATTTTTATTTTTTACATTTTTTAATAATGGACTTGTCCCAAGGTGTCTCTTGTCTTTTTTACCATTCTTGACACTTTTTTTGGTGAAATGGTAGGGATACAATGTACTCCGTTACCAGTTTACACAGAGGGGGCGGGATCTGGGGGTCCCCTTGTTAAAGGGGGCTTCCAGATTCCGATAAGCCCCCGCCTGCATACCCCCACAACCACTGGGCAAGGGTTGTGGGGATAAGGCCCTTGTCCCCATCAACATGGGGACAAGGTGCTTTGTGGTCAGACCCGAAAGCACCCTCCCCGTGTTGAGGGCATGTGGCCTGGTATGGTTCAGGAGGGGGTGCGCTCTCTCATCTCCCCCTCTTTTCCTGCGGCCTGCCAGGTTGCATGCTTGGATAGGGCCTGGTATGGATTTTGGGGCGGCCCACTGTCACGGAACGTCCCACACTCCGCTTGAGTGCTTCCGTCATATACCACTTCCTCCCAGTCTGTATACAGATATCAGATATTCCAACCTCTCTGAGCACAAAACAAGGCAACACTTGCTTGTTGCTAACATGAACTGTTTTATTCAGAACCAGAATACAGTCTTATATACAGGAGAAAATATTACTCTAACAATACAAACGTAACCTAATTAACCTAATTAACATGAGCTAATTAACTAATCCTTTATACAGCCTAGGTGATTGAGACATGACCTTTTGCCCAGACTGAGTTAATTATCACAGGACACCTTCTCACAATAGCAGCAGCTCCAATAAGAGTTGTCCCGTCTCCTACATTGTATAGAGGACAATGTGATCAGCTCATTCAATTAACATAAACACAGGTAGTTGGAGTTGATGACACCAGCATCTCCTCACAGGATGTGTCCCAACAGTATAATTCAGTCTTATCATTCTAATATGGCATATAAAGGGTTCCCAGAGTCTGTGTGTTTTGGGGGGACATGGAGCTGAATCCAAAGTAACACCAACCCCAGGGTCCCCAGGCATACAGCTCACAGAGAGCACCATTCCCTCAAATGCTAGGGCCCATAATCAAAAGGCAACAGGCTTGCATTCAGTCCTCTCCAACAGCCTCTGTCCCGGCTAGGTCTGTCACACCCACCACACAATTTTTTTAATTTTTTGTTTCGGGGTTCCCCTTAATATTCATACCAGACCCAAAGGGTCTGGTAATGGACTGGGGGGGAACCCATGCCCTTTTTTTTCAATGAGTTTTATCTATATTGCCGAGACCCGACAACTCATTACAGCCCGATCAGTTTTAAATTAATTTTTCCAAAATGTCATTTTGCTGTGGTGCTGTTCTAAACATGGGAAAAATGCGCCACTTTACAGGCATACTATGGACACCCCCACGCACGATATTTAACCTCCCTGGCGGTATGATTATGTCGGATTTTAGGTGCTGAAAGTGGTACAATTATTTTGCATGGAAATTTGGTGTTTTATATTGTAGGCCTGCAATTCTTAGGAATAACTCACAAAAATCTGTCCAAACCAGAGTCTAGTAGACATTCCGGGTATGATAAAGTTTGAAACACAAAATCATAAATTATAATATAATAAATAACTATAAATAACAATATATAATAATAATACATTTTATTCAATAAATTTTAGTCAATAATATAATCAAAAACACTGACCTTTTTTTGGGCCAAACAAGGGTGCAATATTACTAGTCATATTGCTTCAGTAAACATCCCAGGTATGGTACATTTTGAAACATGGGACTGCACAAAGTCCAACGTCACAATCAGGACAATAGAACCTGGTTTCTTTTCGGATTTTCCTTCCAGTGTCATCACACTTTGAGCAACAAACTACACACATCCTTGTGGGTGCTGCCTTTTTTCAGTTGCTGGGATGTGGTCCATAAAGTGATGACCAGTCAGGCGTTCCGGGTTGACAACACCAGCAGCACAACGTCCAGCTCTGTGTGCAGCCGTTGGTGTTTGGTGGTCCACAAAGATACGTTCTGCAACTTTCCAAACAGTCAGCATGAACCATAGGCTTGTCACTCTTTTTTTTTAATAGAATGAAAGCATTCCATAGGCATTGTTTAAGAAGATGCCTGAAGATCTTCTTATAATATTTTTTTTGCTGTTTTCTCATGGCTGGATAAAATGTCATTGCCTGGTTGGCTCTGTCAACACCTCCCTTGGTGTTGTTGTAGTCTATAACCACTTGTGGTTTCATGATGTCTTTTTTCCTGCCTTTTGTGTGTACCATGACAGCGGAGGTGTTATGGATTGTACTCATTTTTTTGTCACGCCATTGCAGTGCCATCATTTTGCCTTTTTGCCAGGCAACCATTTCTCCCATCTTGAGCTTCTTATTGCCAAAGGTTGGTGGCATATCACGCCGGTTAGTTCCATAGACATCCGTTTTGTTCTGTAGAAGGGACTCTAAAGCCCCATACACACTATCAGATTTTCTGCTGAGTTTTTCCTTCAGATTTACCAAAACCATATAATATGAGATCAAACCTTAGGAGTTTCAATGTGTATGCAATCAGGCAGGCCTTTGCACTACATGGTTTTGGTAAATCTGAAGGAAAAACTCAGCAGAAAATCTGATAGTGTATATGGGGCTATAGAGTTCAGGAGATGTGTAAACATGGTCTGTGGTTACACAATAGCCCTGATTCAGCAATGGCTCAATCAATGAAAGAACTGAAGAGGATGCCATTCCATAATGACTGTATTTTTTGTTGAATTTGGTTCTTTAACGGTGTATAGGACAGAATTCCAAATACAACCATTGCTCATTTCACATAGCATGAAAGATTTTACGCAAATCATGCCCTCTTTGACGCTGTATATTGTATCCAGCTGAGCCTTCCCTTGTAGGCCATTAGACTTTCGTCTATGCCGATGTCTCTATCTAGTACATAGCTCTGTTGGAAATTTTTCATAATCATATGATATACCTCCCAAATCTTCTTGAGTTTGGGGGCTGGATGAGTAGTTTCGTCAAATGCTTCATTATTTTCAAAGTGCAAATATTTCATTATCAGGGAAAATTTGTACTCCGACATGACCGTACCAAAGAATGGAGTGGCTAGTAATATATTGGTTGTCCAATACCACTTCTGCAGGGGTTTCCCCACCACTGCCTGAAGAATTATTATGCCCAGAAATTTCCATATGTCCTCTTTGGTCACTGGTTCCCACTTTCTGCTCCTTGAAAACCTCCGAGGTATAGCAGCTTGTTGCTCCTGGTACCGGTTTGTCTCCGTAACCATTTTTCAATAACCTCATCATTCAAAAATTGTTGGAGGTATGCCAAGGGGTTGTCATCTTCAACATCCACTTTGATACCAGGTGCTCCAGTAAATGGGAATCTTGGGGGCGCTACGTGATCCGTACCGCAGTCAATAGAGCACCAATTCCGCACATCACTGATGTCAGTCGCAGGATCGTCGCAGAAATCACTTTCTGTGTCTGATGACGAGCTTCCCCATGAATCGCCACTCAATTCTGCAAGTGATTCTGTATCACTATCACTGTTTTCCAGCATGTCATAAACAGCTTTTGGAGGTAGAGGCGTGCTTTTTTGATGCCCTGGTCGTTCTGCAGTTTCCAGGCAGAAAGTACAATAAAACAGCAGGCAAGGGCACTGGATAAAGCACCGGGGGGCAAACTGAGGTCAATTTATTACATACAGTAATGTAATCCAATAATATTACAATGTATGGTGTGTGTTGTGGTTTATACTTTTTGAATCTGCCGCCGGTTTAACCCCCCTGCGTTGCGACACTCGCAGGGAAGGGAAGCTGGAACACACAGAGGATCGAGCGGAGGATCCAGCCACCGTACACAGCAGGAGTACATCATGAGATCCTGGGGACAAGGTAAGTAACCTCTTCCAGGATCCAGCGAAGCAATCCCAAGTGTGGCTCGGGGAATACCACCAAGGAGGTAAAAGGAATATTTCATTTTTATTGCTTCACTTTAAGCATTAAAAAAAATCACTGCTCCCGAAAAAACGGCTGTTTTTAAAAAACATTTTTGCATTGATACATGTCCCCTGGGGCAAGACCCAGGTCCCCAGACACTTTTTATGACAATAATTTGCATATAAGCCTTTAAAATGAGCACTTGATTTTTCATGTTAGTGTCCCATAGACTTTAATGGTGTTCCGTCGGCTTTCGAATTTGCCCCGAACACCGCATATTGTTCGGTGTTCTCCGAACATCCCGAACAACCAAAATTCCGCCCGAACTTATGCTTGGGCGAACTGTTTGCCCATTCCTACGGGCGAACCTCCGAGAAGTCTCTATGAAGGAGTCCATGAGCGTCGTGTGTCAGCAGCAGCTGAAGCCTCGATAAGCCTTGGAGAGATGCCGGCTGTGTGTCTCTGTGTGGAAGTGGTCCAGAACTGTCAGACTGGAGAGCCGTCTACCGCTGTGTCTGGCCAATCAGAACGTGTTTCGAAGGCACGGCCATGCCTTCTTCATCAGCTGATGTTTCTACTACATATACTAAATAAATCTTTTGCTGCTTATGGATTGGCTTGGCGCTTTTCTCTCCTTTCTTTGCCTTTCTTTTTTTTCATTTTGTCTAAAGCTTGTTGATAAATGGTATACATTTGATGGGTATTAGGCACATAAATAAAGATGAAAGTATAGGTCTAGTCTGGTTTAAGATGCAAGGACCAAGTGTAGGCAATTTTATTTATGTGTGGCAATAGCCACGCCTCTCCATTTAGGAGACTGGAGAAGATATTCAGGAATCTTTTTATAATTTACTAAATGTAACGGAAGCTTAGGGGTAGAAGATGGTGTGAAACATTTCCTGGAGCATGACAATCTGAGGTTGCAGTTGTAACAAGACAAAAGCAGAACATACAAACAACAGGAACAGTACAATGTTCAAAAGCTTTAATCTTGCAGGAGGTCTTAGGGCAGAAGACCAGTTATCTGTCCCCAAATCCTACCAGGAGAAACCTTAGAGGATAGCACTCCAACATCATGAATGAAGCCTTTTGAGGGAATGGTCAGGAACACAATAGAAAATACTCTCTCCTCCATTTACAAAGTTTAAGATCACATCATATTCTAATGCAATATAGAGCAATAAAGTATAGAATGATATAACATTATCAGTGTTAGAGTAAAACTTAGTGGTGGTGTATAGAAACCCCGAAATATCACACCCGTAATCCTATAAGAAAGTAAAGGTGTGACAGACCTAGCCAGGAGAGAGACTTTTGGAGGGAACTGTATGCTAGCCTCTTGCCGATCGATCGTGGGCCCTTGCATTTGGGGGAACGGTGCTCTTTGTGAGCTGTATGCCTGGGGACCCTTCCTTACATACAGCCTGCCTGGTGTTTGTTCTGAGCTATCACAACTGGGTTAAAACGGCACATAGCTGAAGTTCTAATCCCGGAGCATTGGATGACCGAACCATCAGACGTTGCAATCTGATTCAATAGCTGCAGAGGAGTGTCGGGAGAGTGGAACCGAGAGAGCAAGGGGCTCGTTACATTGGTTGGCAGCCGTGGGATTTGCTCTCCAGTTACTGGGACACTCCAAGCCAGCCTGCAGGAGAGCCACGCTGAAAGACTTACTTGAGAGCCGTAGAGGGAATGGTGGGATCGTGCTTCCTTGCCGTGAACACATCCAAACAATCACCTGGATCCAAGGTCCAGATAGCAGGAGAGGAGAGATACCAGACACCATGGATGAGGAATTCAGAAGGAGGTTGCGAGAAAAGCAGATACAGCACAGAGGACCAGTATCAGAGCAGGTCCTGCTAGGATGGTTTGATTCTATCCGCTGCGAACTCTGGAAGGAAGCGCTAGCCCGTGAGCAGCGAAACCAGGGAAAAGTTCTCCCCTCCATCCATGTGAGGTACTGGTTGCAGTATGAAGTGCGAATGCTGTTTTTGGGGGAACAGCCGAACCAGGAGTGGACAGCCGAGTTAAGCAGGCTGATCCGGGCAGAAATGTGGTTGGACGAGAGCTACAGAGCCCTCCAGTGGTATGTAGCCCAAGTGTGCCCGTGGACAGCAGATGACAGCCCCACGGAAGGCTTTGACTACGATGGCCTGGGATTGTTGTACTGGAGGCTGTCCAGGGACCCTGACTTTGGGAGTTATCGGGAGTGGCGTTTGGAGGAAATAATGGAGCACAGAGAGCGAAGACTGAATGTCTCAGAAGTGCACTGGGCACTTGAAGATTTGGAGTTTCTGGCCGTTCAGGAATGGGAGCTGGAAATCGCCTACAGACAGCTGTTAGACTCTGCTCAGCAGCAGGGTGGTGCTCCCTTTGCCTGGGACTATCAGGAAATACCAGTTGACAACTCTGAAATCCTGGCTGAAGAGTTGACAATGTGGCAGAGTAACAGTGTGCTTTGCCAACCTGGCCCCGCAGCTATGGAGGCGGAGGTCTTATGGCAGATGCAGCAAGTGCTGACTGACCTGGATGAACCTGTTTCTGCATTGGATGATCTTGGATGGAGGAATGTGCCTGTCCAGCAGAATGCCAGAGAATCAGCAGTGGAAAATCTGAAGATTGCCGTCCCCTAACCTGAAGTGCTGACAACAGGGCAGAGCTCTGCTAACCTCTGCCCAGCACTGATAGCATCTTCTGGGTTCCACGGAGAGGAGATGGTGAACTTTTATCCCCAGACACCAGTTGCAGAGACAGGGGATTTGATAGACTTTTCTGCTGAGGAAGAACAACCTGGAGAGCCTCCAGCGGAAGAAGAGCTGTTATTAGGGCCAAACTTCACTGTGCTCTGCCCAGCACCAACAGAAGTATCTGTGAAGTTACAAGGAACTTCCCCAGCTGAAGCGCTGGCAACCGGACAGAGGGTCCAAGATCTCTGCCCTACACCTGCGGCGGTTCCGGAGGCTCAGGGTGAGAAGGAGGTGGTCACTTCCCAGCAGCAGATCAGGATACAGGGGAAGAAGGGAGAGGAAGTGTTCGTCGTCCCTCCCCAACAGTTAGCCAGAGCGGATGGTATGAGGTTTCCAGCAGAAGGGCTGGCAACAGGGCCGATTACTGCTGGACTCTGCCCTCAACTAACAGAGGATGGATTTCCTGTGAAGGTGGTTCGGACTTCAGTCTCCACCTGTATACTCCAGGGATGCTGCGCAGTCAGCCCAGATCCCCAACAGCATGACGGAGTGAGCCCAGACACCCTGTCTTCTCTCCAGCGGCAGAAAGGACTCCAGGGAGAAGGGCCAGTCCAGGCCTCTCCCCAGCGGCAGATATGTTCTCTGAGAGAGGCAGAGGTTGGCTGGGTGAGTAATGCTTTGTTTGGAACAATTTTTTGGGGGTACTGTGTGGGTACAGGCATTAGAGGACTGGAACTACTGACTAACTTCGGAGTCAACCCGTCTGGGGTCTCCTCCTGTGTTAGTCTCCTGCCGAAAGGGGAAAAATGTGACAGACCTAGCCGGGAGAGAGACTTTTGGAGGGGAATGTATGCTAGCCTCTTGCCGATCGATCGTGGGCCCTTGCATTTGGGGGAACGGTGCTCTTTGTGAGCTGTATGCCTGGGGACCCTTGAGGTGGTATTACTGTGGATTCGGGTCCTGGTCCCCCAGGACACACAGACTCTGGGGACCCTGGATTTGCCATATTGGAATAGTGACTGATTCATACCGCTGGGACTCCTACTGTTAAATGCCGGGACAGATACTGCTAGGAGATGCTGATGTAAATTCCAGCACCTGTCTGTCTGTTGCCTGCTAGAATGTGTATTGTAAATAAATCTCTAGTATGGGATCTAAGAGTCATTAGATCCCCATTGTGGGTTGCGTTAATTAACTCTGCTATTGTGTGAAGAAGAGCCTATGTTGATTGTGATAATGTTGATTGGGGGTTTTAAGCTACAAGACGGCCAGTCTGGCCTAAAGGTCATGTCTGAGTCATCTAGGCTGTCTAAAGGGATTATTTAATTAGCCCATGTTAATTAGGTTAATTAGGTTACAGGTGTATTGTTAGAGTAATATGAGCCGGAGGTATGCACCTCCACTTTTAGTATATAAAAGAGCCTGTGTATTGCAATAAAAGAGATTCCTGTTTGAACTTACATACTGTACAGCCTGCCTGGTGTTTGTTCTGAGCTATCACAACTGGGTTAGAACGGCACATAGCTGAAGTTCTAATCCCGGAGCATTGGATGAATTCTCTCCCAATCTTCAGTCTGTTAAGTGGCCATACAGTCAGAGGTGGAATCTTCGGTGTGGGATGAGCTCCCCATCTGCTGCATGGCTTGGCCGAGCATATTCACCAATAAGACAGGAGAAAAGGAATTGAGAGGCGATCAGGTGTAGTATCCTCTGGTAGATCAACTTCCAGAAGCTCTAGGATTTCCAGAAAGTGTGGCATGTCACTCCATTCCCGAAATGGTCATTGTGTGGCCTCTCCATGTATATAGACAAGAAGAAAGCCCCATCTGTACGGGATAGTCACTTTGGTAAAATGGTCCAGAAGAGGCCAAGGGGCATCTCTTGGCCAGTGTGCATCTGGATAAGTCATGATAAATGTACAAATGAGCCCCATAAAAGTCCAAAAACTGGTGTGCATCTTAACCAAGATGGTGTCTTTGAGGAAGTATTTATGTACCTTACAGATGACATGGGATTGTTAGGATGTTGCCATGGCATGCGAAACACCAGGTGTGCCTGGGCAATCTCAATGTGTAAGGAGTGATCCCTTTCTAATGTCTGAGTAAATAAACCCTGAACTGTAGGGATAGGATCTGGAGCTTTAGCGGCTTCTGGCAGACTAAATTAGAATATTAGATTATCTGTTCCTATTCCCTAGCCCATTTAGCTGTGAGAGCTATCTTTCCGTGTTGCATTGTAACTTTATCTTCAAGTTGTGTCAAGGTACATAAAATCTCTGTTCTCCAGAATCTCAGTCTTCTGGCCCAGCTGGACAGTGTCTGTTTTAGGAGAATCTATTTCTTACTTGTAAATGCTCTACTCTAGCAATCATGGCCTTGAGATTAGCTTTAGTGGGAAGGGGCTGGAGATGCGTAGTCCCTTGCTGCAGTCTCTGTGTCTGAGAAGGGAGTCTGTGGGCACAGGTTGTGTTATTGGGATTGCTGTGGCATACCTTGTCCCCCAGTGAGATCAAAAGCTGCTGGCTGCTGGGGGATTTGCCTTTTCTTGTGCACTCTGATGCCACCATATTGCCTGTCAAGGGCGAGCCCTTCCTGTGCTCCAGGAAGAAAGACTGTGAAGCCCTATCTCTCACTGCAACTGCTATGTGCGAGGTGGAGAAGATCTTCCACCTGCTTGTCAATCCCACTGTGATGAGTGCTGCTGCAGAAACCTGTTTAGTACCATAAAATGGCTGGGAGCCAAGTAATCCCTCCTACATAGCTAGGACACACCCCAACTTCTTTTTCTTTTTTTTAAATGCACATGGTCCCTCAAAAGGTCCCCCAAAATAAGAGGGACCCAAGAAGAGGAGGATTGGGGCTGCTCTGTGCAAATCCACTGCACAGAGCAGGTAAGTATAACATGTTTCTTATTTTTATAGAAAAAAATGATACTTTACAATCACTTTAATCATTGGCAGATAAAACCAAGGATGTTTAAAAGTATGCGCTGACATTTATTGAAGAGTTAAAAGCATGCATCCTAATGTAGGACTTGCAGAGCTTGTCGCGTCTGGGTCTCCAGGATCGAGCTGCGGGAGCTGCTGGAGGGTGTTGTCAGTCTGGCTGTAGAGGTGCCCTGAATGGCGGCAGGTCAGCCATGAGGCAGAGTGAAGTAGAATAGTAAAGTATCGAACCAGGCAGAACTTCAGCAATGCAGGTTTATTAACAGCTGATAACACTCAGGTTTATGTTCAAAGTATTACAAGATATTGTGAATTGTTCTCACCTTGAACCAGAATGGGACTTTTCTGCCAATTCTTGGGAACCCGTCACCTGATAGGGACCAGTCGATCGACCGGTGGTTTGGTCCCCTCACAGAGTTCTGGGCTCCAACTCGACCAAGTTTGTGAGAGAAATTCACCTGAGACCACATTCTGGAGCAAGTTAAGAAGTCTTCTCTGACTCATACGAGGAGACAAGTTACGGACAGATACTTGCCCATTGGTTCTGACCTCTATGACCCTTGCAATAGGGCAGCATACACAGAGTTCAACCTTATGAGCTCCTATCTGACTTGTCTGTCTAACAATTGTAGAGCTTGCATTTATATACCCTTTTACAAGTCTTATCTTAACCATTTCTTTTACATATGATTGGTCGCTAAGATCTACGTCAATGTAACTAGCTATAAATCTGACACCTGTTCTACAACCAGACAAACTTAATTATTCCCAAAATTCCTATATGTCCATTAAAGTGATTTATAACTGGTTTTGTACAATTAAAAACACCTGTGCAGAGACAGTATGGCACCCAGCTGTGTTATCAAACTCTCCTCATCTTGATAAGATTTAACTAGCTTCAAGGATTTACAGATTTACGACTTTGAGACAATGAACTTTCAATAACCCCACCAGATGTGTTTATATGTCTCACTATATGTATGTATTTTAACAGTTTTAATGAGGGCTCAAGCAGACCTTTGTTTGACCCTGTCAAACTTAATTTAATGTTCTTGTACATAACTTTCCTGTATCCCACCTAATTATTTTAACCACCTGTTTTCTTATCTGTCTGAGACAATTCTTTATAACTTGAATCTATTCTAATGAACTTTCACCCAGTAAACTATAAAAGTATGAGAAAGAAGCAGAGAGGTCATCTAAAGTTCAACATTAAAATGAAATATTTCTAAATCTATGGAAAACACAGTATACATTATTAAAGTATAATAATTGTTGCTTTACTTATTGAATAATAATATTGATAAAACCACTACTATATAATATTACTAATATAATAATAATTATTAATAATATCAATAAAACATATGCAAATCAATATGAAATACATTGGCTAATATGAGATTCTACAACATTTCCCCCCTGTTGAGGCTTTTCACAAGCCTCACAGCAATTACAATACAGATCACCCACTATGCCCTTCAGAGACCCTATGCACTCGACACTTATCACATAAATTGTCCAAAAAATGAAAATAAAAACTAAACAAAAAACAGTCCAATCAAAAAACACATTGTGTCTTCTTCTGTAGCTGCAAAGTCCTTCTCCATATGTGGCACGGAAGACATAGTTGTCAGTCTCAGTGGCATCGTGATCATCCTTGCCACAAATTTCTTGCAACAGGCAACAGTTACTCAGCAACCTCACATCAAGGATAACAGGGAAAAGGAACAATACGTTTAGCTAGTGAATGAAAGCCAAATATGTGCTTCCAGGCACCATTCAGCAGATTCAGTCCCATAAGGCTCTGCCTTTTCCTGCATATGTCTTTTCAGCTTAGTCAAGTGCTTGATGTTTTTGGAGGGATCTCCTTCTTCATCACCATTTGCTGGTCCAGTGTCATAGCACAAGCTGCTTTGGATGCTGTAAGACACAAGTTCAGTGCATACCTGTTCTGCAAAGATACAAGTCTCAGATTTTCCAGTTCCTCCTTTATTGCATGAAATCCTTCCTTTGTGGCAATTAACATTTGTAACAAGTTGCATCAAGTCTTCTGCGATCACCCGATATTTGTTTGGATATAAAATACACTCCCCCATCCTCTGGAATGCTCTACCCCAATCCGTCCGATTTTCTCCTACTTTATCCACTTTCAGACGATCCCTGAAAACTCATCTCTTCAGAGAAGCCTATCTGGCCCCCACCTAACAACTGTACATTTATCTTCTCAATCAGCACATCACCCTCAGTTATTACCTCTTGTATCTCTTGACCTTCCCTCTTAGATTGTAAGCTCTAAGGAGCAGGGCCCTCTGATTCCTACTGTATTAAAGTGTATTGTATTTGTACTGTCTACCCTCAAGTTGTAAAGTGCTACGTAAACTGTTGGCGCTATATAAATACTGTATAATAATAATAATAATAATAATAGTTGTAAAAAAAATACAAAAATAAAATAGTCAGTGTCAGGATACAATAGGTCTCTGGCAAGCATTTCAGGGCAACCTACAAAGCAATGGCTCCTACACTCTCATTTTATCTAATAACTTAATTTAGTGTGTTCCTTTTACTTCTACAACATCTGCTAAAATAATATACATGTATCTAAATAGTTTTATCATAATACAATACTCTTTGTTCTGTCTCTGGGACAGATAGCTAAACCTTCTTATCCCAATAGCTTCAGATACCATATTTCTTTGATCTCAGTTTTATTAGAACAAGCCAGGTGAAACTACAAAATAACAGAAATAGACTTCAATAAGTACAATATCACATACAATACAGCATACATTGCAGAAACAACGATATACAGTACAAGATGAGATAATAAAAACTCACTTTTTAAGTTCTCTAAGGGGCGATGATAGATTGAGAAAGACATGTATTGCTTCCTGCAATGTGTTGAAAAGAATGGTGGCTGGTTCACTTCCTGTTAAGATTCTACCCAGAATCCCTGCTTGCTGACAACTTCCTTAATTACACAAACAATAAAACAAATAAACAGAACTGCAGCAATACCAAAAAGGAATGCTAGATGGAGCCTGCATACCACATATGATTATCTTAAGTAAATTACACATTTTGCATGTAAATTTAACAATACAGGTACAAATGATAGCAAGACATCTGGTGGACAGAACACTCCCCGCCTGACATCAAATGATGTCACTAACAGAGTCCTCCGTGGTGAGCAACAGAATAAGTTTGGTCACTGGTCTCAAGAATACTTTAACCTCATTCTGTTGAAAGATCTTGACCTCGACCTTATGGACATGATTATCCTTGCTTGGCAGTACTTTAGTGATCAAACCTAAAGGCCACATATTCCTTAGTGCCTGGCAATCTTTCATGAGCACAACATCACCAGGTTTAGGATTAGGCTTTTCAGTGTGCCACTTTCTCCTTACTTGTAGAGTAGACATATATTGTTCCCTCCACCGGTTCCAGAAGGTATTGGCAAGGGTTTGTACTTGTCTCAATTGACATTTGTAAAGGTCCTTCTGACAAAACTCTCCAGCTGGAGCACTGGCAAGACTAGTCTTTTGCGTGAGTAACATGGCAGGTGTGAGGACCACTGGATCTTCAGAGTCAATTAAAATGGATGTCAAAGGTCTGGCGTTAATGATAGCTGTAACCACTGCCATAAATGTCACTAAACATTCGAGAGTAAGCCTTGCAGTTCCCACTTGTAGGAAGATAGAGTCAAGAATTTTGCGGGCTATGCCTATCATCCTCTCCCAAACAAGAAGAGTGAGGTGGGTTGAAGATCCACGTGCAGTCTTTCACTCAAGTATCTTTCTACTCTGAGAACATCCAAGTTAGAAGGAATTTGAAGTTCTTTTACTGCTCCTACAAAGTTAGACCCTCTGTCAGAGCAAATGGGTGTCACTGGGCCTCTGATTGCATTGAAACGTCTAAGAGCATTAATGAAACTGGAAGTGTCTATTGACTCAATCACTTCAATGTGGACAGCTCAGATGGACATGCAGACGAATATGACTGCCCAGCATTTACTGTTAGAGTGCCCCCTTTTGGTGTACCAAATGGCAACAGACCAGGGACCAAAAACATCAAGTCCAACATTAGTGAAAGGCGGATCTATGCTAAGTCTGTCAGATGGTAAATTGGCCATCTTTTGAGTCTAACATTTCACAAAGTTTTCGGCAGATAACGCACTTGAAGAGGAACCTACTCACACATCTCTTAGCTCCGACTATCCACAGTCCAGCAGTTCGTAAAGCTCATTCAGTAAACAGTCGACCCTGGTGTTTAGTTTTGTCATGGTAGTGTTGAATGACTAAGTAGGCAATATGATGGTGACCAGGAATCACTAAAGGATGTTTCTCTGAGAACTCTAACTTGCCTTCTTTTAAACGACCTCCTATTCTTAACATGCCATTATTATCAAGGATTGGATCAAGTTTCTTTAAAACACTGTCTTTAGGAACAGGTTTCTGGTTGAGAATACAATCAATCTCTTTGGCAAAGACTTCTCTCTGTACAACCGATATTAACTAATTTTTAAATAGTTGTAGGTCAGTTGCTGAGTAGGCTTTCCTACAGTGGTGCCAACCTCTGCAATTGTCATGAGTTGATGGTTGTTTTTTGTAGGACTGAGCTATGTGGATTAATCAAGTGATAGCTCTAACTAGTGACCTCCAGGTGGAGAACCTGCTGAAACGGTGGGTTTTTAAACTGATTGATAGAAGTTGTTGTGACTGCGGTAGAAACCTGAGGGTGAATTTCCTGATCCTTGCCTGCATCTATTAGATCAAAAGTGGTGAGGTCTTTAGTGTTACAATCGGTACTGCATAGAAAGGTGGGACCTGTGAACCACAAAGTACTTTCGAGGTGGCTGGCCGCCACAGATCTGGTCGCTAGGTCTGCAGGATTATAGTCTGTAGGCACAAAATGCCATTGCTCGGGGCGGGTGGATCTCCTTATCCTCAACACTCTGTTATTGACATAAACATAGAAATGCCTAGTTTCATTATGGATGTAACCCAGAACTACTTTACTGTCTGTGTAGAACTCAGCCTTTTCAATTTCTAGGTTTGTCTCCGTTGTAATTAGTTCAGCTAGCTCTGTAGCCAATACTGCAGCACAAAAGTTCCAGCCTGGGTTTGGTGTGTTCAGGAAGTGGTGCAAGTTTTGCTTTTCCCATTACAAACCCTATGTGGCATTGTCCTTTAGTGTCTATGGTTTTCAGGTAAGCAGATGACAGAGGAGCATATGGTCATGGAATTTTAATATTGGATAGAGCTGTTAGTGAGTCCTTCCACTCTAGGTTCCATAGGTTCTTCTTGTCGGTGGGGAGAGGGTGGTCCCAATCTAGCGACTCACAGGTTAAGTCTCTCAGTAGTGCTTTACCCTGGTTGGTGACAGGTGCTGCAAAGCCTAAGGGATCATACAGGCTGTTTATGGTAGATAGGACACCTCTATGGGTAAAAGGTTTTTCTTCTGTGTTTACTTGGAAAGTAAACCTGTCAGATCTTAAGTCCCAAAGCAAACCAAGACTGCGTTGCATGGGAAGTAAGTCTGTGCCTAGATCCAAGTCCTTTAACTCGTTAGAATGATCTTGGACAGGAAAGGCTTCTAAAACTTCTCTACTGTTGGAAGCAATTTTGTGGAGTCTTAAGTTGGAACAAGCAAGCATTGCCTGAGTTCTTTTGAGGAGACTGATTGCGGCTTCATTTGTGGGTAGTGATTTCAAGCAATCGTCTACATAGAAATTAAATCCTTGTTTACAAACTGTCTGACATCTGACCCATACTCTAACCCTTCCACTCTAGCAGAGTGTCTGAGGCCATATATAGCAACTGCAGGGGAAGGACTGTTGCCAAATATGTGCACCCTTATGCGGTATTCTGTGATGTCTCCAGAGGGGTTGGTGTCCCTGAACCAGAGAAACCTCAGACAGTTACGGTGTTCTTCTTTAATAAGAAAGCAATAGAACATTTGTTGTATGTCTGCCATGAATGCGACTGAATCTTTGCGAAAGTGGAGAAGTACTACTAATAGTCTGTTGTTAAGGTCAGGGCCAGAGAGAAGGACATCATTTAGAGACACCCTCATGTTTGGAACTGGAATCGAACACCACTCTAATCTGCCCTGGCTTCTTAGGGTGATAGACCCCAAATATGGGCAAGTACCAGCATTCCTCTGAGTCTTTGAGGTTTGGGGCCATCTCAGCATGACCATTCTGGAAAATTTACTCCATGAAGGAAAGGAAATGTTCTTTCATCTCTGGTTTCCTTTGAAGATTGTGTCTTCGGGAAGTGAGACGTTTATATGCTAGTTCTCTATTGTTAGGCAAACGTCGTCTTTGTGGTCTAAAGGGAAGAGGTGTAACCCAGCAATTAGTCCCATCTTTCTCCATACTCTTTACCATAACTTCTAAGAAGAGCCTATCCTGGGGGGCGTGGCCTGCAGCGGAGCCGGATGGTCGCATAATCCCGGAGCTCCGTCTACCCAGGGACACAGCGGCACCAAGCAACCTGATCAAAGCACCATTTTACCCCGTTTTCACAGCGGATCAGACCGGGATTCGTCTAGGACGATGCCTAATAAACGTCGGAACGATAGCCGTCCCCAGCGCCTGACAGACTTCTATTCTATCACAGAAGCTGGAGGTAAGCAAGGTGGCGCCGAGGCCTACACGCCGTGGACGGCCTCAAACACTAAAAATACAACAAAAAAGGGCAATCCTCATCCCAAAACGGCATCCCCTAACAGCCAACACTCCTGTCCCTCTACCCCTTCATCAAATAGCCCAGCTAAGTCCAAACCCAGGCAGGATGGCGGTAGATGGGGATCGCCAGTGAGCCCTGCAACAGAGTCAGGGGAGGACACAAGGGAGATGCCTGACTCCATTGAAACCTTCCCCACACAGAATCAGCCAGTGATGGACACAGTCCTAAAAGACATGTTAATGTCCCTGAGAAGCACTATCCAGACAGATATGGCCTCATGCATGAGCAGATTCAACAAAGATATCCAAGCAATAGGGGACAGAGTAGATCATGTGGAGGTTAAAATGGGAGAGTATGCTCATACCATAAACAATCTGGTTGATGCATATGAAGTAAAAGAAGGGGAAAACGAATGGATTAAAGCAAAATTGGCCGATTTGGAAGACAGGTCGAGAAGGAATAACTTGAAAATTAGAGGAATACAGAGTCAGTACTCCCATCCGACCTATGTTCCTATGCTGCGACTTTATTCAAAAATCTTATTCCAGGCCTCACTGATTTAGATGTCACAATAGACAGAATTCACAGTTTACCCAAACCATCTCACCTCTCTGAACACATACTGAGAGATGTGCTATTACGTTTACATTTCTTTCATGTTAAAGAAATTCTAATGCAACATATGAGAAAACAGGAGCAATTACCACCAACCTATCAGAATTTACAATTCTTTGCTGATCTCTCACAACACACGCTTTCGAAAAGGAAAAATCTGAACACAGTAACTAAAGTTTTGAGGAACCATAAAATTCCTTACAGATGGGGATACCCAACCAAAATTACTGTGACCAGAGAAAATCGCACATATGTGATATCTTCCTTGGATAAGGGCCTTGCCTTATTGAGAGAATGGGGCATACTCCTGGATTCAGATGAAATTTCCCCCACCACTAGCACACCACGCCAAATTGAAGGCGAATGGAAAGAAGTCACTGCTAAAAATGCGAAATCCCATGTTTAAATATCAGCGGAAACTTTCTTTAGCTCCCTAATCCCTGGGGGGGCGAAACACGGGATTTACAGGCTGAACTAAAAACCCCCAATAGCAATTAGCAGCAACAGCTGCCTAAAAGTGCATTGCACCAGTTCTATACGTTGCACCATGTTAAGTGCACTACAGTTGTCCTATCCATTTTATTATCTTCTTTGTTCTCTTTTTATATTTTTCTTATTTGTTTTTTGGGATATCGATGGCTCCAGACCAATGGAAGGAACATTGCAACAACCCTCAACCCCAACTACGTTTATTCGTGGGAAAACATCTCCTCAACCGCCACATGAAGGTATGGTCAACATGCATATCGCACATTACAACCACACCACAAAGATGACAAGTGATACCTGTAAGGAACTGACTCGGTTTAATACCCCTGCAAGATCCTGATGAGCTTAAAGCCCCTCCAATATGACAATTCATTTTTTATCCATCAACGCTAAGGGACTTAATCATCCGGCTAAACGCAAGTCCCTTTGGACTGAGGCACTTCTACACAATAGTGATATAGTCTGCGTACAGGAGACCCATTTCAGTGCAACAGCTCCACCTAAATGCACACACAAGAAATATCCTTTTATCACGCGAATTCCAAAACCAAAAGGAGTGTTGATAGCTATCAGAGACTCAATAGCATTTAAAATACATAAAGAAATTAAAGATCCGAACGGCAGATTCTTAATTCTCACGTGCGATCTAAACTCAACTACCTACACAATAGTTACAGTATATTCACCTAACAAACGGCAAGTCCATTTCTTCAACAAATTAATGAAAAAAGTCATTACCCATCTCCAAGGCCTGCTTATAATTTGTGGTGACTTCAATACTATCTCAGATCCAGAAAAGGACTCCACTTCCCATCCAAAACGTAAAGTCTCAACACTACTCCCAGCAATACACAACCATAACTTATACAACGTCTGGCGGTGTTTTCACGCCAGTGAAAGAGACTTCACCTACTTCTCTCCACCACATCAAACTTACACAAGGATCGACATGTTCCTAATAGACCAACGGGTCCTATTCCAAACTACATCCACTACTATCAACACAATATCCTGGTCTGACCATGCCTCTATTGTCCTTTCTATAACCGACCAGGCATCCTCCAAGCAGAAACCAATGTGGCGGCTGAACCCTTTTTTACTACAACAAGAAGAATACAGGATGACTATCCAAACCCGTTTAAAGGAATTTTTCACTATTAATGAAGGATCAGTCCAGGACCCTTTTATACTGTGGAACGCCCATAAGACGTATATGAGGGGTATATTAATACAGTTGGGGGCAAAGGCAAAGAGGCAGAGGCAAAAACGGCTAGCAGAACTAACTGAAAACATATCAATTCTAGAGACCCAAAATAAAAACACAACCACCCCGGCCCTATCCAAACAAATAGCGCAACTTAGACAGGATCTTAGACTAATGCTACTAGATAATTTTGAAAAATGCTCCCGTAGATTAAAAATGAACTACTATGTTCAAGGAAACAAAGTAGGGAAACTACTAGCGCAAAACTTAAAAGGGCTTAGATACAGAACTAAAATACCCTCTATAATACACCCAGAAACTAAACAAAAAGTATATTACCCACAAGAAATAGCAGATGCTTTTAGCTTCTATTATGGAACACTATATAATTTAAAAGATGACCCCAACACAATACAACCTAAGACTGAAGATATAAATAACTTTCTTTCTAAATTAGAAATTCCAAAACTGACCACAGCACAAACTCATTCTTTGAATCAACCATTCACACTGCAGGAACTACATAATACGATAAAATCCCTTCCATCAAACAAATCTCCGGGTCCTGATGGATTCAGTGGAGAATACTATAGAGAATTCATAAACTACCTATCCCCATATTTACTCCAAATTTGTGACTCTGCCGCTGCCTCTGCCTCTTTTCCCCCCGAAATGTTGGAGGCTCTTATTGTCACGTTGCCGAAGCCGGGGAAGGATCCTAACTCACCGACAAACTTTAGACCGATTTCACTTTTAAATATTGATCTAAAGATATACGCTAAGCTTATAGCAATGCGTCTAATATCCATACTACCTACACTCATACATCCTGATCAAACAGGATTCACCCAAAACAGACAAACCTCAGATGCCACCCGTAGAATCGTGAATATCATCCATATGGCAGAACTACAGAAAAGGCCTTCTCTGCTTCTCACGTTAGATGCAGAGAAGGCCTTTGATCGCATACATTGGCGATATTTGGCCGAAGTGTTAAGATCATTTGGGTTAGACGGAAGAATATTCACGGCTATATTAGCTTTGTACTCTAAACCATCTGCTAGAGTATACATGTCTGGTGTCCTATCTACGCCCTTCACCATATCAAACGGCACTAGGCAGGGGTGCCCATTGTCCCCTTTAATCTTTAATCTTCTGATGGAACCCCTGGCCATATACATTAGAAACCACCCTCTTATTAAAGGCTTCCCAACTAACAGAGGAGATCACACTGTCAGCTTATTTGCTGACGATATAATTCTGATACTAACCGAAGTGGGTCCTTCCCTGGCAGGGGCATATGAAACCTTGACTATGTTTAATAGTATATCTTATTATAAGATTAATGAAAGCAAATCCCATATATTAAGTCTAGGAATAGACAAACGTACAAAAACCAGTCTTAAGGCTCAATATCCATTTTCATAGAATACAGAAGGAATACAGTACCTTGGCATCACTCTGACTGCAAAGACTGAACAATTGTTTGAAGCAAACTACACCTCTTTTTTGAACCAACTCCCCACCAAATTAAACACCATTTCCAAAACTGAATTAACTTGGTCGGGAAGGTTGGCGCATTCAAAATGAATATATTGCCACAATTTCTCTATTTGTTCCGCACCCTCCCCATCCCAGCCCCAAACTCTTTTTTCTGCAGGGCACAATCCCTAGTCAACAAATATCTATGGCAAGAAGAGCCTATCCTCAATGGACATTGCTACCTGGTTGTCTTCCTTTGTTCTCCTGAACACTGTGCTTCCTAAGTCGCTTTGGTCGTTGTCATAGGTATTGCTGTCACAGAGGGGACTTAGGAAGGGAAGAGGTACAGGGTTGTTGTGTGGTAGCTCCTTTATGAGGATGTGATTTTGACAGGGTTGGAAAAGAGTAGGATGACCATTCTCGAGGGTACTAGTGAGCAGGTTATTAACAGATGCCGGTTTGTGTGCACCTCCCAGGCGAACATCACCTATAATGACCCACCCAAGATTCAGTTTTTGGGCATATGGGGCGTTTTGAGGACCGTTGATCAGTTTTCTTTGCGGACTTGCAAGATATCTCTCCCTAGGAGTAAGATTATCCGAGCCTTATCATCTAGTTCTGGTATGAGATGTGCTATGTGGTTCAAATGAGTCTGGTGAGCTGCTGCATCTGGTGTGGGAATCTCTGATCTGTTGTCTGGCATCTGGTTGCACTCTATTATGGTCAGTAAGGGTAGGCATGTCTTACCATCCAGAGATTCAATTTGTAGGCCGTCAGCTCTTCTCCCCGCTGTTTCCACTGTACCTGCACAAGTCCTAAGGGAGTAAGGACTGCTGGGGCCTTTAAGGTTTAGAATGTCAAAAAACATAGATCTAGCAAGTGACTTGTTACTCTGATCATCCAAGATGACGTAGAGCTTGACTGCTTTGTCCCTGCCTCCTTTTGGGTAAACTCTCACGAGACAGATTTTAGAGCAGGATCTGCCACCTGTACTTCCTTTGCAGACTTCAGTGCACTGTGAATTGATTGCTATGGCGTCTGTACTAGAGTCTTTGGTCTCCCTGCCTTGCTCCATGTCCCTATGAACAGGTGTGAAAGTTCTTGGAGTAGGCCTTAAGTGTAGAGCTGTGTTGTGCTCTGTGCTGTCACATTCTGTACATTTGACACTGACCTTACAACCCTTGGCAAAATGTGTGGATGAAAGAGCAGCACTTGTAACAGATGTTGTTCTCTGAGGAAAGCTTTGCGATCCTGGATGGTCTTTGTCCTGAAGGCTCTGCATTTCAGAAGAGGATGTGGCATCTTATGTAGAGGGCAGAACTTAGTAGGGTCGCTGTCTTGATCCTCCGGCTGAGACTCTGAAAATCTGTGGGAAGAAATGTTAGTTTTGTGCACTGCTACTGGAGCTCTGAGTTGTTTAGGGCCAGAAAAAGTGGTATAAGACACTGGAAAAATGAAGCTGGGGTTATCTTTCATTCCTGCTCGTCTGTCTACAAAGTCCACAAACTCACTAAAGGGTGGAAAAGGCACATTGTGTTTCCGTTTGTAGTTACAGCCATGTGTAATCCATCTTTCGTGTAACTCATAAGGAAGTTTTTGTGCTAAGGAGTTAATACCTCTAGCAGAGTCAAGATAAGGAAGGCCAGGTATGTCTCCTTCTGCTTTAGCAACTTGTAACTCCATACACAGGTCACTAAATTCTCTGAGTCTTTGGTAACCTCTGCTAGGTATTTTTGGGAAGTCTTCTATCCTTTTAAACAGTGTACTCTCTATAGCCTCTGGTGAGCCATAACATCTATCCAGTCTGTTCCAGATGTTTCCAAGGCCTATCTCAGGGTGGTTTATGTTAATGTCTCTGATCCTTTTGGCATGTTCAACAAAATCATTGCCAAGCCAATTTACGAGGAGGTCTGTCTGGTCCCTGCAAGATAGATCTAGACTTTGAATGGCACTCTGGAAAGAGGATCGCCACGCCCTATAGTGTTGGGGGCGATCACTGAATTTGACAAGTCTTGGGTAACTAACTCTCTTTTGGCCAGGAACTTGGCAAAGTCTACAGTAGCCTGATTGGCATTGTGGTAGGCTCTGTTGTATTGTGGTGCAGTGTAAAGGCATACCTGGTAAAAGTTTCTTCTTTAGACGCGCTGAGTTCAAACTTGCATGAGGTTGGCAGTTCGTACCAGCTCATTGCATACACCTTTGAAGTGAAGACTGGTGTTTGATGCTTGTATGAAGGCTAGGTACCTTGTGGAGTAGAAGGTTTGGTAGGGACTGGAAAGTCTGGAACTCTGTCAGATCTTTCTTGCTTGTAGCACTGGGGTCCAAGGTCTTCTTGTTGCTGCTTTATTTGATGTGACTCACTGACGTCATGTTTGATTTCTTGTTGTGGGATGCTGCTTAGGTCACAGTGCTGGTAGACATAATCTGACGTGTGCATTGTGAAGAATCTTGTTGGTCCTCCTCTAGACCCGGTATCCTGCTGCCTACTCTTGGCTCATCGTAGACGGCTGCTTCTAAAGCTTCTGCAATGGTGATGGCAGCATCTCGGTCCACTGCCAGCTTCTCCATGGTAGCTTCTAAGATAGCTTGCTGCAATTTCAGAGATGCTTCCTGCTGGGCTAGCTCTTACTCCAGACATATTCTTTCCTTCTCTCTCTTGTTCCATGCGTACTCTTTCTTGCTCTAAGCGTACTTTCCTTCTCTCTCTTGTTCCTGTCTCACCTTTTCTGCATCAAGGTGGGCCTTTGCTTTTTTCATCTGCAACTCTTGGTCTGTGAATGCAGCCCTGGCTCTTGCTGCTTCAGCTTTTGAACGGGCGATAGCTGCTGCATTTGCGACAGATGACCTAGATGAGCTTATTCGTGAACGTGTTTTGTAGGAAGAAGGCCCACTGTGAGACATGGCTGCGGGGAAGAAGCTGTCTTGCTGTATAGAGACCTTTCTAGTGATGATGCTGCTTGACAGAGCACGTCTGTGTAGTGTGGCTGCTTGCTTCGCCTGTCGCAGGCCTGTATCTTTAAGGCTTCTGACTGTATGGGTACTGCAAAGCCCCGGGCTGTACAGACTTCCAAAGTCAGCTTATCTTCCTTCAGAGGTCACTGTTCTGTCTCTGGGACAGATAGCTAAACCTCTTATCCCAATAACTTTAGATACTTTTTTTTATATCAGTTTTATTAGAACAAGCCAGGTGAAACTACAAAATAATGGAAATAGACTTCAATAAGCACAATAGCACATACAATACAGCATACATTGCAGAAACAACGATATACAGTACAAGATGAGATAATAAAATCTTACTTTTTAAGTTCTCTAAGGGGTGACGATAGATTGAGAAAGACATGTCTTGCTTCCTGCAAAGTGTTGAAAAGAATGGTGGCTGGTTCACTTCCTGTTAAGATTCTACCCAGAATTCCCTGCTTGCTGACAACTTCCTTAATTACACATACAATAAAACAAATAAACAGAACTGCAGCAATACCAAAAAGGAACACTAGATGGAGCCTGCACACCACATATGATTATCTTAAGTAAATTACACATTTTACATCTAAATTTAACAACACAGGTACAAATAAGGTACAAATAATCAGCAAGACATCTGGTGGACAGAACACTCTTAGACTATTAATAATAATTATCAGTATAAATCCCTTAAAGTACATGTTTTCAGTACAAAGTATTTTATATAGACTATTCTTTTACATTTCCCAACTTATACTATTTCCCATACAATAATTGTAAAATTCTTATAATTTCTTAATCTTGACTCCACCTCCCAGTCACTATTACCCTGGTCATGTCATACCATCAATATAGTCAGTCCAGATATTTCATTAGTTTTAATTCTGTAGTCATCCCACAAAGTTTGCTAAACCCAAAACCATTTCACCTTTTGTCCATTCCTGCACATACTATACTGCAGAATATTATACAATAACTGTCAGTCACTGCTATACTGTCTACATCAGTAGCCTACCTCTCCTATGTCTTAATGAATTATAAAACAATATCAAGATAAATATCATAACGTATCTTATAAAGCATCAATATCATACAGTCTTTAGTGAAAATGTCATAATTACATTACACCTCCCCACTTTTTTTTTTTCAAAAAATTATAAAACTATTTGTTTATAATGATTGAACATTTACTCAAAGTGGAACTCTACTCATAAAAACGTGATAAAATAAGGTTCATTAGCAAGAAAAAATACATTCCACATTGATTATTATGCTACCATTCTACTGAAGCCCAAAACCTTTGAGCAGCAGTAGAATTTCAGGCTGTCAGCAGACTGGCCTCTAGATTTTAATCAGTGCAAAAAAAAAAAAGAGCACAACTGAGCCTGTGTAGAGCAGGGTGGAACAGTGGATTTTAAACAGTATAGGCACTTATTTATTGCTGTGTTTCATAGCTACACCTGCAAAAGGGGTCAGCCTCAAGTGATCCAGCAGGAATTAATTTTCTGACCAAAGTTGTAGGTGTTCACAATAATAGTACGTATAACATATATAACAAATGAAACAACAGTAAGTCTCTACATACAAAGTATCACTTATAATTAATTAGAATTGTCCATTACTGAAATACTTCCAATGTCTTTGTCTGCAACAGTCTCTTGTATGTATTCCACTTGCACTTATGTGAATAACACTCCTGTTAATCTCACTCAGACTTTGACTACTATAGAAACTGAAAATGTCACTGTCACAAATGTGGATTTAAATGGACACTTGAATTGTGAATTCTTCCACTTCCTTTTATGATCTTTAATGTACTTGCAGTCATCAAGAGTTACTGACATACATTCCTTTAGTGGCTTTGACTGGAACAAGAGATCACATCTAAAACAAGGATCTGTTTAGAAACAAAACTACACCAATTTGGTTATTTTAAACACATGAACATTTTATCTCCCACTGTACAGCATGAAGTCTAAGCAACTATCATTTGCCTCTAGAATTCCTAAAATTAGTGACAAATCTATCCAAATTTTCATATGGCCCAGTAAATTGTATTTAATTTGGTCTACAACAGCCCATACAACCTATCCACCAATGAATATGAGTGTGGACACAAGGTTCTATTGTCTATGCCAAGCACAGAGCAGAATGGAACTGATTTTTCATAAAAATGGGTACAATTATCTGATATCAGTGCTGTATACACCCCAATCCTGGGAAAAACTTCCCACAGCAGACACTTAGCTGTTGTCTCCTACATTTGCATGACCATATGAACAACTTTGATTTACTTTAAAAAGCAGCAGACATTTATTAAAGTATATCTACAGCTTTGTTCTTTCATTGCAATAAAGTCTATATGCAGGCACACAAAATAGACTTTGTAGAACTACATTTTGTGAAACTACATTGTGATTGTTCATAATTAAAAAGAAATCAAAATAAAATTACACGGTCACTTGCACAGTCTCTTAAATCTAAAGAGGTTAAGAAAATGTGCATTACTATGTCCCTGCTTAGCTGAAAGAAGAAAATAAAACCTGAAAACATTAATCAGTGTTATTGGTTTTTAAGAAGAAAAATACAGTACTTGTGGTTCTACAACAGATAGTACTCAGAGCAGCTACAACAATGAGATATATACATAAATTGTATCTAAGCACCCAATAAGGGGAGAGATCATTACAGTCATCTGTATCATCAAAACGCCTAATATTCTTATGACTATAAACTTCAGTATTATTTATGTCACATTGAATCCTCTGCCTATTGCAGTATTTCAGCAAGAAAAAGGGGGTATAAAACAAAACAAACCCTTTGTTTTCAGTTTAAGATGCTATGATTACCTATATAAATTACTTAAAACAAACAACTTTTCTTTTTTCTACAGTTTAAATTACTTATAACTCCTCAGCCCAGATTTGCTTTATCGTATGCCTTCTCAAGGTCAAATGATGTCAGGATAATCGAACTATTCCTATCTTTACAAAAATTAATTATGTCCCTAACTAAAATTAAATTCTCTGAGATCATTCGACCTGACACTGCACAGGCCTGCATCTTGCTAACCATCCTACTAATGACCTTAGATAATCTCCTCGCCACCATCTTTGCAAAGACCTTTAGTCTGAATTTAGTAAGGAGATAGGCCTCCAATTTCGAATATCCATCTTATCCCCTTCTTATAAATTAATATCACTACCCCCTCTCTCATAGATTTGGATATAATGCCTTCCCTCATTATGTAACTAAATACCTCAACCACATCCCGCTTAATAATATCCCAAAACAATTAAAAAAACTCACTTGGTAAGCCATTCCCTCCCGGGGTTTTATTCGCCCCCATGCTTGCCACAGCTTCCCACACCTCCTCCTCATTAACTGCTTTCTGCAAAAAAACCTTATCATCCCCATCTAAATTATCCTCTACCATATCAAACATTCTAGTATCTGACTCATCAACACACAGTCCCTCATACAATCGTTCATAAAATTTAGTCACGCATTCTCTCCCTTACATTCCATACCTTCTTCATCATACACACCCTCAAACACTCCTTTTTCCTTACAAACCTTCTTGAAAAAAAATCTAGAACATTTTTCATCCTGCTCCAGGTGTTTAACTCTCGCTTGAAAAATAATTTGTTTTCCTCTTTCAGTTAATACCTCTTTAATCCTCTTCCTAACATGGTCTATTTCATCGGCCATGTCATAGCCCATATTTCTAAATGAATATAATGTAGCCAACCTGACTTGTAACCGAGAAGATCTCCTTTTCTCACTGCTACTTTTATCCCTACTCTTTTTTTGAAAAAAGAATTTAATTTTCCTTTTGACCCAATCCCACCACCCCAAAATATTACTAAAATCTTTTACCTATTAACCCATCTACTATATACCTTACTAAAATGGGCTTTGACATGCTCGTCCTGCAACAATAAACTATTTAACCTCCATACCCCTAAACCAAACTTAATACTATCTCCCATACTCAAATCAACATACACTGCCACATGGTCTGAAAAAATTACTGGCCTGTGTTTAACATTAGCACATTTGAATGCATCAGGAAACAAACATAAATCAATTCTGGATTTGGTGCGCCCACACTCCGAAAAAAAAGAGAAATATGGATCCACCAAACCCAGAACAGTATGAGCATCATTGAGATGCAAGTCCTGAATTACCCCATTCAGCATAGTGCTTAGTCTCCACTACTCCTATCCGATCTTTCACAGATCGGATCATATTAAAATCACCCATGATCACACTACGTCTCCTTCCCACTGCATGTAACTTCAAAACACTCAAAACGTTTCTGGCTATTCACAGGAGCATATAAATTAAAAAGCCTAAACTTCTGGTTAAACAAAATTAAATCTGCCATAATTAATCTTCCTGGCACTAACACAACATGAGACATAATGCAAATATTCCTAATGATAATGCCTACCCCAGCATTCCTATTTTCCCCAACTGCCGACCATATGTAATCTACCACCCACTCCGGAGGCTTGGGCGAGCGTTAAAAAAAAACACTCCTGTAGACAGATGATGTCTCCTCCATTGACCTTCAAGTCCTCAAAAATGGCACACTGTCTAGCAGGAGACCCAAAACCCTCACATTGAGGGACACCAGCTTGATGCTCATCTTTCACCCCCAGACCTATCACTTAAACCAGAACTCCTCCTCCTTCCTCCTCCCCCCTCCTCCTCCTTCAGCTTGACCAAAAAAACTTTAATTTGCCATTAAAGATCCCCAGACGATTAGTCAGCCTGAAGCCTCCTTTGACTAAGGAGCAGTATCTCTTCAAAAAGGCCACTACCAAGGCAATGTCCATGAAGGGGTTAAACAGGTGAACAACCAATGGTTTCTCCTCCATAGCATACAAGGGTTCCACTATGAAAGGCCTTATAGACTCATGGTTAGCTTTCTCCAATTCCTTACACTTCTCAATAACTCCCATGCAAAAATTGCTATGCACAAAAGAAACATCATAGTACCTTGGTGCTGCATGGTCATGGATACGTGGTTCCACTGCAACTGATTTCTCCAGCAAATCCTGAACAAGGAACTCCAAACTCACTTTATGCAGATGACCAGGCACAACCTGAATCCGCAGGGTGTTCTGAATCCCCTTTCGCTCCATTGAGCTCAGCAAAGAAAAATTCAGACCATCACAAAATCTTGGCTCTTTTCAGGACAAACTAAAGATTGCTATCTGCAAGCTTTATATAACATAGGTTTGTGTGCTAATGAGGCAATTGCAAACACATGGACAGTCCATTAAACACACAAAATGCAAGTTCACCCAATATAGAGACTGAACTTCAAAGTGGGTACACCTGTTAAGGATGTCCTTAAATTACTAACCCAAAAAACACACTTTGAGCGTGCCCAGAAACATCCAAGTGCTGTTCACACACAAAAAGCACCACCAAAAAAAACAAAGTCCCTGAGCATGCCCGGAACAACCCAAATGCAGCTAGCACAAAATAAGCCACCCCACTGTCCAAAATTAACACATCATCCATGCACCAAAATTACAGATGGGACAAAACACCCCCCAGTCCAGGGGGGCAACTAAAGAGCCTAACGTGCAAAAGTTATACAACAAATACCATTGCAGTCTAAGGGAACTGACTTGGCAATTTTACTAGTCCCCACTTGGCTGGCTTATCTTCTAGTTATTGGCCTTAAAATGAGTATGGGGCCCAGGTCCCACTCTAAGGGACATATATCAATGTCACCAATTGGACAACCCCAAAAACGAAACACGGAGAAATGCCTTTAAATATGCCAAATTGCTTAAGGGCCAGTTCACACCAATGCAGTCCAGTGCATATTTTATGCATCAAAAATGCATGGAAATTCGGTTATATGGTGTGCAATGGCATAGTTCACACCAGTGCTTGCCGTTCCAGTGTGTTCCAGTTCCAGAAAAAAAAGTAGAACATGCTGCATTTTTTCTGCACTGGACTGTACTGGAAATCTGTAAAACGCATCAAAAACGCACTGGAACACACTTTTTCTTAAACTTAAATAAGGACAAGTGTGTTGCAGTGCGTTTTTGGTGCATTTAGGTGCGTTCCAGTGTGTTTTTGATGCATTTTACAGCGTTCCAGTACAGTCCAGTGCATAAAAAATGCAGCATGTTCTACTTTTTTTTGGGGAACTGGAAACGCACTGGAACTGCAAGCACTGGTGTGAACTATGCCATTGAAAACCATATAACCTACTTTCCGTGCGTTTTTTAAGCAGAAAAAAACGCACTGGACTGCATGTGGTGTGAACTGGTGAACTGGAATAAAAGTTATTTAAAACTACTCGAGGCTATAATGAAAAGTCGGTCCAGCAATTAGGGATGAGCCGAACACCCCCCTGTTCGGTTCGCACCAGAACTTGCGAACAGGCAAAAAATTCATTCGAACACGCAAACACCATTAAAGTCTATGGGACACGAACATGAATAATCAAAAGTGCTAATTTTAAAGGCTTATATGCAAGTTATTGTCATAAAAAGTGTTTGGGGACCCGGGTCCTGCCCCAGGGGAGATGTATCAATGCAAATGTTTTTTCGGGAGCAGTGATTTTAATAATGCTTAAAGTGAAACAATAAAAGTGTAATATTCCTTTAAATATCATACCTGGGGGGTGTCTATAGTATGCCTGTAAAGGGGAGCATGTTTCCCGTGTTTAGAACAGTCTAACAGCAAAATGACATTTCAAAGGAAAAAAAGTCATTTAAAACTACTCGCGGCTATTAATGAATTGCCGGTCCGACAATACACATAAAAGTTCATTGATAAAAATAGCATGGGAATTCCCCACAGGGGAACCCCGAACCAAAATGAAAAAAAAAAAATGATGTGGGGGGTCCCCCCAAATTCCATACCAGGCCCTCCAGGTCTGGTATGGATTTTAAGGGGAACCCCGTGCCAAAATTTAAAAAAAAAATGGCGTGGGTCCCCCCAAAAATCCATACCAGACCCTTATCTGAGCATGCAACCTGTCAGACCGCAGGAAAAGAGGGGGAGACGAGAGAGCGCCCCCCCTCCTGAACTGTACCAGGCCACATGCCCTCAACATTAGGAGGGTGCTTTGGGGTAGCCCCCCAAAACACCTTGTCCCCATGTTGATGAGGACAAGGACCTCATCCCCACAACCCTTGCCCAGTGGTTGTGGGGGTCTGCGGGCGGGGGGCTTATCGGAATCTGGAAGCCCCCTTTAACAAGGGGACGCCCAGATCCCGGCCCTCCCCCCTGTGTGAAATGGTAAGGGGGTACAAAAGTACCCCTACCATTTCACAAAAAAACTGTCAAAAATGTTAAAAATGACAAGAGACAGTTTTTGACAATTCATTTATTTAAATGCTTCTTCTTTCTTCTATCTTCTATCTTCTTTCTTCTATCTTCTATCTTGCTTCGGTTTCTTCCTCCATCTTCTTCTTCTTCTGGTTCTTCTGGTTCTTCTGGTTCTTCCTCTGGTGTTCTCGTCCAGCATCTTCCTCCGCGGCATCTTCTTATCTTCTTCTCCTCTGGCCGCTCCACATCCATGATGACATGGAGGGAGGCTCCCACTGTGTGACGCTTATCCTCTTCTGACGGTTCTTAAATAACGGGGGGCGTGGCCACCCAGTGACCCCCTGTGGCATTCCCAGTGATGTCAGAAGGGGGCGGGGTTACATAACGGGTGACCCTGCCCCCCTCTGACATCACAGGGAATGCCACAGGGAAGTCCCCGTCAAGTTCCCGTGCATCAGAGGGGGCGGGGTCACCGGGTGGCCCGCCCCCTCCGTTATTTAAGAACCGTCAGAAGAGGAGAATCGTCACACAGCAGGAGCCTCCCTCCATGCCATCATGGATGCGGAGCGGCCCAAAAAGAAGATGAAGACAAGAAGGTGAATAGAAGAAGATGAAGAGAAAAATATGAAGAGAAAAAGATGAAGAGAGAAGCATCACACAGCGGGAGTCTCCCTCCATGCCATCATGGATGCGGAGCGGCCAGAGGAGAAGAAGATAAGAAGACATGGAGGAAGATGCCGGACGAGAACACTGGAGGAAGAACCAGAAGAACCAGAAGAAGAAGAAGATGGAGGAAAAAACCGAAGGAAGATAGAAGAAAGACGATAGAAGAAAGAAGAAGCATTTAAATAAAGGAATTGTCAAAAACTGTCTCTTGTCATTTTTAAGATTTTTGACAGTTTTTTTGTGAAATGGTAGGGGTAAAAGTACCCCCTTACCATTTCACACAGGGGGGAGGGCCGGGATCTGGGGGTCCCCTTGTTAAAGGGGGCTTCCAGATTCCGATAAGCACCCCACCCGCAGACCCCCACAACCACCGGCCAAGGGTTGTGGGGATGAGGCCCTTGTCCTAATCAACATGGGGACAAGTTGTTTTGGGGGGCTACCCCAAAGCACCCTCCCAATGTTGAGCGCATGTGGCCTGGTACGGTTCAGGAGGTGGGGCGCTCTCTCGTCTCCCCCTCTTTTCCTGCGGCCTGCCAGGTTGTGTGCTTGGATATGGGTCTGGTATGGATTTTTAGGGGGACCCCACTCCATTTTTTTTTTTTTGCATGGGGTTCCCCTTAATATCCATACCAGACCTGAAGGGCCTGGTATTGAATTTTGGGGGAACCCCACGCATTTTTTTTTTTGAATTTTGTTTGTTTTCTTAATGCTGTTTTTATCAATGAACTTTTATGTGTATTGCTGGACATTTCATTAGAGCCGCACGAAGTGAACCAGAGTTAAAAAAAAAAAAGTCTAGAGGTGCGCCCGTTCAACCTATGCAAATGCTTTTACATTGCTTGACATTTACTAATATTTTGCCGGCGCAGTGAACCAAAGTATTTGAACAAGTGCAAATGCCGTTTGAGCATGCGCAGTGTAGAAATTCACCTCCCGAAGTTTAAATGTATTTGCCGGCGCTGCCGGCTTGTTCAGAGAAAGTTACTTTCTCATTCTATTTTGGCCATATTTGTGACTTGGACAGTTAGTACTACACTTCCCCACATCACCCCCATATTATTGGAACTTCCAGCTTGTTCAAATTTGAAGTTAAAGATACCGTACACCAGGTCTATAGTGGCATACAGATCACCTCTTCCCGTGCGCTGGGAAGAGAATAGTAAATGGGGGATCGAGCTATGTTACCGGCGCAAATGCTTTGTAAATACGAAAATGTCATTTGCGCATCGGCGTGCACCGCAAGTCATGGCGCAAATGCTTCGTAAATCAGCCCCTATGTCTCCTTATTAAAACCTTTGGTCTGCATCGCTTTACCACCTCGGTGCTATGTCCTCACCCTGTACAGGTTGAGAACCATGAGGAGTATGGTACTAAGTACAGTCCATTGTTGACTCCCGTAGGTTCCGTGGGCGCATACAGTACCTGGTGCATTGGAAGGGGTACAGTCTGGAGGAACGCTCTTGGATCTCATCCTCAGACAAGCCCCAAGAGCCCCTACATGCCCCTGTCCTCCTCCGTGTTTTCCATAGACGTTTTCCCCTCAAGCCTAGTGGTCCGCCGAGGGGGAGGGGTCGTTGAGGAGGGGGTACTGTCAGGGCTGGGCTCAGCCCTTCCTTCTTAGAGCTGACCACTCAGCTGTCGACTAATTTCCAGCTCCTATCTCTCCACAGTTACTCTGCTGTTGATGATATCCTGCTCATCACTCCTGCCTACTTAAGCTGTTCAGCCCAGTGGATCTCTGCCTTCGCCTTGGTCAAACATCACAGAAACTATCTCCTGCGATCCTGTTCAAGACTTGCTTTGCTGACATCCCTTCTGGCTCCAGATCCTGCTTGCTGTTCCACTACATTGGTCCCTGACTTCTGGCTTGGCTGACTATCCATTCCGGTTACTAAACTTTGGCTATGTTTTGACTAAGGATGAGCTCCGGCGTGTTCACACAGCCCACGTACAGAGCCCGCCAGGAAGTCGTTATTGCGCTGCGCTAATCACAGGCAATGAGATATTTCCCTCTGCGCATCGGGAAATGTCTCACTGCCTGTGATTAGCGCAGTGCAGTGCCGACTTCCTGTTGGGTTCTGCACGTGCACTGTGGGAACACACTGGAGCTCATCCTTAGTTTTGACTATGTTTGTTCTTTTTACTTTTTCTGTCTCGGCCTGATTTCATGGTTTCTGACAGTAAGCTGATTGGGGTATGGATGTGTGGTGAAGTATTGTGCCGGGGTAAAGTCTGGGGAGTAGGTCATTATATGAGAGGTAAGGCGGTGTATTTCTTTCCAGTAAGATAGTAACAACGGGCAGTCCCACCATATGTGGAGCAGGGAACCTTGGGTCGTGTTGCATCTCCAACATAGTGGGGAGACACTGGAATGTAATTTGTGGATTCTATCTGGGGTCCTGTACCACCTGGAGTAAATTTTTTATCCATTTTCCTGTGCGGAAATGTTAGTTGACCCTTTGTGGATGTGGTGTGGATTTGCTCCCAATCCTCTTTTGATGGTTCTGTTGCAAGTTCCCTTTCTCATTGTTGGCTAGTTGTGTTTTGTTTGGGGTTGTTATCTGAGAACAATAGAGAATATATATCTGATATCAAGTGTCTTTGGGGCTCCGATCTGGTGCAGAACGTTTCGAAGGGAGTGCGGTCTCTGTACCACTTGGAGAGTGGTTTGGAACTATTCAGGAAGTGTCTAAATTATAGGAACTTGAAGAAAGGAATGGTTTGGCCAGGGTATCGGGAGGAGAGGGTTTGAAAATTTAGGACCTTGCCCTTATAAAAAGAAGGTTTCTGCCCTAATCAATTTTCCGATGTGTGGGTGTCAGGAACCATGATTTAGACTGAGACAGAAGTGCAGTAAAAATCACACTATTTAATAAAATGGTAAAATGGTATAAACAGAGCAAACATAGTCAAAACATAGCCAGAGTTTGGTAACCAGGACAGGTAGTCAGAACAAGCAAGAAAAACAGGAGTCCAGAGATCAGCAAAGTAGGGTGCAGCAAACAGGATCAGGAACCAGAAGGGAAGTCAGCCAGGCAAAAGTCTTTCACAGGAAAACACAGCAGAGAGAGTCCAGATATGTTGACCAAGGCAAAGGCACTGAAGATCTGATCCAAGGAGTTTATATAACCAGCAGGTCTAGCTGACGAGCAGGAAATGAAGGCCAGGTGAGTCACTGTGGAAGGAAGAGACTCAGCCCTTCCTTCTCACAGTACAGAGCTCAAAGAAGGAAGGGCTGAGCCCAGCCCTGACAGTGGGCTAAGTGGGGTGAACTCCATGAGCCCTGGTGAGAAGTCTGGGTTTCGGTCAATAGGGATCTAGGGCATGGGTAAAGAGGCAAGATCCATCCCTTTTACATGCTGCCCGAAAGTTCTGTAAGGTAGGACCAATTAGGGGATGTACAGCTCTTTCCTTAGGTATCATGTTAGGTCTGATCCACAGTAGGTGCCAGATTGGCAGATGGGAGAATGATTCCTCCAGTCTAATCCAATCTTTAGTGTTTGCATTGACATGCCAGTCAACTATTCTAGTCAAGTGGCAAGACTAGTAGTACTTGTATACATCTGGAAGTTCAATACCTCCTTTCAGTTTGGGGATAACTAGTCTATCCCAGCCCATACAAGGGTGTTTGGAGGCCCAGATGAAGTTTTTGCAGATCTGTTTGTATGTGGAGAAGAATGTTAACAGGATTTTAATCAGTAAAGTCTGTAAAAGGTAGAGGAGACTAGGAAGGATATTCATTTTTATGACTGCTGCTCTCCCGAACCATGAGAAAGGGCCTAAGTTCCATTTTTGTAGCTCTTGTTGGATGACTTTGAGAATAGGAAGGAAATTCCTAGAATATAGATCCTTTAATTTTAAGGGGAGCTGTATGCCAAGATAGGTAATAGCGTGGAGATCCCATCCAAAGGGAAAATTAGCTTGGCATAGTGGCTGTGGGGAAGGGAAATGTTTAATTCCTAGAATATAGATCCGTTAGTTTTACTGGGAGCTGGATACCAAGATAGGTAATAGCATGGGGATGCGATCCAAAGGGAAAATTAGCTTGGCACAGTGGCCGTGGGAAGGAAAATGTTTAATGCCCTGGATTTCAAAAAAGTTAATTTGAAGATTTGAGAGCGATTTAAAAAGAGAAAAGTAGTTTAATATGTTAGGTATTGTGGTAATGGGGTCTGTAAGGTTATGTCTCGTACACACGATCGCACATTCCGACAACAAAATCCATGGATTTTTTCCGACAGATGTTGGCTCAAACTTGTCTTGCATACACACGGTCACACAAAGTTGGTCGGAAATTGCAAACATCAAGAATGCGGTGACGTACAACACGTACGACGAAGCCGAGAAAAATGAAGTTCAATAGCCTGTGCAGCTCTTCTGCTTGATTCCGAACATGCGTGGAACTGTGTGCGTTGGAATTGTGTACACACGATTGGAATTTGTTGTCGGAAAATTTGAGATCCAGACCTCAAATTTTGTGCGACGGAAATTCCGATGGAAACTGTCCGATGGAGCCTACACACGGTTGGAATTTCTGACAAAAGGCTCCCATCGAACATTTTCCATCGGAAAATCCGACCGTGTGTATGAGGCATAAGATGCTAATTTGTATTGCTGGTCCTTTATTTCAACCCCTTTAATGTCTGGGTTGGCCCTAAAGTCTGCCTAGTAGAGGTTTTAGGGTATGCACGAATACGAGCAGGGATAGGGGGCATCCTTGACGTGTGCCATTCGATATGGAGAAGGCGTCCGACAGGTGACTGTTGACTCTAATTTTTGCTGCTGGGGTTGAATATAGAGCAAGGATGAAGTGAAGCATACGGTCTTGAAAACCCAGTTCTTTTAAAGCTTCTGTCATGTAGTCCCATGCCACTCTGTCGAACGCCTTCTCTGCATCGAGATAGAAAGAAGCCTGGTTTGGAAGATGAAGACAGCCAGTGATGCATGCTGATGGGGTGTTTCAGGGTGTTGTCTCTGGCCTCCCTTACGGGGCTGAATCCTACTTGGTCTAAGGAGACCAATTTGGGGAGTAGGGGAAGTATTCGGATTCGGTTTGCGAGTACTTTTGCGAAAAGTATCACATCTACATTTAGAAGTGCTATGGGCCTGTAGTTTGACACAATAGAGGTATCTTTACCTGGTTTTGGTATCATAGATATTTGGGCTTCGAGAAGGTCTTTGTTAGAGTGAGAGGAGGAGGATAGTGAGTTAAATGTTTTCAAAAAATGAGGGAGTATAATTTCTGTAAAGGATTTATAATAGCTAACAGTTAAAGTGGATGTAAACCCAAATTTTTTATTTTTTATTTTTTTGATGTCATAATGTAGAGTATAAGATTTCCTATCATTTGAGCCCAGTCTTGCCACAAAGAATTAATCCAGCTCTGAGCAATCCTCTTTTATTGGTAATGTTCTGAACAGGGGAAGATCAAAGTCCCAAAAATGTGTCCTTTTGGTGAAAAAACATGGTCTCAGCTTTAACTGATATGGTCCCCGTCCTTCACTGTACCCCCACTCGTGCTTGCACTCACCGGACTGCCTCACCCCTGCAGGGGTAAAAGGCATATGTGGAAAATCCCGCGATGGCGAGTCCAGGAAGCGGTCCTCCGTCTGGGAGTATTTTATCCTTTGTAGTATCCCCAATAATGAACATCCATATGAAGTGAGGAAAAAGAAAACTTCATAGCGTAAATCCGCAAAAATTAAATTTTTATTGATAAAAGTCCATGACAATCGTGGTAAAAAGTTTAAAAACACCGGAGCTAGCAATGCTTCAAAAGCCGGCTCTCAGCTGTTGAGCAGCGTGGTGTGGCGTACGTTCCACCGCTTCCTGGACTCGCCATCGCGGGATTTTCCACATATGCCTTTTACCCCTGCAGGGGTGAGGCAGTCCGGTGAGTGCAAGCACGAGTGGGGGTACAGTGAAGGACGGGGACCATATCACTTAAAGCTGAGACCACGTTTTTTCACCAAAAGGACACATTTTTGGGACTTTGATCTTGGACACTTATGTTTCACATACTTTTTTTCTTTGACACAATTTTAAATTCCCGATTTTTATGCACATTTGTTGGGGATTTCTATATATTATTTTTATTTTTTATTTTCAATGCCATAATTGTTTGCTTGTATTGCAAAATACTGTTTCGATTGTCATAATTATTTGCTCATTTGTGGGCACATTTTTTCATACACACATGGATACTTGATATATTGAGGTTAAGGCACATTTACACACTTTCTAGGAGCACGGTGCACTTTACTGCATCATCTGCTAGGGGTATTGTTTGCATTTGATACACCTTAGTCCCTGTCACGTATTGTTTACACACACAACCTCTTTCACAAGCATTTTTATTTTATTTTATTTATTTATCAATTTTTTATTTATATGTATCCATTTATGCGCATATAGCTGGACAGCGCCAATTCCCCTGTTCAGAACATTACCCATTTTGGATTTCACCTAGGTGATTTTCATTCATAGGGGGGCAGCAGTCCTTCTTTCTTGTCTCTTATTCCTAAGCGCGGAATTACTGTCATACATTTAATCCTCTTTTATTGTTTAGTGAGATAAATCTTGACAGAGAAAAACTTTATCAAATCCTCCCCCTTGCTGTGAGTGACAGGTGATTTACATATCTCGTGCACTAGCCTAAGACATGCATTATTTTTTAATTCCCACCCCAACTCTTTTCTTCAGCAGCTCTGCAAGGATTGGCTGTTCCACACCTCAGCATGATTTGGCATGCTGAAGTCATGTGGTTACTTTCCTGTCTTTTCACTGGATGTTAGAGATCATAGCAGAAGTTCAGTGTAAGAAATACACAGGAGAAATGCATATTGACAAGGGGAGTGTAGAGGTGGATGGGGAGTCTACTGACATCACGACTCCACCCACCGAGCTCCAGACAACAGACCCACCCACAGAATATGCAGTTTTTCGGGTCTCATAACAAACAGAAGGGAGACATTTGACAGGTAAAGATACATGCAGGAGGCATGTATATCCTTATAAATAACCCTATGGCAGTAGTTTAGAAAGGATGACATTGGGTTTACATCCACTTTAAGCCATCAGGGCCGGGGCTTTTGCCTGTCTTCAGCTGTTTTAAAGCCTTGTTAGTTTCTTCCAAGGAAATTGGACGGTCTAATTCTGTGGCCTCCGAGGAGGTTACGGGTGTGGGGCCATATTGACTGAGAAAAGTGGTATTCATCTACTTCCAATCTATATCTCCCTTTGACATGTTCAGGGTTAGTAAATTATAGCATTTGGTATAAAATTGCATGAATTGATTTGCTATACCTTCTGAGGTGACAATTGTGTTACCCAATGGGTCCTTGATTTCGTGAATTGTTGATGCCGCCTTTTTAATTTGGAGGGCTTTTATGAGCATTTTCCCAGATTTGTTGCCGAACTCATAAAATAGCCTCTGTGTCAGTGCGTATTTGCATCTTACCGTTTTCCCCAGCTTTTCGAGTAGGGCTTCCCTGGCCTGTAGTAGTTTGGGATAGCATTTGTATTGCTAGTGATTACTTATGACTTTTTTCAAGAGAACAATGAAAACTCTTCAATACGGGCTTGTCCAGCTTTCTTGTGCTGAGCAGCAGTGGAGATAAGTTCACCCCTGATGACACATTTGTGTGCTGCCTATTGTGTTATTGGAGTTATTTCTGTGGATTCATTCTCGTGAAAATAATGCGATAGACTTGTGTTGATTTTCCGCAAAGTTTTGGGGTCAGTCAGGAGGGAGTTATCAAGTCACCAGATCGCTGATCTTGTGGGGGCCTTTCGCGAATGTTATGGTCATGGAGATGAGATCATGTTCCGAGAGGAGCATAGGGTCTATGGTAGCACTGAGAAGGGATGCTAAATAATTTTGTGTGATGAAAAAGTAGTCAAACCTAGTATATTTATTATGGGGTGGTGAAAAAAATGTGAAGTTTTTAGTGTTGGGATGTAGCGTACGCCATGCGTTGTGTACGGTTAGGTCGCTAAGCTGTGTTTTGATTGCTCAGATGGCTCTGTACGTTATGGAAGAGGGACCCGAGGAGGTATCCTGGGAGGGGTTGAGGGCTAAATTGAAATCTCCCCCTACAATTGGAATCCCAGCTTGAAAGGATGTGAGGAATTGTAAGGTGTTAAGCTGTGTACACACGACCGGACTTTTCGACCGGACTGGTCCGACGGAACAAATCCGTTGGACAATCCGACTGTGTGTGGGCTTCATTGGACCTTCAGTGGACTTTTTCTGTCGAAAATCAGACGGACTTGAGATTTGTAACATGCTTCCAATCTTTCCGATGGACTCGAGTCCGGTCGAAAAATCAGTTCGTCTGTATGCTAGTCCGACGGACAAAAAAGGACGTAAGGGCAGCTATTGGCTACTGGCTATAAACTTCCTTATTCTAGTCCCTTCGTACGTCATCACGTTCAAACCAACGGACTTTTGAACGGACTTTAGTCTGTTCGTGTGTGGGCAAGTCCGGTCGTTCGAAAGTCCGTCGTAACACCGTTGAAAGTCCGTCGGAAAGACCGTTGGACCTTTGATGCTGAAAAGTCCGCTCTTGTGTACGCGGCATTACAGAAGAAGGGTACCTGCAACTTATTAGGAGCGTATAGGTTAGCTAGAGTGATGGGTTTGTTGGAGATTTTCCCTTTAAGAAATATGTATCAGCCATGTTTATCTTTCATAATATCTTGAATCTGTATAGGACAATTTTAAGAGATTAAAATGGATACACCCTTGGATTTAGATTCATCATTGGAGGCATTGTAAACTGTGTTATAGAAGCTGGTATGGAGTTTAGGAATGTTATCAGATTAAAAGTGTGTCTCTTGAAGAACCACCACATCTGCTTTAGTTTTTTGTAAGGTTAAGAGTAGTTGAGATCTTTTTTCGGGAGTTGAGACTGCTTATATTTAATGAGTATAGCTTGACCTGGGGGGAAGCTGTGATGTGCCATGATCAGGGAGGGGGGAGCTGCACACTGGGGGAGATAGGAGCGGGGAATCTCAGGGATGTGGGGAGAAGGAGAATAAGGTGGGGAGGGGGAGGAGAAGGAGAAGATCCCTCCTATGTATTGAACCGAAGATAGGGGGGAACCAGCCCACCCTTCTCAAGAAGAGTGGTGTCGGTAAGGTACAATGTATAGATGATGTGAACCAGCCTGGAGGTAGTTAACACTATGCTGTATCACTGTGTGGGGGTTGGTAAAGTCCTGGCGAGATAGATTCACGTGAATTACATATAAGCCCACTGCTAGAGGGTATTGATTTAGGTATGTGGCGGTATACAGTATGTGGGCTTTTTCGAAAGGTTGGCTTGGTCTCTACTGGTTTAGAGTCAGATTTTGACCTTGTATATCTTGTGATATTAACTTTGAGCAAGTCTCAGCAAGAAGATAATTAACTGTTCAGAGTGGCTTTTCCTATATCTTTTAACTCATTAGTTTGTTTCAACTTATAAGGTTGATGCCTAGGGTATTGTCATTACCCAGTAAAAGCTACCAGTAATGTAGAGATACCACCGAAGGAGCTGCTTAAGTTTGTTCAGTCCGTTAATCTGCCTCTCAACCCCAAGCCCCTCTGGCACACCTAGCAAACAGTTTACTTGCAAACACGGTAAAAGAGACACAAATGTAGTGAACAGGACGTTTGGAGAGGTACCTGCCACTTTAACTAAAACACTTTGTAACAAAAAACATATGTATCTATAAAATACATAACCTTATATTTTTCGAACAATCCTTCTTAGGCACTAAAGGGGTAGTGGGGGGCGGTGCAATGTTAAGCACTCCTGTGGTTCGTCTATGAGTAGTGAGGTATCATATCTGGTGAAGGTACCTGCTTTGAATGAGTGGGACAATAGAACCTGTGGCTGATGAGTGGGAGGTGTTGCGAAGGCGGGGGGAAAGGGGAATCAATTGCATTGTATAAGGTGTTGTCCCTTAGGAGTGTGGGGCTGTCAGGGCTGGGCTCAGCCCTTCCTTCTCAAAGCTGGCCACTCAGCTTTCGGCTAATTGCCAGCTCCTATCTCTCCACAGTGACTCACCTGTTAATGATATCCTGCTCGTCAGTCCTGCCTACTTAAGCTGTCCAGTCCAGATGATCTCTGCCTTCACCTTGGTCACATCTCTAGAGACGCTCTCCTGTGTTCCTGTTAAAGACTTGCTTAGCTGACATTCCTTCTGGCTCCAGATCCTGCTTGCTGTTCTACTACGCTCATCTCTGGCTCCCTGACATTTTGGCTTGTCTGCCTATCCATTCCGGTTCCTGAACTCTGGCTAAGTTTTGACTACATTTACTATGTTTACCTTTTTTATTATTATTAAACAAGTGTGATTTAACTGTACTTCTGTCTCATCATGGTCTGATTCATGGTCTCTGACAGGGGCGTCCTATAATATCAGAAACGTTGCCTATCTATACTGGGTAGATAAGACAGTTCTACGTCAAACAGTGGCAATCTCAGCCTGAACCCGAACAAACAGGGTTCTTTTAATGATACCTTTTTGTGTCTATGTGCCTACTGAAAAGATAGTTATTTGGGGGGGGGGATCCCCTCTCTTATGGGAGAGAGTACTGTAACAGGATATTCGTAGTTTGTGAGTGCATAGGTTCATGGGTCTATAGGAGCCCCAATAACTCAGCTAGAGGGGGTATGCTATGCCTGCTGTGTGGTGCACTTATTTGTGTTATAGGTGGTAGAGTTTACCCCCTTTCATGGGGTGACAGCTAATGTTTTTGGGAAGCCTCCTCCTCCACCCCTCCTCATAAGCGGCAGATAATATGATGTTATGTGGAGGTGTTTTCTAAAGCACAGTTATTTCCCCGATAGCAGATGAGGTGAGACGTTCACATGTCAGTGACCCTATGAGATCACATGTATGCAAAGATGGACATCATTTTATGGTTCTTACCTGTCCCTTCAGGACTGCAAATGGATTTATGCTGGGGTTTTTTGGTGGTTTAGGGAGGGAATAGTTGATTGTGGCTAGCAGGAGGGGGGGAGGGCAAAGTTTCCTTTTGTTCGGAGGTTCCAGTTTGCCCGAACCCTGTGAAGGGATAAGCAGCTATATTGATTGAGAGAAACCCCAGCATACTAAGTGGAGATCGTGAGAAGGCATATGCCGCTTGTAGCAGTGCGAGTATCTGTCAGGGGAGAACGCCTTGCAATATCACAATGTGGGCCCCAAGTAGAGAGTTAGGCAACAGTCAAAGTGGAGCAGGCGTGGAAAGTTACAGTTGGCATCAATAATCTCACTGTCTGTTAGTGGAGTACAGCCACATAGCAGGAATGCACTTAAAGGGGTCAGAGGCAGGTGGAATGTTCGGACTCTTTAGCAGAGATTGTCTATGTGTACTAGAGAGATCTTTATCCGTGGGGATTCCATAGTGTTAACTAGGATAATTATGAGTTTGTGAGTGAGGTGTGGAGAACAAAACAAGAAAGACTTATCTGAACTGAACGTGTCTTGCTTTAACTAATAGGGAGGGGTGCCTGTTGTGCTGTCAGTTGTCACGCTGGGCCCTTCACGGTTGTGGTGACTTGGTAGGGCTTGATCCAGGATGGGTGCCTTGGGTGAAGGTGTGAGATCTGGCTCCCGATGGGGATCTGCGGAAGCGGGTGTCTCGTGCTTCCATGGGTTCTACACGGCCCTTCTTGTGGGGGTACAGCGAAATTCAGCATACCAGTTTAGGATGTCTATCACAGGAATACCCAAGGTGTCGCAAAAGAGCTGGAGGTCTTCCGGCACTTGTAGTAGCACTGTACGGCTTTGAGTTAAGGCCAAGAGACAGAAGGGGAACTTCCAGCGATAGTGTATGCCCCAGGAGCATGGGGTGTTGAGTAAGGGCTTCAGATCTTTGTGATGTTGCAATGTGATGCTGGAGAGATCCTGGTAGATGTGGATATCTGAGCCCCCATAAGAGAGCTGTATTCAATTCCTGGCTTTTCAGAGTATCTCCTCTTTCAGTTTAGAGTCCACAAGGTAGCATATTATATCCCTGGGGGGACCGGTATCTCTCCCTTTAGGCCTAAGAGCATGGTGGATCATTTCCATTTCCACGGCCGTCTGGGCAGGCCGGTCAAGGAGATCATTGAATAAGCCTGTAACTAGGGATGAGCTGAACACCCCCGGTTCAGCTCGCACCAGAACCTGAGAACAGACCGAAAGTTTGCACGAACTTTAGAACCCCGTTAAAGTCTATGGGACTCGAACGTTCGAAATCAAAAGTGCTAATTTTAAAGGCTAATATGCAAGTTATTGCCCTAAAAAGGGTTTGGGGACCTGAGTCCTGACCCAAGGGACATGTATCAATGCAAAAAAAAAGTTTTAAAAAAGTAGTTTTTTCAGGAGCAGTGATTTTAATGATGCTTAAAGTGAAAAAAAAAGTGAAATATTTCTTTAAATATCATACCTGGGGGGTGTCTATAGTATGCCTGTGAAGTGGCATGTGATTCCCATGTTTAGAACTGTCCCTGCACAAAATGACATTTCTAAAGGAAAAAAACTAATTTAAAACTGCATGCGGCTTTAATGTAATGTCTGGTCCCGGCAATAAGGATGAAAATCATTGAGAAAAATGGCATGGGTACCCCCCACCCAGCCCATTACCAGCCCCTTTGGGTCTTGTATGGATATTAAGGGGAACCCCGCACCCAAATTAAAAAAAAGGAAAGGCGTGGGGCCCCCAGGCTCTATATACTCTGAACAGCAGTATACAGGCGGTGCAAACAAGACAGGGACTGTAGGTTTTTTGTTAAGTAGAATCTGTTTGTAATTTTGAACTGGTAAATTTTTAAAGTGTAGCTCCAGCCAAAAAATCAATTTTTAAGCTTTTTGGAAAACATAGGGAAGGGTTACTACCCCTGTAACATTTGTTTTGCTGTCTGGGCACCTCTTCAGAAGATTTCACCTCACTTTTTGTCCCAATGACAAATGTTTTTTTGAAAATGTGGGGTTTTTAATGAAACAAGGATTGGTGATAAAGCATCAGTGGAGAGGAGACACATTTTTTCCCACATTAACTCTTACAGGAGAGAATTTCCCTTCTTAGGGGTAGATTTCATCTCACTTCCTGTTGTCTCCTTCCGTTTGGAAGTATGAGTCATTTGTAAGTTGGATGTTTTGAAAGTAGGGGCCTGCCCTATATACTCTGCAGAAATTTGGGCATTAGGTGTTGGTGTTGCCACAACACTGTAAGCCCTCACAGTTACTCTTGGTGGGCACTGGAATGCCCTGCTGTGATCTATTATATCAAGAATTGTAATTACATGCCATTGTTGAACAGTGGTAGAAAAATTGGGCCTTTGGTGGTGGTGCTGGTGCCACAACACTAAGTCCTCACAGTTACTCTTGGTGGGTGCTGGAACAGGCCCTGCTGTGAAATATTATATCAAGAATTGTAATTACATGCACCTGTTGAACAGGGGCAGAAAAATTGGGCCTTTGGTGGTGGTGGTGGCGGTGGTGGTGTGGCCACAACACTGTAAGCCCTCACAGTAACTCTTGGTGGGTGCAGGAATGGGCCCTGCTGTGAAATATTAGATCAAGAATTGCAATTACATGTCCTTGTTGAACAGGGGCAGAAAAAATGGGCCTTAGGCACTGGTGCCACAACACTGCAACCCCTCACAGATACTCTAGTTGGAGCACAGGAATGAGCCCTGCTGCAAAGTATTGCACCAAAAATTGTAATTACATGCCCCTGTTAAACAGGGGCTGAGAAATTGGGCCTTAGGCACTGGTGCTGGTGCCACAACACTGCAGCCCCTCACAGATACTGTAGTTGAGCGCAGCAATGAACCCTCCTGCAAAATATTGCATCAAAAATTGTAATTAGATGCCCCTGTTAAACAGGGGCTGAAAAATTGGGCCTTAGGCACTGGTGCTGGTCCCACAACACTGCAACCCCTAACAGATACTCTAGTTGGAGCGCAGAAATTAGCCCTGCCGCAAAGTATTGCATCAAAAATTGTAATTAGACGCCCCTGTTAAACAAGGACTGAAAAATTGGGCCTTAGGCACTGGTCCTGGTCCCACAACACTGCAACCCCTCACAGATACTCTAGTTGAGCGCTGCAACGAACCCTCCTGCAAAATATTGCATCAAAAATTGTAATTAGATGCCCCTGTTAAACAGGGGCTGAAAAATTGGGCCTTAGGCACTGGTGATAGTCCCACAACACTGCAACCCCTCACAGATACTCTAGTTGGAGTGCAGGAATGGGCCCTGCTGCAAAGTATTGCATCAAAAATTGTAATTAGACGCCCCTGTTAAACAGGGGCTGAAAAATTGGGCCTTAGACACTGGTGGCGGCGTCCAGAACCAAAAATGTTCTTACAAGCTATCAGCATGATCATTGAGGAGGAAGAGGATAGTCACTCAGCATAAGAGGATAGTCACTCAGCATCAGCATAGGCAGTCTTGAAGAGATCTGACATTTCAAAAAAAATGATTCGGTTACATCAGCATCAGGTGCTTAGTAGCTGGTGGTGATCCAAGACTGATTCATTTTTATGAAGGTCAGTCGATCGACTGAGTCGGTGGACAGGCGCACCCTGTGATTGGTTACAAAGCCTCCAGCAGCACTGAATGTGCAGTCCAAAAGAACGCTGGATGCAGGACAGGCCAGTAGCTCAATTGCATACCGTGCAAGCTCTGGCCAGTGATCCATCCTCAAGACCCAGTAACCCAGAGGATTTTCGGTGGGAAAGATGTCCAAGCCTGATCTTGCCCCTAGGTATTCCTGCACCATGTAAAACAGACGCTGGCAATGGTTGCTGGAACCGATCATACCTTGGGGCTGTGGACTAAAAAATTGTCTGAACGCATGGGTCAGACGGCCACCTTCTCCTCTGCACCCCCTTTTACTGATCAAAGCCTCAGCAACACATTGTCCAGGAACAGGAATTTGTAACCTCCCAGTCTCTGGGAACGCATTGCACAGACCTTTCTGCAAGGCCTCCCGAAGATGTTTCATCCTCTGCTCCCTCTGCGATGGCAAGATAAGATCTGCAACCTTACCCTTGTAACATGGAACAAGGAGGGTTGCCAGCCAGTAATGATCCCTCTCCTTGATACCACGAATACGAGGATCCTTCCGCAGGCTTTGCAGGATCAGGGAGGCCATGCAGCTTAGGTTTGCGGAGGCATTCGGTCCAGAGTTCTATGGGTCACTAAGGACGACATGATCCGCAGCCACCTCCTCCCAGCCACGTACAAGTCCATGGGTTTATTGGGACTGTAAATGAACCCTTGAAGACTGCTTCTGATGCTGAGTGCCAGGCTCCATCTCCATGCTGACACAATCCTCCTTCTCCTCCTCATCCTCGTCCTCTTCCTGTGTGATCAGCGGGCAGGCAGGAACACTGTCTGGATAAAGGGGGCCCTGAGAGGTAAGGAAGTCCTCCTCTTCCTGCCTCTGTTCTGCCTCAAGTGCCCTGTCCATTATTCCATGCAGCGTGTGCTCCAACAGGTGGACAAGAGGGACAGTGTCACTGATGCATGCACTGTCACTGCTCACCATCCTCGTGGCCTCCTCAAATGGTGACAAGACAGTGCATGCATCCCTGATCATGGCCCACTGGCATGAGGAAAAAAACAAGCTCCCCTGACCCTGTCCTGGTGCCATAGTCGCATAGGTACTCATTGGTGGCCCTCTGCTGTGTGTGCAGCCGCTGCAGCATGGCCAACGTTGAGTTCCACCTGGTGGGCATGTCACAGATTAGGCGGTTCTTGGGCAGGTTAAATTCCTTTTGGAGGTCAGCCAGCCAAGCACTGGCATTATATGACAGCAGAAATGCACACAGACTTTCCTGGCCTGCCTCAGGACATCCTGTAAGCCCAGGTACCTGCCCAAGAACTGCTGCACCACCAAGTTAAGGATGTGAGCCAAATAGGGCACATGGGTCAGTTGTCCCTGTCTAAGTAGGAGGAGGTGCCATTGTCGCAAACCACCATTCCTGGCTTAAGCTGGCGTGGCATCAACCACCTCTGAACCTGCCCCTGCAGAGCTGACAGAATCTCTGCCCCAGTGTGGCTCTTGTCCCCCAAGCATACCAGCTCAAGCACCGCATGGCATCTTTTTGCCTGCGTGCTTGCGTAGCCCCTTGAACGCCTACAGAGCACCGCTGGTTCCGAAGACAAATCAGCACAGGAAGAGGCCATGGAGGAAGAAGAAGAGGAGGGGGTGGAGGAGAGAGGTGTGGCAGAATCCCCACTAGTAGAATTTTGGAGGCGTGGTGGTGGAACAACCTCTAACACAACTGCACCCTGTCCTGCATTCTTCCCAGCTGCCAGAAGAGTCACCCAGTGCGCGGTGAAAGGTAACATCCCTGTCCATGCCTGCTGGACCATGAGTCAGCGGTAATATGCACCTTACTGCTGACTGCCCTGTCCAGTGAGGCCAAGACATTGCCTTCCACATGCTGGTAGAGAGCCGAAATGGCCTGAGAAAAAAGTGGCGTTTGGAAACCTGCCACTGAGGAACAGCACATTCCACAAACTCACGGAAGGGGTCAGAGTCTATCAACTGAAAAGGCAGCAGTTGAAGTGCTAGCAATTTAGCCAAGCTGGCATTCAACCACTGGGCATGTGGATGGCTGGGAGTGAACTTCTTTCGGTGGTGCAGCAACTGGGGCAGGGAAATTTGCCTGGTACAATCTGACGTTGGTGTACCGATAGCAGATTGCCCCCAAGTACTTGGCTGTGACACACCTAATTCTACACCTTCATTCCTCTCAGTGCAGGTTTCTGAGAGGACTGAAGGTATAGTGGGGTTGGAGATCCCAGCTGATGTGGAGCAAGGAGAGGTCCGCTTTGTTCTTTGGTGTGGGTCTTTTAGGTAGGCTTGCCAATTAACTGCATTGCAGGTCAACATATGTCTGGTTAAGCATGTGGTGCCCGAGCGGGTGATGTTTTGGTCACCCGAGATACACTTGAGACATATGTTGCAAATAGCAGCCGTGCGATCTGATGCACTCGTGTCAAAAAGGCCCACAGCAAAAAACTTTTGGAATAACGCGCAGAGACAGTAGCGCCCTGTACATGCGGAGCTCTGCAGTGTGAAGCAGTCGGTGTGCTGCCCTTAAGCTGGCCCCTGGAGGGCATCCTGCTTCATTGGAGATGTGCCTCCTCCTCCTCCTCCTCTCTCCTATCAGGCACCCACGTGGAGTCAGTGACTTCCTCATCATCCCCTCCCTCCTCATCACTGGAGCAAACCTGGCAGTATGCTGCAGCTGGGAGAACATGACTGCCAGATTGTTGTCCGTCTTGGGCACCCCCTCTCTCTGGGCTCACGTTACTGCCTTCCTCTAGCTGGGTACCATCATCAGAGCCTTCAAAACGCTGGGCATCCTACTGGAGCACATACCCAACACTTTGTTCAAACAGTTTGGGGGACTCCTCAGGAGGACATGGTGGGGCTAGGGAAGGAGTGACTGATGCCATTGAGCCGAGGGATAAGGCTGCGTTGGCAGCTGCTTTGCCAGACAAAGTACCCTGAGCCTGGGTGAGAGAGGATGAGGAGGATGAGTCATCCACTCTACCAAGTCTTCGACATGTTGCGGCTCCACATGGCCAGCTGCCGAAAAAGACAAGCGTGTCCCACGGCCACGTGCTGATGAGGATGCACCGTGTTCACGACCAGCACTGTTGCCTCTAGACACAGAGCCTGCTGGCCCTCTTTTATTGGCTTGTGACTGTCTGTCTCTCCTTGTTGGCCTTCCAGACATACTGTTGGCCTGCAGTGAGATGTAGCTGCACAAAGTTGCAATGTATATATATATACTGATTATACTGCAGATAGCAGAATTAACTGCCTGCCTGTAGTATTATTAGTATGAGAACACCAGCAATTGTCTTCAGGTAGCTTTAGGTGCACACTGTCCAAAGGACACAGTACACTAACTGTAAATACTGCAGCTGCCTGCCTGTGGTATTAATAGGATCAGAAGAACACCAGCAATTGTCTTCAGGTAGCTTTAGGTGCACACTGTGCAGGGGACACAGTACACTAACTGTAAATACTGCAGCTGCCTGCCTGTGGTATTAATAGGATCAGAAGAACACCAGCAATTGTCTTCAGGTAGCTTTAGGTGCACACTGTGCGAAGGACACAGTACACTAACTGTAAATACTGTAAATACTGTAAAAACACATGCCTGCCGGATTTAGCTAAACTTTATACAGAATATATATATATATATATATATATATATATATATATATATATATATATATATTAGGATTTTTAAATACAGCTTACTTGTAAAATCCTTTAAATCCTTTTCTTGAGAATACATCACGGGACACAGAGTATTCATTACATAGTGGATTAGATAGACACCAACGGTGATTGGACGCTGGTTAACCCCAATTATGGAGAATTCCTCCCCTATATAACCCCTCCCATACGGGGAGGACCTCAGTTTTGTAGCAAAGCAATAGGTAACCACGTAAAACCCATAGAAGGGAGGGAGCTCTGTGTCCCGTGATGTACTCTCAAGAAAATGATTTTACAGGTTAGCTATATTTAAAAATCCTGTTTTCTTGATCATACATCACGGGACACAGAGTATTCATTACATAGTGGGATGTCATAAAGCAATGCTCATTTGAGGGGAGGGAGACACAGATCAGAAAATATAGACCGCAAACGGATCAGAGGAACTAAACTGCAGCCTGCAGTACACTGCGCCCGAAGGCGGTATCCTCTTGCCCTCTTACATCCACCTGATAGAATCTGGTGAATGTATAGACTGAAGACCAAGTCGCAGCCTTACAGATCTGAGCCATGGAGGCCTGGTGATGCACTGCCCAAGAAGCACTAACAGCTCTAGTTGAGTGCGCTTTCACATGAAAAGGAGGAGTCTTTCTCTTTATATCATAAGCCTGAAAAATACCTGTCTAATCCATCTAGAAAGAGTGGATTTCGATGCTGCTTTCTTATGGCCATCTGGCAGAATAAACAAACAATCAGTTTTCCGTATCTGAGCGGTTGCCTGCAGATAGACACTGACTGCTCTAACCACATCAAGAGTGTGCAAAGATTCTTCCTCCGTGGACTGCGGATCTGGAAAAAAGGATGGTAGGATTACATCTTAAATCAAATGGAATCCTGAAACCACCTTAGGTAAGAAGGAACGATTAGGACGCATAACAATCCTGTCCTTGTGAATAATTAAATATGGCTCTTTACAAGAAAAAGCTGCCAATTCTGATACTCTACTAGCAGAGGATATGACTATCAAGAAGACTAATTTTTTAGTCAAAAGCGCTAAAGGAGCCAGGTGCAGTGGCTCAAAGGGTTGTCCCTGTAAAGCCGACAACACCAAATTCAAATCCCATGGGCATACTGGAGATTTGACTGGTGGATTCAACCACAGTGCCCCCTGAATAAAGGCCCGGACCAGGGAATGTGAAGCAATTTGCTTCTGCAAAAATACAGACAAAGCCGAAATTTGGATTTTGATAGTGCTCAAAGCCAATCTCATTTCTAGGCCTGATTGAAGAAAGGTCAAGATTCTGCTAATCATATACCTTATAGGATGCCATCCCCTAGGTTCACACCAGGAAACATATGCCTTCCAGATTTTGTAGTAAATAAGCCTGGAGGCCGGCTTTCTGGCATTGACCAGAGTGGAAAGGACTGACTCCGAGAGCCCACGGTCTTTTAAAATATGAGTTTCAGCAGCCAAGCTATCAAATTTAGACTTTGTAAAGCAGGGTGGCAAATCAGACCCTGTGTGAGCAGATCTGGCTGGAATGGGAGGACCCAAGGCCTGCCCACTGCCATCTTTATGATCTCTGCATACCAAGGTCGTCTGGGCCAAGCCGGGGCTACTAAAAGGACCGACTTTGCTTCCCTTTTGACCCTTCCCAGGAACCACGGAAGAAGTGGGTTCGGAGGGAAGGCATACATTAGATTGTACTGATCCCATGGGATTGTCAGAGCATCTGACCCCTGAGCAAGTACATCCCTTGTTCTGAACACAAATTTGTCCAGCTTCCTGTTGAATCTGGACGCGAATAGATCCACATCTGGTGTTCCCCACCTTTGACATATGGTTTGGAATATGTCGGGGTGTAGGGACCATTCTCCTGGGCATAATTGCCGGTGGCTTAAGAAATACGCTTGCCAATTTTCCACTCCTGGGATGAATACTGCAGACAGGCAGGGAACATGGCTTCCTGCCCATGCAAGAATGCGATTCACCTCCCTTTGGGCATCCAGACTTCTGGTGCCTCCTTGGTGATTGATGTAAGCCACAGCCGTGGCATTGTCGGATACTCCAACCTTGTTGAAGGTTGCAAAGAAGACTTTTCTAGGTTGGTTATCCAGCCTAGTCTTTCCAAATGTCTTACTGTCTTGAAGACAGCGCGGTTCAGGTGTGCCACCAATTGCTCTATGAGTAGCAAATCATCTAGATAAGCTACCACAGTTATGCCCTGAGCTCTTAGATTTGCTAAGAGAGAGTCTAGAATTTTTGTAAAAATTTGAGGAGCTGTAGCGAGACCTAAAGGAAGGGCCACAAACTGGAAATGGCGCTGCTCTACCGCGAACCTTAGATATCTTTGGTGAGCGGGAAAAATCGGCACATGAAGATATGCATACTTGATATCTATTGATGCCATAAATTCTCCCCCCTGCAGGGTGGAGACCACCGAATGAATTGACTGCATTCGGATGGATTGAATGTGTAGAAACTGATTCAGATCCTTTAGATCTAGGATGGGTCTGACATCTCCATTTGGCTTTGGAACGGTGAAGAGATTCGAGTAGAACCCTGAACCCTGATCTTTTGAGTTCATTTCTACTATCACTCCCTGGGATAGTAAGTGAACTACGGCCAGTAGCAGTGGTTCTTGCTTTACTGGATCTTTGGGAACTCTTGACCTTAGGAAACGAGCTGGTGGAAGCTCTAGGAACTCTATTTTGTAACCTAGAGATACTGAAGAGACCACCCACTTGTCTTGAACCTCTTCCCGCCAGGCTCCTGAAAACTGTGGGAGCCTTCCCCCCACTCGGCCGAGTGGGGGCGCCCCTTCGCAGGAATGTTTTGAGGCTCTGCTTGGCAGTCTTTCGTCCCCAAGCCTTTTTCTGCCCTTGGGTGTGACCCTGGGCCCTTCCTCTGAAATTATATTGGGAAGGCCGTCGCCACTGCTTAGAGCCTGATGTTCCAGGGGAAGGGGAAAGAGACCGTTTGAATGGTGGACGTTTACTCCTCTTAACTGGTAGGAGTGTAGATTTACCACCTGTAATTTTTTGGATAAAATTATCTAGGTCATCCCCAAATAGGCGTTCCCCTTTGAATAGGAAGCCAGCTAAATATCCTTTGCATGAAAGCTCTGCTGCCCAACTTTTAAGCCAAAGGGACCTGTGCATGTGTACCAACAGGAGAGACAAACAAGATGCTTGCTGGGCAGAATCCAGAATGGCGTCAATCATAAAAACAGCACCTGTGGAAGGTCTGCATAGTTCTCCCCTTCCTCACTGGGAAGGAGGCCAAGCATCTGCTTAACCTGTTCCTTGAGGAATTGACACAAGCCCACAGTTGCGACTGTAGGTTGGACTACAGCGCCAGCCATGGAGAAGGAGGCTTTTAATAAAGTTTCCAGCTTTTTATCAGTTGGATCTTTAAACACCTGAGCATTTTCCAAGGGACAGGTCAGGTTTTTATTCACACAAGAGACAGCCACATCCACGGATTGGGACCTCCCACTTCTTGGTGAAGCTTTCCTCCAGAGGATAAAGCATAGAAAACCTTTTAGAAGGAGTAAACAGTTTATCGAGATGTCCCCAGTCCTCATACAACAATTTATTTATAAAGAATGAATTGGAAAGGAAAAGGCATTCTGTGGGATCCTTCTGACCCCCAGGGAAGAAACAGAGGATGTAGCGGCCTCAGCAGAGGGAATTTCAAATGTGGAAGGCACTAGTTTAGTATAATACTGGACCTGCTTCTTGAGTGCCTGAGAGAAAGAAGCTCTCTCCTCTTCCTCTGAATCATCAGACTGCTCTTGATCCCTATCTCTGAATAGAGATCTCTCCTCATTGTCAGAAGAATCATCTGAAAGAGAAAGTGCAGCAGAGGGAGGGGATCTACCCCTTTTTCTGCTATCTTTTAAGGAAGCTGAAATAAAATTCATAATTCTTCCCTCAAAACCCTCCAATGTAGCCCTAAGGGAATCCTCTGTGACATACGCTGGGGCTGTAACATTAGGAGAGGCTGCAAAACCTGACAGGGGCACTGACTCATCCTGTGAGGCTGGCTCCAGTCTTGCAGGGGGGATGGTAATCTGCAGGCATCTTTAGGACCCCTAGACACAGACGGTGACTTTCTTGTGCCTTTGTTACCTCCCCCGAGATCCTCTTACGAGGAGACATAGTCCCAAGCTACAAAGCAGAGGTACTAGTACATATGCAATCACTGTTGTGCTAAAAGTCTCACAATATACATATGCTTAATACTGCATAACCTGATGCCGAGTAGGTGTCTTAGGTTTCCTGTATCCGATCACTTTAGGATGCTCACTGCCCACGCACTGTGTCCATCTGTTAACAGAGCTCTGAACGCTCTGGGCTTTTAAATTAGCCACCTGGCGTCTGCACACCTGCAGTGGAGGTAGTGAGCGGATTGGACACCAGCTTCACTGAGTGTGTATCTGAAAAGCACATAAGTTTGCTCCTTACTCCCTCTAGTGGTGGAAATCAGGTAAGACATGCAACTACTCATTGAAGAAAATCCATTTGTAATATAAATATATATATATAGGATTAACTTCTCTTACCTGTCCCCGCCGCAGGAACTGCTGAGAACAGACAGTTTCCAGCCTTGACCAATCATGGCGGGTAGCATTGTGCCAACCTTCAGGGTTTTTTGGGTTCCTACTCAGAGAAACCTCTTACCTGGACCTGTAAAAGACTCTGCCAGAAACTTTCGTGCCACTGTTTTAATAGTACACCAAGCCTGGTTTTCTCAGAGCCCAGTCCTCCAAAGAGAGACTTACAGGCAAAACCTCGCTTCTTTGGATGACGAGGCCCGGGTACCATACCATCTTGGGAGTCAAAATATCGGCCCGATCTGGTCAGCATAGCCCTTTAAGCCCCTGCAGGGACCAAACTGGAGCTTTCTTCACAGCACATGTTTTACGTGACCAACCACCTTAGACACTGGTGAAAAAACTGAGGTCCTCCCCGTATGGGAGGGGTTATATGGGGAGGAATTCTCCCTAATTGGGGTTAACCAGTGTCCAATCACCGATGGTGCCTATCTAACCCACTATGTAATGAATACTCTGTGTCCCGTGATGTATGATCAAGAAATATATATATATATATACACAACACCTAGGATGCATATATATACACAACACACTGTAAGTGCAGCTAACTTAAATCAAAGGACACTGTCTCTCTTTCTCTATCTCTGTTGCCACAACACACTACACAAGGCCGCCATGCAGGCGGCCTCATATAGTGTGGGGCATGTACTAAACCCCCTGAGCCATAATTGGCCAAAGCCACCCTGGCTTTGGCCAATTACGGCTCTCTGAACAGACGGTACTGTGATTGGCCAAGCATGTGGGTCATAGTGCATGCTTGGCCAATCATCAGCTGGCAATGCACTGCGATGCCGCAGTGAATTATGGGCCATGACGCTCCACTCGAATGTGGCGCGAATGGCCCATAACGTTTGCAATTCGACGAACAACCGAATAGGCGATGTTCGGGTCGAACATGGGTTCGACTCAAACTCAAAGCTCATCCCTACCTGTAACAGTGGCAGTGAGCTGTTCTGCTTCAACTGACTCTGGCAGGCCATGGACCCACAAGTTATGGCACCTGCCTCTGTTGTCTGGATCCTCTCAGCTGGAGGTCTCTCAGCTGGAGGGTGTGGGTATCTACCTTGGCGGAGGACCGTGTCATGTTGTGTAGTAACCTTCTCCACTTCATGAACTCTGTCAGCCATGTTACTCCTCTGAGTCCTGAATAACTTCGGTATGCTCTGGCTCAATCCTCCATGTTGCTCATATAGAGAGTGCAAGTGGGTGGCGGAGAAGTTGCGGGATGCCGTCCCTATACTCGGTCGATGGTCTGGGATGGTCTTCACCTCCTAAGGAGAGCAGCGGAGACATGTAGCGGTAGGAGCTCTGGCTTCAAGCGGCCATCTTCCAGCGAGGTCAAGCCACTCCCCGTCACGGACAATTTTTCACTGACATTTCCAAAAGTTACAAAATTACAGTTTTAAAGGGTAAATAAAGGTTCATGTTTTTTAAAAAACAAACATGTCATACTTATCTCCTCTGTGCAGTTGGTTTGGCATAGAGTGGCCCCGATCCTCCTCCTCTTCTGGGGTCCCTCGGCAGTGCTCCTGATTCTTTCTCTTGGAGAAGTGCTCTCCCTCGGGGCACTCATGCGTACGTGATCCCGTGTCCTGCTGCTGCATCTATTGACACAGACAGCAGGACTCAGCCCCACCCCCGGCTCCGTGTCATTGTATGTGATTGACAGCAGCGGGAGCCAATGGCTGCTCTGCTATCAATCCATCCAATCAGGACCCGAGACACTGGCTCGAGCTGGTGTGCTCGTCCCTGTCTCGGGAAAGACCGGTTCATGTAAGTAAAAGGGGGGCTCTGGGGCGCAGCTGCATTACAGGAGGTTTTTCACCTTAATACGTAGAATGCATTAAGGTGAAAAACCTTGAGGGTTTACAACCCCTTTAAGTTCAAATTTTAGTATTTAGGCTACAAACAAGTAAAATATGCAATTAGCAGTGTGATTAAGGTAGATATTAAGGCAAAAAGCATTTTTCTTATTTTATTTTCAAAATAGTAAGTAGCTCAGGGACAGGACTCAGGAGAGCAAGAAATTAGAATGATGACACCTCACTGACACAACACATCCCCTCCTGCGTCACAGTGACAGTCTCACTCCACATCAGGTGGTCCCTTCTGTCCACTCCAGTCCAACAGCACTCAGGGCCAGATTAACATGGGGGCTAGTGGAGCTGCAGCTCCAGGCCCCTTACCTTAAGTTAGGCCCATTTGCCAAAAAAAAAAAAGAAAATCCCCCAAAAAAATAAAAACGATCAACATCGAGGGTCGTTGCTCGACAACCAGGGGTGACAGAGACATAATGGCATAATGACTACGCACCTGGATCTCCTGAAAGTTATTTCTGGGAAATCTTTGAAATGTTTAGAAACCTCTGCGTCTCCTTTGAGGAAGTACCAGTATTTTTTTTAAATGTCCCGTACTTGTTGATGTTGACCAGAAAAATGTGTGATTAGTCTAACTCCTGGATTGCATTTCGGGCTTTTTTTGTCATGAATGAGGGCAGGCCTATCCCTACTTTTGGCCCTAAGGTATGCTTTTTTAAGACATCTGTTACTGTAGCCACACAGTCGCAAATGCGACTGAAGTGCTTTTGCTTTGACCTCAAATAGGGTATCCTCGCTACAATTTCTCTTGAGTCTGAGATATTGCCCATATGGTATGCTAGCTATCAAAGGGGCTGGGTGGGAGCTAGTCGCATGAAGCAGGGTGTTTCCCACCAAAGGTTTGCGATAAAGCATGGATCCAATACCCCCATCCTGATTGACAAAGATTTGAATATCCAGAAATGTAAGTTGTAATTGGCGCATTTCAATGGAGAATTTTAGGTTGAATTTGTTTACCCTAAGGCTTTCAAAAAAGACCAACAGATCCTCCCTATTGCCAGTCCAGATGAAGAAGACGTCATAAATATAACGTCTCCAGATGGGTATCTGGTCAATGAAAATTTGCATGTCATCTCTGTGAAAAAGATGTCGCTCCCACCCCCCAGATACAGGTTGGCTGAAGAGGGGGCACACTTGGTCCCCATAGCCACCCCCTGCATCTGGAGGTAGTGGGAGTGTCCGAAAAGAAAAATATTGTTGGTCAGGATGAATTGAAGTAGATTCAAGATAAATTCATTGTATCCCTTGGGTGCCTCATTTCTCTTGGAAATGAAGCCCTCCACAACTCCAACACCCAAATCGTGGGGGATGGAATTGTAGAGGGCCTCAACATCGAGAGCAACGAACCACGAGCCCTCAGGAACCGAGATGACATTGAGTGCTCTCAGAAGATCTCTGGTGTCCTGCAAATAGGACGCCAGGCCCTCAACACGGGGTCTGAGGAAGTCATCAATCCGTGCACTCACATTCTCAGTAAGACAGACATTACCTGAAACTATGGGGCGCCCTGGTGGATTATTGGCATGTTTGTGAATTTTTGAAGAACATACAGAGTCTGAGTTTTGGGAGCTGGAACATTGAGAAATTCCCATGTTTTTTTGGTTATCAATCCCTGATGGTAGGCAGAGCCAAGGAGTTGTCTATATTTAGTTATGGTATGGTTCACATGACTTTCTGGTATTTTTCTATACCATTCAGAGTTCTGCAAAAGCTTCATAACCATTGACTCATACTGGGAATTGTCCATTACGACCAGATTTCCCCCCTCTTCAGAGGGCCTTATAGTGACCCTTGTTTCTTGTTGTAGAGAACGAAGTGCCTCTTTTTGAGCTAATGTTAAGTTGGATTGAGTTAATCCCTTCCACTTGGTCTTACGTATTTCGTTGGTCACTTGTTGGTTGAAGGCCCAGACATTGGGGTTACCCTGCAGGGCGGGAAAAGTGGTTGATCTGGGTTTGTAATCTTTAGGTATGGAAAGTATGGGAGGAGGAGAAGGATTTGACAAGGACGGTACGAGTGCCAATTGACCTGATTGCAAAATATCAGCCTCCGCCAGGTCTGTCTCATCAATGTGTCCCTCATCCCATAATTCCATCAATTCCTCCATAGCTCTTATGTCATTGATATCCATTTCTTTCAATAAGGGGTTAGTGGGCTGCTGGGTCTGAGTCACTGGCTGTGACTTATCATACAAAACTCGGAACATCAATTTGCGCGAAAATAGATTAAGATCCTTAATCAATTCAAAGAGATCAACCGTTTGTGTAGGACAGAATGTTAGACCAAGCTATAAAACTGAAATTTGGGCTTCAGTAAGAACAATTGATGACAGATTGATTACCTTGAATTGAATTTGGGTTGTTTTAGATGTAATGAATCCACATTTCCTATCTTTTTTGGGTTGTGTACAGGTTGAGTGAAAATTGTGCCATGCGAAAAACCGATTCAGTGGTTGTCTCCCTGTTGCCGCCCGCCCTATTGTGTGAAGCCTGAGACATCACAGAGTGGGTTGTGCCCTTGTGTGAAGTGATTTCAGACTGACCCGTTTATATTAGCAGAAGCTTTAGCAGCTGCTGCTCTAGTGTTCATGGGTGTGCGATTGGTGCTGGGAAAGCGTTTGGACTTTCCCAGTTGTGCATTTACATCACCGTAAGTATGTATGCTTGTTGCTTCTTAGGAATCGTGGAGTGATCTGGTGCCTGTGAGGAAGAAAGAGGATAGTGATGAAGTGTCAGAATCATTTGGTTCAGAAATTTGTTCAATCCGAGCCCGTCTTCTGATGTTACGTCTTCTGTTCTTAGAGGGTGCCCAATTATAGGCCTAACTATTATCGTAAGAAAGTTTATCCCTCATGAAATTCTTTTTAGTTTTCAGTATTTCACTCACATATGATTCAAAAACTGCCCTGAGCGCGCTTTCACAGCTTGGAAAGAGCGCGTCCAGGGTGATGGACTTGTTAACCTCATACAGTATCTCTATCTCCCTGTCCAAAAGGGTTAATTCATTGGTATAGTGACAACATAACATCTCCATCATCTTGACAGAACACTGTTGCAAATTTTGTTCCCATTGTGACTTGAACTCAGGTTCCAGTTTATTGATGGTAGGGAACATCTGTATTCTCAGGCCCCAAGGGGACATTTGATCATCTATGTATTTGGTAAAATAGTAAAATACCATTTATTCCAGTAAATTCTGGACTTTCTTTCTAGCATCCTTTGGAGTCTGAGAAGGAAACGATCCATGAAAAGTCCTCCCTCAGTGGCATTTTGGGACCTATGGATGGTGTCCATAAGGCCCTCAAAAGCATTGCCACAGTAGTTGGCCATAACGACGACAACGAAAGAAAAAAAAAAAAGAAAAAGAAAAGGGAAAACTGCGCCAATAGTGGAGTATAAGTACAACAATAGGGTCAGTAGGGTCAAAAATAAATAAAGGGGCAAGATGGAGAGATCAAACAGAAAAACACCACATCCCATATATGAAAAATTTCAAAAAAGAGATGCAGGGCAAAGAGGTAACAAACCTCGGGACTTTAACGGTGTTAGGTGTAGAGATTAGAACTCATTAGGTAGCATTAAAATTTGAATGATTTTATTTAATGAAGAAGTAAAAACATGAGATGGAAAAATACATCCGTATAACAAAGTACGTTGAATTAATGAAGCATTTACAAACAAAGCACAACCACTCTAGACATGTTTCACTCGATAGAGTACATGTTTGTACAGATATAATATAGCAATAAAGACATCAAATGTATACAAAATATCAAAATTGTAATCAACTATTGGACAACAAGGGAGGGGGGGTTAGGTAACAAACAAATTAAAGAAAAAGCTTGAAACTCTAGGCATCGTTGAGGCCTGGGGGTCTAAGGGCATCAAGGTCAGAGATCCAATGTGCCTCGCGCTGCAATAAAATCTTGTCATTGTCACCCTCTAACATTGGGGGAACATGCTCAAGGGCAAAGAAGTGCATTTTGGTGTCATCGAAATTGTAATATAGGCCCATATGACGGCTTATAGGTGTCTCCTTTTTCTTCCCACTCACCAGGGAAACATGATCCCTGATGTGGGGAAAGAAGGGGCGTTTTGTTTTGCCAACGTAAAACGCATCACAGTCGCAGACCATAAGATAAACTACTCCAACTGACTGACAGGTAGCCAAGAAATTGGGCCTGTACATGTGACCATTGGGCAAAATGATGTGCTTGGACGTGTACAAATGATGGCAAAAGTTGCATTTGTGGCAGGGCCTTTTGCCCCGGGATATGGCCTTAGCAGATGGTATAGGATTGTAATGACTATGCACCAGCATGTCTCTCAATGACCTGGATCTCCTGAAAGTTATTTCTGGGAAATCTTTGAGATGTTTAGAAACCTTTGCCTCTCCTTTGAGGAGGGACCAGTATTTTTTGAAAATGTCCAGTACTTGTTGATGTTGACCAGAAAAACGTGTGATTAGTCTAACCCCTGGATTGGATTTAGGGTTTTTTTTGTCATGAATGAGGGCAGGCCCATCCCTACTGAAGTGCTTTTGCTTCAAACTCAAATAGGGTATCCTCACTACAATTTCTCTTGAGTCTGAGATATTGCCCATATGGTATTCTAGCTATCAAAGGGGCTGGGTGGGAGCTAATCGTATGAAGCAGGGTGTTTCCCACCAAATGTTTGCAATAAAGCGTGGATCCAATACCCCCATCCTGATTGACAAAGATCTGAATGTCCAGAAATGTAAGTTGTAATTGGCTCATTTCAATGGAGAATTTTAGTGTCCTGCCGTGGGGATCACCGGCTTCACAAATTGCAGCAATTGATCCAGCTCTGCCTTCCTCTTTGTTTTATTGTTATAAAATGAGTGGTTTACCTGCCACAGACAGGGCAGCTCCCTGTACATATCAATGAATATGGGAATAAAGTCCTCATTGTTGAATAGATCCATTTTCTCTGCAAGACACAACACAAGACAAACCCTAATGTCAGGCAAAACTCTCCTAATCTTGAAACAATATAGGCCTCAATCTATAAGCAGTATAGGTCACTGATGCACCAACTTAAATTTGTACCTTCGTTATAACGATCGTCGCTTCCGTTACTTCATCCTCCGCTCACAGATCGTACGTATGACGCACGCGTGTTACCCTTTATATACACTGCCCATGCTTGAAACTCCGCCCGCCCCTGATGTTCTTTGTAGTCTATTCCCCGCCCCTTCTCTTTTGGTGCAGTGGGAGAGAACATGGCGGAAAGACAACATGTGCATGTAGAGGAGAGCAGCAATGACGAAAGGCCGGAGCCCCGAACCTCACGATCCCAGATGAGATTGAAAGCCTCAAATATGTCCTTTGTAAAGATGGTGGACATCTTGAAGAGGGCCGAATGTGATGGGAAGCATGGACCTTACCCAAACCCAAATGTGAGAAAGGCCAAGATCATGCCTAAAGTTGTGAAGAGTCTGCAGAAGAATTTTGGGGTATGGCGATCCAAGGATGAACTGAGGAAACGCTGGTCAGACCTGAAATTGAGGGAGCAGGATCAGTACAGAAGATTCGAGAGAGTGCTGCAAAAAAGTAAGTATTTTGTCATGTGTTCCTATTATTCTTAATGTTCGTGCTGCCCCATGTGCTTTTCTTTACTGTTGTACATTTTAAAATGGCTACTTTGATGTTCCTTAGCACAGTAATTGGTCATAGGAAACATTGTTTGTTCGCCCACTTTAAGATGTTTTTGGCAGATACAGGCTAACTATATTTGTTCAGGCCTATTTGTATTAAAATAAGTTTGTTGTCTAGATGGGTTTGTAACTACAATGAAATGTAAACTTGATTCAGTGTAGGGAGAGGACACTCAGCAGCTGTTTACACATCTGGACGCAGGTGCACTAGTGTGGGACACCAGAACAAACTTTTTTGGGTGTCCCACACAGGTGCTCCAGTGAATACTAGGGGTGTCTCCATGTTTGATATCTTAACAAAAAAGGAAACTATTCCAGCTTGAGAAAGGAAATAAAATGTTCTTCAGCTTGGAATTCTGCCAAAACAGACAATTGTATGACACTTCCAAGCAATGTTTCATATTTCTATTTCTGACATCAAATATCTGTGTGCTAAGTATACCTATTTTTTATTCACATAGGGGAGAAAAGACTCGGAACATCTGAGGAAACCAGGGACCCCCCACCTCCTAAAGAAGGGGAAGTCACCAAAACACAAGCAGAGGACGTGGAGGGAGATGTTTATGAAGTGGGCGAAATTGTCATCACAACAGGTGAGTGTCTGAGACCACAGCTTCAGGTAAGAGATCTATGCCTGCATATTTATAATACATGGTGTGTTTTTTTCTTTTAGTTGATGTTGTAATGGATGTGGTAATGTCACGATGAAATGTCTATTCCAATATATATAAGTACATGCTTTATAGGCCTGACATATATATCAGCTTCTGCTTATCAACCTTAAAACATATTCAGTAGATATTTGCAAAGCTTATCCCTCCCTTGCTGTGGAACTGAAGAGTTAACAGAAGGACAGTTAACAGAAGAATCACACCTGCTCCGAAAATAACTCAAAAGGTAACACCAACGTTTCAGAAGAAGAACATAGCTATGACCAGTTGTTATTTACTCATATGGATGACCCAGCTAGAGCCTACTTTGTCACAGTGAATATATACAGTATATCATGTGGTTGTTTTGTGGTTTGCATAAGCCAGACTTATCTGACGTATCTTAATCTTAACAAAATAGTATATAAGTCTCGAAAAGAGGAAATAATAAAGAAAGTAATTTGATTCTGAACTAAGTGTCAGCATGAGTTGCTTGAAGCGTGCACGCTTTATATTCAATAATTTGATCAGGGGCAGATATAAAAGTACCAGACCTTGGTTCTGGTTCTGATCCAATACATCTGGCGCCAAACGTGGGGCTATTGGGTTGGTACCGGAGGATAGCCGATCGAGGAGAGACCGAGACAAATCAACACGGGCTGGTCTGATCACCTCTGAGAAAACGGTAAGACACTTTATTTTTAATATCTTGTCTACTGTTTATCCTGTACCTGTGATTGGCTAATCTCTGTGTCTATATCGGCTCTCCATGGACAGCAAAGACAGGTATATATCTTGCCCATAGCCTATTGAACCTGTACCAATTATATCTGCCACCTGTTTTGTTCTGTTTTGTTTTGTTGATCGATCTTGTGTCTTGTGGCGGCTGTTGGGAATGAGGGATTGATTATATAGTCACGGATGAGAATAGTTGACGTGGATTAAACTCCTCCTGGGGGAATAAATAATTGTGCAGTAAAGCACGGGAGAATCAGGAGGGGGCGTCAGGAATACGCCCAAGGGCATGGGGATCCCGTGAGGATCTGAACAATCCTGTATTTCTCTACGGTCGTCATATGTCTTGTTGGTCACATCTTGGTGGTAATGTCATGTCCTAAGTGTGTTTGTGGATTGCTATTTGGTATACATAAAGAGGGCTGGGGGTTGATCAGAGTAATAGAACCAGGGTATAGGAGGGAAATCCTTGGTTACAAACCCCTACTGCTACACGCTGCGCATGTAATGGTATTCAGATTGAATGTACATTATCCAGTCAAAATTGTTGTTGGCAAATCAATGGAAGTCATAGAGGGTCAGGCTAGAATAAGCGGACAAGGAGCCAAGAGATGCCCCTTATGACCTGAACAACCAGAAAGGCTTGAAGAGGGGGAGAAAGCCAAAGTGATAAATTTGGGCTTTGAGCTGGGACATGTAAAAGCTTTGAGCTGGGACTTGTAAATGAAAGTTGAAATTGTCCATTGAATATTAACTGCTGTACTCCATTTTTTGTCTGTTAAATGTCTTGTTGAGCGTAATAAGTGGTCGCATATTACTCAGCTCCCCTACCTGCGGCCACCTCGGGTGGACAGGACAGTGACTAGTCTATGTTTTGGGAAGACGCACACAAAGAGATTTGTGTGGCAGTTGAACACAGTAGACGTTTCTCTCTCTCACTTTCTATCTGTCTTGTCCTCGTTAACTTGAGACTGTGATATAGTATGAACCGGTACCAGGTGACGGATAGAGGATTGTCGGACCCTTGAGTCCAATACAGCCTCGTGACCCATCTGAAACCCTGAGCAGACACATAATATCTCAGTCATCAAGACAGAACGTAGCAAGGTAGCCTTATATATTGGAGGGTGATCCGAATGAGGACAGGTGGCGGTCAGAGGATTGTCGGACCCCTAAGTTCAAGACAGCTTCATAAAACCGCCATACAAACCCTGAGCCCGGACACATAAACTCTTAAATAGCTAAAGATGGGGCAAAAGTTAGAAAGGCCCAAAGAAGGCAGCTTGGCTTGTGACTTGGCATTAGAGCGGAAAGGAGAGGGTGCTGTTAAAAAGGGAAAGAAATTGGCAAAAGTAGATGAATTGTGTACTGTTTTGAAACGTAAAAAAGGTCTGCTGTCATATCATGGACTGCTGCGAGCAGCAGACGCTTGGTTCAAGGTTGCAAAAGCTATTCATGAGGAAGGGTGGACAGAGAAGGTAACGAATCAAGATGGTCGTATTGTTTATGTGTAAAGAAAACCAGAAGAGAGGAAGCTAAGTAGTCATCCACCGCCCTATAATGGCGTCTGGTCCCCAGGAAGTAGGTACTGCCCTTCGTCTACCACCCCTCTGTTCCAAAAGACACCTCCCCCTACTGCCTCTCTGCTACAAGTGACAGAGGAGCCTCTGACACCTCCCCCGCCGTGCTTAACAGAAAACAAGGCACACTTGTCTTTGTACGGCTCGGGTGGTTGCTGCCACACACGCCTTACCCAATCTGTATTACCTGCACAACCACCCAGACCGGAAACCTACCCACATGTATCCGGTGATAGACCAGTCCTCTGGATCATATTACAAGGCCCACCTCATTAATGACAAGTGTTAATAATGATGGCTCCGTGGAGGGGGGGAAAACCCGGGCACCTCCCCCACCCAAGCCTCAGGAAGCTCCTGCCTCAACAGACCCAGGGACTAGGGATTCAGACTCAGCTCAATTCCTCCCCTCAAAGCCCCGACCAAAGTCGTGCCCGGCCCTGTCAGGGTGCCCAGAGCTGACATGCATGCCGGAAAACAGGTACAATCCCAAAACTACAGACGGTTACATTTCAAGGCACACCCCACATTGAATCCATTCCCCTGTATGACTCACAAGCTGTAGGCCCACTTTCCAGTAACCCGTCTGACAGCTTGCCACTTGACAACCCACTCTGGCCATTTGGTAGTGACTCGCTTCCCCTGTTACGTCCCTCACAGCAGCCCATGGTCCCTCGAGCCGTAAATGAACCACTTCCCAGGCCATCGAGACCCTCACACCACCAAAGACAATGGCCCCAATACGGCCTCTTCATTTCCCCCCTGAGAGGAATGCCTACAGCACAAGGGGCTCCCCTGATGTACGTAAATTTCACCCCCTCTCAGGCTGCATCTCTTGTTGCGAGCCTACCAGACCCTGAAAAACAGCCCATGCCATTTTACAGAAGGATCACCCAAATCCAAAAGACATACGCGGCTGCATGGCGGGATTTGGTGAGCCTTTGTGAGATAAAGGCAGGAGATGCCTACTGGCCAGTGGTGGAGAAACACTTTGATCAGTACTACTGTGACGATACTTATGATTCAGGATGTGACTTTGTGAGTCAGTTAAAACAATGGGCTCAAGACCGCTTGGCAGTCCAAGCGACTAGTATACAAGAGGTCACACAAGAAAAAGGCGAATCTGTTGAGAAATATCACAATAGAATAGCACAAATGTTTACTGATTTGGGTTTTAGCATGCTGAACAAAGCACACAGACACATGCTAGCTACCGCATTTGTCTCAGGAGTCAATCCGAAAAGGTCTGATCCTATCACGCCCAGAGTATAGAGTAATGGAGCTTGAGACATTGTTATTAGTAGCAAAAGATCTAGAATCCTCACAGAGCAGTAAAAAGATAGCTCCTCTCATGATGGCCTCTGACACACCGTATCTGCACCCACCAGTACCAACTCCGCATGTCTGCTACAACTGCGGAAGACCCGGCCATTTCAGAAGGAAATGCCGAAGCCCTCGGAAATTCACCCACAGTCAACCGGACCCAGCCATGGTTCACATGAAAGCGCTCAGTATCAGAAACATGACACCCCACCTCACCCACCACCCCACCCCTCTCCGGATCCTGTGGACCTTCTCTGCTAGGATTCAGGCAAGCCTGTGTCACCTGCCCCTGCCATGGCATCCTCTGGAGACTCAGGAGGCCCTCTTGCAAAAATAACCCTCCCCATCGAAGGCCATCCTACCACTTTCCTATGCGACACAGGCGCGGCCAAGTCCGTAATCAGGGCAGAAGAGCTACCCGATACCTCATTCCTATCAAACATTGATATAACATGCGTAGGGGTTGATGGAACGCCCAGGAAGAACCCCTTAACCCACCCCCTACAAGTTGGCAATTTTCCCGACCTACTAGCAAGATTTGTGGTCTCGCCCACATGCCCCTTAAATCTGTTAGGGGCTGATGTCTTGTCCAGACTCCAGGCTTCTATTTCCTTCCAACCTGATGGTGGTGTTCTGATCACTTCACCACTAGCTATCGATGATGCCTCAGCATTGTGCGCCGTCCCCCTTCTGTTATCCTTGGACACACCAGATGAAGCTGGAATTTCACAAGAAGTCTTGGAGCGAGTCCCCACATGCTTGTGGTCCACAGGGCTCGAAGATATAGGACATTTAAAGGTGCCACCAATCATGGTACAGCTGAAGCCAGGGCCCCCCTTGCCCAGAACACCACAATATCCCTTGAAACCAGCTCAATCCGCATCTATTTCAAAGCAAGTTGAGGTCCTCTTGGCAAATGGAGCTCTGGTACCCTGCACATTCCCGTGTAATACACCACTGTTTCCAGTGAAGAAACGAACCGAAAAAGGAGAGCCAGAGAAATACAGACTGGTGCAGGACCTCAGAGCAGTGAATGAAGCTACCGTACTGGAAACGCCCATCGTGGCCAACCCCCACACCTTGCTGGCAGGGATACCGCCCACAGCAAGGTACTTTACAGTGGTGGACCTAGAGAATGCTTCTTTAGTGTCCCCCTCGACCCCTGTTGCTAGTACCTGTTTGATTTCACCCACGAGAGGCTGAGCTACACCTGGACTGTTATGCCACAAGGTGCCCAGAACTCCCCCTCCCAATTCGCCAAGGCAATGGCCCTCATTCTGGATACCTGGATGAAGTTACACCATTGTACTACATCAGTAGGTAGATGACCTCCTGCTTTGTGCAGATACCCTTGGTGACACCTTAATCTTCTCTGAAAGCCTCCTCCACTACTTGGCTGAGCAAGGATGCAAGGCCTCGAAGCAAAAGGTTCAGTGGTGCAGAGAGAAGGTGGTTTTCTTAGGTCACTGCATCTCCCAAGGCACTCGACACCTCACCAAAGAAAGAGATGCTGCAATCAAGGCCATCCCTTTGCCTCAAGGTCAAAAGCCCCTTCACGCCTTTCTAGGATTAATCTAATACTGCCGTTCTTGGATCCCAGGAGCCTCCCTCTTGATGCAACCCCTCTATGATGCCCTGAAATCTGACCCTTACCTGCTTTCCCCAGAAGCTGTGGACAATTTTGAAACTCTGAAGGAGATCCTCTCAATAGCCCCTGCTTTGGGCCTCCCAGACTATGAAAAGACTTTCAAACTGTTTGTCTCAGAGAGACAAGGGCATGCTACAGGAGTTTTGACTCAGGCCCTTGGCAACAGACTCAGACCCATTGGGTATTACTCCTGTCAGCTGGACTCAGTGGCCAGGGGGAGACCCTCCTACCTCAGAGCCATCTTTGCAGCCTAAGTTCTTCTGGACAAGACCACTGACCTCGTGTTGGGCCACCCTCTGATCCTCCTTGCCCCTCATGACATAACTGCCATACTAAACCAAGTACAGCCCAAACACCTGTCCTCGCAGAGGCACCTCAGAATCCAGTGTGCCTTGCTTCTCCCCGATAACATCACCATCCTCCGATGTGATACCCTTAACCCATCCACTCTGCTTCTTCTTCTTGGGGGGGGAACCTCTTTGGAGAATGATCCTCATCTCACCGCTCATGACTGCTTCGAAGTGATGAAGATGGAGACATCACACCTACTGACAGTCAGTGAAACAGCCCTTGAGAACCCTAACTTGAAAATTTTTGTGGATGGTTCCAGGTATGCAGACAGCACTGGATGGTACCACACAGGCAGGGGCGGACTGACCATTCGGTCAGTCGGTCGCTGTCCGAGGGCCCCGTGGTGGGGGGGGGCCGGGCCGGCTCAGTCCGTCCGTCCCAGGAGGTGCCCGCAGCATAATGTGAAAAACAATACCCCTTCCGAAGCAGTAAAGTGTAGCCTTTACCTCTGGTTGATGCGGCTATATAAGCAGAGCTGGCCAGGATGCATCATTCATCAGCTCAGAGGCGAGCCGTCAGCCATTCGGGAATGATTTTAGTGACAGGCGCTCCGGCCACCTCTCCCCCTGGGGAATTCAGCCGAGGGGCGGGGCCATTCGTCACTGCCGCGGGGGACCGGTAAAGAAGCTGTATACTTTTAACAACACATTCAATGTCTAAGTAAAAGGAAAGGGTAGACTTCCCCTAACATTAGGGGAAGTCTACCCTTTCCTTTTACTTAGACATTGAATGTTTTGTTAAAAGTATACAGAATCATCTAGGAAACTGCAGGATAGGATCCTTAATGGTGTTATTACATGTGTTGTATGCCTATATCTGATGTTTTTAAATGTCCATGTCCATTCCCTATGTTCTTTGTATGTCATTAATAAAATTCAACTTTTTTACATACCTTTTGTAGTTCAATACAGTTGTGCCTTAAAAGTCCAATTTTTAGTCCCTTGATGCTTCTAACACATTATCGGGGACGTTGGCACAAGTGACCTTTAAGTACCTACAGAGTCACCCTGTATATTAGGTACTTCAGTACTAGGACCTCCCTTTTCCTTACATTGGTGATCAGTGAGAGGAATGTTCCTTACATTGGTGGTCAGTGAGAAGAATGTTCCTTACATTGGTGGTCAGTGAGAAGAATGTTCTTTACATTGGAGATCAGTGAGAAGAATGTTCCTTACATTGGTGGTCAGTGAGAAGAATGTTCCTTACATTGGTGATCAGTGAGAAGAATGTTCCTTACATTGGTTATCAGTGAGAGGAATGTTCCTTACATTGGTGGTCAGTGAGAAGAATGTTCCTTACATTGGTGGTCAGTGAGAAGAATGTTCCTTACATTGGTGATCAGTGAGAAGAATGTTCCTTACATTGGTGATCAGTGAGAAGAATGTTCCTTACATTGGTGATCAGTGAGAAGAATGTTCCTTACATTGGTGATCAGTGAGAAGAATGTTCCTTACATTGGTGGTCAGTGAGAAGAATGTTCCTTACATTGGTGGTCAGTGAGAAGAATGTTCCTTACATTGGTGGTCAGTGAGAAGAATGTTCCTTACATTGGTGGTCAGTGAGAAGAATGTTCCTTACATTGGTGGTCAGTGAGAAGAATGTTCCTTACATTGGTGGTCAGTGAGAAGAAAGTTCCTTACATTGGTGGTCAGTGAGAAGAATGTTCCTTACATTGGTGATCAGTGAGAAGAATGTTCCTTACATTGGTGGTCAGTGAGAAGAATGTTCCTTACATTGGTGGTCAGTGAGAAGAATGTTCCTTACATTGGTGATCAGTGGGAAGAATGTTCCTTACATTGGTGATCAGTGGGAAGAATGTTCCTTACATTGGTGGTCAGTGAGAAGAATGTTCCTTACATTGGTGGTCAGTGAGAAGAATGTTCCTTACAATGGTGGTCAGTGAGAAGAATGTTCCTTACATTGGTGGTCAGTGAGAAGAATGTTCCTTACATTGGTGATCAGTGATAAGAATGTTCCTTACATTGGTGGTCAGTGGGAAGAATGTCCCTTACATTGGTGGTCAGTGGGAAGAATGTTCCTTACATTGGTGATCAGTGAGAAGAATGTTCCTTACATTGGTGGTCAGTGAGAAGAATGTTCCTTACATTGGTGGTCAGTGAGAAGAAAGTTCCTTACATTGGTGATCAGTGAGAAGAATGTTCTTTACATTGGTGGTCAGTGAGAAGAATGTTCTTTACATTGGTGATCAGTGAGAAGAATGTTCCTTACATTGGTGGTCAGTGAGAAGAATGTTCCTTACATTGGTGGTCAGTGAGAAGAATGCTCCTTACATTGGTGGTCAGTGAGAAGAATGTTCCTTACATTGGTGGTCAGTGAGAAGAATGTTCCTTACATTGGTGGTCAGTGAGAAGAATGTTCCTTACATTGGTGGTCAGTGAGAAGAATGTTCCTTACATTGGTGGTCAGTGAGAAGAATGCTCCTTACATTGGAGATCAGTGAGAAGAATGTTCCTTACATTGGTGGTCAGTGAGAAGAATGTTCCTTACATTGGTGATCAGTGGGAAGAATGTTCCTTACATTGGTGATCAGTGAGAAGAATGTTCCTTACATTGGTGATCAGTGAGAAGAATGTTCCTTACATTGGAGATCAGTGAGAAGAATGTTCCTTACATTGGTGGTCAGTTGAAAATGATATAAAGTAAATAAAAATTATTTTAAAAAAATGTAAAGCACACCCATAATCCCTTCACACACTCTATATAAAAAGCGTTATGTAGGACGAGCACATGTATGTAAACAATAATGGATACATGTATAGTTTGCACCGGAATGTCGGGGTGAGAGCAATTCTAGGGCCGTAATTCAAAGTTAATTCTAAAGTGATAACCCGAAAAGGCTTTAAAGCATCACCTTTGAGAATTTTGGGTACCACAGTTTTTTATGATTCCACAGGTGTGCTGAATTTTAGGACTTGACATGCTTGGTATCTATTTACTCAACGCAACCCAATCTTTTCTATTTTACCAAATACCGTAATTGGGTATGATGTGTTTGTTTGCATTAAAATTCTGTTTAACCACTTGACCTGTGGTGTTTTTTTTTATTATTATTATAAAAACGAAAAAAAGATAAATATTTCTTTTTCTTTTTCAAACTATATTTTCTACTTTTTGTTATAAAAAGTCAAATTTCTTCATAAATTTAGGCCAAAATGTATTCTGCTACATGTCTTTGTTAAAAACAAAAATCCGAATAAGTGTATATTTATTAATTTGTTTGAAAGTTATAGTGTCTACAAACTATGGGGGATATATACTGGAATGTATGCAGCTATACTGTAATAGTGGTGATCAGCAACTTTTATTGTAACTGTGATAGTGTGGTGGCCAATCTGGTGCTAACGGACACTGGCTGGGAGGGACACTAACTGACTTTGTGGGGGTTAAAATTACTTATGAGGTGTATTCAGTAATAGATTTATTCACCATGAGGTGAATTGTTAAAAACTAAGTTCACCTTTTTAGAAAAAATTATAAATGCACATTTTTTACCAGGGGTCACCGAATCCTGGGCTGTTCCTGAAGCCCGCACTGCTCTCCCAGCCTTTTTGTGGCCGCCCAGCAGGGCTGTTCCTGGAGCCTGTGGTCGCCCACTCAGCCTCTTCGCAGCCGCACATTCATTTCACGGCATGGCTGGGGGGGCAGAGACCAGAGGTCAGCTGACTGGTGAGGAATGTGAAGTGGGAGGGGCTGGAGGAGACCCTATCTCCTGATTTCGGCATAGGTGTCACTGTTACGAGACACCACAAAGTCTAAGACACAGTGAGTAACGCTACCTGTGTATAGTTGCCAATAAACAGTTCTCAGATCAGCAGATGAGCTTGATCAAGAGCACCTAAGTTGGCTGATCAGAACTCCCCCCAGCACTGCCACTGATCCCAACTACCCACCAGCAATGCCACTCATCCCATTCCCACAAAGTAGCAAGAGAAGGAATAAAAATAGAGAATACATGGAAGGGAGGGGAAAAGAGGGGGAGTAACAAAGAAAAAGGGAGAGAAAAAAATAATAAAAAGAACAAGAAAGACGGCTAGAGAGAGGGATGGGGAAAAAAACAAGAAATTAGGATAGAGAAAGAAAGGAGAACAAGGAGAGTGGTACATCCTAAAATGTACCATAAGGGGTTTCAATATTGTACTAGTGGAAGGGACTCAGGGAGCGCTAAATGTCCATCAGGGGCGCAAATTACTTGTCTTGCCTTGGGTGCTGACAACCCACGCTACGAAAATAATTTCACTGTTAGGGGTCCCCACAACTTGGGAAATGTTATCAAGGGGTCACGGCACTAGTAAGGTTGAGAACCACTGCTGTAAAGCATCGCACCAGTGATCAGCAGATTGCTGGTGCCATGCAAGCAGACAGTTTCACACTGACAGGAAGACTTTTTGAACTACCACAGTGCTTAACAGCATCATGATAGTTTATTGAAAACTACAAGCTGCAAAAGATTCGGGACTTGTAGTTCAGTCACATACAGAGCTCTGCAAACCAATGACGCAGCCGTGTGGGCAAGCCCCACATATCCGCCCTATTTTCAAAAAGTGACAGCTAGTACAGCGAACGTCTCCCTGTACTGCTGTCACAGGGAGGGGGGTCAGCAGGGAGCTGTTTCAGCACTGAGAACATGTTACATGTTCCACCCTAAAAACGGGTGGAACATGTAACGTGTAGTTTCTTGTGCATTCTAGTGTTTTATATTTCCTGTTGCTGGCTTATTATGTTTTCAACATCAGTGCAAAACCCCCTATTCAGAGACAGGTGAAAACCACCTGAACTTCCAACTTGGCAGTCTGTTAACCACTTGCTGACCGCAATGCAGATATATACGTTTCGGTTTGCAAGTAGTAACCCCGGTGCTGTTTTTTGCAACCGATGGCCGGATTTTTCATGAATGCATTCTGAGCAGTTCATGAGCCGCTGGAATGCAGTGTTTCATAGGCTTACCATTTTCGCCGGTTCACCCTAGAAACAATCCGATGATGCAGCCGGCTGCTCTCATAGGTAAATAAAGAGTAGATTCTCTTTGATCAAATCTATGGCCTTGGAGGACCGAAGCGATGTCATGACGTCACTTCTGGTTCAAGCTGAAAGTAAATAGTTTTTTTTAAAGCAAAAGATCAAATTTTTTTTTTTTTTTAGATTTTAAAGCGGAGTTCCACACAAAAATGGAACTTCCGCTTTTCGGAACCCTCCCCCCTCTGGTGTCACATTTGGCACCTTTCAGGGGGGAGGTGGGTGCAGATACCTGTCTAGGACAGGTATTTGCACCCACTTCGGGGCATAGACTCTTATGGGAGTCTATGCCTCTTCCGGTCCCCCGTGCTATCTGCTGGGACACACACAGGTCCCAGGAGATAGCGGGGACCAGTTAGCATGCGCAATAGGGAACCGGGAAGTGAAGCCGCAACGCTTCACTTCCTGATTCCCTCACCTAGGATGGTGGCGGCAGCTGCCGAGAGCGGAGCAAGTGATCGGCTTCGGCTGCTGACATCGCTGGACTCTGGGACAGGTGAGTGTCCATTTATTAAAAGTCAGCAGCTGCAGTATTTGTAGCTGCTGGCTTTTAATTTTTTTTTTTTTTAGGTGGACTCCTGCTTTAAGCATTAAAAGGTAAAGATTTGGGGTCTTTTTGACCCCAGATTTCTCCACAAAGAGGACCTGTCATCCTTATAAAAACAATTATAGGGACAGCGTAAAAATTTATTTTTAAAGCGTCTCCATCCCTCCGTGCTCTCACACAGAAGCAAACGTACGCGTAAGTCACGCTCACATATGTAAACGGTGTTCTCACCACACATATGAGGTATTGCTGCAAACATAGAGTGAGAGCAATAATTCTAGCAATAGACCTCCTCTGTAACTCTAAACAGGTAACCTGAAAAGGCATTTAAAACTTTGCCTATGGAGCCTTTTAACCACTTCAGCCCCGGAAGGATTTACCCCCTTCCTGACCAGAGCACTTTTTACAATTTGGCACTGCGTCGCTTTAACTGCTAATTGCGCGGTCATGCAATGCTGTAACCAAACGAAATTTGCGTCCTTTTCTTCCCACAAATAGAGCTTTCTTTTGATGGTATTTGATCACCTCTGCTGTTTTTATTTTTTGCGCTATAAACGGAAAAAGACCGAAAATTTTGAAAAAAAATGATATTTTCTACTTTTTGTTATAAAAAAAATCCAATAAACTCAATTTTAGTCATACATTTAGGCCAAAATGTATTCGGCCACATGTCTTTGGTAAAAAAAATGTCAATAAGCGTATATTTATTGGTTTGCGCAAAAGTTATAGCGTCTACAAACTAGGGTACATTTTCTGGAATTTACACAGCTTTTAGTTTATGACTGCCTATGTCATTTCATGAGGTGCTAAAATGGCAGGGCAGTACAAAACCCCCCCAAATGACCCCATTTTGGAAAGTAGACACCCCAAGGAAATTGCTGAGAGGCATGTTGAACTCATTGAATATTTATTTTTTTTTGTCCCAAGTGATTGAATAATGACAAAAAAATAAAAAATAAATAAAAAAAAAAAATTACAAAAAGTTGTCACTAAATGATATATTGCTCACACAAGCCATGGGCATATGTGGAATTGCACCCCAAAATACATTCAGCTGCTTCTCCTGAGTATGGGGATACCACATGTGTGGGACTTTTTGGGAGCCTAGCCGCGTACGGGGCCCCGAAAACCAAGCACCGCCTTCAGGATTTCAAAGGGCATAAATTTTTGATTTCACTCCTCACTACCTATCACAGTTTTGAAGGCCATAAAATGCCAAGATGGCACAAAACCCCCCCAAATGACCCCATTTTGGAAAGTAGACACCCCAAGCTATTTGCTGAGAGGCATGTTGAGTCCATGGAATAGTTTATTTTTTGACACAAGTTGCGGGAATGTGACAAATTTTTTTTTTTTTTGCACAAAGTTGTCACTAAATGATATATTGCTCACACAGGCCATGGGCATATATGGAATTGCACCCCAAAATACATTTAGCTGCTTCTCCTGAGTATGGGGATACCACATGTGTGGGACTTTTTGGGAGCCTAGCCGCGTACGGGGCCCCGAAAACCAAGCACCGCCTTCAGGATTTCTAAGGGCATAAATTTTTGATTTCACTCCTCACTACCTATCACAGTTTTGAAGGCCATAAAATGCCAAGATGGCACAAAACCCCCCCAAATGACCCCATTTTGGAAAGTAGACACCCCAAGCTATTTGCTGAGAGGCATGTTGAGTCCATGGAATATTTTATTTTTTGACACAAGTTGCGGGAAAGTGACAATTTTTTTTTTTTTTTGCACAAAGTTGTCACTAAATGATATATTGCTCAAACATGCCATGGGCATATGTGGAATTACACCCCAAAATACATTCTGCTGCTTCTCCTGAGTACGGGGATACCACATGTGTGGGACTTTTTGGGAGCCTAGCCGCGTACGGGGCCCCGAAAACCAAGCACCGCCTTCAGGATTTCTAAGGGCATACATTTTTGATTTCACTCCTCACTACCTATCACAGTTTTGAAGGCCATAAAATGCCAAGATGGCACAAAACCCCCCCAAATGACCCCATTTTGGAAAATAGACACCCCAAGCTATTTGCTGAGAGGCATGTTGAGTCCATGGAATATTTTATATTTTGACACAAGTTGCGGGAAAGTGACAATTTTTTTTTTTTTTTGCACAAAGTTGTCACTAAATGATATATTGCTCAAACATGCCATGGGCATATGTAGAATTACACCCCAAAATACATTCTGCTGCTTCTCCTGAGTACGGGGATACCACATGTGTGGGATTTTTTGGGAGCCTAGCTTCATACGGGGCCCCGAAAACCAAGCACCGCCTTCAGGATTTCTAAGGGCATAAATTTTTGATTTCACTCCTCACTACCTATCACAGTTTTGAAGGCCATAAAATGCCAAGATGGCACAAACCCCCCCAAATGACCCCATTTTGGAAAGTAGACACCCCAAGATATTTGCTGAGAGGCATGTTGAGTCCATGGAATATTTTATATTTTGACACAAGTTGCGGGAAAGTGACAATTTTTTTTTTTTTTTTTTTTGCACAAAGTTGTCACTAAATGATATATTGCTCACACAGGCCATGGGCATATGTGGAATTACACCCCAAAATACATTCTGCTGCTTCTCCTGAGTATGGGGATACCACATGAGTGGCACTTTTTGGGAGCCTAGCTTCATACGGGGCCCCGAAATCCAATCACCGCCTTCAGGATTTCTAAGGGCGTTAATTTTTGATTTCACTCCTCACTACCCATCACAGTTTCGAAGGCCATAAAATGCCAAGATAGCACAAAACCCCCCAAAATGACCCCATTTTGGAAAGTAGACACCCCAAGCTATTTGCTGAGAGGCATGGCGAGTATTTTGCAGCTCTCATTTGTTTTTGAAAATGAAGAAAGACAAGAAAAACGTATTTTTTTTTCTTTTTTCAATTTTCAAAAGTTTGTGACAAAAAGTGAGGTCTGCAAAATACTCACTATACCTCTCAGAAAATAGCTTTGGGTGTCTATTTTCCAAAATGGGGTCATTTGGGGGGGGTTTATGCCATCTGGGCATTCCATGGCCTCCGAAACTGTGATAGGCAGTGAAGAGTGAAATCAAAAATTTACGCCCTTAGAAAGCCTGAAGGCGGTGCTTGGTTTTCGGGGTCCCGTACGCGGCTAGGCTCCCAAAAAGTCTCACACATAGGGTATCCCCGTATTCAGGAGAAGCAACAGAATGTATTTTGGGGTGTAATTTCACATATTCCCATGGCATGTTTGAGCAATATATCATTTAGTGACAACTTTGTGCAAAAAAAAAAAAAAAAATTTGTCTTTTTCCCGCAACTTGTGTCACAATATAAAATATTCCATGGACTCGACATGCCTCTCAGCAAATAGCTTGGGGTGTCTACTTTCCAAAATGGGGTCATTTGGGGGGGTTTTGAACTGTCCTGGCATTTTATGCACAACATTTAGAAGCTTATGTCACACATCACCCACTCTTCTAACCACTTGAAGACAAAGCCCTTTCTGACACTTTTTGTTTACATGAAAAAATTATTTTTTTTTGCAAGAAAATTACTTTGAACCCCCAAACATTATATATTTTTTTAAAGCAAATGCCCTACAGATTAAAATGGTGGGTGTTTCATTTTTTTTTTTCACACAGTATTTGCGCAGCGATTTTTCAAACGCATTTTTTGGGGAAAAAACACACTTTTTAACATTTTAATGCACTAAAACACACTATATTGCCCAAATGTTTGATGAAATAAAAAAGATGATCTTAGGCCGAGTACATGGATACCAAACATGACATGCTTTAAAATTGCGCACAAACGTGCAGTGGCGACAAACTAAATACATTTTTAAAAGTCTTTAAAAGCCTTTACAGGTTACCACTTTAGATTTACAGAGGAGGTCTACTGCTAAAATTACTGCCCTCGATCTGACCTTCGCGGTGATAGCTCACATGCATGGTGCAATTGCTGTTTACATTTGACGCCAGACCGACGCTTGCGTTCGCCTTTGTGCGAGAGCAGGGGGGGACAGGGGTGCTTTTTTTTTTTTTCCTTATTATTTTTTTGCTTTTTTATCTTATTTTTAAACTGTTCCTTTCATTTTTTTTTTTTTTAATCATTTTTATTGTTATCTCAGGGAATGTAAATATCCCCTATGATAGCAATAGGTAGTGACAGGTACTCTTTTTTGAAAAAATTGGGGTCTATTAGACTCTAGATCTCTCCTCTGCCCTCAAAGCATCTGACCACACCAAGATCGGTGTGATAAAATGCTTTCCCAATTTCCCAATGGCGCTGTTTACATCCGGCGAAATCTAAGTCATGAAATGCTCGTAGCTTCCGGTTTCTTAGGCCATAGAGATGTTTGGAGCCATTCTGGTCTCTGATCAGCTCTATGGTCAGCTGGCTGAATCACCGGCTGCATTCTCAGGTTCCCTGTTGGGACAGGAGAGCCAGAGAAAAACATGGAAGACGGTGGGGGGGGGCATTCCCTCCCACTGCTTGTAAAAGCAGTCTAGAGGCTAATTAGCTGCTAGGATTGCTTTTACATGAAAGCCGACCGCTGGCTGAAAAGAATGATACCAAGATGATACCTAAACCTGCAGGCATCATTCTGGTATAACCACTCAAATTCCAGCAACATACCAGTACATTGCTGGTCCTTGTTGGGCATACATTGTAAACTTTTTTTTCATGCAGCCTGTGGGATGAACGAAAAAAAGATCTTGATCGGTGGGTATGCCCACCATTAGAATACCTCCCTTCATCCACCCACTTCTAATGATGGGCATACATGCACCGTTTTATATATGCCGAAGCATGGGGGCATCCTCCCGCAAAAGGCAGGAGCAAATCGCTCCTCCACCCACTGCTGCCCCCACGCTTCGGCATATATGCTGAAGTATGTAACTGTGGTGGTGAAATCACCTCCGACAGCGCTGGAGTCACGGCTTTATGTATCGTGGGAGCAAACGCTGTTGCTGTCAAGATAAATAAATCCGCGCTGCAACTGAATGGCGTACCTGCTAAGCAAATGATGGTTAACAAAAAACAAAGTAACATTACAGTATAACAGTAATACTTACCATACCTGCAAAGCAAATACAAAAAAAAAAACATAGTAAAAAATAAAACATTTAACGCAACCTGTGCCTACCTAAAATATATATATGCCGAAGCATGGGGGCATCCTCCCACAAAAGGCAGGAGCAAATCGCTCCTCCACCCACTGCTGCCCCCACGCTTCGGCATATATGCTGAAGTATGTAACTGTGGTGGTGAAATCACCTCCGACAGCGCTGGAGTCACGGCTTTATATATCGTGGGAGCAAACGCTGTTGCTGTCAAGATAAATAAATCCGCGCTGCAACTGAATGGCGTACCTGCTAAGCAAATGATGGTTAACAAAAAACAAAGTAACATTACAGTATAACAGTAATACTTACCATACCTGCAAAGCAAATACAAAAAAAAAAAAAAACATAGTAAAAAATAAAACATTTAACGCAACCTGTGCCTACCTAAAATATATATATGCCGAAGCATGGGGGCATCCTCCCACAAAAGGCAGGAGCAAATCGCTCCTCCACCCACTGCTGCCCCCACGCTTCGGCATATATGCTGAAGTATGTAACTGTGGTGGTGAAATCACCTCCGACAGCGCTGGAGTCACGACTTTATGTATCGTGGGAGCAAACGCTGTTGCTGTCAAGATAAATAAATCCGCGCTGCAGCTGAATGGCGTACCTGAAAACAAAAAAATGGTTAAAACACATTAAACTATAAAAAAATTACATACCTGAAAAGCAAACATGATAAAACATAACAATAAAACATTGCAGAATAGAATACAGTAAAAAAGAGAAGAACAATAGAGAGAAAATAGAGAGAGAGAGAACAATAAAAACGACAACTATTTTTGGTTTTTTTATTTTATATTTTTTTTGTGTATTTTATTTTTTTTTTACTTTTTTTTTTTTTTTTTACATTTTTTTTTTTATAACTGTAACTTTTAAAACTGTAACGGTTCCAGGTTTGGGTCTCTCAAAATGCGATGGCATCTTGGGAGACCCTGTGAAAGTGTGTCCTAGTCTGTGCAGTGCTGTACCCTACGCTAAAACTCAACTAGTGTATGGTAGCGTTCAAAACATTCACCAATGCAAAGACCAGGATTGCCAGGACAGGAGGGACAATAATACCGGGTGTCACGCCTAAATCCGCGCTTTCTGCAGACACGACATTTTCTTTGGGGGGCTTGTTGGGTAGGGGTACTCGGGATGGCATAAGGAAAATGCCTCTCATGCAGCCGGCCTACTGCATTTGGTTGGGGAAGGTGAGGTGGAGCACCGTCTGGAAACAGAAGGGCTCTGACGATCTCTTCCTGGAATTTAAGGAAGGATCCAGTCCGTCCTGAAGCTCTGTATAGCACATGAGCGTTCAGCAAAGCCAATTGAAATAAGTATACAGACACTTTTTTGTACCAGCGTCTGGCCTTACGGGCAATTAGGTACGGCGCCAACAACTGGTCGTTGAGGTCCACCCCTCCCATATTTTGGTTATATTCGTGGACACAGAGGGGTTTCTCCACAACACCAGTCGCCATAGTAATTTGGGTCGTCGTGTCTGCATGAACGGAGGTAAGAACGAAAACATTCTTATTGTCCCTCCACTTCATAGCGAGCAAATTATTACACTGCAAGCAGGCTCTCTCCCCCAGCCTAAGACGGGAATCTACAAGCCGCTGAGGAAAGCCCCGGCGATTAGGTCACACGGTGCCACATGCTCCAATTTGATGATCAAAAAGGTGACTAAAAAGTGGCACGCTCGTGTAATAATTGTCCACGTACAAGTGGTACCCCTTTCCGAATAAGGGTGACACCAAGTCCCACACTATCTTGCCAGCGCTTCCTATGTAGTCAGGGCAGTTTGTCGGCTCTACGTGACTATCTTTGCCCTCGTAAACCATAAATCTACATGTATAGCCTGTGGCCCTGTCACAGAGCTTATACATCTTGACCCCGTATCTGGCACGCTTGCTGGGAAGGTACTGTTTGAATGACAAGCGGCCAGAAAATTTAATCAGGGACTCATCAACGCAGACAACTTGATGGGGAGTAAACAAGTCTGCAAAACGTTGGTTGAAGTGGTTTACGAGGGGCCGAATTTTGTAGAGCCGATCGTATTCAGGGTCTCCACGAGGACGACAGAGTTCATTGTCGTTGAAGTGCATGAACCGCAAAATCTGCTCGTGTCGTGCCCTGGTCATGGAGGCAGAGAACACGGGCATATGGTGAATTGGGTCAGTGGACCAATATGACCGCAACTCACTCTTTTTGGTTATGCCCATGTTGAGGGAAAGGCCCAGAAAGACCTTAAATTCGGAGACCGTAATTGGTCTCCAATCTCTGGCAAGGGAGGACTGGGGAATAGTGGCGATGTGTTGACCAGCGTACAAATTGCTTTGGTCCACAATAGATCTATAGAGATCTTCGGTGAAAAACAGTGAATAAAAATCCAGTGGCGTAAAATCAACTGTTTCCACCTGAATTCCGGGTTGGCCAGTGAATGGGGGCAATACGGGTGCTGCAGAAGTGGTGGGTACCCAATTCGGATTGGCCAATGCAGCAGGAAGGGCACTATGGACACGACGGGCCTGTCTTTGTCTTCTTGGTGGCAGCGGGACCCTACTAGTGCTTGCCACCTCACCAGCTTGAACTGCACTTATGGGACTCGCCACGTCACCACGTGATACTGCAGTGCTGGATGTACGACCAGGGTGTACTAGGCCGCTGGTACTTGCCAGTTCACCAGAAGGAGTAGCGGCACTAGTACTGCTCTGCTCCATACGAGGGACCTGCGGTTCTTGCACTTCAAGGACAGAAGAAGAAGTTCGGGGTCTGGTACGCCTGACCCTAGCAGGGACCACAACTCCGTCGTCAGAGCTATCTGTCATGGAGCCACTGTCCTCTACAGGATCGTATTCTGAGCCTGAACTTGACAGATGAGTGACTTCCTCTTCACTATCTGTCATACTCAGAAACGTGTAGGCCTCTTCACTAGTGTACCTTCGATTTGCCATTTTGGCCTCTAAATTTAGGGGTACACTAGTGAGACTCACAGGCAAAAAAGCTCCTGACTGTCAGCGACTGATTCAAAACGCTACCAAAAAACTGTTAGCGATCGCAGGGATCAGGCCTGACTCTGCGAACGCTGCAGTTATGTGTGCTTAGTGTTTTGTGACAGTTATCGATCGATACTGCACTTGGGTGGGCTGGGCTGGGCTGGGCCGAGGAGCAAAACGCAGGTGCTAGCAGGTATCTGGGCTGATCCCGCTAACACTGCGTTTTTTTGGGGGACCCTAAACTGCTGGGGAGTATAGATCTGATCGGATCAGATATCGATCCGCTCAGATACTATAGCACTAAGGGAGGTGTATGCTGCGTGCGTGGGTGTTAGCGGTACTGGCGCTAACCTGACGCTGCCTGGGGCGACGCAGACCTTATCTGACCCTAAAAACTTAACTTATATCACCGCCGGGCAATTAGGGGGTTAAACCTTTATAAGGTAATAAACGGCGGGTGCCCTAAAACTATAATAAACTGTAATAAACTATAATAAACTACAAAAAACAAACCAACTAACCAGCGTCACCCGTAACAATTATATGGTGATTACTGGTGAAAGGGTTAACTAGGGGGCAATCAAGGGGTTAAAACCTTTAGAAGGTAGTATATGGGGGTCCCTGTCGCTATAAAACACTGACAGCGAACCTATATACTTACCTCCCTAACTAGTGTCACCTGTGTCACTAATACAGCGATCAGAAAAACGATCGCTTAGTGACACTGGCGACGGGGGGTGATCACGAGGTTAAAACTTTATTAGGGGGGGTTAGGGGGGTACCCTGGACCTAAGGGGGGTACCCTAGACCTAAAGGGGGCTAACCTAACTGCCCTAACACTTATAACTTACACAAACTGACACCAATGCAATAATCAGAAAAAAAAACCTGCTATTGGTGTCAGTATGTGTGGGGGTACAGGGGGGTGATCGGGGGGTGACTGGGGGGTGACAGGGGGGTGACAAGTGTGCCTGCGTATTCTACTGTATGTGTAGTGTTGGTGCACTTACTTGGATGTCTTCTCTCCTCGGCGCCGGACGAAAAGACCGTCTCGAGGAGAGATGACATCACTTCCTCCACTTCTGTTTACATTCACAGAAGCCGAGGAAGCACATCATTGGCCAGGAGCGATCGCGAGGGGGGAGCCACGAATGAGTGGCCTCCCCCTCACCTTCGATCGACCCTGACCTCGATCCGACCGCCGCTGGCACCGGGGGGGGGTCCGATCGGACCCCCCACCCGCGGGCAGGCAAGGACGTACCTGTACGTCCTTTTGCCTGCCCGTGCCATTCTGCCGACGTATATAGTCGTGCGGCGGTCGGCAAGTGGTTAAGTATCGTCGGTTGTCGCCATCCACCAGCGTGCACAATTCTAAAGCGTGACATCTATCTATTCTATTTATTTGGTGTAACATCTTTCACATTTTACCCAAAAAAAAAAAATGGGGTATATGTTGTATGACATGAAAACTTGCAACGATCGCCATCTTATTCCCTAGGTTCTCTGCTAAAAAAAAAAAAATGATAACGTTTGGGGGTTCTAAGTACTTTTCTAACAAAGAATACTGATATAAACAAAAAGTGCAAAAAAAAAAGCCTGGTCAGAAAGTGGTTAAAGCATGTTGTAGTTAATGTTTTTTCACAACTGTCCATGACAAGGGATACTTGTTCCTTATTTTACCATCAGGTATAAAAAATAAATTGGCAATGTCTGGACCTTATAAACATAAAAGTGGTGCTACAAAAAGAAAATTAAGTAGGCAAAGAAGACAAAATGAGGCATCTACTAGCAAAATTGATTCATTCTTTGGTAAAAAAAAAGATGATGTTCCTCATGAAGATGTTCCTCATGAAGATGTTCCTCATGAAGATGCTCCTCATGAAGATGCTCCTGTTGAGATCAGTGATGAACCAATGGAATCACTGGCAGAAGAAGATGTTGTAGATCTTGAAACAGAGTCAAATGTTGAAATTGATCTACCGACTGGAGAAAATACACAGGAACCTCTGCCTGCCAAAATGCCATCTGGAGTACAGAAATCGCCATTAAAAGAAGACTACTTTCTTTTTTCCCAAGACTTACATAAAGCAGGAATTTCCATGGAAATGTTTTGGGACTTCCATCCTTACCAGCCCACAATAAACATACCATTTAATGGTAATGTTGTTTATTACCGAAAAGGAATACAAGGGTCCAGCGTTCAAAGAAAATGGGTAACTCTTAATGAGAAAAAAAACAGTGTACATTGTTCCATCTGCTTATATTATGCCCAGGAAAAGTACAGGCAGACTCAGTTTATACAAGGTTGCAACGACTGGAGACACATCACAACAAGATTATTGGAACATGAAAACTCTCAATGCCATAAACTTGCAAGTGAGGCTTATTTTGTTAATATGAGTGGCAAATCCATTAAGCACAAATTGTTAGGTAGTCAGATGTCTCTAAGAAATCAGCAAGTACTACAACGTCGTGCTATTGTAAGCCACATAATCGATATTGTTTTTTTTATTGGTGTTCAAGCATTGCCTTTCAGAAGCAGTCATGTAGAGTCTGTGGCAGGTGTGTTTGACGAGGACCATCTTGAAAATCGAGGTAATTTTTTGGAGGTTGTGAAACTTCTTGCTGACTACAGCCCAGTTTTAAAGAAGCACCTAAATAAAATTGTAGAAAAAGCAAAGAGCCGTGATCCAGCGAAAAGGGGGAGAGGGAAGTTTGTAACTTTCCTAAGTAAATCTACGATAACAAAGTTATTCGTGATTCTTTCTGACATGATCAAAGAGGCAATAGTAAAAGAAGTGGAGAATTCTGGACTATTTTCAATACAAATGGACTCCACACAAGATGTGTCAACTCAAGATCAGTGTGCTATTGTTGTTCGGTATGCTGCTGGTGATAAAGTTAAGGAACGATTATTACGTCTTGTAACTATTGAAGATTCCAGCAGTAAAAGCCTGCATGCCTTACTCACTGAATCACTGTTTGCTTTAGGACTTAACCTGGAAAAGTGCATAGGTGATTCTTTTGATGGAGCAGCTAATATGAGTGGAACTTACTCAGGCTTGCAAGCATTAATGAGGGAAGTTCGCCCTACGCACATTCACACATGGTGCTATGCACATGTACTTAACTTAGTTATTGGTGATGCAAGTACTGTGTGTGTTCCAGCAATCAGTCTTTTCGGGCTCCTTAGCAACCTTTCCACATTTTTCACAGAATCATACAAAAGAATGAAACTCTGGAAAGACCAGATGAAAAAAAAGACTGGCAGTTCAACATTTCAAAAGCTGGAAAATATTGGCAGAACAAGGTGGTCAAGCAGAGCTAATGCACTTCGGAAGTTATTTGGAAGCTTTGATGATCATTCCAAAGAGTTATGCTCTGATCTTATAATTATCCTAAAACAAGTAAGCGAATCCCCTGATTTTCGACCCTCTGTTCGCCACGAAGCTCTGAAATTAATTGAGAATCTATGTAAATTTGAAACCATCCTGGTAGCTTTTACCTTTGTTCGCATTTTTGACATCACTACCCCGGTATCAGATTATCTGCAATCAACAGGCCTTGATTTTATCCAGGCATGGAGAATGGTGGACGGTGCTGTCAAGCGTTTGAATAAAATATGCAGAGATTTTGCTGGAGTTTTGCAGTCAGCAACTGAATTTATAGATTTTATAAATGAGAAATTGGCAAGTGAAAACATCTGTTTGAAAAAGAACTTCTCTGAATTAAGATCCATAAGAACTGCAGAAGGTACAGATAATAGGAAACATTTTGAAATTTCTTGTTACAATGTTATCCTCGACACTGTAACAGAGAGTGTGAAGTCAAGATTTTCCACTCATGAAGAACTTTATAAGCAAATTTCTTGCTTGGATCCAAATAGGTTTCAAGAAATACTGGCCTCTTCAGACAAAATTCAGTTGAATTTTATATCAGAAGCAATACCAGAGCTAGACCCAGTTGCTCTACGTGAAGAACTAATCTCTTTTGCGTCCAGCTACAAAAATATTCGTAAAGGCCTGTTGAATGACAGTTATGATGAAGAGAGTGAAGAATTAGATTCAGATTTGGAAGAGCAACACACCAGCTCTAGCGCTGAGCCATCCACTTCTACAGCTGCTGTAAAGAAGGACTCCTGCAAGAACTGTGTGTCCTGTGCTTTCAAACTTCTTTATCAGTACCGACTGTGTTCAGTGGCCTTTGAGAATCTGTTCTTGGCATATAAATATATAATTACACTGAGCACTACACAGTGTACATGTGAAAGATGCTTTTCCAAGTTAAAAATACTAAAGTCAAGATTAAGATCATCATTGTCACAACAAAACCTGGAGTCATTGATGCTCATTGCAGTGGAAAAGCAAGTTGCACTAAACATAAAGAGTGACAAAGATAAAATCATCGACAGATTTGCCAAGACGTCACCTGAACTTAGCTCTTTGCTGCTTTTGTAACATGCTGGTCGGAGATTTTTTTTTTGGTATATTTTTTATTAAACTGTTCAGCTAAGAAGACATTTGTTGCACCTGTTATATTGTGTTAATTTATGAAAACCTTAATTTTGAAAATGTACCATTGTTGCAATTTAATGTACGTTTTATTGTTCTTTAATTCCTATAATAAACATTTATTTTGAACATCATGTAGAGAAATTCTTTGAACGCATGCAATGTGGGCAGTGCAATATGTAGGTGGGACTTTGTGTGGATGTAGCTTGAACGTGGGCGGAGAAACAGGGGGCCCCATGATTTCCTTTTGCCCGGGGGCCCCATGAGCTGTCAGTCCGCCCCTGCACACAGGATACGCAATCACCACCAAAGATACAGTTCTTCAGGCTTCAGGATTGCCTTCCTCCATGTCTACCCAGGAGGCAGAACTCCAGGCCCTAACCATGGCTTGCAAGTTGGCAGAAGGAAAAAGAGCCAACATTTATAGAGATTCAAGATATGCCCTTGGTGTCGCCCACGACTTCGGCATCGTCTGGAAAACCAGAGGATTCCTAACAGCAGCAGGTATACCTGTAAAGCACAGTTAAGCTATCAAGGATTGAATGGATGCCCTACTCCTCCCAGCACAAGTGGCCATACTTAAAGCGGGGTTCCACCCAAATTTTGAACAATATCTGTATGTATTCTCTTCCTTGTCTAGATGCTGACATGCCGTTTAAAAAAAATTAAATCGCCGTAATTACCTTTTATTTTTCTATTCTTCTTTGCACTTCCTGGTTCTCCTCCCGTGGGAGTAGGCGTGTTTCTAGCCTCTCCCAGACTCCTGGGAGCTAGTCTCAGGCTTCCCAGGATGCCACTGAGCATGTGCGGGAACGAGCGGTGAATGCTGGGAGCACAGCATTCACCACATCCAGGAAATAAATGCTTGTGGGCTTCAAATGCCCACAGTGAAGATGGAAACCGCCTGCAGTGAATAATATAAGCTATTCTTTCCGACGAAATCTGACACAGGCGAACATATTACACACAATATGTGAGTATGTAATGCTGAGAAGAAAAGTTTGTGAATGAACTCAAAAAAAAAAAAAAACGATAGATAGGTGGACCCCTGCTTTAAGGTGAGAGCACATGGCAAATTGGTATCCCAAGAAGCACGGGGCAATCACCTGGCAGATACCGCTGCAAAACAAGCTGCAAATGGAACGCAAGAAGTGGTCAGCAGAGTTAATGCACCCATCCTGGATGACCCGATAGATGCCCTTAAAGAGACTGTGCAAACCACCATGATTCTACAAAACCCTCCTTTGAACAGGACCTACCTCAAGGAGCAACAGGAGGCAGCTGACAAAGAAGAAAAAGAAGTGTGGATCAAAAAAGGAGCCACAGAAGTTGAGGGAATCATGGAACTAAACAAGAGACCGTGTCTGCCACGATCAGTGTTTCCTGCAGTGGTGCCTCATCTATCAAAAACCTTTATGAACGCCCTGATCAACAAATACTACTTGGCTCCGGGGATCACCCCACTCACCAGCAACTTCTGCAAGTCACACACCATCTGCGCTAAATGCAATCCAGGAAGGACAGAGAAGGTACCTTTGAAGCATCTAGCAAAAGCCCAGTATCCCTTCCAAAGGATGCAGATTGACCACATCCAGAAGCCGAAGAGTGGCTGATATGAATATGCATTCATTGTCATTGACATGTTCTCCGCATAGCCGGAAGGCTATCCCATTACCAACATGACGGCAAAGGCCATGGCTAAAAGACTTCTAACAGAAATAGTGTGCAGATATGGTGTCCCTGAGGTCATAGAGAGCGATTAGGGGCCAGCTTTCACAGCTTCAGTGACCAAGGAAATATGGGCAGCTTTAGGGGTCACACTAGCTTTCCACACCTCATACCATCCTCAAAGCAGTGGGAAAGTGGAAAGATTAAACGGCACAATAAAATCTAGAATGCTAAAAATGTCTCAGGAAACAGGAATGAGTTGGCCAGACAGCCTACCCATTGCTAGGGATGAGCCGAACACACCAGAACTTGCAAACAGGCAAAAAATGTGTTTGAACACGCAAACACCATTAAAGTCTATGGGACACAAACATGAATAATCAAAAGTGCTAATTTTAAAGGCTTATATGCAAGTTATTGTCATAAAAAATGTTTGGGGACCTGGGTCCTGCTCCAGGGGACATGGATCAATGCAAAAAAAGTTTTAAAAATGGCCGTTTTTTCGGGAGCAGTGATTTTAATAATGCTTAAAGTGAAACAATAAAAGTGTAATATTCCTTTAAATTTCCTACCTGGGGGGTGTCTATAGCATGCCTGTAAAGGGGTGCGTGTTTCCCGTGTTTAGAACAGTCTGACAGCAAAATGACATTTCAAAGGAAAAAAAGTCATTTAAAACTGCTTGCGGCTATTAATGAATTGCCGGTCTGACAATACACATAAAAGTTAATTGATAAAAATGGCATGGGAATTCCCCACAGGGGAACCCCGAACCAAAATTAAAAAAAAAAAGTTGTCGACGTGGGTGGTCCCTCTAAATTCCATACCAGGCCCTTCAGGTCTGGTATGGATATTAAGGGAAACCCCGCGCCAAATTTTTTTTTAAAAATGGTGTGGGGTCCCCCCAAAAATCCATACCAGACCCTTATCCGAGCACTCAACCTGGCAGGCTGCAGGAAAGGAAGGGGGGACGAGAGAGCCCCTCCTGAACCATACCAGGCCACATGCCCTCAACATTGGGAGGGTGTTTTGGGGTAGCCCCCAAAACACCTTGTCCCAATGTTGATGGGGACAAGGGCCTCATCCCCACAACCTTTGCCCGGTGGTTGTGGGAGTCTGCAGGCGGGGGGCTTATTGGAGTCTGGAAGCCCCCTTTAACAAGGGGACCCCCAGATCCCGGCCCTCCCCCCTGTGTGAAATGGTAAGGGGGTACAAAAGTACCCCTACCATTTCACAAAAAAACTGTCAAAAATGTTAAAAATGACAAGAGACAGTTTTTGACAATTCCTTTATTTAAATGTTTCTTCTTTTTTTTATTCCATAATCTTTTATTGGTAAAATAAAAATAAGGTTTACATTGCCTTTGGTTACAGAAATTGAGTCATAACAGAGTATTCGGCAACACTGACATTCGAAGTTAACAGACAATAACTCTTATGATAAAAAATAGAAACAAACGAGAAGGGGACCTTTCTTCCGCTGACTTTGGTGAGGTGTACCCTTATGAGAAACAATGAAATATAGTTGTGAAAGGTCACTTATATATGAATGCATATGTTCCACTGTTAATAATTTTGTCTGGTGTTTGCGGATGTTTGGGTGTATTTCTTTAATAAAATTGAAATTGTGTTTTCATACAGTGTTTAATGGTAAGAGTCTATTTCCGTTCAATACTTGAACAGCTAAGGGTGATTGAACATCAGTGTATACAAAGATGAGATTCTGTCTGCAGGAAATCTAGCTTATGGTGTAGACCTAGATTTATAGGAAAAGAGAGATAAAGGGGGGTAGGGAGCGAGGGAAGAAAAGAAGACAGAGAGTGGAGGGGGGGAGGGCGAAGGGAGTAGGGGGGAGAGGATAGGGTCAGCAGTATCTTGCAGTCTCCGCCACCATATTTAAGGGTTTGTAATCTCGCAGGGAGGACTGCCCAACTGACAGGTCTTTAGGTGGGTACGTGTAAAATGCGCTAGGCGACCTCCCCCATTCAATCCTTGTTTAGGTGGGGGAGGTCGGCCACCACAAACCTTCTTAGATTTAACTTCTGAATGATATAAAGAGGTTAGTAATGGTTGCCAGCTTTTTAGGGATCGCGATTTGTGTGAGCTTGGTTGGTCAACTGTTTATATTGATCAGTGGTACAAAAGTGGGACCAGCATGCCCATGTGAATGAGAATTTGGTTGGGAAGTCTTTGGCTATGGCGATCAATTCCTCCATTTCCGCAATTTTTTCTACTCGTTTGAGCCATTCCGGGATAGTGGGTGCATCTGTTGTTCCCCAGTGGAGAGGGATACACAACTTGGCTGCATTAAGTAAGGGTGGTATTAGCGTTTTGCGATAGTGATTTACCGGAATGTCCGAGTGATGAAGGAGGCATTGTGCTGAGGTGTGTTCTAGAGTATACGTGGATATTTGTGAGGTCAGTTCCCTGACTTGGGTCCAAAAGGGCTGGATTAGGGGACAGGACCACCATATATGTTCTAGTGTACCTACTTCATTGGCGCATCTCCAGCATTTGTCAGATAGGGTAGGATAGAATTTGTGGATAGTTGCGGGGGTTCTGTACCAACGCATTAAAATTTTATAATTATTCTCTTGAATCGAGACATTAAGGGAGCCTTTGTGTGCTATCATAGAAATGTGTTCCCATTGTGCCTCAGTTAATTCTGTATGTAGGTCTCTTTCCCAATTCACGCACGCTTTCATAGTTTTCATTGAGCCTCCTGCGGAGAGCAGGTTGTAAACGTTTGAGATCATATGTTGCTGGGGTGTAGAGTGAGCACATAGTTGCTCAAAAGTCGTGAGTGGACGGGAGACCGAGGAGCTACTGTCCATTTCTTTTAAAAAATGTCTGATCTGGAAGTATGTCCAGAGTGGGAGGGGAGTACTATTTGCATTAATTGGTAGGGAGGAGCGCTCTAGAAGAGTGCCCGAGCGAAAGAAGTGATGGGCTAGAACCGTTGAGTGTTGCCAAGTACCCGTCAGGAAGTTAGTGAACATGCCGGGAGGGAATGCTGGGTTATGTTTTACCGGAGTGAGGGGTCCCGGATTGGAGGAAATGTGTAGCTTCCGACAGGCTTCCTTAAAGCATTGGAGTGTCGGGGCGATGAGAGGATGACTATTTAGTATTCTCGGGGTGTGTTTGGATAAAGTCCAAGGCAAGGATCGCAGTGGTAATGGGGAGAATGTATGTTCAAGGGTGACCCAGTCTTTGCATTTGTCATGTACTGACCAGTCTATAATTCTAGAGAGGTGACACGCCCAATAATATTTCTTAAGATCCGGGAGGCCGATGCCCCCTTTTGTCTTAGGGTGCGTTAGTTGGTCGTAGGCTATTCTAGGTCTTTTCTGTCTCCATAGAAATTTAGTGCATAGTCGTTTGTAGAGTTGGAAGAAAGTTGGGGGGAGTTTAATAGGTATAGTTTGTAAGATATAGAGGATACGGGGAAGGATATTCATCTTTAGGATTGCTGCCCTACCAAACCAGGAAAAATGGGGATTGTTCCATTTGTTTAAGTCGTTCGTAATGGTTTTGAGGATGGGTTGATAGTTTTTGGAGTATAGGTCTGAAAGCTTTGACGTTAGTTGTATCCCGAGGTATTTAATTTGGTCATGTCTCCAATGGAAGGGAAAATTGCTTTTGCATTGTGTTACCTGTTCCTGTGGGAGGGAAATATTTAGGGCCTGGGATTTTGTGAAGTTGATCTTAAAATTGGAAATGGTGTGAAAGGTATTTGCTTCTTTTAAGAGGCTTGGGATCGATATGTGTGGTTCTCTCAGGAATAATAATATGTCGTCCGCGAATGCAGCGATCTTGTAGGTGCGGTCGGTAATGCAGAAACCTTTGATGTTGTCGTTGGATCTGAGACATTGGAGAAAGGGTTCTAGGGTTAAGACAAATAATATTGGGGAAAGTGGACATCCCTGTCTTGTTCCATTATTAATAGAGAAGGCGTTCGACAGGTGGCCGTTGACACGCACTCTAGCGGTTGGAGTGGTATAGAGGGACATGATAGCGTTGAACATCCGATCTTGGAGACCAATGCCTCTCAGAACTGCTCCAAGGTAGTCCCATGCCAACCTGTCGAACGCCTTCTCTGCATCCAGGGACAGGAAGAATCCCTTGTGTTTTTGGTTCGTGATCCAGTGATGTAAATTCAGCGCTTTGATTGTGTTGTCTCTGGCCTCTCTTCCAGGGATGAACCCCACCTGGTCCCTCCCTATCAGGGAAGGCAAGAGAGGCAAGAGACGGGAGGCCAGAATCTTGGCATAGAGTTTTACGTCAACGTTTAATAAGGATATCGGCCTATAGTTACTTACTGAGGTGGGATCTTTTTCATCTTTCGGGATCACTGTTATGTGTGCTTCAAGGAATCTATGGAAGGGGAGAGTGGATGATGTTAAGGAATTGAAGGTCCTAATTAAATGTGGGGCCAGTGTATCTGTGAAGGTTTTGAAGTAAGTGGCTGTAAACCCGTCTGGGCCTGCACTTTTCCCATTTTTAAGTTGTTTAATAGCTGCTTTTAGCACTTCTTCTGATATAGGATTTTCAAGGTGTGCTGCATCTTCTTTATCTATGGGTTTGGGGGCAAATTTGCTGAGAAACGACTTGATTACCTTACTTCTGTTCTCAGATCCATATTGGCTTGTATCTTGTTTTGGGAGATTGTATAATTTAGAGTAGTAAGTCTCAAATTGGGCTGCTATGTCTGTTGAGGTGATGTGCGATTTACCCTGGTGATCTTTAATAGTATGAATGGTTGCCTGTGCTTTCCTGGTCTGGAGGGCTTTAGCAAGGTATTTACCACCTTTATTGCCATATTCATAGAAAATCTTTTGATGTAACAGAAATTTACGTTGTGTCTTACGGTTTAGTTTATCTCGTAGCATCTTCCTAATTTGGGTGAGTTCGTGATAAGTTTGCTGTACTTGTGATTGTTTGTGGGCAAGTTCAAGCCTTTTAATCTTGTCAAGGAGCTCTGTGATTTCCTGTTGTTGGGCCTTTTGACGTGAAGCTTTAAGAGCAATGAGTTTGCCTCTGACTACGCACTTGTGGGCTTCCCATTGTGAGAGAGGGGCAGTGTCTGGTGTGTCGTTTTCTAAGAAGAAGGTGTGTATGCAATTGTTGATGTCATTGGTAGTTTCTTCCGACGTAAGCAGAGACGCATCTAGGCGCCAAATTTTTTGTTTGGGGACGTGATTGTCAGGGAACGTCAGGGTCATTGTGATTGGATGGTGGTCTGATAGCACCATTGGTTCAATGGTGGCAGTCGAGAGAAAGGGAATATCTTTCTGGGACAGGAACAGATAGTCGATCCTCGAATATTTGTTGTGTGGGGCCGAGAAAAAAGTGAAGTCTTTCTCATCGGGGTGAAGGGCACGCCACGTATCATGTAAAAGAAGGTCTTGGATTTGCATTTTAATTTGTCGGATAGCTTTGTATGGTAGAGATGTCGTGCCTGTGGAGGTGTCTAAGATTGGGGAAAGAGCGATATTGAAGTCTCCCCCTAGAATGGTCAGTCCGGTATGGAAATCTGAGAGTAGTCGCGAGATTGATCTAAAGAAACTTACTTGTGCAGAATTGGGGCTATATAGGTTGGCCAGGGTCACTGGTCGTCCCTGGAGTCGTCCTTTCAAAAAGAGGTATCTGCCTTCGGTATCTATGAGTGAGTCCTCGAGTTGCCAGTCTAGATTTTTGGATAAGAGAATTGAGACCCCTTTGGACTTTGCAAGAGAATTGGTGGCATGGTAAACTGTTGGGAACATGCGGTTCAAGAGTTTGGGTATTTTGTTTGTGTGGAAGTGTGTCTCTTGTAGGAACACTACATTAGCTTTAAGTTTAGACATCATATCAAGGACTTGACTACGCTTCTCCGGGATGTTTAATCCCTTTGCATTTAGCGAAACTATTTTGAGTGAAGAAGGTTTTGTTGTGGAGTGTATGTGTGCCATAGTGGGTAGTCGTTCAGTTAGAATGCTAGCGAGTGAGCGATAAATAGGTAGTAGCTCAACCTTCCCATGGGAATTTAGAAAGGTTCGGAGGAAAGGTCTGTTTGCAAGTTTTGCCTTAGTCGGGATGTGGGGGTGGCGGAGACTGCAAGAAAGGAGAAGGAGGGAGAAAAGAGAAAGAGAAAGGAGGATAAGAGTAGAGGAAGAGGGGAAGGAAAGGGAGGAAGCGAGAGAGAGAGAGAGAGCGAGAGGGAGCACGGGAGAGAGATGGGAAGAGAGAGGGAGAAGTTAACTGGGGTTTAGGAAAAAATAAGATGGAGGATATTCCGGAGTGAGGGAGGTTATAAAAAACCTACCCTACAGATCGAAAAGTGTCCGGTTTGTTTTGACAGGAATACTGACTTTCCTGTCCTGTGAGGGGGTGGAAAGTGTCGGATCGAGACTGTCGAGATTTAGTATCACCCGTCCACCGAGGCTCATGCCTGTGAGTATAGGCGGGAGCCAACAGAGTTTTAAGAGTTAAGTGAAAAACCCTTGGGTCTAATCTCATGGGGGTCAAACATACGACATACTAAACAGGTCATTTAACAGATATATTGCATCAACGTTGTATAAACAGAATTTGCACTACATTGTATATCACGTAGGTTGGTGCTAAAGCCAGGACCTTAACAGGGGTCCTCTAACCTTAAACGTAACAGAAAGCCCCATTGTGTCATCAAGGGAATGGGGATGAGGAGGGACTCTAGCAGTTAAACATAACAGCCCTGATAATTATATTCTTCCGAAGCATTCTACACCATCGGGTTACCACCGACTCATTATCTGAGAATAGCCCTTCTCATTTGCGTATGTGTTCGGGCAGTCTACAGATTATGGTCGGTGTTTCAACAGAGTACACTTTAAATTGAGCCGGGAAGTTGACCCCCCCAATCCAAATATGAATTAACCATCTCAGAGGTAGCAGGTGAGCAACCCGCTCCCTCTGCGATGGTGATAGATAAGTAATCAGAACATGTTTGAATCATATTGGAGACAATCCCTTTGGTTAGATATCTAGGATTTGAGGCTATTGCCTGAGTGAGGAGCATGGATTTTCTAACATACTATAATTTCTAAACATGAACAAACATATAACCTTAACTTTTTACCCATGCGAGGCGCCAGGGGGAAGGGTGAGGCCTCCACAGATGCCACAATTCGGAGGTTTATTAGAGTGACTAGTGCTGTCGAGTACTCTAGGGGTGATTGAAAGATTAAATTCAGCTCATTATAGGAGGGGTGAGAGCTAGCAAGGCGGAATAGGTCCATTGTTGGACCTGGAAGGGGGGTTGGCATCTGTGTGGCGTCACCCCCCACCAGTCACCCGACCAGAGTGTAAGAAAGTACATTCATAAAAATTATTGAGCTTTGGCATCAGAAATTGTTATAAGCCAAGCGGACTATGAGGCTCACCTGTAGCATACCTTCTAGGGCAGATGGGATTGGGGGAGGGTGGCGAGGAAAAAAGGGGGGGGGGGGAGTTGGGCAGGGAAAGGGGTATGTAAGGGTGAGGGAAGGGCTTGGGGAGAGGAGCTGAACGGTATTTTGAGTGGAAGTCCCATATGTAAAGCATAGATACCGTCAGTGTTTCTAGAGGGGTCATACAGTGTGCAAGGGTTTCCCAAGGGGAATGTCCGACTCACAGTTTTGCTGGGGGTAATTCCACTTGCTCGGGGACCAGTTTGCACGGTGGGTTCTCAGAAGCAATGTAGAATAATTATTACCTAAAGGGAAAAAGAAAGGTCACCTGTGAGGAAACCGTTTTCGGGAAGCGCTTGCTGTCCTGTGAGTTGTTGATGGGTGTTGCGGGCAAGTTCCTATCTTGAGGAGTCATATTCAGTCTTGAGAGATACAGGATGGAAGGGTTGAGGTTGTTCAGTTGGATCTGTCATGGCGGGCCCTTCTGTGGGCCGGGGAGGCCGTAGGGCTGTTGGGTGGCGCGTTCCGGGTATCTGGCATGGTAGGCTCCCTCGATGGGGTATGTCTGCGACGTCTTATGTGGAAGTCATCACGGACTGGAATGGCGTCAGTAGAGGCTGACCTTCTCATGCGCTGTGGGCGAAGAGTGGTGTACCAATCCGGGATGTCGATGCGTGGAAGATTTAGTGCTTCACAAAAACCTGGCAAGTCTTCTGGGAGGCGTAAGTTTGCAGTGCGACCTTGGAATGAGGCAGAGAGGCAGAAGGGAAATTTCCACCGATATTGAATGCCTTTGGTGCGCAGTAGGTCAAGAAGGGGGCGCAAGTCTCTCCTATTTTGAAGGGTAATGGGCGAGAGGTCTTGGAACAGCTTTATATCAGCTCCTTGATAGAGTAAGGAGTGACGATCCCTGGCCCTATGAAGAATTTCCTCCTTCAGTTGAAAGTTAATGAGACAACAAATCACGTCTCTGGGAGGATCAGATTCTCTGCCTCTGGGCCTCAGGGCTCTATGCAATCGTTCAAACTCAATGGGTGTTTCAGGAGGTCTGCCCAGGAGATCGTTAAATATGGCAATTGTAGCTTTCGTAATTTGCGCATTTTCAACTGATTCAGGGATACCTCTTACCCGTATGTTATGACGGCGGCCGCGGTTGTCTAAGTCTTCCATATGCCTCTGAATGTCTCTGAGCTGTGAAGATTGTGCCTGGGAAGAGGTCTGTAAGTGTTGAATGGAGGTGTCATGGCGGTTGGTTGCTTCCTCCAGATCATCCAGGCGTATTGTCATTACCTGGACATCTCTCCTGAGATCCGTGATGGCTGCAGCGAGTGTGGCTTTAATATCTTCTGCTACCGATCGCAGGTCTTGCATGGAGAGGGGCTGTGGGGTGGATGCTGCTTCAACTGGAGGCTGGATCTGTGTGTGGCTTCTCCCTGAGGGGCTGAGGCTGGATGAGCGCGCAGCGTTCGGGTAGGCCCGATTTGAAGCCGGGGCCTCGCGTGCCTGGGACCGGAAGATATCCGGAATATTGCGGCCGATTTGCGTACCGGATCCCCTGGGGGAGCGGGACCTGGCTGGGGATGGTTCCCTGGATGTTTTCCCCATGGTTGTGCTAGGATGGCTCCGGAGTGCTGATTCTTTTAGCCTCGGCGGACGGGAGCTCGGGATCTAGGCGGCCATTCAGCTCCGGCTCCAAGCCACGCCCCCCAATGTTTCTTCTTTCTTCTATCTTCTATGTTCTATCTTCCTTCGGTTTCTTCCTCCATCTTCTTCTTCTTCTGGTTCTCCTGGTTCTTCCTCCGGTGTTCTCGTCCTGCATCTTCATCCACGGCGTCTTCTTCCCTTCTTCTCCTCGGGTCGCTCCGCATCCATGATGGCATGGAGGGAGGCTCCCGCTGTGTGACGCTTCTCCTCTTCTGACGGTTCTTAAATAATGGGGGCGGAGCCCCCCGTTGACCCCGCCCCCTCTGACGCACAGGGACTTGACGGGACTTCCCTGTGGCATTCCCTGTGATGTCAGAAGGGGCGGGGTTACGTAACGGGTGACCCCTCCCCCTCTGACATCACAGGGAATGCCACAGGGAAGTTCCAGTCAAGAACCGTCAGAAGAGGAGAAGCGTCACACAGTGGGAGCCTCCCTCCATGCCATCATGGATGTGGAGCGGCCCGAGGAGAAGAAGGGAAGAAGACGCTGCGGATGAAGATGCAGGACAAGAACACCGGAGGAAGAACCAGAAGAACCAGCAGAAGAAGAAGATAGAGGAAGAAACCGAAGGAAGATAGAAGAAAAAAGAAAGAAGAAGCATTTAAATAAAGGAATTGTCAAAAACTGTCTCTTGTCATTTTTAACATTTTTGACAGTTTTTTTGTGAAATGGTAGGGGTAAAATACCCCCTTACCATTTCACACAGGGGGGAGGGCCGGGATCTGGGGGTCCCCTTGTTAAAGGGGGCTTCCAGATTCCGATAAGCCCCCCGCCCGCAGACCCCCACAACCACTGGGCAAGGGTTGTGGGGATGAGGCCCTTGTCCCCATCAACATGGGGACAAGGTGTTTTGGGGGGCTACCCCAAAGCACCCTCCCAATGTTGAGGGCATGTGGTCTGGTTTTTTTAATTTTGGTGCGGGGTTCCCCTTAAAATCAATACCAGACTTAGGGGGACCCCTCCACGTCATTTTTTTTTTCAATTTTGGTTCGGGGTTCCCCTATGGGGAATTCCCATGCCGTTTTTATCAATGAACTTTTATGTGTATTGTCAGACCGGCAATTCATTAATAGCCGCGAGTAGTTTTAAATGACTTTTTTTCCTTTGAAATGTAATTTTGCTGTCAGACTGTTCTAAACACGGGAAACATGCACCCCTTTACAGGCATACTATAGACACCCCCCAGGTACGAAATTTAGAGGAATATTACACTTTTATTGTTTCACTTTAAGCATTATTAAAATCACTGCTCCCGAAAAAACGGGTGTTTTTAAAACACTTTTTATGACAATAACTTGCATATAAGCCTTTAAAATTAGCACTTTTGATTTCTCCCATAGACTTTTAAAGGGTGTTCCGTGGCTTTCGAATTTGCCGCGAACACCCCAAATTGTTCGCTGTTCGGCGAACGGGCGAACAGCCAATGTTCGAGTCGAACATGAGTTTGACTCGAACTCGAAGCTCATCCCTACCCATTGCCTTATTCAGTGTTAGGTGCACTCCAAGGGGAAACCATGGCCTGTCACCCTATGAGATATTGTTTGGTTCAGCTCCCAGACTGGGTTGTTATTTCCCACAGCAATTACAGCTCCAATCTGATATGTATTGACTGATTATGTGACTGCTTTATCTCGAGAATTAACCCGTATCCACTTGCAAGTGTTTTCTTCCATTCCAGATCCTGAACTAGATACAGGAACACACAAGCTGGTTCCCGGTGATTGGGTCCTGATAAAGAAGTTTGTGAGAAAACATACTCTTGAACCCAGATATGATGGTCCTTTCCAGGTTCTCCTAACAACTGTCACATCAGTCAAGGTAGCCGGGAAGAACACTGCAAGAAAGTCCCTGTACCTGAGGAAGAGGCCGAGGGGATCAAACCATGATTCTGTATATCTTTTTCATTGTAATCATTGCTCAGCCATCAACCATCAAACAGAAAGATGGTATAACACAATCCTGGTACAATTCATCCAATACACATGTTGCCACCTTTATATCCTCTTATGAACAGATAATTCCAGGTACTATGTACAAGATCCAGTCCTGGGATGAAACAGTAAGACCCATGAATGTGTATGTATGTGTTACTGATTCCTATTGGGGTAACAACTGTGATTCCTGAGGAGCAGTGAGTTGGAACACTGGGGATACAAACTGGGGGTACAAGCCTGAGAATGCCTTGAATAGAAAGGACAAAAATGGGAAGTCACTCATAGATAGAATGACAATCAACAAACACATAGATCAGTATTTCACCAAGGAGTTCAGGCTGTCCATTGAGAATCCTAGCCCAGGAGACAGCGGGACCTATGTTCTGGGCCTATGGTGGGGGAGTGGGTATCCCAGTTTTAGAAAACTTTTCCAACTGAAAGATATGTTCAGCAACAAAGAGTGGGGAGTTCCAACCCCCTGAGACCCCATATACAGACATTAAAGGACATGGTAGCCATAGCAGACCCTACCTTTGAGGATACTATGGCTGCAGAAACCGGGTTCTCAGATGTCAACTTGTGGCTCGAGTGGATGAGGTACAGTGCAAGGAAACACAATAAGACCAATTGCTATGTGTGTGGGGGGGCTAGACCACATTTGGGAATGGTACCCCTAAACATATCCCCCGAACATAAGACGTGTTTCCTTAGCCTGTTTACCAACACAACCACTAACCACTCTCTGTGTGAACATTGGAAGAAGGATTAGTCACCAAGACCCCCAAGCCAGGAGAAGGTATCACCATATACCCTGGCAATTACACATGTTATGGAAGATATCACGAGGGGGGGACCCCTTGGGAATTTCACCACTGGTTACTGTGGGTCTTATAGTGAGGCCTCTGCAAAATCAAGTCCAGTCTTTGGGAGATGTGTACTGGATCTGCGGAGACATGGTAGAAGTAGAATGACAGGACAGTAGACAGGAGAATGTGCACTGTCCAAGTCCATAATGCCTCTACATATTCTCTCAGAGAACCCAAAACTGGATGCAAACAACACACCCAGGCCTAACAGGAGGTGTAGGAGTGCCCCAGCAGGAAGCTTTGACCCTCATGTATACATAGATGCAGCAGGATTCGAATCCCTGATCCCCATCATCACTGTAAACAAGAATGTAGACTGGATAAAATACATCTACTATAACCAACAAAGGTTTGTCAATTACACTAGAGATGCATTCCAAGGTTTAGCCGAACAACTAGGAGCTGTTTCACACATGACCTTCCAAAACTGCATGGTCTTAGACATGGTCCTAGCTGAAAACGGGGGTGTGTGCAAAATGATACCTGAAACAAGTACATGCTGTACTTATATCCCTGACAACACAGGCCCAAATGGTAAAGTGACCTTAGCCATCCAGAAACTTGAAGGTTTGTCCAAGAAACTAAAAAGGAATTCAGGGCTCTCCAACCCCTGGGATCAGTACTTCACCTGGATCAAGGGGGAGTGGCAGGGAATTTTAACACAGATCGGAATAGCCATTCTGATCATTTTTGTGACCCCAGCTGTCATGGTCTGCTGTGTTCTTCCCTGTCTTAAGAAGTGTGTAGAAAAAGCCATTGACCAATCTACTCCCACGTTTGTGAACCAGGAAATACCAGATGATGATTATGTAAGACTTGATGATGATTTTGTATTACACTCTGCTACAGTCACTTCCCCCCGGGATGCAACGCCATAGGATTACAGGGACAGACAGCACCTGATTGCTCTTCTCTAGGCTGTATTGAGGGGGGTAGTGAGTTAGTCGCTGTTCTTCTCTATATACAGCCCAAAAGAGTTGCTGAGGGGAATGGGCCAGGTGAGTGGGACCTTCAGTATGAGGGACAGTATTGAAATAGACAGTTTCAAGGGGGGACTGTAATGGATGTGGTAATGTCATGATGAAATGTCTATTCCAATAAATATAAGTACATTTTTTATATGCCTGACATATATATCAGCTTCTGCTTATCAACCTTAAAACATATTCAGTAGATATTTGCGAAGCTTATCCCTCCCTTGCTGTGGAACTGAAGAGTTAACAGAAGGATAATTAACAGAAGAATCGCACCTGCTCCGAAAATAACTCAAAAGTTAACACCGTTTCAGAAGAAGCAAGAACATAGCTATGACCAGTTGCTACTTCCTCATATGGACGACCCAGCTAGAGCCTACTTTGTCACAATGAATATATATATCTTGTGGTTGTTTTGTGGTTTGCATACGCCAGCCTTATCTGACGTATCTTAATCTTAACGAAATAGTATACAAGTCTCGAAAAGAGAAAATAATAAAGAAAGTAATTTGACTCTGAACTAAGTGTCAACCTGAGTTGCTTGAAGCGTGCATGGTTTATATTCAATAATTTGATCAGGGGCAGATATAAAAGTACCAGACCTTGGTTCTGTTTCTGATCCAATACGATGTGGATGTTGTGGAAGAAGAATCTCAATTCACAAGTGAAAGTGCCCAGATCCTCATCGGGGAGAGAATGGGGTGCAATTGTGATTTAGAAAATATAAAAGAAAACATCAAAGTTGTTCAACAAATAATGAAGAACATCATTAATGTTTTAGGCAGAATATAAAAAATAACAAAATTGTACCGTTTTATTGTGTATTTTTTAATTTAAAAAAAGTTGTAAAGTATTAGAATAGCCAAATTTTGAAGATGCACACAGTGTGTCAACATGTGCTATCTGCCATCAGGGGATATCAATGTACGCGTTTTGTGGGTGCAACCCCTTCCTCCCAACTCAATTAGGTGAGAGGAAGGGGTTGCACCACCAAAACATGTCCATTGATCCCCCATGATGGGAGCTAGCATATGTTGACATTAGGCATGGGATCAGGAGGGAAATCCCCATTTTGACTCTCAATTTGTGTGCATCTTCAAAATTTGGCTTTTACAGGGGTGACATCACCCCATCTGATGAAGGCATGATCAACACAGTTTGGACATACTAATGTCTGATATTGCCTTCACTTTATCAAAGTTGAAACTTTGTAAGTTCCTGAGTTGCTTTGAAACATGGCTGTTTAACCAAAAAAAGGATCTTTACAATGTGAAAAAAAAAAATATACACCAAAGATGTTGGTTTGTTCAAAAACCCTTTTCTAGCGCACATGTGAATGTGCTTTGAGTAAATTGTTTTCTACTCAACAATGTGTGGCTTCTTTTTTCAAAGCTCAATAGCAATTTTTGTAGTAAGTTGGTGTTTACAGTGGCAATGGGGGTTATTTACTAAAGGCAAATCCACTTTGCACTACAAGTGCACTTTCAGTGCAGTTTGATGTGCAATTTTAAGTGTTGGAGTGCAAAGTGTATTTGCCCTTAGTAAATAACTCCCACAGTGCTTTATAATTTGCCACAATCACGCCATTTTCATGACTCCACAAAATTAATTCCTGGTGCTGAAAATGATGAATATTTTTGTCAGTAATGCATTACATACATTAACAACAAAAACAAGGTGTGTGTAGCAGACCCACAACATAATAATAGTTCACTGAAGAAGAGATTGTCACCTCATGTATCAAATAAATTACATTTGCACTATTAAAAAAATGTCCAAAAAGAAAAGCCCATTGGAGAACCTAGAAGACAGCTAAAAGAAACCCAGGCAGTAAATCAAAGGAAATCTTCTTTCAGTTTAAGTTCAAAAATTGTTGATAAACTGTTTCTTAAACTGTTTCTGGCATATCAATGACCCCCCTACCCACAAAGTACTCGACACACTTCTGTCTTACTTCGCGGGTGCCTTGGGGGGCAAGCCAGGACGGCCAGCTTCAAGCGCCGTCAGGGTTTCTTCTTGAAGTCCGGCCTCAGGCCCAACTGAGGCCACATAGTTCATTGAATTTCTCCTTAAATAGTTGTGTAGAATGCAGCATGCAAGTGTAGCACTTACCCCCTAAGGAGCTGCTGATAATTGTTTGGGTCTACATTCTGCCTCTCAACCCCAGAAATGGACTCGACCCCCTTGGCACAACTGTATAGTTAATGTAAGACCCAATGGTAAAGAGAAACACAGTAATAACACACTGTACTGTATATTTACCATCATCTTGGTACTCGTCACTTCACCAGCTGTAGTAATAGAGTCTCACACATATTGTAAGTTAACCATTTAAGCAGTTTACTGAAAGATTTGTTTGACACAACAGACACAGTGGTAACTCAAATATGAAGAATGAAAGTCCACAACAATCAATATGTAATTGAAACCCAGAACTCAATGGATACCTGGAGAGTATATGCAGACAGGCAAGGAGTGGGACTACAGTCCAATATGATAAAGCACTTACATTGAGCACTTTCCCACTCCAACCTCAGTGCACACACGCACACCAAATTGGCAGTGAAGTATTAAGTACAATGCAGCAGTGCAATACAATACATTCATCTATATCATGTACTCAAGGGCTCCCCCTAGATTGCAATACACTGTTCACTCTGCAAACCGAGGTTGTGATGCTATATAGAAAATGACAAAGTCTCTTGTCTTCTTCCTCTTCAGCTAGCTCAAGGTATTAGACTGCAGTATTTGTAAATCCAGGTAAGAAACAAGTAGGTAGCAATTTATAGTAGAAATGGTATGCTGGCAACCGAGTATGTGCACATGTAAAACACCTGTAGAACTTCTTCCTTAATGAGGGATGCAACTCAGCATCTACTTTGCAGCACAGGGAAGGCAAATCCTGACATTCCACTATACACAGTCTATGGATAAATGAGATCACTTCTGTGGGACTACAGATCCCACCAACAGTCTGGAACTAATTCAAGCAGCAATAGTGCCCTATATCAATCTGGGCAAGTGCCCGCTCACCACATCAAGCCTAGATGCTTGTTAGACTCTTTTCCTGGTGTCTCAGTCCCGATCCAAGCTGGCGTCGTCACACCACACCTCTCCTTTGGATAGCCAGCGATTGTAATGCAGGAAACCTCAAATGTTCCGTCATGCAGACCGATCCTCCTGCTCGATCAGCAAGGCAGTTAACAAGGATCCCTTTGGGGCAGGTGATCCGCTCTCTGCTGTAGGCCGCAGGCTCTCCCAGCCCTGGGCCCACACACAGGCCTCCTGCTGTGTGCTGAATGGCGTCCAGAGAGAGACGCCATTCTCTGGCATCTCTTATTTGCTTACCCAACAGGCTGTTCTGTGGCTTGGCATTGTGGGTATGTGAACTGGGCATTGTGGGTAGGTAGTTCCAGAGAGAGTTAAACACATGAGTGACTTGAACATTGAACTGCATTTCCCTTAAGGCTTTGCAGCACTGTTTCTCAAGAATTGTAAGAAAAGTCCTAACAGCATTACCATCAAAAGGACACTAGAGGGAGCCAAACTCTTACTTAAAGAACAACACATTATTAGCATGATAACTTGGTCACAACCCCTGCGCTACACAAGGATTATATGGTTAGGTTTATATTCCGCTATGTTGATTTACGTAAGGAATAGGCGGAACCGGCTGGCTATTATCCCAAAAACGTTCTCCACCACTCTTCTGGCTCTGGCCAGATGGTAGTTCTAAACCCTCTGGTCCAGGGAGAGGGTCCTCATGGCTTCAAAATGGTCGGCTGGTCAGAACGAACTAACAGGAAGCACTGAAAAACAGAAAGGCCGGAGCTGAAAATCAGAAACAAGCGGACAAGAACACACTGAAAAATACATAATAGAAATACGAACCCACAAGCACAAACTGAAGAACAGTAACGATTGGAAAAGCAGAAGGCTGAAAAGCGTGAATCGTCTGTCACCAAACTTCTACTAACACAAGATTAGCAGAAGGAGCCCAAAGGATGGCACACTTGGTATTGAATTTCCTCTTTCTAGTGCCCTCATACGTGTTGTACTTCCCCACATTCTTGACGTTCAGAATTTCCAACCAACTTTGTGTGACCGTGTGTATGCAAGACAAGTTTGAGCCAACATCCGGAAAAAATCCATGGATTTTGTTGTTGGAATGTGCGATCCTGTGTACGAGGCATTACAGTAAAGAACCCTCTACGTAGTTTAAGTTTAAACCTCTTTCCTTCTAATTTTAATGAGTGGCCACGAGTCTTGTTAAACTCCCTTCCACGAAAAAGTTTTATCCCTATTGTGGGGTCACCAGTACAGTATTTGTAAATTGAAATCATATCCCCTCTCCAGCGTCTTCTCCAGAGAGAAAAAGTTCAGTGCTCGCAACCTTTCCTCATAACTAATATCCTCCAGATCCTTTATTAGCTTTGTTGCCCTTCTTTGTACTTGCTCCATTTCCAGTACATCCTTCCTATGGACTGGTGCCCAGAACTGGATAGCATACTCTAGGTGTGGCCAGACCAGAGTCTTGCAGAGCGGGAGAATTATTGTTTTATCTCTGGAATTAAGATCTTTTTACAAGGTGTCCACCTCCTGTGGAGAAGTTATTGCCCTGCTTAGCTTAGCATCGTCCGCAAATACAGAGATTGAACTGTTTACCCCCTCCTCCAGGTCGTTTATGAACAAATTAAACAGGATTGGACTTAGCACAGAACCCTGGGGGACCCCACTACCCACCCCTGACTATTCCGAGTACTCCCCATCTATCACCACCCTCTGAACTCGCCCTTGTAGCCAGTTTTTAATCCATGTACTCACCCTATGGTCCATGCCATGGACCTTATTTTGTACAGTAAACATTTATGGGGAATTGTGTCAAATGCTTTTGCAAAATCCAGATACACCATGCCTACGGGCCTTCCTTTATCTAGATGGCAACTCACCTCCTCATTGAAGATTAATAGATTGGTTTGGCAAAAACGATTCTTCATGAATCCATGCTGATTACTGCTAATGATACCATTACTAAAAACTTGTATATAGTCCCTTATCATCCCCTCCAAGAGTTTACTATTGATATTAGCCCAACTGGTCTGTAATTCCCAGGGATGTATTTTGGGCCCTTTTTAAATATTGGTGCTACATTGGCTTTTCTCCAATCAGCTGGTACTATTCCAGTCAGTAGGCTGTCAGTAAAAATTAGGAACGATGGTCTGGGAATTACTTGACTGAGTTCCCTAAGCACTCTCAGGTGCAACCCATCTGGTCCTAGTGATTTATTAATGTTAACTTTCCCAAGTCTAATTTTAATTCTGTCCTCTGTTAACCATGGAGGTGCTTCCTGTGATGTTTCATGAGGATAAACACTGCAGTTTTGGTTACTGAAGCCCCATGATTCCCTCATGAAGACTGAGGAGAAGAATAAATTCAATACCTTTGCCATCTACCCATCCTTTGTAACCAGATGTCCTTCCTCATTCTTTATGGGGCCAATATGGTCTGTCCTCCCTTTTTTACTGTTTACATACTTAAATAATTTATTGGGATTTTTTTTTGCTCTCCTCCGCTATGTGTCTTTCATTGTCTATCATAGCTGTCCTTATTGCACCCTTACATTTCTTGTTGCATTCTTTATAAAGTCTGAATGCTGATGATGATCCCTCAACATTGTATTTTTTGAAGGCCTTCTCCTTTGCTTTTATATGCATTTTTACATTTGAGTTAAGCCATCCAGGACTTTTGTTTGCTCTTTTAAATGTATTACTCAATGGGATGCATTGGCTAATGCCCTTATTTAATATGCTCTTAAAGCAAACCCATCTCTCGTCTTTGTTCTTTGTTCCTAAGATTTTATCCCAATTTATGCCTTCTAGCAAGGTGGTATGGAAGTTGGCTCTTTTGAAATTCAGTGTCTTTGTATCCCCCTTATGTTTCCTATTTGTGTGATTTATACTGAAGCCAATTAACCTGTGATCACTGTTACCTAAATTGCCCTGTATTTCCACATCCGTGATCAGGTCTGTATTGTTGGTAATCAGTAGATCCAGTAACACTTTATTTCTAATTTAGCGTCTACTATCAGACCCATAAAATTGTCCTGCAAGATATTTAGGAACTGGTGAGCCTTAAATGAATGCGTGGTTCCCTCCGCCCAGTCTATGTCTGGATAATTAAAATCCCCCATTATGATAACACTTCCCATCCTTGCTGCTAATCCATTTTGTGATAGGAGATCTGTCTCCCCTTCCTCCCTCAGGTTATGAGGCCTATAGCATACTCCCAGTATTATTTTCCCCTTAGCTTCATCCCCTTGGAGCTCTACCCATAAGGATTCCACCTCCTCCCTAGCTCCCTTAGTGATGTCATCTCTCACATTCACTTGTACATTATTCTTGATATATAGGCATACCCCTCCCCCTTTTTTACCCTCTCTAGCCTTACGATAAAGGGTATACCCTTGAATTTTTGCCAGCCAATCATGAGAGCTGTTGAACCAGGTCTCTGAAATTCCCCCAAAATCCAAATTCTCCTCGTACAACAGAAGCAGTAGTTCACCCATCTTGTCCGCCAGGCTCCTGGCATTGGTGAACATGCCAAGTAGTTTAGACCAGTCGCATATTATCTTCTTATTGGTTGTTCCAAGATTGCAACTAGGACATGCTACTATACTTTTATACTTTGAATAAATTATTATTCAAAAGATTTTATAGGATTTGTTACCATATAGACATCTGGTCTCTTAGTTGGTTAGTGATTATTATTCTATTGTACTTGACCGTCCGTTATATTAACATGGATAAACTTTATCAGGAATATGCTGTCATGTCATGTTACTGTTATATACTACATGCCCATAAATAAAGAATAGAAAAAAAAATATGTTTGCTTACTTGTATTTGATAATGTACAGGTCTAAAATTCTGTAGATTAATTTGCTAATTTGCAGCCACTGATTCAGTTATTCAAGAAGAACATTCCTATGCTGGATATGCCAAGAACTTTCTATTTTTGATTTCTGTTGTGGCATCTTCATTATTAACAGTCAGGGAACTGTCCAAATAGAAATGAAAACCTGAATACTTGAATTTTCAGCACCTCTTTAGAAACATAACTGAGATCCCGGTCTTATATCTTACCAGCTTCCTGTCTATTGAGAGTTCATACTTGCCAACTGTCCCGGATCTCCTGGGACATTCCCGGGATTTAGACATTTGTCCCGGTCTTACCGTTTCCCAGGAAATGTCCTGGGAAATTGCCATTTTCCCACTTTTTCCCCACTGTTGCCGCCCCCGCTGCTAGAGGTCCGTGGCCGGCACTGGTTAATTCTGTCTCTGTCACCATTTTACCGAAGTCCAGCTCGTGATGAAGAAACAAAAGGCCGAGCCCGGGTGGCAATGAATGCAGCTGCCAATAGAAATTGAGCTCCATTTCTATTGACAGTCGCTTTCATCGCCACCCAGGCTCCGCCTCTTGGTTCTTCCCCTTCGGCATCCACAAGCTGGTTTCCTGTGATGGAGAGCCCTGGTTCCTGGTGCCACACTATCGGCTGAGTGAGACTCTGCTCTGTCTCACTGCGGCTGCCTCCTTTGACAAGCGTGCCGCCCGGAGAGTGACAGTCTGAGCAAGCAACTCTCTGGTCAGTTGCGCGTTGAATCCTCGCCGCCCAGTGCATGAGGGGAGGGGGGTGGGTCTATACATATGGAGGGGGTGGGTTGTCCTAGGGGGGCTGTACTGATGGGGGTGGGTTGTCCTAGGGGGTCTGTACTGACAGAATGTGTCCTGGGGGGTCTGTACTGATGGGGGGTGGGTTGTCCTAGGAGGATCTGTACATATGGAGGTGGTGGGTTGTCCTAGGAGGGGCTGTACTGATGGAGGTGGGTTATCCTAGGGGGGTCTGTACTGACAGGGGGTGTACTGGGGGGTCCGTACTGATGGGGGGTGGGTTGTCCTAAGGGGTACTGATGGGGCAGATGTCCTAGGTGGACTGTACTTTTGGGGGTCGGGTTGTCCTAGGGGGTCTGTACATATGGAGGGGAGTGGGTTATCCTGGGGGGGTCTGCTCTGATTGGGAGGTGGGTTGACCTAGGGGGGTCTCTACATATGGAGGGGGGTGGATTGTCCTGGGGGGGTCTGTACATATGGAGAGGAGTGGGTTATCCTGGGGGGGTCTGTACTGATAGGGAGTTTGGGTTGTCCTAGGGGGGTCTGTACATATGGGGGGGTTGTCCTGGGGGTCTGTACTGATGGGAGGTGGTTTATCCTGTGGGGGTCTGTACTGATGTAGGTGGTTTATCCTGAGGGGGATCTGTACTGATGGAGGGGGGTCTATACTGAAGAAGGGGGGTCTGCACTGAGGGAGGGGGGTCTGCACTGAGAGAGGTCTGCACTTAGTGAGAGGGATCTATACTGCAGGAGGAGTTCTGTACTGCGGGAGGGGGATCTGTACTGAGGGAGAACTATAGTGGGTTCGGGGTGACACCGGTGTAAGGAGAGACTCTACTGGGGAGAGCTCATGTAAGGAGGGACTCTGCTGGGGACACCTGATGTAAGGAGGAACTCTGCTGGGGACACCTGATGTAAGGAGGGACTCTATTGGGGACACCTAATGTAAGGAAGGACTCTACTGGGGACACCCAGTGTAAGTAGGGACTTTGCTGGGGACACCTGGTTTAAGTAGGTACTCTGCTGGGGACAACTGATGTAAGGAGGGACTCTGCTGGGGGCACCTGATGTAAGGAAGGACTCTGCTGAGGGCACCAGATGTAAGGAGGGACTCTGCTGGGGGAACCTGGTGTAAGGAGGGACTCCGCTGGGGGCACCTGATGTAAGGAGAGAAACTTCTGGGGGCACCTGATGTAAGGACGGAATCTGCTGTGGGCACCTGATGTAAGGAGGGACTCTCCTGGGGGCACCTTATGTAAGGAGGGACTCTGCTGGAAATGCCTGGTGTAAGGAGAGACTCTACTGGTGGTAGATGATGCTGGCAAGTGACACGCTCAGCTCTCCCACTGATTCCGCATTATGGTGAGTTGAACTATTTCATTTTATATTACAATGCAATAATAGAAATAATGCGCTTCAATCATTCTGACACCATAACAACCATGGTGCCGTGATGATTGAAGCGCTAATACCAGGTGTTTAGAGTATCTTTATCTGCTGATTGTTAAACTTTCTGGAATACACATATTTCTATTGTGGTGTAGGATCTGGGCCTGCTGTCTTTCTTTCTCTCTTTCTTTCTTTCTTTCTTTCTTTCTTTCTTTCTTTCTTTCTTTCTTTCTTTCTTTCTTTCTTTCTTTCTTTCTTTCTTTCTTTCTTTCTCTCTTAGATTTATTGTCTCTTAACAGAACTGTTAGAGAGAGGGTTAGGGCCAGGACACCCTTGAGTTCTTCCACAGCTATCCCACTGTATACTCCTCAAACGTCACTCCCGTTATTCTGCTGGGTCCCTGGCTTGGCACTTGCTGATGCTTTCCCACTTCCTTACCATCCCCGGCTGGTGAGAAGACTGCTCAGGTACTTGCTTCAGCTTACTCACAGTAGTCTCCGGTAATTAGGTGGATGGTCCCTTAGTGGCAACAGCTTCCCCTCTACCTCCAACCACAACTGTTTTCCCATCCAGCTGAACCTTCACAACTCAGTTGGATTCCAATCCTGCAGTCCCAACCCTACGCTGTTTCTCCTGCTCCTGGATAGGCCTCAGGCAGCCTAGCAGCCAGGTGTCCCCGGGATATGCCTCACGCTTCCGGCCTAGCAACCCGGGGTGACATAACACACGTCCACCCAGACAGCTGTCCAGGTGGCACAGAACCCCAGTCACCTGACTCCATCCAATTAAATAGGCTCTTCCAGCAGGCCAAGGATCCTAAAGAAACCCTTGCCCATTGGCTAAGACACCCCATCCATTCATAATCTATCCTTGCTATGCCCTATTCTATCTAATGTCACCAGCTACAATGCCACCTAGTGATAGAAGAGAAAAGTGCAGAAATTCCAGAATTAGGGGGAAATCAGTGGATCTCCTACCAATTAGCCAGGACAATTACCACCTAGCATATTAAATTGGTTAGCAACCCTGCCTAAATACCATGGTGCTACAGTACAAAAGGTACAAGAAAAAAAAAAATGGTGTACGTTTTTACAACTCACGCAGTGCGGGAGACCGTAGGTAGAGAGAAACTAAAAACATAGAAGGTGTATAATAAAATCATACAGGCATATAGTGCATGACTCAAGCACAAGTAATATAAAGGAATATTTAAAAGGGGCATCTAGCTCACCAGGGAGATTCCCCATGGACCAACTTTAAAGGTATAGATCAATATTTTCAGAATCAGCTGATGTAGCAGTGGAAGGATTGTCTAGCCAGCATGACCAGACCTTTTAAATTTCCTCGGACAACCTCTGCTGCTATAGGTGGCTTGATACAGAGGTAAGTTATGCCACGTATACACGAGCGATTTTGCCGTCAGAATAAACTCTGAAGGTTTCTCCGACACAATTCCGACAGAATTCTGCTCAAGGGGTCTTGCCTACACACGGTCACACCAAAGTCCGACCGTCAAGAAGGTGACATACACCACGTACAACGGGACTAGAAAAAGGAAGTGCGATAGCCAGCAGGCCACCCTAGCGCTCTACCCTCAAGGACTTACTGGAGAACCGGGCCAACCGGCCAACAACCGTAAGAAGAGGGACATTATCACAGAACTAGTCAAAATGGATAGAGCTGAAACACCCAACATAACCGAAAGGCCCAGAGTAACAGACAGGACTCCTGAAGAGGCAAGTTTTGATTGGGCTGTTAACATAAGACTGGCAGATTATGCTCCTAACCCTACAACGGAGATCATAGACCTAGTTATAGTGGCTGTGGAAGCAAATTGGCTACACCAAAGAGGTGCTGCAGCAGCAAAAGTCACAGCAGCACCAACTGAAAGGAGAGGAGAGGTACAGATACCAACTGCCATGGAAGAGGAATTCAGAAGGAAGTTGCAGATACAGCATAGAGGACCAGTATCAGAGCAGGTCCTGCTGGGATGGTCTGATTCTATCGGCTGTGAACTCTGGGAGAAAGCACTAGCTCTCGAGCAGCAACACCAGGGAAAAGTTCTCCCCTCCATCCATGTAAGGTACTGGTACCAGTATGAAGTACGAATGCTGTTATTGGGAGAACAACCGAAGCAGGAATGGACAGCTAAGTTAAGCAGGCTGATCCAGGCAGAGATGCGGTTGGATGAGAGCTACAGATCCCTCCGGTGGTATGTAGCCTAAGAGTGCATGTGGTCAGCGGATGACAGCCCCACAGAAGGCTTTGACTACGATGACCTGGGATTGTTGTATTAGAGACTGTCCAGGGACCATGACTTTGGGAGTGATCGGGAGTGGCGTTTGGAGGAAATAATGGAGCACAGATAGCAAAGACTGAATGTCTCGAAGGGCACTGGGCACAGGAAGATTTGTAGTTTCTGGCCATTCAGGAATGGGAGCTGGAGATCACCTACAGACAGCTGCTAGACTCTGCTCAGCAGCAGGGTGGGGCTCCCTTTGCCTGGGACTATCAGGAAATACCAGTTGACAACTCTGAAATCCTGGTTGAAGAATCTGCAGTGGAAAATCTGGAGAAGCCATCCCCAGAGCTGAAGTGCTGACAACAGGGCAGAGTTCTGCTAACCTCTGCCCTGCACTGATAGTACCTTCTGGGTTCCACGGACAGGAGATGGTAAACCTTTATCCCCAGACACCAGTTGAAGAGACATGGGATTTGATAGAATTTTCTGCTGAGGAAAAACAACCTGATGAGCCTCAAGCAGAAGAGCATGGTATAAGGGCCAAACTTCAGTGTGCTCTTCCCAGCAACAACAGCAGTAACTGTGGAGTTGCAAGGAACTTCCCCAGCTGAGGCGCTGGTCACCGGACAGAGAGTCCAAGACCTCTGTCCCACACCTGTAGCAGTTCCGGAGGCTCATGGTGAGAGGGTGGCAATCACTTCGCAGCAGCCAGATGAGGGAACGGAAAAGGAAGCAGCCAGCTCACCTCCCCAATAGCAGCTGCACAGTTTGGGAGGGGAGGAATTCAGCCTCCTGCCTCAATGGTTAGCCAAAGCGGATGATGTGAAGTCCTCAGCAGAAGTGCTGGCAACAGGGCAGAATGCTACCAAACTCTGCCCAGCAATGGCAACAACTGTGGAGTTCCAGGGAGCTGGGGCAGTCGGCTCATCTCTCCAGCCACAGATTACAGAATGTATGGACTTAGTGGACTGTTCAGAGGATGTTATAGATTAGGCATCACCTGCTCAAGTACTGGCAGCAGGACAGAGTACTGCAGACCCCTGCTCCACACCAGTGGCAGTTTCGGAGGCCCGAGGTAAGAATGTGATGGTTCCTCTCTCCCAGTGGATTTCAGAGATGCAGGGAGGAGAAGCACCCATTTCCCCTCCCCAACAAGGGTCCGTGCACCTGGGAGACAATACCAGTGAAAGGGAGTTCCAACAGCAGACGGCATCCCAGAATGATGACACCAACCCAGCTGAAGCGCTGGCAACCGGGCAGAGTGCTACCAACCTCTGCCCAGCACTGGCAACAACTACTGGGTTCCAGGAAGCTGGGGCAGTCGCCCTCCCTCCCCAACAGTTAGCTGGAGCAGATGGTGTGGGGTTTCCAGCAGAAGGGATGGCAACAGGGCAGAGTGCTCCTGGCCTCTGCCCTCAACTAACAGAGGATGGATTTCATGTAAAGGTGGATGGGACTTCAGTCTCCGCCTGTATACTCCAGGGATGCTGGGCAGTCGGCCCAAATGCCCAACAGCATGACGGACTGAGCCCAGCCACCATGTCTTCTCTCCTGCAGCTAAAGGTACTCCAGGGGGAAGGACCAGTCCGCACTTCCCCCCAGCAGCGGGTATGTTCTATGAGAGAGGCAGAGGTTGGCTGGGTGAGTAATGCTCTGTTTGGAACAATTTGTTGTTTTGTGTGGATATCAGCATTAGAGGACTGGAACTATGGACTAACTTCGGAGTCAACCCGTCTGGGGTCCGCCTGTGTTAGTCTCCTGCCGAAAGGGGAGAGATGTATCGGGAGTGCCCGTGAAACCCAGAATCCTTTGGAAAGTATGGGATACCCTTGTTTCAGCTCCCCATGCACCTCTTATGTCTAAGTAACCCTGTGCTATCCTGGCGCAGGGTGAGTGAGAAAATATATCTTGGATTACTTAAAATGGAACAGTAAAGTTTATCCACAATATCTCCCAGGATATATGTAAAGACTAAAATATAACAGCATAAGTGCAGCGCAAAAATATATCAATATGTTGATTGAAAAGAAATTGAATATGTTCCCCAAAAGTCTATCAAAAAAGATCCATATGAACTTCAAACGACAGGAATCAGTCATGCATACAATATCCAATTGCGCTTACCAGAGATAGTGGACCTCTGCAAAGCAGGGGTCAAACTCACATGTTCCTGGTGGTGACACTGGAGAAGATCACTCTGGTATGGAAACCCAGATATCCAGAGGAATGAGACAACCTTCCAACAGGGAAAAACCAAGGATGTAGACCGCCAGATTGGAGATGTTAGAAAAATCGCTCCACGAAATGTAAAAAATAATAAATATAAAGCTCTCAAGCACAGAAAGTTTAAAAAGGTCGGACTGCAACACAGTGCAGTACCGACACACACAGTATGGCAGCGGGTGACGTCCATGACAAAGCTCCTCCCCCGTACGTGGCGTTATGTCCTATTGGACTTCGTCAGCGAGGGGTGGAGCCTGACAGTCACCCAGCGGCATTTATCGAACACGGACGGTGTCCGAATTGGCTACGGTGCAGACGGAAGTCAGAAAGCTTCCCTAGCAACCACAACCTACCGACAACATGTCCTATACACAAAAGGAAACTGGCCTTATAGAAATAGTGAATGACGGAAACGGAAATCAAATACAGGCATCCATTAAAATTGCACGGGGACACCGCCATGAGAAGATACTATTCGGCCATACCATTAAAAGTGATATTAAATATAGAATATAACGCATATCTCCATTAGCGTAGATGTGATTACAAAAATTAAAATTACATTGAAACTTTATTTTAAAATGTTACGGAAGTAATCTCCCGCTGCCATATCTGTGTAAAAACATATAATCACTAAAAATTGCCCAAATGTACAACTGGGAATATGACTTGTATACAGCTATTTATTAGATATAAAACAGTTCAGGTCAAATTCCACATTTACCCCTTGGGAACCATAACCTGAGTCTAATGAATCCACATGGATTCACGCTGGCTCAGTTGCCTGATAAAATTACCCCCCCTGCAATGTGGATTCACTCTTTCTATGCCCCAAAATTTTAGGAATCTCGGATTTCGGTCATGAAAGATCCTAAAATGCTTAGAAACATTATGTGTGATAAGACCTCTCTTAATGTTGTTCACATGTTCAGCTATGCGGACTCCTATAGCTCTGGAGGTCCTACCTATATATTGGAGTCCGCAGTCACATTCCAACATGTAAACAACTCTGACTGTATTGCACGTTATAAAATGTTTGATTTGAGTTTGTTTTTATTAGTAACTGATGTTGTGAACTCCTTCCTTCTCTTGAGATTCCGTCTGCATGACTTGCAAGCAGGACATCTCCCACAGGCATAAAAGCCTGTCAAGAAATTAAAAATCCAATTTTCTTTTTTGGTCATATGGGGATCTACAACACTAGGTGCTAGGATATCTCTTAACGTGGGGGGTTTTCAGTATACAAATTTAGGACGGGGGGCAGTATTGTGCCTAAAATACTATCTCTTTTGAGAATATTCAAATGTTTCAAATTATCCTCTCAAATTTTTTATGTTGGATGTTATAATCAAGGATGATTTTGTATTCAAAGTCACCCTTAGGTTTCTGATTGTTATCTGAATTAGCAACTAGAGAGGAACGCTCAAGGCTGCCAACAGAGGTTATATTACTCATTATGTGCTCCTCCTCATAACCCTTTTGTAAAAAACGGTTGGCCAAAATTTTAGCTTGGGAGAAGTAGTCCGAATCCAGGGCACAATTTCTCTTTAGCCGGATAAACTGTCCCTTAGGGACATTATATAGCCAGGAGTGATGATGGCAGCTATCTAATGGTATGAATCCGTTCCTATCAGTGGGCTTAAAGTAATTTTTAGTAAAATACTTATCACCTTGTTTAAATATCTCCAAATCTAGGAAAGCGACACGTGTAGCTTCTGCGTTCCAAGATAGGTGGATCCCTTTACTATTGCCATTGAGTTTAGACATAAAGAGCTGAAGGCCAATCAGATCACCCTCCCAGATCATGAATAGATCATCTATATATCTTTGGTAGCAGACCAACTGAGTCGGTCTACTACCAAAGACAAATTCCTCTTCCCATAATGCCATGAAGATGTTAGCAACACTAGGCTCAAAACGAGCGCCCATGGCAACGCCAAGTGTTTGGAGGAAAAATCTCCCTCCATACCAGAAATGATTTCTAGATAGGCAAAAGTCCAGAGCTCTCAAAATAAAGTCCTTTAGGAGGGGAGGGAGGGAGGATCCATTAAGGGCCCACTGCACAGAAGTAAGGGCATCCTTATGGCCTATGATAGTGTATAAGGAACTAACGTCAGCGTTGACTAAAAAGCTGTTTTCTTTACATGTTATATGTTCCAAAATTTGAATGATGTGTTTAGTGTCTTTAAGGTACGCCTTAGTGGTAGACACCAATGGTTTCAAAAAGTGATCTATGTATTGACCTAGGTGGGCTGTAACAGAGTCAATGCCGTTGACTATAGGTCGACCTGGAGGAGAACTAGCGTCCTTATGTATTTTAGGCAAAAAATATATTATGGGTATCCTGCATGCGCTGGGATTTAGATATGATGCCTCTTTTTTATTTAATACTCCCTGGGTTTTTCCTAATGTGATAAGTGTTCGTAATTCATTTTTGAATCTAAACACTGGATCACTACCCAATAGTTGATATGTATTTCTATCAGATAGGAGTCGCTTCATTTCCTGTTTATAGTATGATTTGCTCATGACAACCACTCCTAACCCTTTGTCTGCAGGGCGGATCACCACATCCTTATTTTTCTCTAATGTACTAATTCCTTTTTTAAGATATGAAGGATCTCCTATTTTCTTAATCTTCATCTCATGTAAGTCACTGGTTACCATGTTTTTAAAGACTTCGATATGTCGACGGTCATTTTTGGGCGGATTAAAAACAGATTTATTGGCCAGGCCAGAGTGGCCCCCAGAGGGGGCAGCCACACCAGTATGGCCAAACCTCTCCCCTGGCTTAGACAAAAATACCTCTTTATGTTCAAGGTTCTAATGAACTTTTGTAGACTAATATAGGTCTGAAATTTGTTGAAATTCTTCACTGGGGCAAATGTGAACATGTGACCAACATTAAGAGAGGTCTTATCACACATAATGTTTCTAAGCATTTTAGGATATTTCATGACCAAAATCCGAGATTCTTAAAATTTTGGGGCATAGAAAGAGTGAATCCACATTGCAGGGGGGGTAATTTTATCAGGCAACTGAGCCAGCGTGAATCCATGTGGATTCATTAGACTCAGGTTATGGTTCCCAAGGGGTAAACGTGGAATTTGACCTGAACTGTTTTATATCTAATAAATAGCTGTATACAAGTCGTATTCCCAGTTGTACATTTGGGCAATTTTTAGTTATTATATGTTTTTACACAGATATGGCAGCGGGAGATTACTTCCGTAACATTTTAAAATAAAGTTTCAATGTAATTTTAATTTTTGTAATCACATCTACCCTAATGGGGATATGTGTTATATTCTATATTTAATAACACTTTTAATGGTATGGCCGAATAGTATCTTCTTATGGCGGTGTCCCAGTGCAATTTTAATGGATGCCCATATTTGATTTCCGTTTCCGCCATTCACTATTTCTATAAGGCCAGTTTCCTTTTGTGTATAGGACATGTTGTCGGTAGGTTGTGGTTGCTAGGGAAGCTTTCTGACTTCCGTCTGCGCCGTAGCCCATTCGGACACCGTCCGTGTTCCATAAATGCCGCTGGGTGACTGTCAGGCTCCACCCCTCGCTGACGAAGTCCAATAGAATGTAACGCCGCGTACGAGGGGAGGAGCTTTGTCACGGACATGTCCTGCTGCCATACTGTGTGTGTCGGTACTGCACTTTGTTGCAGTCCGACCTTTTTAAATTTTCTGCGCTTGAGAGCGCTCGTTTTTATAGCGCAACATTGGACTTTATAATAAAAAGATGGATTACTCTTAGATGGTATCCTTTAATATTTTTTACATTTCGTGGAGCGGTTTTTCTTACATCTCCAATCTGGCGGTCTACATCCTTGGTTTTTCCCTGTTGGAAGGTTGTCTCATTCCTCTGGATATCTGGGTTTCCATACCACAGTGATCTCCTCCAGTGACACCACCAGGAATACCATCATCCCTGTGGGGATACATGTGAGTTTGACCCCTGCTTTGCAGAGGTCCACTATCTCTGGTAAGCGCAATTGAATATTGTATGCATGACCGATTCCTGTCGTTTGAAGTTCATATGGATCTTTTTTGATAGACTTTTGGGGAACATATTCAATTTCTTTTCAATTAACATATTCATATATTTTTGCACTGCACTTATCCTGTTATATTTTTGTTACCTCTTAGGCATATGTGATTACCTGTAGTGTTCAGCTTGCAATTGCTGTTGTGAGAATGTCCTGTGTTTAAACTTATGATAATGTATCATCTACTGTGTGAAGCTTGGTGACAATAAGTCTGACCTGAAGTGAAATCCTGATTTATTATAACAATGAACAGGCTGCTTAAAGGGATTAGTTAATGAGCTCCTCTTTTTACTGTATATAAGAAGTGTATTCCTTTCAATAAAAGTTAATTCCTGTTTGACCCTCAACACAGAACCTCGTCTCGTATCTGGGGGGAGAATTATTTGTATGGGTTTTTTGTTCGGCTGATCGGAGTGTTTGGTAGCTGCCTTTGTGTTTGGTAATGGAATGTCTTAAACGGCTTTAACCTCTTTCATACTCGGGGTGTCGTTACATAGCCAATGCCTCATTTAAGGGAACATTTGTAGTACAGTCCCGCCTGCATGCACCTGCAGGCTTACCCCCATCACCTTGGGAAACAGTAAGACAGTTCCAGGCAGACTGTACTGTTTAAAGCAGGAGTTTGAAGCAAAAGCAAAAGTTCAACATGTCCAGCATTAGCAGGTCACCGGACATATTTGTAATCCACAGATAGGCATCTAGCAATGGCAGAACGCTGGATGTATTTGTAATTCAAGGGAGCAGTTACCTGGTGTGGGTGCCATGGGTAACGGCACATGATAAACAGTTCCTGTGTTGCAGGATTAATATAGGCGACTGCTCCAGCACTGCTTGAGGCAATTAGATAAGCAGGCAGCAGCAATTGGCAATGGCACTCTCTGGTTGCTATGGGCAATGGCACTTATTACTGTAGCAGACCTACTGTAGAGCCTACTCTGAGCCACGCCCACACAGATCAAAACAAACAGGCCTAGCTCACAGCTAGGCCTAAATAAATTATCTGTACTGACAAAAATCCTACTACTGGCACCTACCTAAAGTAGAGGGTGCTACACTCGCATAATCTATGGCCTCCCTAAGAGCTGTTAAATGTGAAATAGGCTCCCTCAGGAGCAAGTACTGGTCAGCTCAGGTGATTGTTTGAAATATGAGCTGGATGCTTTTCTAAATGAAAAGAATCTAACTGATATTAACATGTATATACAGTATAATAATACCAGACATTGTTGAATCAGAGAATTGCCTTGGAGGATCTGGAATGAATTTATTTTCCCCCACTGGAGCAAATTGAAACATGCTTTGCAGGGTTTTGCTTTTCTCTGGATCAACTGTGAATATATAGTTCTGTATATATTTTAATGTATTTATTTATGCATTTATGCATTGTTTTTACTCATTGAGCTAGATGGACTAGTAACTTTTTGCTTGTTTAACTATGATGTAACTATGCAACATTTACCAGGTCAAAATGTATCATATACTGTATTCCTCACTCAGAGTTTTTTATTTTATGGCAATCACATTTAGGGTACCTGCCTTAATTTATACTTTGTACAAATTTGGAACTACACTATGCAGGTTATACGTGCAGAAATGAAATGATGATTGCAAGTAGCAATATGTACACCTTTATTTTGTAGATAGCTGAGTCAGTATCACTAGTAATTTATTAATACCACATTATGTACTATATATGTATGAACTGATGCTAATCAACACATTTATATTAAAAATAAGATTAAAAGGCATGCACCAATAGCCCAAACTTGTCTGGCCCCAATATGTCACATATTAAAAACAGCCACCTCCCAGCTATGGTCTCCACATCAACATGTCCCAAATATCTTACATATCAGATATCTCATATCTAACATTTGGGACATGATGATGTGGAGATCAGAGCTGGGAGGTGCCTGGTTTTAATATGTGGCATAAAGGTGCCATACAAAACTGGGCTCTTTTAATCAATTTTGTACAACTAAGATTAAAAAAAAACACCTTTTTTCACATACAGCTGTATATATTGAGCTTTGTATAAGTACATTTAAAATCCAGTAATATATAGTTCATTGTGTACTTTTGACATTTGATAGCAATTTATTAATATTACGTTAACTTCTTGACAATAGGAAATAGTTAAATTCCTGTCCTTTTTTTATTCTCTGGTCTGCTGTTTTTGGTGTCTGCTAGTGAAGTGGATCATTTATTCTACATTGAAATGTCTAAATATTCATGTGAATGTGAGACTGTACAGTGCTGCTGGACAGCCAAGATTCTACCATACATATGAAAAATATTGCCTTTGGAATCAACTGCTAGCACAGTTACTGTAGTTGTGAAAGCCTTATTGGATTGCTGAATGTCCTTGTGTGGGAATTGGTACTTAAGCTCCTTGTACACACTGTTTTCTGACATCACCCACGTGGCACACATCGTCCTAGACTTTACTCTCTTTGTTGCAGACAAGCATTAGCTCACCACTGCTCAATAAGCAGAAGATGTCTAGAATGAAAGGTACAAAAAATAGAACACAACTTCTACATAATAGGATATATTATAAATGAAAAATAAGGTAACCCTTGTGCCAATTTCTGGATGTTGATTAGGGATGAGCTCGATGTTTGAGTTGAACGTAAGTCACCTGTTCGCCAAACAGCGAACATTGTGCAGCGTTCGTGGCAAATTCGAAAGCTGCGGAACAATGTCTATGGAACATTAACATGAAAAACCAAAAGTGCTCATTCTAAAGGATTATATGCAATTTATTGTTATAAAAAGTGTTTGAGGACCCGGGTCTTGCCCCAGGGGACATGTATCAATGCAAAAAAAAGTTTTAAAAATGACCATTTTTTTTGGGAGCAGTGATTTTAATAATGCCTTAAGTTAAACAATAAAAATGAAATATTCTTTTAACCACTTCCTGCCCGGCCCATAGCAGATGACGGCCGGGCGGTGGTTCAGTTATATTGACTGGGCGTCATATGACGTCCAGCAGGATAACATGCCGCCGTGCGCTCGCGGGGGCGCACATCGCGGCGATCGGTGGATCGGTGTGTCAGTCTGACACACATCTACACCGATCTTGGTAAAGAGCCGTTAATCGGCTTTTCCTCACTTGCGTCTGACAGGGGGGTCAATCAGCGGCTCGCCTGACAGGGGGGGTTGTGCTGATTGTTTATCAGTGCAGCCCCCCCTCAGATCACCACACTGGACCACCAGGGATCGCCACTAGGACCACCAGGGAAGGGGCAACATGTGGATGGCCAGGTATGTACCCCATGGCCATCCACATGTGCCCAATGTGCCCAGTCAGTGCCCAATCTGTGCCAATCAGTGCCCACAAATGGGCACTGATTGGCACCATTATATAGCACTGATGCCCAGCAATGCCACCCTTAGGGGCATCAGTGCCATCAATCAGTGTCCATCAGTGCCACCTGTCAGTGCCCATCCATGCCCATCAGTGCCCACCTATCAGTGCCCATCAGTGCCCATCTGTGCCACCTATCAGTGCCACCAATAAGTACCCATCAGTGCCACCCATAAGTACCCATCAATGCCACCTACAAATGCCCATCAGTGCCGCCTATGAGTGCCCATCGGTGCCACCTATGAGTGCCCATCAGTGCCACATACCAGTGCCACCTATCAGTGCCCATCAGTGCCACCTATCAATGCCCATCAGTGCTGCCTATCAGTGCCCATCATCAGTGCCCATCAGTGCCACCTCATCAGTGCTACCTCATTGGTGCCACCTCATTGGTGCCCATCAGTGCCGCCGTATCAGTGCCCGTCAGTGCAGCCATATCAGTGCCCATCATTGAAGAAAAAAACGTACTTATTTCCAAAAAATTTTAACAGAAACAAAGAAAAACTATTTTTTTTTCAAAATTTTTGGTCTTTTTTATATGTTGCGCAAAAAATAAAAACCGCAGAGGTGATCAAATACCACCAAAAGAAAGCTCTATTTGTGGGAACAAAATGATAAAAAATTGTTTGGTTACAGTGTTGTATGACCGCGCAATTGTCATTCAAATTGCGACAGCGCTGAAAGCTGAAAATTGGCCTGGGCGGGAAGGTGTCTAAGTGCCTGGTATTGAAGTGGTTAAATATCATGCCTGGGGGGTGTCCTTAGTATGCCTGTAAAGAGGCACAGGTTTCCCGTGTTAGAACAATACCACAGCAAAATGAAATTAAATTTCTAAAGGAAAAAAAATAATTTACAACTGATCACGGCATGGGTACCCCCCCAGTGCATTTCCAGGCCCTTTGGGTTTGGTGTGAATATTAAGGGAAACCCCGAACCAAAAATTACAAAAAAATTGCATGGGGGTCCCCCCAAAATCTATACCAGGCCCTTCAGGTCTGGTATGGATTTTAAGGGGAACCCTGTGCCAAAATTAAAAAGAAAATGGTGTAGGGATTCCCCTCAAAATCCATACCAGACCCTTATCTGAGCACGCAACCTGGCAGGCTGCAGGAAAAGAGGGGGGGGAACGAGAGAGCGCCCCCCCTGAACCGTACCAAGCCACATGCCCTCAACATGGGGAGGGTGCTTTGGAGTAGCCACTTTGGAACAAGTCCTTTATTAAAAGATAAAAAATTAAAAATGTCCATGATGTAAATTCATCTCACGCTGCCCGACGAGCCGAAAAAAAGAGCCGCAACAGCTCCGCTTCTCAATGACAGCTGTTATATAGCTGAGGGCAGAGCCACCCAGTGATGTAAATGGGTGACCCCGCCCCCCTCTCTGACGCTACCACCCTCAGCTATATGACAGCTGTCACCGCGAATAAGTGTCACTCTGTGGAGGCGGAGCTGTTGCAGCTTTTTTTTTTTTTTTTGTGGCTGGTCAGACGGCGTGAGATGGATTTACATCATGGAACATTTTTATTATTTTATCTTTTAATAAAAGACAGTTCCCAAAATGTCTCCTGTCTTTTTTACTATTTTTGACTTTTTTTGTGAAATGGTAGGGGTACAATGTACCAGTTACCAATTCACATAGGAGGGGAGGCCGAGATCTTGTTAAAGGGGGGACTCCAGATTCCGATAAGCCCCCCGCCTGCAGACCCCCACAACCACAAGGGTACAAGGGTTGTGGGGATGAGGCCCTTGTCCCCACCAACATGGGGACAAGGTGCTTTGGGGGGCTACGCCAAAGCACCCTCCCCATGTTGAGGGAATGTGGCCTGGTATGGTTCAGGAGGGGGAGGCGCTCTCTCCCCCCCCTCTTTTCCTGCAGCCTGCCAGGTTGCGTGCTCAGATAAGGGTCTGGTATGGATTTTGGGGGGACCCCTATGCCATTTTTTTTATTTTGGCGCAGGGTTCCCCTTAATTTACATATTCAGGTCTGGTATGGATTTTGGGGGGACCCCCACACAATTTTTTTTTATTTTTGGTTCAGGGTACCTCTTAATATCAATACCAGACCCAAAGGGCCTGGTAATGGACGGGGGGGAACCCATGCCGTTTTTTTCAATGAGTTTTATTTATATTGCCGAGACCCAACAATTCATTACAGCCGCGATCAGTTTTGAATGACAATTTTTCCTTTAGAAATGTAGTTTTGCTGTGATACTGTTCTAAACAGGGGAGAAATGCGCCACTTTAGAGGCATACTATAGACACCCCCTAGGCATGATATTTAAAGGAATATTTCATTTCTATTGTTTCACTTTAAGCATTATTAAAATCACTGCCATTTTTAAAACTTTTTTTGCATTGATACATGATACATGCCCTGGGGCAGGACCCGGATCCCCAAACACTTTTTATGACAATAACTTGCATATAAGCCTTTAAAATTAGCACTTTTGATTTTTCATGTTCGTGTCCCATAGACTTAAACGGTGTTCGCGTGTTCGTCCGAATGTTTTACCTGTTCGCATGTTCTGGTGTGAACCGAACCAATGGGTGTTCGGTTCATTCTTAATGTTGATGCTAGACTCCCAACAGAAGGCAGCTGACGTAACATTTTTGTTTCACTGCTGAAGGTCCATCACAATTTTTACCACACTAGACTACCCTCAGAACACAAGTCTGTGTTTGTAGAAAAACACTTTGTGGTGGTTCTAAAAGCTGACTGAAAACACTTTGCTCAGCAAGGGAGGTACCCATATCATAATTGTTTTTGAAAGCCAATGTACAGAATCATTTTTCAATTTATGTACTGTACATCTGCTCCATTTAATAAACACTGCATTCAGTCTCACGAGAAAGTAGACAGCATGACCCTTGTTAGAATTTTATGTTGTCTGTGATTTCCATGTGAATATAAATAAAGACTTAGCAACTAAACAATAACTATGGGTTACAAGCAAAAATAAAGTAGCAGGTGTAAGGCAAGTTTTTCTCCCAGACTGCATTAGTTAATTTTGTATCAGGGTTCATAAAGATGCCACCCAATGAAGCTCCATCTACAGCATTTTTGGAAGTTGGATCTTCTCCAACTTGAATTTACTCTGACCACAATTCCATCTGGGCTTCACAACAGACATCACATCGGAATGACATTGGGTCACTGATGATGTCTGTAATATTTTTAACCGTGCCCAAGTGGTGCATAAGCGCAATCTTCTTTGTGCCAACTAAAAACTTCTTCTTTGGTTTGCAGTATGAGAAAGTTGCTTCCTTTTCACAGAAATATATTTGTGTGTGTGTGTATACAGTATCTCACAAAAGTGAGTACACCCCTCCCATTTTTGTAAATATTGTATTATATCTTTTCATGTGACAACACTGAAGAAATTACACTTTGCTACAATGTAAAGTAATGAGTGTACAGCTTGTATAACAATGTAAATTTGCAGTCCCCTCAAAATACCTTAACACACAGCCATTAATGTCTAAACCGCTGGCAACAAAATGAGTACACCTCTAAGTGAAAATGTCCAAATTGGGCCCTAAGTGTCAATATTTTATGTGGCCACTATTATTTTCCAGCACTGCCTTAACCCTCTTGGGCACGAAGTTCACCAGAGCTTTACAGGTTGCCACTGGTCCTCTTCCACTCCTCCATGACGACATCACAAAGCTGGTAGATGTTAGAGACCATGCGCTTATTCACCTTCCATTTGAGGATGCCCCACAGATGTTCAATAGGGTTTAGGTCTGGAGACATGCTTGGCCAGTACCCTCAGCTTCTTTAGCAAGGCAGTGGTCATCTTGGAGGTGTATTTGGGGTCGTTATCATGTTGGAATATTGCCCTGAGGCCCAGTCTCCGAAGACACATAAATTGACATTCATGGTTCCTTCAATGAACTGTAGCTCCCCCGTGCCAGCAGCATTCATGCAGTCCCAGACCATGATACTCCCACCACCATGCTTGACTGTAGGCAAGACAAATTTGTCTTTGTACTCCTCACCTGGTTGCTGCCACACACGCTTGACACCATCTGAACCAAATACGTTTATCTTGGTCATCAGACCACAGGACATGGTTCCAGTAATCCATGTCCTTAGTCTGCTTGTCTTCAGCAAACTGTTTGCGGGCTTTCTTGTGCATCATCTTTAGAAGAGGCTTTCTTCTGGGACCACAGCTACTGTATGCAGACCAATTTGATGCAGCGTGCGGCATATGGTCTGAGCACTGATAGGCTGACCCCCCTACTGCTTCAACCTCTGCAGCAATGCTGGCAGCACTCATACGTCTATTTCCAAAGAACAACCTCTGGATATGATGCTGAGCATGTGCACTCAACTTCTTTGGTCGACTATGACAAGGCCTGTTCTGAGTGGAACCTGTCCTGTTAAACCTCTGTATGGTCTTGGCCACCGTGCTGCAGCTCAGTTTCAGGGTCTTGGCAATCTTCTTATAGCCTAGGCCATCTTTATGTAGAGCAACGATTCTTTTTTTCAGATCCTCAGAGTGTTCTTTGCCATGAGGTGCCATGTTGAACTTCCAGTGACCAGTATGAGAGAGTGAGAGCGATAACACCAAATTTAACACACCTGGACTAATTGGACCCAATTTGGACATTTTCACTTAGGGATATATATGTATAAACATGTCAGGCAGGTTGACATCCGCACGCTGAATGCTGCAGTCTTTTCTCTGATGCATGCCTACTTGAACTTCTAACTGTAAGTTACTACAATAAAGTTGTTTTAAATATCAATATTCACTATTGGTCCTTAATTTCTCTTCCCGGGTTTATGATGACTACATACTGGAAATCCCTATCTCTGATGTGACCATTGGGAGTTGTGGATGTGTAAAGGAAGTTTCACGGAGGGTGTTGTCTGACAAGGGGTTCCAGGGAGCTGGATTTGCTGGATGTCTTTGAGAATCATCCATTCATGCTTAATCCTATTTGCCTTCTGGTAAGCAGACTACATTATCACGTGGCGACGAGTGCCCTTTCTACATCTACACTGTGTTTGGTGATTTGATTCCTCCCACTCTTCAGATCTCTTTGGACTTTTTTAGCACAGCAATATATTTTATTATGTGACTTTTTGTTTGCTATCAATGAACTTTGCTGGCTGCTTGCTTGAATTTAGTTCTTGTTTTTTTATATATATGTATATGTGTGTATATATATATATATATATATATATATATATATATATATATATATATATATATACACACACAGTATCTCACAAAAGTGAGTACACCACCCCACATTTTTGTAAATATTTAATTATATCTTTTCATGTGACAACACTGAAGAAAGTGTAAATTTGCTGTCCACTCAAAATAACTCAACACACAGCCATTAATGTCTAAACCGCTGGCAACAAAAGTGAATACACCCCTAAGTCAAAATGTCCAAATGGAGCCCAATTAGCCATTTTTCTTCCCCGTGTCATGTGACTCATTAGTGTTACAAGGTCTCAGGTGCGAATGGGGAGCAGGTGTTTTAAATTTGGTCACTGTAAGTTCAACATGGCACCTCATGGCAAAGAACTCTCTGAGGATCTGAAAAAAAAATCTGCTCTACATAAAGATGGTCTAGGCTAAAAGAACATTGCCAAGACCTTAAAACTGAGCGGAAGCATGGTGGCCAAGACCATACAGAGGCTTAACAGGACAGGTTCCGCCCAGAACAGGCCTCGCCATGGTTGACCAAAGAAGTTGAGTGAACGTGCTCAGCATCATACCCAGAGGTTGTCTTTGGGAAATAGACGTATGAGTGCTGCCAGCATTGCTGCAGAGGTTGAAGGGGTGGGGAGTCAGCCTGTCAGTGCTCAGACCATACGCCGCACACTGCATCAAATTGTTTTGCATGGCTGTCATTCCAGAAGGACGCCTCTTCTAAAGATGATACACAAGAAAGCCTGCAAACAGTTTGCTGAAGACAAGCAGACTAAGGACATGGATTACTGGAACCATGTCCTGTGGTCTGATGAGACCAAGATAGACAAGTGTGTCTTGCCTACAGTAAAGCATGGTGGTGGGAGTGTCATGGTCTGGGGCTGCATGAGTGCTACTGTCACTGGGGAGCTACAGTTCATTGAGGGAACCATGAATGCCAACATGTACTGTGACATATTGAAGCTGAGCATGATCTCTTCCCTTCAGAGACTGGGCCGCAGGGCAGTATTCCAACATGATAATGGCCCCAAACATACCTCCTAGATGACCACTGCCTTGCTAAAGAAGCTGAGGGTACTGGCCAAGCATGTCTCCAGACCTAAACCCTAATGGGCATCTGTGGGGCATCCTCAAATGGAAGGTGGAGGAGCGCAAGGTCTCTAGCATCCACCAGGTCCTTAATGTCATCATGGAGGTGTGGAAGAGGACTCCAGTGGCAACCTGTTAAGCTCTGGTGAACTCCATGCCCAAGAGGGTTAAGGCAGTGCTGGAAAATAATGGTTGCCACACAAAATATTGACACTTTGGGCCCAGTGGCAACCTGTGAAGCTCTGGTGAACTCCATGCCCAAGAGGGTTAAGGCAGTGCTGGAAAATAATGGTTGCCACACAAAATATTGACACTTTGGGCCCAATTTGGACATTTTTACTTAGGGGTGTACTCACTTTTGTTGCCAGCGGTTTAGACATTAGTGGCTGTGTGTTGAGTTATTTTGAGGGGGCAGCAAATTTACACTGTTATACAAGCTGTACACTCACTACTTTACATTGTAGTGTAATTTTTTCAGTGTTGTCACATTAAAAGATATTTATAAAAATGTGAGGGGTGTACTCACTTTTGTGAGATACTGTGTATATATATATATATATATAAAATCTACCTAATGTAAAACATTTTTTATAACTGTATTTTTATTGATTTTCAAGAGAAAATGGAGAACAAACAGTTTAATAAGGAGTACAATGTATATGCAATCCTTATTTACAGCAAAATCAGCATCTAAGAAATATCATTGTACAAAAATGACAAGAAGGTCATTTACTAAGATTCCAGGCAAGTATTGGCGCTCTCCATTTAATAGCACCCAATTAAAACCAATTAGGAATTCAACGCTCGGCAACTGGGCGGACATTCAAATTGAACAGCGCACTATTGCCGGCGAGCATGCCTGTAAGGCTGCATATGCAGGAAGTCAATAGGGCTCGAACCGGCAAAATCCAAAATCCTCATTGAAGTGATTTTAATGATGCTTAAACTGAAACAATAAAAATGAAAAATTCCTTCAAATATCGTGCCTGGGGTGTCCCCTTAGTCTGCTTGTAAAGTGGTGCATCTGTGAGATGTCTAGAACATGCTACAGCAATAATGATATTTCAAAAGAAAAAAATGTCATTTAAACTTGCTTGTGGCTGTAATGTATTCCCGGCTCCCGGTAATATTGATAAAAAAAATCAATGAAAAAAATGCCATGTGGTAACCCCCCCCCCTGTTAGGGGCAGATCCAGAGTCTAGTCTCGGGAGGGGCACTGCCATAGAATATGTATTTTTGGGGGAAATATATCGGGAAAATGGGTGGTGTTGGCACTTCAATCATCACGGCACCATGGTTCTTATGGTGTCAGGATGATTGAAGCGCATTATTTCTATTATTACATTGTTATACAAAATTAAATAGTTCAACTCACCATAATGCAGAATCGGTGGGAGCCCTGAGCGTGTCACTTACCACGTCGCCTGCCACATGTTGCGGATTGTCACTTGCCACGTCACCTGCCACATGTTGCGGATTGTCACTTGCCACTTCACCTGTCCACAGATGGGGATTGTCACTTGCCTGCTACAATTGTCACTTGCCATGTCACCTGCAACAAGATGCAGATTGTCACTTGCCACGTCGCCTGCCACATGTTGTGGATTGTCACTTGCCACGTCACCTGCCTCCAGATGCGGATTGTCACTTGCCTGCTACAATTGTCACTTGCCACGTCACCTGCCACCAGATGTGGATTGTCACTTGCCACATCACCTGCCACACATTGCAGATTGTCACTTGCCACATCACCTGCCACCAGATGCAGATTGTCACTTGCCACGTCACCTGCTACCAGATGCAGATTGTCACTTGCCATGTCACCTGTCACACGTTGTGGATTGTCACTTGCCACCAAATGCATATTGTCACTTGCCACGTTACCTGCCGCCAGATGTGGCAATTGCCTCTTTGCCCCCCCTGGATCCGCCCCTGCCCCCAGTCCATACCAGGCCCTTCGGGTCTGGAATGGATATTAGGGGAACCCCATGCCAAAATTAAAAAAAAATCCATACCAGACCCTTATCTGAGCATGCAGCCTGGAAGTCAGGGAAGGGGGGACAAACAAGTGCCCCCCTCCTTAACTGTACCAGGCCACATGCCCTCAATATAAGGAGGGTGCTTTGCGTGTGTTGATGGGGACAAGAGCCTCTTCCCGACAACCCTGGCCGGTGGTTGTCAGGGTCTGCGGGCGGAGGGCTTATCAGAATCTGGAAGCACCCAGATCCTGGCCTCCCCTATGTGAATGAGTACCCATTCACCAAAAAAGTCGTGAAAATGTGACAAAAGACACTAGCCAGTTTTTGACAAGTCCTTTATTAAAAATACACATCTTCTTACCCTGCTTCTTCCTCCTTCTTAAGCAGCGGAGGAAGAAGAAGAGGGGGAAGAAGAAGCAGGAGGAAGTCCGAAGGAAGAAGGAGAAGACCAGAGGAAGAAGCAGGGAAGGAGAAGCCAGGGGGAGACAGGAGGAAAACCGAAGGAAGACTGGAGAAATAAGTGAGGGAAGAAAAAGACATTTTTAATAAAGGACTTGTCAAAAACTGGCTATTGTCTTTTGTCACATTACACTACTTTTTTGGTGAATAGGTAGGGGTACGATGTATCCCATACTCATTCACATAGGGGGGTAGACTCTGACAACCACCGGCCAGGGTATTCAGGAAGAGGCTCTTGTTCCCATCAACATGCAGACAAGGTGCTTTGGAAGGGACCCCAAAGCACCCTATCCATGTTGAGGGCATGTGGCGTGGTATGGTTCAGGGGGGGGACTTGCTCGTCCCCCCTTTCCTGACCTCCAGGCTGCACGCTCAGATAAGGGTCTGGTATGGATTTTGGGGGGACCCTACGTCAATTTGATGTTTAAATAACCGGATTTTTGGAATTCCAAACCATAATATTATTGAATACTTACATACCATTGCATGCATTTGAAGAGTTAAAATTATGGAATAAACCAAACTGATGTGCATTGCCCAATTATGCTGTGGAGTACCATGCAAGTTTTCACTAGGTGATACCATGGGATACCGTGAGATTCAAATGGGATACCGTGGGATTCAAACCCATGGCTTGAACCATGGTAGCAGGTCATAACACTACGCTACTGAGCTGAGCACAGTCATAAGTAGAAAATACAATTACTAATGTTTAATTCTTTTCATTCTATACAATAATGTTTTACATTAAAGGCATTAATATTATGGTAACAACCATGCTCATGTGGCATTGGCTATTAGGCATTCACCTATTGTCAGCATATACTGCTAATTAAGTCATCAGCTGAATGTACAAAAAAACAAAAAATGGCCGTCCAAAAAAAAAAAAAAAAAAAACGCAAAAAAAAAAAACCGATGTGGAGTCCCCCCCAGGTCCATTCCAGGCCCTTTGGGTCTAGTATGGATTTGAGCTAGTGCCCCAACCTGCTGAACTGTACTAGGACACATGCCCTCAACATGGGAAGGGTACATTGGGATCCCCCCAAAGCACATTGTCTCCATGTTGATGGGCACAAGGGCCTCTTCCAGACAACCCTGGATGGGTTGTCGGGGTCTTATCAGAATCCGAAAGCCCCCTTTAACAAGGGGGCCCCCAGATCCTGGCCTTCCTTATGTAAATGAGTAATGGGTACATCATACCCCTACGCATTTACCAAAAAAAGCAGGGAAATGTAAAAAAAAATACAAGTGCCAGTTTTTGGCAAGTCCTTTATTGTAAAATAGCTCTGAGCCATCTTCTCCCTGAGTTGTCTCTCCTGCTGCCATCTTCTCCTGATGCTGTCTCTCTCGCCACTATCTTCTTTTGGCGCCATCATTCCTGCCACCATTGTCTCCTGCCACCGTCTCTCCCAAAACTGCCTACTTCTCCTGCTGCTGTGTTCTTCCTCACCACCGTCTTCCTCCATTGTATTGTCACCCGCTGTCTGGCATCTCTTACATAGCCATGGGGTGTGGCCATCCGATGACATCACCCGGAGAGCCACCCCCTTTTTTTTATATTAGTGGGTAACCGGCGGCAAGGAAGAACACAGCAGCAGGAGAAGATGGCAGCTTGAGTGACAGTGCCAGGACAAGACAGCAACAGAAGATGTCAGAAAGAGAGACAGCACCAGGAGAAGATGGTGGCGGGAGACACAGCTGGAGGAGAAGATGGCAGCATGAGACACAGCTCAGAGAGAAGATGGCTCAGAGCTATTTTACAAAAATGGACTTGCCAAAAACTGGCTTTTGCATTTATTTTACATTTCACTGTTTTTTTATGTGAATAGGTAGAGGTACGATGTACCCGATACCCATTCACATAGGGGGGTAGAATCTGGGAGCCCCCTTGTTAAAGGGGGCTCCCAGATTCTGATAAGCCCCCCCAACCCGCAGACCCCGACAACCACCAGCCAGGGTTGTCGAGAAGAGGCCCTTGTCCTCATCAACATGGGGACAAGGTGCTTTGGGAGATCCCAAAGCACCATCCCCATGTTGAGGGCATGTGGCCTGGTACGGTTCAGGAGGGGGGCGCTTGTTCGTCCCCTTATTCTGACCTCCAGGTTGCATGCTCGGATAAGGGTCTGGTATAGATTTTGGGGGAACCCCACACCAAATTTTTTGTAAACAACAGTTTTTGGGGTATTTTTTTCTTAATTTGGTGCTTAGAGATAACTCCAATTTAGTTGACATATTTCATGGCTTACCTAGTCTACAAAATAATTAGTAGAGCCCTGAATTTCAGCTTTGGAGCAGGGTTTTTTTGTGTTTTTTGGGGGTTTTTCTTCCCCCTCCTCCCCATTACACTTTCTATTTAAGGACTTGCACAACCAAATACTGTTGTATGCAACTAGATTGAATACAGATTTAAAGGGGTATGAATTGTTTTCACCTATAAAATATGTATTTCGTGTCTGCAAAAATCAAACTTAAAGCAAAAAACAATCAACTTTTTATTTAAACATTAGTATAAACACTTGGTACATTATTGTACTTGGGCCAAAAAAAAGGCATGGAAATGATGTTCCAGCATTTGACAATATGAGCTTAAAAAACTACAAAAGAGCTTACAAACTACAAGGGTAAGACACTAAAAATTAGACACATTTAGCAAATCACGTTAGAAAAGCAGGGATACAAATCAAGCTAACAACAAGCATGACTAACCTTTTTTTTATCAGAAGTCCTTGCACCAAACCCCAAAAAAGTTATATGGCAGAATTATCATAAGCAAAAACAGACAAAATGAATACAAAAACTAAAAAATCAGTGCACAAACTACATTGACTGACACAGCCGGAATGAATTAGCAAGAACTTTCCTTTGCATCTCAACCATTCCATAGCAGTTCTAGTTCTAACATGTGAGATTTAAAAGCAATCATCAAACAGCCTTAGTGGGGTGTGGGTTTAGGAATTATGCACCCCCCAAAACCATATCTATTTGTAACCCAATATACACACTGCAAAGAAAAAATCAGGCCTTTTCTTAGGCCAAACACCCACCACAAATGCTGACCTTTAAATAACCTAGCTAAGCTTGCCCACCTCCACCCACCCAGTAAAGAACACACCCACCAGTGTACTTGATTCTGTCTCTTCGTGTAGGCCTCAAGTGCTCACACCTGTTCATTAGGAATACACATTCGTTGCAAATGAAAGAATGTCTTTCAGGCTCTGCCCATGATCAGTGATCCCAAAAATCTCCAAATCAAACTTGTACGTTGTGGGCATGTGGCGGGTCCAAAACAGGAACTGAAAACTTTGTGAGGGGTGCTTCACACAAATTTGTGAGAAAGCGCATTTTTCATTCATCATAAACAAACAACATTAAAATATGTATGCAGCATCACACCAGATGTAGACATCCATATCTGCGCCAAAACACCCCAGTTCTAACCCACACTTGCTTGATTTAAAATGTGATTTCTTGGGGTTCCTTTATGTGAAACCCATCAAAAAACCCATCAAAAATGTTAGCACTCGTGAAAAAAAAACTTTAACACCACAACATAAAAACCTCTAGCCAGGTAGCAGGATTGGAATTCAAACTCAGGGCTGGTAGGCAGAAGTGCTAGCCTGTGAGCCACTGTGCTGCCACATGTTTTTAGGCTGCATCTCTGTGGTGTAAAACAGTCCTAAGTCCCAGGAGTTCAATAAGTTAATCAATGCAGATGTACTGTGGAAGGCCAGAGAGCCATTGAACAACCTGTTTCTGGCTAGGGATGAGCTGAACACCCCCCGGTTCGGTTCGCACCAGAACCTGCGAACGGACTGAAAATTTGCGCAAACTTTAGAACCCCATTGAAGTCTATAGGACTCGAACGTTCAAAATCAAAAGTGCTAATTTTAAAGGCTAATTTGCATGGTATTGTCCTAAAAAGGGTTTGGGGACCCTGGTCCTGCCCCAGGGGACTTTTAAAAATGGCAGTTTTTTCGGGAACAGTGATTTTAATGATGCTTAAAGTGAAAAAAAAAAGTGAAATATTCCTTTAAATATCGTACCTGGGGGGTGTCTATAGTATGCCTGTAAAGTGGCACGTGTTTCCCATGCTTAGAACAGTCCCTGGCAGGGACTCCCTGCACAAAATGACATTTTTAAAGGAATAAAAGTCATTTAAAACTGCTTGCGGCTTTAATGTAATGTCAGGTCCTGGCAATATGAATGAAAATCAGTGAGAGAAAAGTCATGGGTACCCCCCCACCACCACCACAGCCCATTACCAGCCGCTTTGGGTCTTGTATGGATATTAAGGGGAACCCCACACCTAAATTAAAAAAGGAAAGGCGTGGGGCCCCCAGGCCCTTTATACTCTGAACAGCAGTATACAGGCAGTGCAAACAAGACAGGGACTGTAGGTTTGTTGTTAAGTAGAATCTGTTTGTAATTTTAAACTAGTAAATTTAAAGTGTAGCTCCAGCCAAAAAATCTATTTTTTTTTGGAAAACATAGGGAAGGGTTATCAACCCTTTGACATTTGTTTTGCTGTCTGTGCACCTCTTCAGAAGATTTCACTTCACTTTCTGTCCCAATGACAAATGTTTTTTGAAAATTTGGGGTTTTTAGTGAAACAAGGATTGTTGATAAAGCATCAGTGGAATGGAGACACATTTTTTCCCATATTAACTCTTACAGGAGAGAATTTCCCTTCCTAGGGGTAGATTTCATCTCACTTCCTGTTGTCTCCTTCCGTTTGCAAGTAGGAGTCGTTTGCAAGTTGGATGTTTGAAAGTAGGGTCCTGCCCTATATACTCTGCAGAAATTTGGGCCCTACTGTGAAATATTAGATCAAGAATTGTAATTACATGCCCCTGTTGAACAGGGGCAGAAAAATTGGGCCTTTGGTGATGGTGGTGGTGGTGCTGGTGCCACAACACTGTAAGTCCTCACAGTTACTCTTGGTGGGAGCTGGAACGGGCCCTGCTGTGAAATATTAGATCAAGAATTGTAATTACATGTCCCTGTTGAACAGGGCCAGAAAAATTGGGCCTTTGGTGGTGGTGGTGGTGATGCTGGTGCCACAACACTGTAAGTCCTCACAGTTACTCTTGGTGGGCGCAGAAGTGGGCCCTGCTGTGAAATATTAGATCAAGACTTCTAATTACATGTCCCTGTTGAACAAGGGCAGAAAATTTGGGCCTTAGGCACTGGTGCTGGTGCCACAACACTGCAGCCCCTCATGGATACTATAGTTGGAGCGCAGGAATGAGCCCTGCTGCAAAGTATTGCATTAAAAATTGTAATTACATGCCCCTGTTAAACAGGGGCTGAAAAATTGGGCCTTAGGCACTGGTGCTGGTGCCACAACACTGCAGCCCCTCATGGATACTCTAGTTGGAGTGCAGGAATGAACCCTCCTGCAAAATATAGCATCAAAAATTTTAATTACACGCCCCTGTTAAACAGGGGCTGAAAAATTGGGCCTTAGCCACTGGTGGCGGCGCCCAGAACCAAAAATGTTCTTACAAGCTATCAGCATGATCATTGAGGAGGAAGAGGATAGTAACTCAGCATAACAGGATAGTCACTCAGCATCAGCATAGGCAGTCTTGAAGGGATCTGCCATTTCCAAAAAAAATATTCGGTTACATCAGCATCAGGTGCTTGGTAGCTGGTGGTGATCCAAGACTGATTCATTTTTATGAAGGTCAGTCAATCGACCGAGTCGGTGGACAGGCGCACCCTGTGATCGATTACAAAGCCTCAAGCAGCACTGAATGTGCGTTCTGAAAGAACGCTGGATTCAGGACAGGCCAATAGCTCAATTGCATACTGTGCAAGCTCTGGCCAGTGATCCATCCTCAAGACCCAGTAACCAAAAGGATTTTCGGTGGGGAAGGTGTCCAAGTCAGATCTTGCCCCTAGGTATTCCTGCACCATGTAAAACAGATTGCTGGAACCAATCATACCTTGGGGCTGTGGACTAAAAAATTGTCTGAACGCATCGGTCAGATGGCCACCTTCTCCTCTGCACCCCCTTTTACTGATCGAAGCCTCAGCAACACATTGTCCAGGAACAGGAATTTGTAACCTCCCAGTCTCTGGGAACGCATTGCACAGACCTTTCTGCAAGGCCTTCCGAAGATGTTTCATCCTCTGCTCCCTCTGCGACGGCAAGATAAGGTCCGCAACCTTACCCTTGTAACGTGGATCAAGGAGGGTTGCCAGCCAGTAATGATCCCTCTCCTTGATACCACAAATATGAGGATCCTTCCGCAGGCTTTGCAGGATCAGTAAGACCATGCAGCGTAGGTTTGCTGAGGCATTCGGTCCGGAGTCCTCTGGGTCACTAAGGATGACATGATCCGCAGCCACCTCCTCCCAGCCACGTACAAGTCCATGGGTTTCTTGGGACTGTAAATGATCCCTTAAAGACTGCTGCTGATGCTGAGTGCCAGGCTCCACCTCCATGCTGACACAATCCTCCTCTTCCTCCTCCTCTTCCTGTGTGATTGGCAGGCATGCAGGAACACTGTCTGGATAAAGGGGGCCTTGAGAGCTAAGGAAGTCCTCCTCTTCCTGCCTCTGTTCTGCCACAAGTGCCCTGTCCATTATTCCACGCAGCGTGTGCTCCAACAGGTGGACAAGGGGGACAGTGTCACTGATGCATGCACTGTCATTGCTCACCATCCTCGTGGCCTCCTCAAATGGTGACAAGACAGTGCATTTATCCCTGATCATGGCCCACTGGCGTGGGGAAAAAAAACAAGCTCCCCTGACCCTGTCCTGGTGCCTTAGTTGCACAGGTACTCATTGATGGTCCTCTGCTGCATGTGCAGCCACTGCAGCATGGTCAACGTTGAGTTCCACCTGCTGGGCATGTCACAGATTAGGCGGTTCTTGGGCAGGTTAAATTCCTTTTGGAGGTCTGCCAGCCGAGCACTGGCATTATATGACCAGTGGAAATGCACACAGACTTTCCTGGACTGCCTCAGGACATCCTGTAAGCCCGGGTACTTGCCCAAGAACCACTGCACCACCAAGTTAAGGACATGAGCCAAACAGGGCACATGGGTCATTTGTCCCTGTCGGAGGGCGGAGAGGAGGTTGGTGCCATTGTCGCAAACCACCATTCCTGCCTTAAGTTGGCGTGGCGTCAACCATCTCCGAACTTGCCCCTGCAGAGCTGACAGAACCTCTGCCCCAGTGTGGCTCCTGTCCCCCAAGCACACCAGCTCAAGCACCACATGGCATCTTTTGGCCGGCGTAGTTGCGTAGCCCCTTGAATGCCTACAGAGCACTGCTGTTTCCGAGGACAAAGCACAGGAAGAGTCCATGGAGGAAGAAGAAGAGGAGGGGGTGGAGGAGAGAGGTGTGTCAGAATCACCACTAGTAGCATTTTGGAGGTGTGGTGGTGGAACAACCTCCAACACTACTGCACCTTGTCCTGCATTCTTCCCAGCTGCCAAGTGGTGTTTGGGTACCTGCCACTGAGGAACCGCACATTCCACAAACTCATGGAAGGGAGCAGAGTCTACCAACTGAAAAGGTAGAAGTTGAAGTGCTAGAAATTTTACCAAGCTAGCATTCAACCGCTGGGCATGTGGATGGCTGGGAGCGAACTTCTTTCGGTGGTGCAGCAGCTGGGGCAGGGAAATTTGCCTGGTACAATCTGACGTCAGTGTACTGATAGCAGATTGCCCACAAGTACTTGGCTGTGACACACCTAATTCTACACCTTCATTCCTCTCAGTGTAGGTCTCAGAGAGGACTGAAGGTATAGTGGGGTTGGAGATCTCAGCTGATGAGGAGCAAGGAGAGGTCCTCTTTGTTCTTTGGTGTGGGTCTTTTAGGTACGCTTGCCAACGAACTGCATGGCAGGTCAACATATGTCTGGTCAAGCATGTGGTGCCCAAGCTGGAGATACGCTTGAGACATATGTTGAAATAGCAGCGGTGCGATCTGATGCACTCATCTCAAAAAGGCCCATACCAAAGAACTTTTGGAATAACGCGCAGAGACAGCAGCCCCTGCACATGCAGAGCTTTGCGGTGTGATGCAGTCAGTGTGCTGCCCTTAAGCTGGCCCCCTGGAGGGCATCATGCCTCGTTGGTGATGTGCCACCTCCTCCTCCTCTCTCCTATCAGGCACCCACGTGGAGTCAGTGACCTCATCATCCCCTCCCTCTTCATCACTGGAGCAAACCTGGCAGTATGCTGCAGCAGGGGCTACATGACTGTCAGCTTGCTGTCCTTCTTGGGCAACCCCTCTGTCTGGGCTCATGTTACTGCCTTCCTCTGGCTGAGTACCATCATCGGAGCCTTTAAAACGCTGGGCATCCTCCTGGAGCATATACCCAACACTGTGGTCAAACAGTTCGGGGGACTCCTCAGGAGGACATGGTGGGGCTAGGGAAGGAGTGACTGATTCCATTGAGCCAAGGGAAGAGGCCGGGTTGGCAGCTGCTTTGCCAGACAAAGTACCCTGAGCATGGGTGAGAGAGGATGAGGAGGATGAGGACGGCTTGGTCATCCACTCAACCAAGTCTTGCCAGCTGCCGGAAAAAAGGCCACGTGTGTCCCACGGCCACGTGCTGATGAGGATGCACCGTGTCCTTAACCAGCACTGTTGCCTCTAGACACAGAGCCTGCTTGCCCTCTTTTATTGGCTTGTGACTGTCTGCCTCTCCTTGTTGGCCTTCCAGACATACTAATGGCCTGCAGTGAGATGTAGCTGCACTAAGCTGGGATATATATATATATATATATATATATATATATATATATATATATATATACACTGATACTGCAGCTAGCAAAATAAACTGCCTGCCTGTAGTATTATTAGTATGAGAACACCACCAATCTTCTACAGGTAGCTTTAGCTGAACACTGTGCAGAGGCCGCATTACACTAACTTTTAGTTTTAGCTGAGCACTGTGCAGAGGTCGCACTACACCAACTTGTAGCTTTAGCAGAACACTGTGCAAAGGTCGCACTACACTAACTTGTAGCTTTAGCTGAACACTGTGCAGAGGACGCACTACACTAACTTGTAAATAATGTAGCTGCCTGCGGTAGTGATAGGATCAGGAAAACACCACCAACCTTCTACAGGTAGCTTTAGCTGAACACTGTGCAGAGATCTCACTACACTAACGTGTAAATAATGTAGCTGCCTGCGGTAGTGATAGGATCAGAAAAACACCACCAATCTTCTACAGGTAGCTTTAGCTGAACATTGTGCAGAGGTTACAAAAAACTAACTTGTAGCTTTAGCTGAACACTGTGCAGTGGTCGCACTACACTAACTTGTAGTTTTAGCCTAACACTGTGCAGAGGTTGCACTACACTAACTTTGTAGCTTTAGCTGAACACTGTGCAGAGGTCGCACTACACTAACTTGTAGCTTTAGCTGAGCACTGTGCAGAGGTCGCACTACACTAACTTGTAGCTTTAGCTGAACACTGTGCAGAGGTCGCACTACACTAACATGTAAATAATGTAGATGCCTGCGGTAGTGATAGGATCAGAAAAACACCACCAACCTTCTACAGGTAGCTTTAGCTGAACACTGTGGAGAGGATGCACTACACTAACGTTTAAATAATGTAGCTGCCTGCGGTAGTGATAGGATCAGGAAAACACCACCAACCTTCTACAGGTAGCTTTAGCTGAACACTGTGCAGAGGTCGCACTACACTAACGTGTAAATAATGTAGCTGCCTGCGGTAACGATAGGATCAGAAAAACACCACCAATTTTCTACAGGTAGCTTTAGCTGAACACTGTGCAGAGGTCGCACTAGAATAAATTGTAGGTTTAGCTGAACACTGTGCAAAGGTCTCATTACACTAACTTGTAGCTTTAGCTGAACACTGTGCAGAGGTCGCACTACACTAACTTGTAGCTTTAGCTGAACACTGTGCAGAGGTCACACTACAGTAACTTGTAGCTTTAGCTGAACACTGTGCAGAGGTCGCACTACACTAACTTGTAGCTTTAGCTGAACACTGTGCAGAGGACGCACTACACTGACTTGTAAATAATGTAGCTGCCTGCGGTAGTGATAGGATCAGGAAAACACCACCAACCTTCTACAGGTAGCTTTAGCTGAACACTGTGCAGAGGTCGCACTACACTAACTCGTAGCTTTAGCTGAACACTGTGCAGAGGACGCACTACACTAACGTTTAAATAATGTAGCTGCCTACGGTAGTGATAGGATCAGGAAAAAATCACCAACCTTCTACAGGTAGCTTTAGCTGAACACTGTGCAGAGGATGCACTAGACTAACTTGTAGCTTTAGCTGAACACTGTGCAGAGGTCGCACTACACTAACTTGTAGCTTTAGCTGAACACTGTGCAGAGGTCACACTACAGTAACTTGTAGCTTTAGCTGAACACTGTGCAGAGGTCGCACTACACTAACTTGTAGCTTTAGCTGAACACTGTGCAGAGGACGTACTACACTGACTTGTAAATAATGTAGCTGCCTGCGGTAGTGATAGGATCAGGAAAACACCACCAACCTTCTACAGGTAGCTTTAGCTGAACACTGTGCAGAGGTCGCACTACACTAACTCGTAGCTTTAGCTGAACACTGTGCAGAGGACGCACTACACTAACGTTTAAATAATGTAGCTGCCTACGGTAGTGATAGGATCAGGAAAAAATCACCAACCTTCTACAGGTAGCTTTAGCTGAACACTGTGCAGAGGATGCACTAGACTAACTTGTAGCTTTAGCTGAACACTGTGCAGAGGTCGCACTACACTAACTTGTAGCTTTAGCTGAACACTGTGCAGATGACGCACTACACTAACTTGTAAATAATGTAGCTGCCTGCGGTAGTGATAGGATCAGGAAAACACCACTAACCTTCTACAGGTAGCTTTAGCTGAACACTGTGCAAAGGTCACACTACACTAACTTGTAGCTTTAGCTGAGCACTGTGCAGAGGTCCCACTACACTAACTTGTAGCTTTAGCTGAATACTGTGCAGAGGTCGCACTACACTAACTCGTAGCTTTAGCTGAACACTGTGCAGAGGACGCACTACACTAACTTGTAGCTTTAGCTGAACACTGTGCAGAGGTCGCACTACACTAACTCGTAGCTGTAGCTGAACACTGTGCAGAGGACGCACTACACTAATTGTAAATACTGTACTGACTGTGGTACTAATAGAATCAGAAGAACACCAGCAATTTTCTACAGGTAGCTGCAAATACTGTAACAAGACAAGCCTGCCTGTAAGTAGGAAGATAACAGGAACGGATCTAGCTAAACTGAATACAGTGTATATATATATATATATATATATATATATATATATATATATATATATATATACAACACCTGGGATGCATATATATACACAATACACTGTAAGTGCAGCTAACTGACTGACTGTCCTGCCTAATCTATCTAACTTAAATCAAATGACACTGTCTGTTTCTCTCTCTCAATCTCTCTATCTGAACGCTGGAACACACTACACAGGGCCGCCTTGCAGGCAGCCTTATATAGTGTGGGGCGTGTACTAAACCCCCTGAGCCATAATTGGCCAAAGCCACCCTGGCTTTGGCCAATTACAGCTCTCTGTACATTCAGCGCTTTGATTGGCCAAGCATGCGGGTCATAGTGCATACTTGGCCAATCATCGGCCAGCAATGCACTGCGATGCTGCAGTGAATTATGGGCCATGACGCGCCACACGAATTTGGCGCGAACGGCCCATATCGTTCGCAATTCGGCGAACGGCCGAACAGATGATGTTCGAGTCGAACATGGGTTCGACTCGAACACGAAGCTCATCCCTATTTCTGGCATATGCCATCTGTTTTGAAGACTGGTTATGGTTGATTACTAGGGATTGGCGAACGGTTCGGCCTGAGCATAAGTTCGGGCCGAACGTTGGTTGTTCGGACGTTCGGCGAACAATGAACATTATGTGGTGTTCGAGGCAAATTCAAAAGCCACGGAACACTGCTAAAGTCTATGGGACACTACATGAAAAACCAAAAGTGCTCATTTTAAAGGCTTATATGCAAGTTATTGTCATAAAAAGTGTTTGGAGACCCGGTCCTGCCCCAGGGGACATGCATCAATGCAAAAAAAAGTTTTAAAAATGGCCGTTTTTTTCGGGAGCAGTGATTTTAATAATGCTTAAAGTGAAACAATAAAAATTAAATATTCATACCCCTACCATTTTACAAAAAAAAAGTGTCAAAAATAATAATGACAGGAAACACTTTGGGACAAGTGTCCCATGATGCAAACCCGTCTCACACTGCTGCCAGCTATATAACATCTGTCATCGAGAAGAAGCATCACTCGACGGGAGCCTCCCATGGAGGCGGAGCCATTGCAGCTTTTTTTTGAGACATCGTGGGATATTTTTTTATTTTTTTTTATTTTTCATTACAGCCGCGATCAGTTTTTAAATTACTTTTTTCCTTTAGAAATGTAATTTTGCTGTGGTACTGTTCTAAACACAGGAAAACTGCGCCACTTTACAGGCATACTATAGACACCCCAAAAACGCCCATTTTAAAACTTTTTTTGCATTGATACATGTCATCTGGGGCAGGGCCCAGGTCACCAAAAACTTTTTATGACAATAACTTGCATATAAGCCTTTAAAATGAGCACTTTTGATTTTTCACATTCGTGTCCCATAGACTTTAACGGTGTTTGCGTGTTTGTCCAAATTTTTTGCCTGTTCGCATGTTCTGGTGTGAACCGAATCGGGGGGGGTGTTCGGCTCATCCTTATTGATTACTGTCAGAGATAAACAGCTGTCATTTTGTGGGTTTTGGCTTGGTAAGAGGCTGCAATTAGTGGTGGTGGGGAAATGTTAAGGCTGATTATAGTCCTTGCCCATGGAAAACATATGACACAATTTGCAATGGTGGTTGAACCCTCCTACACATAATATATGCAAGGCCCTGAGTCAGGAGTTATGTTTAACAACATAGGGAGAACAGACAACTTTTCTACATGAAGTGGCATGTTGGTGATTCAAACCCAGAACCCCAGCACTGCTAAGAAGAAGTGCTAACATGTGAGCCACTGTGCTCCCACATGTGAATCGCTCCAACACATAAATACACATATACTGCATTTCTTTGGACATATACTGTAGGTGGTGGAATTACATTAGTCAGGAGTTATTCTTCTTGATTTATTCTGTGATATTTGGGGATTCTTGGTGTGTGAATGTAGAATAGTGATGTTGTCCTCTGATTTTTGGGAATTACATTTTTAATTCTGATGTTGGTACACATATAATATTTTTGGGCTCAAATTAGGATAATTTGGAAATAATAAAAAACACACAAAATTGTGACTCAGAAATGGTATTGTTTATGGTTTGTAAAGACACCTGTGGGAGTTTGGGTAAATATTTTTGTGAGATGGACAGGAAGTGAAAAGTGACAGAGAAAAATATATTTTACCAAACCACGAAAACATTCCACATTCTACCATTCTTAACCATTTCCCACCCGGCCACTGCACATAAACGGCCGGGTGGGCGCTTCCTCCCTCTGAGTGGATATTACTGAACGTCCCTCAGAAAAAGCAGGATCATGAGGGCAAGTGCAATCATGATACTCGCATGTCCCCCAGACACACCACATCGCGGAACAGCATGAGAGCACTGTGATTTGCCCTCCTGATCAACAGGATGGCTGTGTCTAATCACAGCCGTCGTGAAGTAAACAGTGGGGGGTGGCAGTGACGTTAGACATGGGATTGCTCGGCTGCGTGCCCGCACAGCAGCGCAATCCCGATCTGCCTGTGCCCCCCAGAGACATGACAGTGCTGCACAACAGGAGGGCTCTGTGATTGGCCCTCCTAATCACATGACAGCTGTGTCCAATTACAGCCGTCATGTAATGTAAACAGAGAGCCCTGATAACAGCTCTCATCTTTTCCTCTCCTCACACAGAGCCTGTCAGTGATGAAAGGAAGAGAGATCTGTGCTGCAGCCGGGGGATCAATGAGTTTTTAGCTGTTTGTCTGCTTTATAATCCACTGATCACCCAGATAGTGCCCCAAAACAGTGTCCCCAAACACAGTGAAAAGGCCTGTCATACAGCAGTCCCAGTGAACATCTGCCTGTCAACATCTGCCTGTCAACAGCTGTTACATCTGCCCATCAACAACTGGCACATCTGCCCGTCAACAGCTGGCACATCTGCCCGCCAACATCTGGCACATCTGCTCGCTAACATCTGGCACATCTGACCGCCAACATCTGGCACAACTGCCTGTCAACATCTGGCACAACTGCCTGTGAACATCTGCCATATCTGTCTGTGAACATCTGCCACATTCCAGTGATCAACATGTAACACATCTGTCTGTTATAATCTGTGCATATGTGTCCACATGGCTTAAAGATTCTACAGCAGCGAGGAGGCTCTACAGATACTCCAGAGTATGTTGGATGAGAGTAGTGGGGAACTCTCTCCATCAGACTCGGATAGCGACTATGAGCTAGTGGAAAGCAGTGGCTCTGAAAAGGAAACTTAGGAGAATAGAATCCTAACAATGAGGCTCAGGAGATATGAGCAGGCACAGGCATCCACCAGCAGCGCAGCACTCCAGGATAATATGCAGGCATCCACCAGCAGCACAGCATTCCAGGATAATATGCAGGCATCCACCAGCAGTGCAGCACTCCAGGATAGGCAGGCATCCCCCAGCAGTTCTACAACCTTCCTAGAGGATAGGCCAGATGCTAGCAACAGGGCGTCCCATCCACAATGAGGCAGAGCCCATACTAGCCTCCCAGATGTCAAACATGGCTGCCCGATACATCAGTAGAACCTGTAATTCCCCTTTTTACAGCCTAGCCAAGCCCTCATATACAGATAGAGTCGGAAAATGTAACCCCAATTTATCATTTTCACTTATTTTTTATGATCTCCTACATTATATTGTAGAGCAGTGTAATCTATATGCCAGCCAACATATAGCCAACAATCCAAATTCTTCATATGCCCACCCTTTGGTTTGGAGACCCCTCACCGTGAAAAAATTTAAAATTTTCCTTGGCCTAACCCTCAACATGGGGCTGACAAAGAAATAAGAGAATAGAAGCGGGACTTTGCACGAGGCATGTTGGTGAGTATGTTGGACTGAATGATATATGTTACGGTGTAAATAATGGAATTGAATGCTATATAATGTAATATCTACAGAAAATAGTGTATGAAAGTCATGATATAAAAGTTTTAATAGCATAGGTACTTAAGCCAAATACAATCATAAAAGTACACTTCTTGGACCATAATAAAACATGTTAACGACAATATATTAACAGGCAAAATTCCAATATAGGTTGTACAATTACAAAAGGAATTACATTGTACAGTAAATAGGTGCATCAATAGTTCTAAACTCAACGCGTTTCTTGGCTTGAAACCAGTCATCAGGAGTCCGACGCAATTGACTGTATTAAGACAATGAGGTATCTATTAGTGTATGAACAAATGTTGGTAGGGGGGATAAACTTAAAATGTAAATTTCTAAATACTCACAGGTAATGCATTAATTAATAATGATCTATGTGTTACGATGCAGTATTGGTCTGGGTCCATAGAGTCTTCCCCGGGTTGAGGCAGAAAGCACACCCCAACGAGCCGCAAGCAGTGGCAGCCCAAATGACACAAGCACCCATGAAGACCGGCAGGCAGGGACATTTGGCGAGGCTGGAGAGTGTGGATGAACTGGGGAAAAATAAAGAAATGTGTGAGCTAATGTATGAATAGTGGAAAGGATGGGATGAGTGAAAACAGCATAGCATAGTGTATGAAAGGGAGCTGAGAAATGAAGAGTGTGAGAGTTGTGGGTGAGATAGGGTATGTGTACGACTGTAAAGCCATGACTGTTATGGATGAGCAGGAGTGACAGTGTGAGGGAATTACCTGTGTAGTGAATGCCAAGCCGAACCAAATGTGTCAAATGCGTGACGGGATCGCAGGGTGCCTGGCCAGAGACCGCCTTTTGTTGCCACGGGTCAGGGGCACGCTCCCGCCAACGTCATGCGCGGGCGTAATGACGCGGTGAGGGGAGGGACAGCCAATCAATGCGGCCGCCCGCCATCCCATACAACGCCTGAGCCCGGAGCTGGAGAACCACCGAGCATCCCGTGTGCGGTGGCATAGACGCCGCAGACGGGATGTGGGGAGCATGCCGCTGATGCGCCAAGGCCAGGGCCCGCCCATGTCATGGACAAGAGGGTGATGGGTCCTGGGCTGGGCGCATCGCAACCCCGGGGAGTGAACAGGACGGATCCCAGCATCAAATGTGTGTAAAATAGATGGATGACAGATATATGAGCTGGGAAAAGGAGAAGGAAAGCCTAAGCAGCTCAAAAATGAGTGCAAAAGCAAAAGCAGAAACAGACATTTCCTTGCCTTGAATAAAATCAAGATAGCAAAGAAAACAAAAAAATAGCATACTGAATCTTTGCACGGGATGCAATCACCGTGCAAAGAAGCGTAGGCTAAAATTCTTTAGCCCTGAATTAAATCAGTATTTGTCTGACCAAAGAAAAGCAACAAAAATAATAAATAGTAACAAATGAAAAACTTTAGCCCTGAATTGAATCAGTTTTTTGCCTGACTAAAGAGAGACATCAAAATGACAAAATAACAAAAAAATTTTTAGCCCTGAATTGAATCAGTAATTTGTCTGACTAAAGAAGAGCAAAATAAACAAATAGAAAAAATAATAATAAATAAACAAATAAAAAAATAAAGAAAAAGGCAGTTTTAGCCATGAATTGAATCAGTGTAAGTTTGGCTAAAGGGAAATAGCAAAACCGGGACAAGAGGAAGATTGTTACAAAGAATAAATGTATAGGTATCAGTTGTGAAAGTTCCTACATGACGTAGGGAGCAAAACAAAAACAGAATCGGACTCCTGATGACTGGTTTCAAGCCAAGAAACGCGTTGAGTTTAGAACTATTGATGCACCTATTTACTGTACAATGTAATTCCTTTTGTAATTGTACAACCTATATTGGAATTTTGCCTGTTAATATATTGTTGTTAACATGTTTTATTATGGTCCAAGAAGTGTACTTTTATGATTGTATTTGGCTCAAGTACCTATGCTATTAAAACTTTTATATCATGACTTTCATACACTATTTTCTGTAGATATTACATTATATAGCATTCAATTCCATTATTTACACCGTAATATATATCATTCAGTCCAACATACTCACCAACATGCCTCATGCAAAGTCCCGCTTCTATTCTCTTATTTCTTTGTATTTATTGGGATGGAGGCATGTTGGCGCTTTCTGTAAAAACAGTGTGGATAGGTCACAACCCCTCTTGATACACGATAATCAGGGTGGTAGACACCCACTTTCTGTGACCTGATTTATCCACCTATCCATGTCCACACATACTCACACTAATTCACTCTTCATTCATCCTCTGTTATCTTGTTCCATTTTTATTTTACTTTTACCGTTAACTTTTTACATTGGTATTTTCGGTTTCTTTTCTCTTCCTTTTCTTGTTGTATTATAAATCATTTGATAGAGACCTACGGTCCCCCTCTTGTTCATTGATCAATTTCAATGCAAGAGTCGCATATACAACCCAATGTACATACATTTTGTCTTTGCAACTGTATTTGTATATTCATTTCATTTAGTACTATCATTAGAACGATCCTTTGTTCGATCTATTTTCCTATACTTTCCCCTCTTTTCCTCTATCATACACTGTTTCAATACAGTACTACACCATTCTGTTTTTGTTTTGCTCCCTATGTCATGTAGGAACTTTCACAACTGATACCTATACATTTATTCTTTGTAACAATCTTCCTCCTGTCCCGGTTTTGCTATTTCCCTTTAGCCAAACTTACACTGATTCAATTCATGGCTAAAACTGCCTTTTTCTTTATTTTTTTATTTGTTTATTTATTATTATTTTTTCTATTTGTTTATTTTGCTCTTCTTTAGTCAGACAAATTACAGATTCAATTCAGGGCTAAACATTTTTTTGTTATTTTGTCATTTTGATGTCTCTCTTTAGTCAGGCAAAAAACTGATTCAATTCAGGGCTAAAGTTTTTCATTTGTTACTATTTATTATTTTTGTTGCTTTTCTTTGGTCAGACAAATACTGATTTAATTCAGGGCTAAAGAATTTTAGCCTACGCTTCTTTGCACGCTGATTGCATCCCGTGCAAAGATTCAGTATGCTATTTTTTTGTTTTCTTGGCTATCTTGATTTTATTCAAGGCAAGGAAATGTCTGTTTCTGCTTTTGCTTTTGCACTCATTTTTGAGCTGCTTAGGCTTTCCTTCTCCTTTTCCCAGCTCATATATCTGTCATCCATCTATTTTACACACATTTGATGCTGGGATCCGTCCTGTTCACTCCCCGGGGTTGCGATGCACCCAGCCCAGGACCCATCACCCTCTTGTCCATGACGTGGGCGGGCCCTGGCCTTGGCGCATCGGCGGCAAGCTCCCCACATTCCGTCTGCGGCGTCTATGCCGCCGCACACGGGATGCTCGGTGGTTCTCCAGCTCCGGGCTCATGCGTTGCATGGGATGGCGGGCGGCCGCATTGATTGGCTGTCCCTCCCCTCCCCTCACCGCGTCATTACGCCCGTGCATGACGTTGGCGGGAGCGCGCCCCTGACCCGCGGCAACAAAAGGCGGTCTCTGGCCGGGTACCCTGCGATCCCGTCATGCATTTGACACATTTGGTTCAGCTTGGCATTCACTACACAGGTAATTCCCTCACACCGTCACTCCTGCTCATCCATAATAGTCATGGCTTCACAGTCGTACACATACCCTATCTCACCCACAACTCTCACACTCTTCATTTTTCAGCTCCCTTTCATACACTATGCTATGCTGTTTTCACTCATCCCATCCTTTCCACTATTCATACATTAGCTCACACATTTCTTTATTTTTCCCCAGTTCATCCACACTCTCCAGCCTCGCCAAATGTCCCTGCCTGCCGGTCTTCATGGGTGCTTGTGTCATTTGGGCTGCCACTGCTTGCGGCTCGTTGGGGTGTGCTTTCTGCCTCAACCCTGGGGAAGACTCTATGGACCCAGACCAATACTGCATCATAACACATAGATCATTATTAATTAATGCATTACCTGTGAGTATTTAGAAATTTACATTTTAAGTTTATCCCCCCTACCAACATTTGTTCATACACTAATAGATACCTCATTGTCTTAATACAGTCAATTGCATCGGACTCCTGATGACTGGTTTCAAGCCAAGAAACGCGTTGAGTTTAGAACTATTGATGCACCTATTTACTGTGCAATGTAATTCCTTTTGTAATTGTACAACCTATATTGGAATTTTGCCTGTTAATATATTGTTGTTAACATGTTTTATTATGGTCCAAGAAGTGTACTTTTATGATTGTATTTGGCTCAAGTACCTATGCTATTAAAACTTTTATATCATGACTTTCATACACTAATTTCTGTAGATATTACATTATATAGCATTCAATTCCATTATTTACACCGTAACATATTTCATTCAGTCCAACATACTCACCAACATGCCTCATGCAAAGTCCCGCTTCTATTCTCTTATTTCTTTGTATTTATTGGGATGGAGGCATGTTGGCGCTTTCTGTAAAAACAGTGTGGATAGGTCACAACCCCTCTTGATGGCTGACAAAAAAAATGAACTCTATGCCTACTGGTCTACCCAACCTATCCACCACATGCCAGTCTATTCCTCTTTGATTACCAGAACTAGTTACAAGATGATAATGAGGTTTTTACATTTCAACAACAATGCCCAATGCCTCCCTCGAAATATCCAGATTATGATAAATTATTCAGAATTCGCCCCAATCAATTTTTTTTGCTCCAGCTTCAAGCATATGTTTACCCCTGATAAAAATATATGTGTGTAGTTGAATCCCTAGTACACTTCACCGGAAACCTCCCCAGTAGGGATGAGCTTTGTGTTCGAGTCAAACCCATGTTCGACTCGAACATCGTGTGTTCGGTCGTTCGCCGAATTACCAACGATATGGGCCGTTCGCGCCAAATTCGAGTGGCGCGTCACAGCCCATAATTCACTGCGGCATCGCAGTGCATTGCTGGCTGATGATTGGCCAAGCATGCACTATGACCCGCATGCTTGGCCAATCACAGCACCGTCTGAACAGAGAGCCGTAATTGGCCAAAGCCAAGGAGGCTTTGGCCAATCATGGCTCAGAGGGTTTAGTACACGCCCCACACTATATAAGGCCGCCTGCATGGCGGCCCTGTGTAGTGTGTTCCGGCATTCAGATAGAGAGATAGAGAGAGAGAGACAGATAGTGTCATTTGATTTAAGTTAGATAGAATAGGCAGGTCGCAGTTAGCTGCAGTTACAGTGTATTGTGTATATATATATATGCATCCCAGGTGTTATATATATATATATATATATATATATATATATATATATATACAGTGTATTCAGTTTAGCTAGATCCTGTTCTTCTCTTCCTAATATACTGACAGGCAGGCAGGTGTTTTTACAGTATTTCCAGCTACTGTACTGTTTACCCTGCACAGTCTCACCTACAGTAAAGCTACCTGCAGCCAGGTGCTTGTGTAGGCTCATTTAAGTATTTCCAGCTACTGTACTGTGTACCCTGCACAGTCTCACCTACAGTATAGCAACCTGAGCCAGGTGCTTGTGTAGACTCATTGAAGTATTTCCAGCTACTGTACTGTGTACCCTACACAGTTGCACCTACAGTATAGCTACCTGAAGACAAGTGCAGGTGTTATCATACTAATAATACTACAGAGTTTTGTGCAGCTCACTGCAGGCCAATAGTATGTCTGGAAGGCCAACAAGGAGAGGCAGACAGTCACAAGCCAATAAAAGAGGGCAAGCAGGCTCTGTGTCTAGAGGCAACAGTGCTGGTCATGGACACGGTGAATCCTCATCAGCACATGGCCATGGGACACGCTTGGCCTTTTTTTCGGCAGCTGGCCATGTTGAGCCGCAATATGCGGAAGACTTGGTCGAGTGGATGACCAAGCTGTCCTCATCCCCCTCATCCTCTCTCAGCAAGGCTCAGGGTACTTTGTCTGGCAAAGCAGCTGCCAACATGGCCTCTTCCCTCAGCTCAATGGCATCAGTCACTCCTTCCCTAGCCCCACCATGTCCTCCTGAGGAGTCCCTCAAACTGTTTGACCACAGTGTTGGGTACATGCTCCAGGAGGATGCCCAGCGTTTTGAAGGCTCTGATGATGATACTAAGCTAGATGAAGGCAGTAACGTGAGCACGGACAGAGGGGGTGCCCAAGAAGGACAGCAATTTGGCAGTCATGTTCTCCCTGCTGCAGCATACTGCCAGGTTTGCTCTAGTAATGAGGAGGAAGGGGATGGTGAGGTCACTGACTCAACATGGGTGCCTGATAGGAGAGAGGAGGAGGCACATTACCAACGAGGCAGGATGCCCTCCAGGGGCCAGACTAAGGGCAGCACACTGACTGCATCACACCACAGAGCTCCGCATGTGCAGGACGCTGCTGTCTCTGTGCATTATTCCAAAAGTTCTTTGGTGTGGGCCTTTTTTGAGATGAGTGCATCAGATCACACCGCTGCTATTTGCAACAAATATCTCAAGCGTATCTCACGTGGCCAAAACATCACCCGCTTGGGTACCACATGCTTGACCAGACAATGTGTTGACCTGCCATGCAGTTCGTTGGCAAGTGTACCTAAAAGACCCACACCAAAGAACAAAGAGGACCTCTCCTTGCTCCTCATCAGCTGGGATCTCCAACCCCACTATACCTTCAGTCCTCTCTGAGACCTGCACTGAAAGGAATGAAGGTGTAGAATTAGGTGTGTCACAGCCAAGTACTTGCGGACAATCTGCTATTGGTACACAGACGTCAGATTGTACCAGGCAAATTACCAGGCAAATGTACCAGGCAAATTTTCTTTCTGCTGCATCGCAGAAAGAAGTTCGCTCCCAGCAATCCACATGCCCAGCGGTTGAATGCTAGCTTGGCAAAATTGCTAGCAGTTTCAGTTGGTAGACTTTGCCCCCTTCCGTGAGTTTGTGGAATGTGCGGTTCCTCAATGGCAGGTTCCCAAACGCGACTTTTTCTCACGGAAGGCGATTCCAACTCTCTACCGGCATGTGGAAGGCAATGTCTTGGCCTCGCTGGACGGGGCAGTCAGTGGTAAGGTGCATATTAACGCTGACTCATGGTCCAGCAGGCATGGACAGGGACGTTACCTAAGTTTCACGGCGCATTGGGTGACTCTGCTGGCAGTTGGGAAGGATGCAGGACAAGGTGCAGTAGTGTTGGAGGTTGTTCCACCACCACACCTCCAAAATGCCACTACTGGTGATTCTGACACACCTCTCTCCTCCACCCCCTCCTCTTCTTCTTCCTCCATGGCCTCTTCCTGTGCTTTGTCCTCAGAACCAGCCGTGCTCTGTAGGCGTTCAAGAGGCTATGCAAGTACTCAGGCCAAAAGATGCCATGCGGTGCTTGAGCTGGTGTGCCTGGGGGACAGGAGCCACACTGGGGCAGAGGTTCTGTCTGCTCTGCAGGGGCAGGTTCAGAGGTGGTTGACGCCACGCCAACTTAAGGCAGGAATGGTGGTTTGTGACAATGGCACCAACCTCCTCTCCGCCCTCCGACAGGGACAAATGACCCATGTGCCCTGTTTGGCTCACGTTCTTAACTTGGTGGTGCAGTGGTTCTTGGGCAGGTACCACCTAATCAGTGACATGCCCACCAGGTGGAACTCAACGTTGACCATGCTGCAGCGGCTGCACACACAGCAGAGGGCCATCAATGAGTACCTGTGTGACTATGGCACAAGGACAGGGTCAGAGGAGCTTGTTTTTTTTTTCCCCACGTCAATGGACCATGATCAGGGATGCATGCACTGTCCTGTCACCATTTGAGGAGGCCACGAGGATGATGAGCAGTGACAGTGCATGCATCAGTGACACTGTCCCCCTTGTCCACCCGTTGGAGCACACGCTGCGTGGAATAATGGACAGGGCACTTGAGGCAGAACAGAGGCAGGAAGAGGAGGACTTCCTTAGCTCTCAAGGCCCCCTTTATCCAGACAGTGTTCCTGTGTGCCCGCCGATCACACAGGAAGAGGACGAGGAGGAGGAGGATTGTGTCTGCATGGAGGTGGAGCCTGGCACTCAGCATCAGCAGCAGTCTTTAAGGGATCATTTACAGTCACAAGAAACCCATGGACTTGTACGTGGCTGGGAGGAGGTGGCTGCGGATCATGTTGTCCTTAGTGACCCAGAGGACTTCGGACTGATGCCTCAGCAAACCTACGCTGCATGGCCTCCCTGATCCTACAAAGCCTGCGGAAGGATCCTCGTATTCGTGCTATCAAGGAGAGGGATCAATACTGGCTGGCAACCCTCCTTGATCCACGTTACAAGGGTAAGGTTGCGGACCTTATCTTGCCATTGCAGAGGGAGCAGAGGATGAAACATCTTCGGGAGGCCTTGCAGAAAGGTCTGTGCAATGCGTTCTCAGAGACTGGGAGGTTACAAACTCCTGTTCCTGGACAACATGTTGCTGAGGCTTCAGTCAGTCAAAGAAGGAGCGGTGGAGAAGGTGGCCATCTGACCGATGCGTTCAGACAATTTTTTAGTCCACAGCCCCAAGGTATGATCGGTTCCAGCAACCATCGCCAGCGTCTGTTTTACATGGTGCAGGAATACCTAGGTGCAAGATCTGACTTGGACACCTTTCCCACCAAAAATCCTCTGGGTTACTGGGTCTTGAGGATGGATCACTGGCCAGAGCTTGCACAGTATGCAATTGAACTACTGGCCTGTCCTGCATCCAGCGTTCTTTCGGAACACACATTCAGTGCTTCTGGAGGTTTTGTAACCGATCACAGGGTGTGTCTGTCCACCGACTCGGTCGATCGACTGACCTTCATAAAAATGAATCAGTCTTGGATCACCACCAGCTACCAAGCACCTGATGCTGATGTAACCGAATATTTTTTTTGGAAATGTCAGATCCCTTCAAAGACTGCCTATGCTGATGCTGAGTGACTATCCTGTTATGCTGAGTAATTATCCTCTTCCTCCTCAATGCTCATGCTGATAGCTTGTAAGAACATTTTTGGTTCTGGGCACCGCCACCAGTGCCTAAGGTCCAATTTTTCAGCCCTTGTTTAACAGGGGCGTGTAATTACAATTTTTGATGCAATTCTTTGCAGCAGGGCTAGTTCCTGCGCTCCAACTAGAGTATCTGTAAATAGTTGCAGTGTTGTGGCACCAGCACCAGTGCCTAAGGCCCAATTTTTCATCCCCTGTTTGACAGGGGTGTGTAATTACAATTTTTGATGCAATTCTTTGCAGCTGGGCTCATTCCTGCGCTCCAACTAGAGTATCTGTGAGGGGTTGCAGTGTTGTGGCACCAGTGCCTAAGGCCCAATATATAGGGCAGTATATAGGGCAGGCCCCTACTTTCAAACATCCAACTTACCAACGACTCCTAGTTGCAAACGGAACGAGACAACAGGAAGTGAGATGAAATCTACCCCTAGGAAGAGAAATTCTCTCCTGTAAGAGTTAATATGGGAAAAACGTTTCTCCTTTCCACTGATGTTTTATCACCAATCCTTGTTTCACTAAAAACTCCAGATTTTCAAAAAACATTTGTCGTTGGGACAAAAAGTGAGGTGAAATCTTCTGAAGAGAATCACAGACAGCAAATCAAATGTCACAGGGGATAACCCTTCGCTATGTTTTCCAAAAAGCTTAAAATAGATTTTTCTTGCTGGAGCTAAACACGTTAAAAATGTACCAGTTCAAAATTACAAACAGATTCTACTTAACAACAAACCTACAGTCCCTGTCTTGTTTCCACCGCCTGTATACCGTTGTTCAGAGTATATAGGTGGGGTCACCTGTTCAGGGTGGCCCCACACCTTTCCTTTTTTTTTAATTTGGGTGCGGGGTTCCCCTTAATATCCATACAAGACCCAAAGGGCCTGGTAATGGACTGGGGGGTACCCATGCCGTTTGTCTCACTGATTTTCATCCATATTGCCAGGACCTGACATTACATTAAAGCCGCAAGCAGTTTTAAATGACTTTTATTCCTTTAAAAATGTCATTTTGTGCAGGGACTGTTCTAAGCACGGGAAACACGCACCACTTTACAGGCATACTATAGACACCCCCCAGGTACGATATTTAAAGGAATATTTCACTTTTTTTTTTTTTTTTTTACTTTAAGCATCATTAAAATCACTGCTCCCGAAAAAATGGCCATTTTAAAAACTTTTTTTTGCATTGATATATGTCCCCTGGGGCAGGACCCGGGTCCCCAAACCCTTTTTAGGACAATACCATGCAAATTAGCCTTTAAAATTAGCTCTCTTTGATTTTGTCCCATAGACATAAATGGGGTTCTAACGTTCGTGTGAATTTTCAGTCCGTTAGCAGGTTCTGGTGCGAACTGAACCGGGGGGTGTTCGGCTCATCCCTACTCCACAGTAAAAGAGCTAGACGTGAGGTAAAATTTTATAAGGCAGGGACACAGGTTACACATACAATTTTATAATTTATGAGGGAAAAGACAGACAGCTAAACCCCCCTGGATGTCCTACCTACATGGGAACAAGTGGCAAAATTGTCTGGCAGATGATTGAACCGTTGCTTGGGAAAGGTTACTACCTATATGTAGACCATTTCTACACGAGTCTCCCACTTTTCCACCATCTGTACCCAAAGAAGACTGTGGCCTGTGGGACACCATGGACCAACCACAAAGGGTTCCCACAGGGATTGGTCACCAAAAAATTGAAACAGGGGGAAATTTCCAGTATGCAGAATAAAGAGGTACTAGCACTGAAGCGGAGAGATAAAAGAAGAGATGCCTACATCCTTTCCACAATGCATGATGACACCTTGGTGGAACTGCAGAGAAGAAGAGGCCCTGTACAGAAGCCAAAATGTGTGCATGAATATAACCTTTACATGGGGGGGGTGGATATGAATGACCAGCTGATGCAGCCCTACTTGGCCACCAGGAGATCACTGTTTTGATACAAGAAAGTAGCCATTTGTTTGATGCAACTAGCCCTGTGCAATTCGTATGTTATTTTTTATAAGTGCACCCAAAGTTCCTTAACCTATCTAAAATTTCAAGAAGATGTTATCACAGCCCTTCTCTATCCCTATGGCCAAGCCCCTCAACTAATTTACTCTGATACATTAGCTAGACTCCATGAAAGACACTTTCCCGAATTCCTCTCTCTTACCCAAACAGTTCGCAAACCCCCAAAAAATGTTGTGTGTGTTCAAGTAGAGGAATTCACTGTGACACCCGATACTACTGTCCCAAATGTCCCTCCCAGCCAGGCCTCTGTATTGGAGAGCGCTATCGGAGCTTTCACACTTCACTACACTATTAGTAAATTGAAGATGATTTTTGTCCAGTTTCCACTATCTGCTATTTCTGTGAATATCCATGCCTCTGCCAACCATATTTCTGCCTTCCACGTGAATTGACCTCGGCCTGTTAAACGTCCATGCTTTTTGCCTGCCTCCTGAACTGATCATTTGCCCTGCCACTGTACAGCACAGGGGTCCCACATATGTGAGGGGCTCCAGAAAAGATTTTCCAAGTGGAGAAAATGTTTTTCTCTGGATTTTTGTTTTCTTGGATTAGGGTCTGGAGACTCGGAGACTTTGTAGAGATTTGGGTGGGAAGAAGCCTCTACCCCTGTCCTCAGGGCTTACCTGACCAAGGCCTAAATGTTATAGTGCTGCCTGCTGCCACCTGAACTGGTCATGCCTCTGCCTGCCACCTGAACTGGCTATGCCTTTGCCTGCCACCTGAACTGGCCATGCCTTTGCCTGCCACCAGAACTGGCCATGCCTTTGCCTGCCACCTGAACTTTCCATGCCTCTGCCTGTTACCTGAACTGCCTGCTAACCCTTGGACCATGTTCATACTTTGCCATATCTTTGTCTGCTGCCTGGACAATTCCTGGATAGTTCCTTTGGCTGTCTGGACCAATGCTTTGACTGCTCTGGTACGGTATTCCTGCCTGCTAAAACCAGAGGTAATCCATTTTTTTTTTTTTTTACCATTTGCTCAGCAGAATGTATTTTGGGGTGTAATTCTTGGTGTGTACATGCTATGTGTTAGATGCCTGAAGGTGCTACTTGCATGTAGGGCATATGTATGTGGCCAGGCTGTGGAAAAGTCTCAGACATGGGGTATTGCCATACTCAGGACAAGTAGCAGAATGTATTTTGGGGTGTAATTTTTGCTATGTACATGCTATGTGTTAAGGCCCATACATACGATAGGACTTTTTAACAACAAACATGCAAATTAGCTGTTTTAAGGCAACATCCTACCGCGTGTACGCTCCATCGGACAAACTTTTTCGATTTTCATCGGACAAATGTTGGCTGTGCAAATAGACAAACTTTCCAGCAACAAAAGACCTATGGTGCAAAATCCTATCGTGTGTACACAAGTCCATAGAACTTTAGTCCAAAGTACAAACACGCATGCTCAGAACCAATGCAAAAGATCAGACAACAATACAGAAGTTGACCAAAGGGTGGCGGTAAAGAGCTGAAAAACCACGTGATTTGGTGAAAGTTGGATGAAAAAGTCCTGCTGTGTGTATGCTTAATTAAGACAAGGGGAGGGGGTGCTGCGCTAGCCAGGAATACTATTGAGAATGATCTGTGTGGGGGACTCCTATCAAGGTGGTCCAGCTGGTTAAGGGAGTGCTGATATCAAAATGTCAATCCTCTATCATGCCACTCTTCCCATTACCAATATGCATAGGTTCAAAGTAAAGCAGGTACTGTAATAAACAAATCCTGTGCAGATAAATAGTAGATATACGCCAATAAAACTTGAGATAAATATTCAAACATAGGCTGAAATGATTGCAATAGAACAATCTAATAATACACGCATACAAATGTGCAACCTAAATAAATATAATAAAGCATGCAAAAACGCATGAAAAGTACATAGTGCTAAGTGACCTAAGAGTAATCTATAAAATCGCACAGTGTACCAACAATATGTGATCCTCTGTAAACTATAATAGCAATTCCAAATGGCATAACATACACCTGTGTATAAAAGTGAAAACGCACAATGGATAAGTATAATTGTGATAATGTCCACAGTGCAGAAGTGATAATGTCCTTTAAAGTGCAGTATGAAAGGTTCAATGTGCTCAAAACAATAGCAATAAAAGTGAAGTGCCAGAAGAGTGATTGAAATCTGTGTCCTCTTCGTGTAATATCACACTCAAGTAAACAGTGGCCCCTTACCTAGCGGTGCTAGGACACCGCAAAGATCAACTGGCAGGTGGTTGTGGTCTTTACTTGGGGTCCTGGACTGCGTGGGTGCTATCCCTACTTCCACGCCTGGTGGTGCCCGGTAAGCCGCAAGCTAATGTAGGTGGCTGTGGTCTTTGATTATGATCCTGGACCAGCACAGGTCTTATCTCCGCCTTCGTGCCTCAATTTAGGATGTACCAATAATAAAGAACAAGGGGGTACTGCATAGTATAGTAGGTTAATAGATAGAGCTTTATTGCAAACAGATACAGGTACTCACATTGAGAAGTATCAGACCGGTGCTAACCTCCCACGAGCGGCAAGCTTGTTAGCCTCAGTCAATAAGAAGTGCCCATTCCGTCCCTACGCGTGACGTCACCAATCACGTGGCTTCATCAGGGGATAAAAGAAAAGGCACTTTGCTGTCTTAAATAGTCTCGATCATTATTTCTAATGGGCGGCCATTTTTTTGTAGCTGCGTCCTCCATTTGTTGAGAGACCGTGTGCGCGGCCATTTTATAGGTGGGTAAAATTCTCAGTTTACATATGAGTAGATGGAAACAAGCTCACTGCGCATCTCTGTGCTAACAATGCACGGTCAACGGAGGCGCTGCAGAAACAGATAGTCTGTCAGCATACCATGTATGATCAGAAAAAATCTATTATTGACAGAACGTTGGGAGGAAATTACATAAAAGCAAAAGTCTGATAGGGTGGTATAAAAATATTAAAAATGGATAAAAAAATATATATATACAATATATATATATATATATATATATATATATATGTATATATATATATATATATATATATATATATATATATGTATATATATATGATCAAAATGAAATGGATAAAACTCTAATAGGTGTATAAAAATATAAAAAGTAAATAAATGAAATTACTGAGTAAAATTGGGACAGAATGGGCCTCTCCATTGATCTGTGCATATACCCTCATATAATATATAGGCTCAACATTCTGCAGGGGTAAACATATGAAAAAATATAAAGAAGAACAGAGAAGAGAATAGCAAACTTAAAATTTGAAATTGAAAATTTTAAAAAGGAGGAAACTCTTCTATGCATAAAATCAGTAGATCTGGTGCGTGAAATCTCAAGATGCACACACATCTCTTGTGCTAAAATACCTATGTTACTATCAATCAATTACTGTCCCTCCTCACATTCAGGGGGTGTATGATAGAAGGGGATCAAGACAATAGAGATTATAAGAGAGAGGGAGAGGGGGTTAAAAATGGGATTCAAAAGATAAAAGATTGGCATGTATACTACTGTATGGTTTAAAAATCACTAAGGAAGCAGTTCAGGTCGAATTCGATATTCAAACCTCTCGGCGAGAATGTGTCTAAGGTGAATATCCATTTAGATTCCAACTGGCTGAGGGTCCTAACCTTGTGACCCCCCCGCCAGTATGTTTCAATTCCCCAGAATCTTAGTTGTGTGGGATCTTTATTGTGACATAGCATAAAGTGTTTGGATACACTATGCTTGTCATACCCATTCAAGATGTTATTCACATGTTCCTTGATTCTTACCCGGAGGGGTCTTTTTGTGCGGCCTATATACTGTAGGCTGCAACTGCATTCTAGAGTGTATACCGCTCCTTCCGTGTTACAGCAGATGAATTCCTTAATTTCATATGCCTCTCCTGTACTAGTTGATTTGAAATTAAATTTCTTTTCATTAGGACGTTTTGTTCTCAAACAGGCAAAGCATCTCTTGCAAGGGAAGAAGCCATTTCCAGTAAAAAATGAAAATGCTTTCTTAGGTGGATCAATTATGTTCTTCACAATCCTATCTCGAAGGGTTGGTGCTTTTTTATATATAAATCGGGGATTAGAAATTAATCTGCCCTGTAACTCCCCATCTGCCTGAAGTATGTGCCAGTGTTTTCTGATAATCTTCTCGATTCTCCTATACTGTGCGTTGAAATCCAGGATTATGGGTACTACCGCTGATGTCGTCTCCTTTGGAGCCTTAACCTTAATCAGTTCTTTTTGATCCATTTCTTTTACTTCGGATATTTTTTCCTTGATAAACTGTTGGTCATAACTAGGGATGAGCTTCGTGTTCGAGTCGAACCCATGTTCGACTCGAACATCGTCTGTTCGCCGAATTGCGAACGATATGGGCCGTTCACGCCAAATTCGTGTGGCACATCACGGCCCATAATTCACTGCGGCATCGCAGTGCATTGCTGGCTGATGATTGGCCAAGCATGCACTATGACCAATGGCCAATCACAGCGCCGTCTGAACAGAGAGCCGTAATTGGCCAAAGCCAAGGAGGCTTTGGCCAATTATGGCTCAGGGGATTTAGCACACGCCCCACACTATATAAGGCCGCCTACACGGCGGCCCTGTGTAGTGTGTGTTCCGGCGTTCATAGATAGAGAGAGAGAGAGACAGTGTGATTTGATTTGAGTTAGATAGATTAGGCAGAACAGTCAGTCAGTTAGCTGCACTTACAGTGTATTGTGTATATATATGCATCCCAGGTGTTGCATATATATATAAACACTGTATTCAGTTTAGCTAGATCCGTTCCTGTTATCTTCTTACTGACAGGCAGGCTTGTCTTGTTACAGTATTTACAGCTACCTGAAGAAAATTGCTGGTGTTCTTTTGATCCTATTAGTACCACAGTCAGGCAGCTAGACTATTTACAGTTAGTGCAGTGTGTCCTGCTCACAGTGTTCAGCTAAAACTACAAGTTAGTGGGGTGCGTCCTGCTCACAGTGTTCAGCTAAACCTACAAGTTAGTGGGGTGCGTCCTGCTCACAGTGTTCAGCTAAACCTACAAGTTAGTGTGGTGCGTCCACCTCACAGTGTTCAGCTAAACCTACAAGTTAGTGTGGTGCGTCCTGCTCACAGTGTTCAGCTAAAACTACAAGTTAGTGCAGTGCGTCCACCTCACAGTGTTCAGCTAAACCTAGAAGTTAGTGCGGTGCGTCCTGCTCACAGTGTTCAGCTAAAACTACAAGTTAGTGCTGTGCGTCCTCCTCACAGTGTTCAGCTAAACCTACAAGTTAGCGTAGTGAGACCTCTGCACAGTGTTCATCTAAAGCTACAAGTTAGTGCAGTGCGTCCTGCTCACAGTGTTCAGCTAGATCCGTTCCTGTTATCTTCTTACTGACAGGCAGGCTTGTCTTGTTACAGTATTTACAGCTACCTGAAAAAATTTGCTGGTGTTCTTTTGATCCTATTAGTACCACAGTCAGGCAGCTAGACTATTTACAGTTAGTGCAGTGCATCCTGCTGACAGTGTTCAGCTAAAACTACAAGTTAGTGTGGTGCGTCCACCTCACAGTGTTCAGCTAAACCTACAAGTTAGTGCGGTGCGTCCACCTCACAGTGTTCAGCTAAACCTAGAAGTTAGTGCGGTGCGTCCTGCTCACAGTGTTCAGCTAAAACTACAAGTTAGTGCTGTGCGTCCTGCTCACAGCGTTCAGCTAAACCTACAAGTTAGTGTAGTGAGACCTCTGCACAGTGTTCATCTAAAGCTACAAGTTAGTGCAGTGTGTCCTGCTCACAGGGTTCAGCTAGATACGTTCCTGTTATCTTCTTACTGACAGGCAGGCTTGTCTTGTTACAGTATTTACTGCTACCTGAAGAAAATTGCTGGTGTTCTTTTGATCCTATTAGTACCACAGTCAGGCAGCTAGACTATTTACAGTTAGTGCAGTGCATCCTGCTCACAGTGTTCAGCTAAAACTACAAGTTAGTGCTGTGCGTCCTGCTCACAGTGTTCAGCTAAACCTACAAGTTAGTGTTGTGAGACCTCTGCACAGTGTTCATCTAAAGCTACAAGTTAGTGCAGTGCGTCCTGCTCACAGTATTCAGCTAGATCCGTTCCTGTTATCTTCTTACTGACAGGCAGGCTTGTCTTGTTACAGTATTTACAGCTACCTGAAGAAAATTGCTGGTGTTCTTTTGATCCTATTAGTACCACAGTCAGGCAGCTAGACTATTTACAGTTAGTGCAGTGCGTCCTGCTCACAGTGTTCAGCTAAAACTACAAGTTAGTGGGGTACGTCCACCTCACAGTGTTCAGCTAAACCTACAAGTTAGTGCGGTGCATCCTGCTCACAGTGTTCAGCTAAAACTACAAGTTAGTGCGGTGCGTCCACCTCACAGTGTTCAGCTAGACCTAGAAGTTAGTGCGGTGCGTCCTGCTCACAGTGTTCAGCTAAAACTACAAGTTAGTGCTGTGCGTCCTCCTCACAGTGTTCAGCTAAACCTACAAGTTAGCATAGTGAGACCTCTGCACAGTGTTCATCTAAAGCTACAAGTTAGTGCAGTGCATCCTGCTCACAGTGTTCAGCTAGATCCGTTCCTGTTATCTTCTTACTGACAGGCAGGCTTGTCTTGTTACAGTATTTACAGCTACCTGAAGAAAATTGCTGGTGTTCTTTTGATCCTATTAGTACCACAGTCAGGCAGATAGACTATTTACAGTTAGTGCAGTGCGTCCTGCTCACAGTGTTCAGCTAAAACTACAAGTTAGTGTGGTGCGTCCACCTCACAGTGTTCAGCTAAACCTACAAGTTAGCATAGTGAGACCTCTGCACAGTGTTCATCTAAAGCTACAAGTTAGTGCAGTGCGTCCTGCTCACAGTGTTCAGCTAGATCCGTTCCTGTTATCTTCTTACTGACAGGCAGGCTTGTCTTGTTACAGTATTTACAGCTACCTGAAGAAAATTGCTGGTGTTCTTTTGATCCTATTAGTACCACAGTCAGGCAGATAGACTATTTACAGCTAGTGCAGTGCGTCCTGCTCACAGTGTTCAGCTAAAACTACAAGTTAGTGTGGTGCGTCCACCTCACAGTGTTCAGCTAAACCTACAAGTTAGTGCGGTGCGTCCACCTCACAGTGTTCAGCTAAACCTAGAAGTTAGTGCGGTGCGTCCTGCTCACAGTGTTCAGCTAAAACTACAAGTTAGTGCTGTGCGTCCTGCTCACAGCGTTCAGCTAAACCTACAAGTTAGTGTAGTGAGACCTCTGCACAGTGTTCATCTAAAGCTACAAGTTAGTGCAGTGTGTCCTGCTCACAGGGTTCAGCTAGATACGTTCCTGTTATCTTCTTACTGACAGGCAGGCTTGTCTTGTTACAGTATTTACAGCTACCTGAAGAAAATTGCTGGTGTTCTTTTGATCCTATTAGTACCACAGTCAGGCAGATAGACTATTTACAGTTAGTGCAGTGCGTCCTGCTCACAGTGTTCAGCTAAACCTACAAGTTAGTGCGGTGCGTCCTGCTCACAGTGTACAGCTAAAACTACAAGTTAGTGCTGTGCGTCCTGCTCACAGTGTTCAGCTAAAACTACAAGTTAGTGTGGTGCGTCCACCTCATAGTGTTCAGCTAAAACTACAAGTTAGTGCGGTGCGTCCACCTCACAGTGTTCAGCTAAAACTACAAGTTAGTGTGGTGCGTCCTCCTCACAGTGTCCAGCTAAACCTACAAGTTATTTTTTTGTGAGCTCTGCACAGTGTTCAGCTAAAGCTACCTGTAGAAGGTTGGTGGTGTTTTCCTGATCCTATCACTACCGCAGGCAGCTAAAAAAGCTACAAGGTAGTTTTTTTGCGAGCTCTGCACAGTGTTCAGCTAAAGCTACCTGTAGAAGGTTGGTGGTGTTCTCATACTACAGGCAGGCAGTTGATTTTGCTAGCTGCAGTATCAGTATATATATATATATATATATATATATATATATATATCCCAGCTTAGTGCAGCTACAGGCCATTAGTATGTGTGGAAGGCCAAGAAGGAGAGGCCGACAGTCACAAGCCAATAAGAGAGGGCAAGCAGGCTCTGTGTCTAGTGCTGGTCGTGGAGACGGTGCATCCTCATCAGCACGTGGCCGTGGGACACGCTTGGCCTTTTTTTCGGCAGCTGGCCGTGTTGAGCCGCAACATGCGGAAGACTTGGTCGAGTGGATGACCAAGCCGTCCTCATCCTCCTCATCCTCCTCATCCTCTCTCACCCATGCCCAGGGTACTTTGTCTGGCAAAGCAGCAGCCTCTTCCCTTGGCTCAATGTCATCAGTGACTCCTTCCCTAGCCCCACCATGTCCTCCTGAGGATTCCCTCCAACTGTTTGACCACAGTGTTGGGTACATGCTCCAGGAGGATGCCCAGCGTTTGGAAGGCTCTGATGATGATACTGAGCTCGATGAAGGCAGTAACGAGAGCACGGACAGAGGGGGTGCCCAAGAAGGACAGCAATCTGGCAGTCATGCTCCCCCTGCTGCAGCATACTGCCAGGTTTGCTCCAGTGATGAGGAGGGAGGGGATGATGAGGTCACTGACTCAACATGGGTGCCTGATAGGAGAGAGGAGGAGGAGGAGGCGGCACATCACCAACGAGGCAGGATGCCCTCCAGGGGCCAGCCTAAGGGCAGCACATGGAATGCATCACACCCCAAAGCTCCACATGTGCAGGGCGCTGCAGTCTCTGTGTGTTATTCAAAAAGTTCTTTAGTGTGGGCCTTTTTTGAGACGAGTGCATCAGATCGCACAGCTGCTATTTGCAACATATGTCTCAAGCGTATCTCGCGTGGCCAAAACATCTCCCGCTTGGGTACCACATGCTTGACCAGACATATGTTGACCTGCCATGCAGTTCGTTGGCAAGCGTATCTAAAAGACCCACACCAAAGAACAAAGAGGACCTCTCCTTGCTCCTCATCAGCTGAGATCTCCAACCCCACTATACCTTCAGTCCTCTCTGAGACCTGCACTGAGAGGAATGAAGGTGTAAAATTAGGTGTGTCACAGCCAAGTACTTGTGGGCAATCTGCTTTTGGTACATCGACGTCAGATTGTACCAGGCAAATTTCCCTGCCCCAGCTGCTGCACCGCCGAAAGAAGTTTGCTCCCAGCCATCCACATGCCCAGCGGTTGAATGCTAGCTTGGCAAAATTGCTAGCACTTCAACTGCTGCCTTTTCAGTTGGTAGACTCTGCCCCCTTCCGTGAGTTTGTGGAATGTGCAGTTCCTTAGTGGCAGGTACCCAAACGCCACTTTTTCTCACGGAAGGCGATTCTGGCTCTCTACCGGCATGTGGAAGGCAATGTCCATGCCTCGCTGGACAGGGCGGTCAGCGGTAAGGTGCATATTACCGTTGACTCATGGTCCAGCAGGCATGGACAGGGACGTTACCTAAGTTTCACGGTGCATTGGGTGACTCTGCTGGCAGCTGGGAAGGATGCAGGACAAGGTGCAGTAGTGTTGGAGGTTGTTCCGCCACCACGCCTCCAAAATGCTAATGATTGTGACACACCTCTCCCCTCCACCCCCTCCTCTTCTTCTTCCTCCATGGCCTCTTCCTGTGCTTTGTCCTCGGAACCAGCGGTGCTCCGTAGCCATTCAAGGGGCTACGCAAGTACGCAGGCCAAAAGATGCCATGCGGTGCTTGAGCTGGTGTGCTTGGGGGACAGGAGCCACACTGGGGCAGAGGTTCTGTCAGCTCTGCAGGAGCAGGTTCAGAGGTGGTCGACGCCACGCCAACTTAAGGCAGGAATGGTGGTTTGTGACAATGGCACCAACCTCCTCTCTGCCCTCCGACAGGGACAAATGACCCATGTGCCCTGTTTGGCTCACGTCCTTAACTTGGTGGTGCAGCGGTTTTTGGGCAGGTACCCGGGCTTACAGGATGTCCTGAGGCAGGCCAGGAAAGTCTGTGTGCATTTCTGCCGGTCATATAATGCCAGTGCTCGGCTGACGGACCTCCAAAAGGAGTTTAACCTGCCCAAGAACAGCCTAATCTGTGACATGCCCACCAGGTGGAACTCAACGTTGGCCATGCTGCAGCGGCTGCACACGCAGCAGAGGGCCATCAATGAGTACCTGTGTGACTATGGCACCAGGACAGGGTCAGGGGAGCTTGGTTTTTTTTCCCCACGCCAGTGGGCCATGATCAGGGATGCATGCACTGTCCTGTCACCATTTGAGGAGGCCACGAGGATGGTGAGCAGTGACAGTGCATGCATCAGTGACACTGTACCCCTTGTCCACCTGTTGGAGCACACGCTGCGTGGAATAATGGACAGGGCACTTGAGGCAGAACAGAGGCAGAAAGAGGAGGACTTCCTTAGCTCTCAAGGCCCCCTTTATCCAGACAGTGTTCCTGCGTGCCCGCCGATCACACAGGAAGAGGAGGAGGAGGAAGATTGTGTCAGTATGGAGGTGGAGCCTGGCACTCAGCATCAGCAGCAGTCTTTAAGGGATCAGTCCCAAGAAACACATGGACTTGTACGTGGCTGGGAGGAGGTGGCTGCGGACCATGTCGTCCTTAGTGACCCAGAGGACTCCGGACCGAATGCCTCAGCAAACCTATGCTGCATGGCCTCCCTGATCCTGCAAAGTCTGCGTAAGGATCCTCGTATTCGTGGTATCAAGGAGAAGGACCAATACTGGCTGGCAACCCTCCTTGATCCACGTTATAAGGGTAAGGTTGCGGACCTTATCTTGCCATCGCAGAGGGAGCAGAGGATGAAACATCTTCGGGAGGCCTTGCAGAAAGGTCTGTGCAATGCGTTCCCAGAGACTGGGAGGTTACAAACTCCTGTTTCCGGACAACGTGTTGCTGAGGCTTCGGTCAGTCAAAGAAGGAGCGGTGGAGACGGTGGCCGTCTGACCGATGCGTTCAGACAATTTTTTGGTCCGCAGCCCCAAGGTATGATCGGTTCCAGCAACCATCGCCAGCGTCTGTTTTACATGGTGCAGGAATACCTAGGGGCAAGATCTGACTTGGACACCTTTCCCACCGAAAATCCTCTGGGTTACTGGGTCTTGAGGATGGATCACTGGCCAGAGCTTGCACAGTATGCAATTGAGCTACTGGCCTGTCCTGCATCCAGCGTTCTTTCGGAACGCACACTCAGTGCTGCTGGAGGCTTTGTAACCGATCACAGGGTGCGTCTGTCCACCGACTCGGTCGATCGACTGACCTTCATAAAAATGAATCAGTCTTGGATCACCACCAGCTACCAAGCACCTGATGCTGATGTAACCCAATAATTTTTTTTGAAATCTCAGATCCCTTCAAAGACTGCCTATGCTGATGCTGAGTGACTATCCCTGAGTAATTATCCTCTTCCTCCTCAATCATCATGCTGATAGCTTGTAAGAACATTTTTGGTTCTGGGCCCAATTTTCAGCCCCTGTTTAACAGGGGCGTGTAATTACAATTTTTGATGCAATACTTTGCAGCAGGGCTCATTTCTGCGTTCCAACTAGAGTATCTGTGAGGGGTTGCAGTGTTGTGGCACCAGCACCAGTGCCTAAGGCCCAATTTTTCAGCCCTTGTTTAACAGGGGCATGTAATTACAATTTTTGATGCAATACTTTGCAGCAGGGCTCATTTCTGCGTTCCAACTAGAGTATCTGTGAGAGGTTGCAGTGTTGTGACACCAGCACCAGTGCCTAAGGCCCAATTTTTCAGCCCCTGTTTAACAGGGGCCTGTAATTACAATTTTTGATGCAATACTTTGCAGCAGGGCTCATTTCTGCGTTCCAACTAGAATATCTGTGAGGGGTTGCAGTGTTGTTGCACCAGCACCAGTGCCTAAGGCCCAATTTTTCAGCCCCTGTTTGACAGGGGCGTGTTATTACAATTTTTGATGCAATACTTTGCAGCAGGGCTCATTTCTGCGTTCCAACTAGAGTATCTGTGAGGGGTTGCAGTGTTGTGGCACCAGTGCCTAAGGCCTAATTTTTCAGCCCCTGTTCAACAGGGGCATGTAATACAATTCTTGATCTAATATTTCACAGCAGGGCCCATTTCTGCACCCACCAAGAGCGAGTGAGGACTTACAGTGTTGTGGCACCAGCACCACCACCACCACCACCACCAAAGGCCCAATTTTTCTGCCCTTGTTCAACAGGGGCATGTAATTACAATTCTTGATCTAATATTTCACAGCAGGGCCCTGTGGGGGCTTACAGTGTTGTGGCCACAACAACACCTAAGGCCCAAATTTCTGCTGAGTATATAGGGCAGGCCCCTACTTTCAAACATCTAACTTACAAACGACTCCTACTTGCAAATGGAAGGAGACAACAGGAAGTGAGATGAAATCTACCCCTAGGAAGGGAAATTCTCTCCTGTAAGAGTTAATATGGGAAAAACATTTCTCCTTTCCATTGATGCTTTCCAATCCTTGTTCCACAAAAAACCCAAAATTTTCAAAAAACATTTGTCATTGGGACAAAAAGTGAGGTGAAATCTTCTGAAGAGGAGGAAAGACAGCAAAACAAATGTCACAGGGGTGATAACCCTTCCCTATGTTTTCCAAAAAGCTTAAAAAAGATTTTTTGGCTGGAGCTAAACACGTTAAAAATGTACCAGTTCAAAATTACAAACAGATTCTACTTAACAACAAACCTACAGTCCCTGTCTTGTTTGCACCACCTGTATACTGTTGTTCAGAGTATATAGGGCCTGGTGGCCCCACACCTTTCCTTATTTTAATTTGGGTGCGGGGTTCCCCTTAATATCCATACAAGACCCAAAAGGCCTGGTAATGGTCTGGGGGGTACCCATGCCGTTTTTCTCACTGATTTTCATCCATATTGCCAGGACCCGACACGACATTAAACCCGCAAGCAGTTTTAAATGAGATTTTTTCCTTTAAAAATGACATTTTGTGCAGGGACTGTTCTAAACACGGGAAACACGCGCCACTTTACAGGCATACTATAGACACACCCCAGGTACGATATTTAAAGGAATATTTCACTTGTTTTTTTACTTTAAGCATCATTAAAATCACTGCTCCCGAAAAAACTGCGTTTTTAAAAGTTTTTTTTGCATCGATACAAGTCCCCTGGGGTAGGACCCGGGTCCCCAAACCCTTTTTAGGACAATACCATGCAAATTAACCTTTAAAATGAGCAATTTTGATTTCGAACGTTTGAGTCCTATAGACGTCAATGGGGTTCTAACGTTCGTGCAAATTTTCGGTCCGTTCGCAGGTTCTGGTGCGAACCAAACCAGGGAGGGGTTTGGCTCATCCCTATTGACCACAGCATCAGCCACTTGCTCCTTAATGATGCCCAGAGATTACAGGATTCAGATGTTGGTTTCGATGTTGAGGATGACAGGAACGTGAGCCTAAAGAGAGGGGAGAACACTGGTAGACAAATTGCCATTCATGTTCCCCCAGCCGCCGCGTATTGCCAAGTTGTCTCCAGTGGTAATGATGATGATGGTGAAGATGGGGGAGATGGAGATGATGATGATGATGAGGTCACTGATGTGACTTGTATGCCAGATAGAGCAGAGGAGGAAACTGAAGGTGAGCCGGCACAACACCAAGGAGGCTGGCATCAAGAAAGAGTAGAGAGCAGCCATCCTTTTCCATCACATTCTGTAGATGTTATCTCCTGACCCACTCCCCAAAGCTCAGCTGTCTGGGCCTTTTTCAGCACATCTGCAGCAGATCGCACTGTTGCTATCTGCAAACTGTGTCTCAGGCACATCAAACATGGCAAAAACACTAACCATTTGGGTACCACATGCTTAACAAGGCATTTAACATCAAACCACTCAGACCGTTGGCAAGAGCACCTAAAAGCCACACAAAAGGGGCACAAATCTGTCTCTCCTCCTCCTCCTTACCCACTTCAGTTTGCCCCTGCTATACTGAGTCATTACCTCTCAGCAGCCTCCACTGACAGGAATGATGGTATAGCGCAGGGTGTCCCAGGTCCTGTTGGCACATCTGCCAGCAGCACACCACCAGCTGTATACTGTAGACGGTAAATTGCTCTGCCCCATCTGCTGCAGCAGAAAAAAAATACAGTCCCTGCCACCCACATACCCACCGTCTAAATGCAAGCTTATCAAAGTTGTTGGCTCTCCAACTTCTGCCTTTCAGCCTGGTGGATTCTGCCCCCCTCCGTGAATTTGCACAATGTGCTGTACCACAATGGTAGGTTCCCAGTCACTACTACTTTTCACGTAAGGCCGTTCCATCTCTCTACCACCATATGGAAGGGAATGTTCTGGCATCGTTGGGTAAGGCAGTCATCCAAAAAATCCACCTTACTGCTGACACGTGGTCCAGCAAGCATGGGCTCCAACTCCACCACCTCCATGCCCTCCTCTGCAGAATTGTCCAATGAACATCAGGTACCCCTAAGCGTTCAAAGGGCTATTCCATGAGTCAGGCTAAAAGGTGCCATGCAGTGCTTCAGCTGGTGTGTTTAGGGGACAGAAACCACAGTGGAGCAGAGATTCTTGCAGCTCTGCATGGACAGGCCCAGAGGTGGTTCACACCATGTCAGCTGGAGCTAGGAATGGTGGTGTGCGATAATGGCTCAAACCTCCTGTCCGCCCTTAAACAGGGAATGTTGACATGCCTGGCACATGTCCTCAATTTGGTGGTGCAGCATTTCCTAAATATGTACCCAGGGTTGCAAGATGTGCTAAAGCTGGCCAGAAGAGTCTGTAGCGCGGTCATACACAGCCAGTGCTCGGTTGGCTGAAATTTAGTGGGATTTCCACCTGCCCGTAAACAACCTGATTTATGACATGCCCACCAGGTGGAACTCGACTTTGGTAATGCTGCAGCGGCTATACATGCAGCAGAGGGCCGTCAACGAGTACCTATGTGAGGACGGCACGACGACAGGCTCAGGTCACCTCTGCTTTTTTTCCCCACGCCAATGGCTGATAATTAAGGATGCATACACTGTATTGTCACCATTTGAGGAGGCCACAAGGATGGTGAGCTGTGACAGTGCATGCATCAGTGACACAATCCCTGTTGTGTTCCTGCTGGAGCAGACTCTGCATGGCATTATGGACAGGGCACTGGAGGCAGAGCAGGAGGAAGAGGAGGACTTCCTTTCCACTTAACGCCCACTTTATCCAGATACCATCATTTCTATGTCACAGAACACACAGGAGGAGAGAGGGGAGGAGGATGAGGAGGAGGATTCTGGCACTTTCATAGGAGGCTTCAGAGAAGAGGAAGACATGCATCAATCTGTAAGCGATGGCTTTCCAACCCCAGGACCCTTGGGAGTAGTACGTGGCTGGGAGGAGGAAGTTCCAGATGCTGTCACCCTGAGTAACCCCGAGGAGTCTGCTTCTCAAGCCTTGACAAATTTGAGGCACGTGGGCAACTTCATGCTTCAAAGCCTGTAAAAGGACCCAAGAATACGTGGCATAAAGGAGAAGTATGATTACTAGTTGGCAACCCTCCTTAACCACCGTTATAAGGGGAAGGTTTCAGAACTTATCCCGTCCCCACAGAGAGTGCAGAAGATAAAATCTCTTGAGGACACGTTAAAGAGGATTTTATTGAACGTTTTTCCTGACTCCAGTAGGTTACAGTGTCATGGAAAATGTAGTTTTGAGTCTTCTGTTGGTCAAGAGAGGAGCGTTGGAGAAGGCGTCCGCCTAAGTGAGGCATTTCAGAATTTTTTTAGTCCTCGCCACCCAGAGATGTCAGCTTCCACATCCAATCAGCAGCGTCTGCATCACATGGTGGACAAGTACCTCGGGGCCAAACCAGAGATTGAGAGCTTTCAAGCTCACTGACTTACTGGGTCATGAGAATTGACCACTGGCCAGAACTTGCCCAGTGTGCTATTAAGTTGTTGGGCTGCCCTGCATCCAGCGTGCTTTCAGAATGGTCATTCAGTGCTGCAGGAGGTTTCATTACTGATCATAGAACTCGTCTGTCCACAGACTCTGTGGATCCTTTGACTTTTATAAAAATGAATCAGTCCTGGATTACTGCCTATGAAGCCCCTGATGCCGATGACACTGAATAAGTCTTTTTGGGATGTGGAATCTCTGCAGGACTTCGAGGTTGCCTAGCTTTGAGGGCATTCAATCATTTCATCTGGAAGAATGTTTTTGTTATAGGTTTCATGGGCACAATTAACACCCAAAGACCAATTTTTCAGCAACTGCATATCATTGCAATTTTTTTTGCCTTCATCAAGAGCACCTTTATAGAGTTACAGTGGGAAGGTGCCCCCAACACCAAAGAGTAATTTTTCTGCACCTGCTTGACAGGTGCATATCATTGCAATTTTTTACAGCAAAGCCATTTCTTGCTTTCATCAAGAGTATCTCTATAGGGTTACGGTGGGAAGGTGCCACCGACACCCAAAGACCAATTTTTCTGCACCTGCTTGACAGGTGCATGTCATTGCAATTTTTTACAGCAAGGCCAATTCTTGCTTTCATCAAGAGTACCTCTATAGTGTTATGGTGGGAAGGTGCCACTGACACCCAAAGACCAATTTTTATGCACCCGTTACTTCTATCCAAAGTCAAAGTGACACCAGAATGTATCCAAAAAATCTCTAATCTTTTTCCCAGTGCACTACATTGTGGCCTCGTCATACACACTGGCTCCCCAGCTGTTGCTGAGCAAAATAAAGGCAGCTTGCAGGGAAAATTTCATTTTTTTGGCTTTATAAATGCAATTATTGCTGCAGCAGATTCTAGACATGGTACAGATCTGCCACTTTACAGGTAGACTAAGGAGACCCCCCAGGCACTATATTGGAAGGAATTTTTCTTTTTTATGCTTTCACTTTAAAAATAAAAAAATCACTGCTCATTTAAAAATTACATTTTTCACAAACTTTTTTTTATTGATACTTGTCCCCCAGGGCAGGACCCGGACCCCTATAACCACTGTATGCCCAATTACATGCATATAAGTCTTCAAAATGGGCACTTTTGATTTTTGTCATTCGGGTCCTATTGACTTTAATGGGGTTCGTGTTCAGGTCTGAACTTTTGCGGTGTTCGAAAGTTTTGGTGCGAACCGAACAGAGGTCCATTCGGCCCATCCCTAGTACTAATAAAGATGATGAAGATGAGATGAGAGGTTGGAAGGGGCTGTTCCAAACTCAACGTTTTACATGAGAAGTTGAGATTTGTATCTAACTTTAACATAGTATAGCTCTGATTTTGTGGATCACTTTGGCATGTGATGTTTACTGAACCTCTGCTTATGCTTTTCCGTCACATGTTTAAATTGTCCAGGTATTATATTTTTTAAACCCACATCCAATTGTAAATACCAACACCCTCGTCAAATTTCTGCAATCCACCAGACCATAACAGAATTGCAGCATATTTGAATAGTGCTTTTAGTAACCATCTTGGTGCAGGTCTCTTTCATGCTTCTTAGTTAAAATAGCAAAGTTAATCTGAAAAGCTAATAAAGTAAGATGTGACCAATGTCATCTTGGAAATTTGCCAATCTAGGCTATGGTCTCTGTTGTCTTTTACCACGGCTGAGTTTTTCATAAAGAAATGAGTCTAACATAGGCATAATAACTATAGTTTCATAATTCAGACTTCATTACTTACACATTTACAAGGGAACAGCCTACTGGACCTTAGGCAAGTGTTTTTTCTTTATTAAAGTTAAATGTAAGTCAACTTTTTGTTCAGATGGTAGTCTTTCACCTCATTGGGGATTGTCCCTTATTTTTTTTTTGTTCCATAAAGTTTTTATCAAATGTTGTATGTGCCCACTAACAATTGTTCTATACTCATTTGTGGATTTATAGTGTGACCAACAGGCCCAAGTCTTGGTAAACTGCATGATTCTCTTGTATGTTTACAATTATAAAGTCTTTATATATAGATGTATTGATCAATTCCCAATTGTCCTCTGATAGAGTGCAGCCTAGATCCTGTTTCCATGTATTACTTGCTTCGTCTTTCTATAAGGTATGAGGTAAGGTATGGTAAAATTATTGTCAAATTACATTCCCATTAATATTTTTTGATGCCTGGTAAACAGATTCTCCCCATGTGCTTTGGCAAGGTGAGATGGGTAAAGCAAATTCTGGTGGTTTCTATTACCATAAAAATGTATGAGTTAGGTAAGCAAATTGGAAACGTTTGGAGTAAGTATATTACGTACGGGGATAGTAATTACCCCCCCCCCCCCGTAAAAAACACTTGTTTATTTCCCATTGAGTAATTGGCCTAATATCAGTGGTGTAATTTATTGCAAAATATTCCCGAATGTGTGACTGAAGTATTGGCAGCCTAATGGGATCACTAAATACTGAAGGATTTAACTGCCATATTTTAGTTTTGAGTTCCTGTTCTGGGAATGTCAGTGATAGCGTAATCAAATGGGGATCGGAGGGAAACATGGGTTCAATGGTGGCGGAAGATAAGTATTACAAGTCAGTTTGTGATCTATCTGAGAGTACTTGTGATGCGGGGGTGAAATAAAAGGTAAAATCCAGCATGAGGGCAGTCAGCTGCAGTTTGATTAAACAAACGGCTTTGTACAGAATTGAAAAGGAGCCCGATGATGTATCTAGCAGAGGATTTAGTGGCAAATTAAAGTCTTCACCCACCACCAAAAGACCCTTTCAGCAGTCTGCTAAATATTCAGTGATTATGAACATAGGCGTGTGCACAGGGTGTGCCAGGTGTGCCTGGGCACACCCTAATCACCCCATGTGCATTAGCATTATCCAGAGACAACACCAGGTGGGTAGTTGGGGGGCCAGTGGCCAGTGTAAATACCCCCATTATATTAAAGGCTAGGTTCAACAGTAGGAAAACGTTACACCCATATTTAGGGTGTAACGTAATATGCTCCCAATCAACTGTCTCCCACCACCAGAGACTCCTTTCTGTGACAGCAGGTGGCGTTCATGTGTATTGTACACCCTAATGCAATAGGCTGCGCACACCTATGATTATGAAACATTTTACATGGCCTTCATTGGTGCAGGATACATTTTGCTAGTGTCAGTGATTGAGATCCCAGTTTACCTTTCATAAAAATAAAGCAACCTTCCTTATCAACCAGCTGAGCTTGCAATGTAAAGTGGATATATGTCTGATTAAACAGAATGGAGACTCCTCTAGAGTGGAAGCTGCATTAGTAGCATTGTATGTTGTTAGAAATCTATTATTTGACAATGTAGGAATATTATCTGATTTGAAGTGGGGGGAAAAAATTGAATCTGATTGATTTCTAGACAGAGCTGCACCAGATTTTGCACTGTCTAGTGTTAGTAAATTAATCCATATGTGTCCTATGTTTGTAAAATTCTTGCATAGCCTGAGATCTTTTTTCAGAAATGTTTAACCCTTTGACAATAATAGAACAAATCTTGACCAAGAATGGTATGGTATAAGTTTTACAGTGGGTATCGATGGGAGCTATATATCTCAAGCTATCAATTGCTGTTGACAATCTAAATGGGAGATGGTGGTGCACAGCTAACTCAGTAGAGAAACAGATGGTAGTTCCCGGTCACTCCATCCACCAAGTGTAAGTAAGTCAGTTAAGGCATGACATACTTTAAAGGGGTGTAGGTGAGGTAAGGTATATGGGGTGGGGAAAAGGTAAAAAAAAGGGGGGGTTGAAAAAAAAACAAAAATGAAAACAAAAAAAAGACCGGATGGGTATGGTAGTCTTGTTTTCCACACCTATATTTTAAATTCAACCAATTTGAGCTAGGAAACAATGTCTCCCTAAGCAAGGGTAATGGAATAAGTCTAGAAGTACACAACACCTCTCTCACCACAGATGGAGCTTCTGCATGAACAACGAAAAATTTAAGATAGAAAATAGAACCATCTGGAATGTGATTCCAATAAACCCAATATCATCAGCTATATTGGGTTGACTCATGCTTAAGAGTATCTTAGTCTTAGTGGTTAGGTCATTCACATGACCACAAAGTGATCTGAACATATCTTCACATGTAAGGCTAGTCTCCTATTCCCTGCTCCAGTGGGTGGTGCTATGAGTAGCTGTAATTTAGCTCCACCTACTGCACCAGGGGATAGAAGAAAGGAAAGAAGAGTCGGAGCTGCAGTACCCTGAGTACTGTGAAGAGTGCCAGGGAGAAGTAGAACATAGGTAAGCATTGCAGAAGTGAGACAGAGGGTCACTTACCACTGTACTCTGTGTCACTACTGACACCTAACCTCTACCTCACTTAGCACTGACCTCTGAACTCTGCTTCACCTAGCACTGACCACTCTGTAATAGGTGAAACAGAGCTCAGAAATAACTCAGAGGTCAGTAGTAAGTGAAGCAGGGTTCCAGTAGTAATTAACAGAGAGTTCAGAGGTCAGTAGGTATAGCTTTCAGATTAATGCAGTGCGTTTTTTCTGCATCATGGGTGCAGCATAGTGTACCCGCAGTTTTCATGTAGGTTAGCTGCGCTTTGTTATAGACTTCTATTATGTCCCATGGTTTAGATGCACTTTCTGAAAGTGCACCAAAACCATGCTTTCCTTTTTTATGTTTTAGAAAGCGCACCAAAACCATGAGATATAATAGAGGTCTATAGCTAACTACAGCTAACCCACACGAAAACTGCGGGCGCACTGAACTGCACCCATGGTGGGGGAAACCACACAGCATCAGTGTGAAAGCTCCCTACTGGTGGGAAGGGGAACCAAAAGCATATTTTATGGGTACAGGAATGCTTTTGTCTTATTAAAACCACTTCCCTTTAAGCCTCTCCCACTGTACATCCAAATTGGCTACACCCACCATTCACCATGACTTTGGCATTTGGTGTGCACACCCTAATGCAATAGGCTGTGCACACCTATGGATGGATGTAAGCATAGTTCCAAGACCACTCAGCACTGAAATAAAAGGTATAAGAAGCAAGCAGCAGCAATCCCTAAAGGTGTCTGTCAAAGTCACAGAATGAAAAGAGCAGGCGTATATAGAAAGTGGGGATGTTTTGCAGTCAGCGGAACACCAGAAGTCTGGCATAGGCTCAGTGGAGCAGTTCTGGGGCTAAGCTTACCAGCAATAATCCATCCAATGTACAGAGCGTCAGATCCAAAGTACAAGCAGAGAGCCAAAATACAGGAGCAGTAATGAACAAACCACAGGGGTGATTAATAATAAAAGCAGTCTTTATCTGGACACCAGCGGTACAGGCAGAACAAGAGAAGGTAGCACTCAAAAAACATTTTATTTTATTTTTTGATGCAAGAATGCAGTTAAAAACAAAAATGGGTGCAGGATTAAGTTCTACTGATTTCAGAATTCTCCTTACCAGTACATATCCCTGACGGCCCCTGTTGTCCAGAGCTTTTATATAATTGTGCGTCTCTGTGAGTTATTGACTGTGTCATGTCAATACCTGTTGCAGTGAGGTATCATGGCAGGGGACTATTTCCTCCACTGCCTTATATCTAGCTGCTACAGAGTGGATGTCAGCTTTCAAATCAGAAATAGCTGTAGACTAAATGATTTTAATATCTGCAAAAACAGTCTGCAGATCTGACATTTTAGGTGTTGGTTGCATAAAAGTCAGTAGGTTAGCAGCTCTCATAACACCTAATTCAGCATTAGTAGTGCCTTGTGTAGCAGGTATAGTTCCCATCACCATTGAACAATGGCTCAGATTGCTAGCCAACTGTGTCCTGAAGATTTCAGGCAAATTACGCCCAAATTGTGAAAGGGGTGTTATGGTGGGCTGCAGGGAGTGTCAAATTTTGCCCATTTTAAAGAGAATCCAGGTGGCAGTTGGAAGAGTTCGCTCTGTGGAGCCAGAGCTCTGCTAACAAGCAGACAGACCATGCCCCTCCGTCCCTTAATTTTTATCTACATGACACTTGTGAAAAATGGGAGGAGGGGTTGTAACCATGACAGGAAGGTACAGACATCAATTAAACATGTCAGAGGTTCAAACTTTTTCTTCTCTAACAAATGTGTTTTTGTCGGTGTCCCCTCTGGAGGAGTTTCTTATCACTTCCTACCCTTACAGAAAATCTCTCTAATAGGGAAAAACAATCAAATCCCATCAGGGGCTCTAAAACTTACTCACTTTATCCAAAACTAAAAAAAATATATATTTTGGCTTGAGGTGGGCTTTAAAACAACCCTGAGCATAGCACATTTTTTATTATCTGACTCCATCTATCTCAATGACAATGTTATTGAGCCACTTTGTCAAATATTGAACTGATTTACTTACAACTGTTCAGGAGAAATAACTGCACCATCTGGCAGGCATATGGGTGTGGCTACAAATCTATTCAAAAGATGAACATGAAAATATCACAAACTTGTGATAATGTAAAAAACAGTTACAATATTCTTGGATAAAGCTAATGTTATAGGCACTAATACACAATAGTTTCCATTTAAGAATGTTATAATTAAGCAGACAAAAATATATATTTAGTCAATTTATAATTATTTTTTTTCCAGGGAAGTTCGGTTTCGAAAATGAATTGTGTGCTTACTGTCTAGATTCTTCCAAACACTGTTATCATGTTCAATATGGAATCCTTTGCGATGACTGCTTTAAAAAAAAAAAAAAAGTTTTGAAAGAACATTGTGTTCTGCCATAATAAATTTATTGACCGAAATATATGAAAAATTCAACATTCATTAAAATATAAGAAGGGCTCATGTACAAAGTTTCCCATGGCCGCATTGAAAGATTTGGGTTGTTTTAAGCATTTTTCAGTTAACTTAAATATCTTAAATTACACTTGAAGTGTCAGCAGAAGATTAATTTAACATATTTAATAGTCAGTTTAACACTTAAAGCTTGAGTCCAGGAAAACTGATAAATACACAGAAGAAATATATAATAATGAACAGTTTTTTTCTGCTAAAGAATTTGTATTTTTGTGTATCCAAGTCTGAGAGTTACACATTATGGATGAGCCGACGGTTCAGACCGAACTTTTGCCTGTTCTCCCCATTTGGTGGAAGGAAAAATCAAATATAGAAGCAGTGTTTCTACTGTTTACATATATGACAGCTTCCCACCATCAATGGTTCCTAAGGAATCTCCAGCACCTAAGAAAAGGGGTGGGGATAAGCAGTAACATCACTGCCTAATTATGACCAGTGGCCATATTTATTTATTTTTTTATTTATTTTTTTTTTTCTTTTGCCACTTCAGCAGACTCTTATAGGGGAGCTTAAGATCATCTTTCAGCTCATTGCTTTCCCTACTTTTGTCTCATCATAGTAGCTTGACATATGCTGTAGTAAATATATTGAAGTCTACTAATTCCCAAATCTCTCCTTCTTTAAATCCTCAAACCAATTCCCCACCAACCCACCCCTCAACCCCTATACACACACCCCCCTACCCTCTGTTATTTTGCCCTTAAGAACAGATTATTTCTCCGACTTCCCTGGGTCTAAAAAAAAAAAGCTCTTATCTCAGCTCCTCTGCGTAGCTCCATGATCTTTGGAATGCCCTCCAACAGGCCCATTTTGCTCTAAACCCTTCATTGTTATCTTCAAAATTTGTTTTTAGATTCTTTAGTCTGAAAGTTTCCTCAACTGTGTTAATCCATTCCCAGAGTGGGGGGCTTTCCTCTTCTAACCAATTCTTAGGGATGATTTTTTTGGCCGTGTTTAGCAGATGTGGTATCAGAGTGTCCCTATATTGCCTCACTTCTCCCTCTACACCGTGAAACAGCACCACCCACGGGTCCTCCCTGATTTCTTTTTTAGTGATTTCTTTTATATACTGATTAATCTTTCTCCAGTAATTTCTGATTTTGGGGCAGAACCACCAGATATGTGCCATTGTCCCTCGATCACCGCAACCTCACCAACATTCTGCTGGTCTGTCCTTTTGAAATTTACTAATTTTATCGGGGGTAGCATACCATCTCGCTAGACATTTGTAGTTCATCTCTGGGGTTTTAGCATCAACCGCTGAGCCATGTGTCAGGGTCAGCATTTTTCCAATACTAGTGTTATCCCTCTGTGTCCCCAGCTCGTGTTACCACTTCTTTATATACAGCGGTATCTCCACCTCATTCACCTTCAACAGCAGGTTGCAAAGCTTAGAGATCGTTTTTTTAACATTGTTCATACAGCACATCCTTTCCAGGGGAGTTAATTCATCTCCGGACCTAATAGGGTGCGGAAGACTCTGTGTGAAGTGATACAGCTGGAGATACCACCACTCATCCATCCGCACAAAATTATTACTGTGTTTTAACTCCAAAAGTGAAAGAATTTTCCCTTTTTTAATATATCTCTTAACTGTGTCGTGTCTTTTTTTTATCCAGTTTCCTCCTATAACCTTTACCCCTGGTGCGAAAAACTCATTATCTTTTAACCCAATAAGTGGAGAATTGTAGCTTCCGTTTAATTGTTTATATGTTTTATCCCATATTTTTAAAACATTCCATGTAAGTGCAGGTGTATTTACATCAATTGTTCTATAGTGTGGTGGATTCCATATTATTTTTCTTAATTGTGCCCCACTGAGTGTTTTTTCTATCTTGACCCAACTTTTATCATTCTTTTCCTTGGCCTATTCCACCGCTCTCGTCAGGACAATAGCTTTATAATAACTATGCATATCTGGTACCGCTAAACCTTCTCTATCCTTTGCCTGTCTTAGGACTGCGAAAGAGATTCTCGGTTTTCTATGCTTCCATATTGTGTTCATAATTATTGTTTTTAGTTTTTTAAAATAATATAGAGGCAGAGCTATTGGCAACATCTGGAACTTATAAGAAATCTTTGGTACTAAAACCATCTTTATGAGATTTATCCGGCCAATCCAGGATAAGGGCCTCCCAGCTATTCTTTTGCACTCGGTTCTAATTTCATCCAGCAATGCTACAAAGTTTACTCTGTAGGTTCTGTTCATGGTATTTGCAAGTTTAATCCCCAGGTAATTCAGATCTCTCTTCCAGGCAAATTTAAACTCTGTTTTCTGTGTTAATTCTTCTGTCTTACTTATATTTATATTGAGAATTTCTGACTTTGCAAGGTTTCGTTTGAAATTAGATATCTCGCCGTATTGTTTCAGGGTATTCAGTAAGTTAGGTAAGGAAATCCGCGGGTTAGTAACGTAAAACAATATGTCATCCGCATATGCTGCAAGTTTATGGTCCTCTTCCCCAATCTTAAATCCACATATATCGAGGTTCTTTCGAACCATAGCCAATAAGGGTTCCAGAGATAGAACAAATAGGAGCGGGGATAGAGGACATCCCTGCCTTGTCTAATTTTTCATCTCGATGGGAGAAGATAGTACGCCGTTTATTCTAATGGTTGCTGTTGGGTGATGATATAAGGTTTTAATCCACTGAATCATTCTTGGACCAATTCCCATCACTTCCAGCGTCTGTATCATGAGCCCCCAGTCTACCCTGTCTAAGGACTTTTCGGCATCTATTGACAGGAGTAGACCCGGGGGCCCTTTTTCTTTTATCCTCTGGAGGAGAAGGAGTGTTCTTACCCCATTATCTCTACCCTCCCTTCCAGGCGTAAAGCCCACCTGGTCCGGGTGGACCAGGAAGGTCATCACTCCTTTAATTCACCCTGCTAAAACTTTGGCGTACAGTTTTGTATCCGCATTCAGCAGCGAAATGGGCCTGTAGCTGGAGCACCTCATCTCGTCCTTCCCCTCCTTCGGAATGACTGTGATGATTGCAGACAGTGCTTCTCCCCCCATTTCGTAATCTACTCCAAGGCCATTCATATATTGACATAGCCTAGGAATAAGAGTATTTTTAAACTTTTAATAGTAAAACGTTGTAAACCCATCTGGGCCAGGACTCCCTTTGGGAGAGCCCTGCTGATTTCCTCCTCTGTTATTGGCGACTCTAGAACTATTCTCATACTCTCTGGGATTTTGGGTAGTTCAGCTTTTTCTAGAAAGTTTTTTATTTCTTTTTTTTTTTTTTTATCTCCTATCTGACCCCTATCATATACTACCGCATACAAGTCCTGATAGTAATTTTTAAATATTTCCACTATTCTCCTAGTGGTATGGACCATTTCCCCTCCTTTTGTTCGAATTTTGTCTATAAAATTTAAGGATTTTTTCTTTTGCAACATCCGGGCTAAATTTCTGCTGGCCTTATTTCCCCACTGATACCTTTCTTTAGATATTCTATTAAAGAGTCTTGTTGTTTCCTAATCTATAAGATCTTTCAATTCATCTCTTTTCCTAACTAGCTTTAGATGTATTTCTGTATGGTTACCCTGATATTTCTTATGCTCCTGTTTTATTCTGAAAATCTCTTCCGTTAATTTTTTAATTTTCTCAGATCTCTCTTTTTTTTTCCTTGATCCTATTTTTAGCAGAATCCCCCTTATGTAGGCCTTATGTGCCTCCCACAGGTAGGACCCCGCAACCTCTCCTGTATCATTGCTTTCAAAATATTGTTCTAATTCCTTTTTTACAGCTTCTGCAGTCTCCTCGTCTTGAATAAGCTGCTCGTTGAGGCGCCAGGCATGTAACTGTCTAAAAATACCCGGAATCACCATTTTCATTTTTACCGGGGAGTGGTCTGATAGTGTTGATATTTCTATGTCAACATGTTTCACCCACTCAATCAATCTATGTTTGACAAAGATATAGTCTATCCATGAGTAAGTCCCGTGTACAGGAGAGAAAAATGAGAAATCTTGTTTTTTAGGGTTAAAAATCCTCCATATATCTACTAGTTGACACATATGTAATTTATGTTTTACCCTTTTCAGTTGTACATTATTTGTCTCCTGCACACGGGACGCACTATCCAGGCTTGGGTCCACACAAAAATTCATGTCACCCATCAGGATCACGTACCCACTCTTGAAGTCCATTAGCTTACCCAAGATGTCGATTAGATATTTAATCGGGTTCTTATTCGGGGCATATATATTTGAGAATGTACACTCCATTCTATCGAGCTTGCCTTTCAAGAAGAGGAATCTTCCCTCTGGGTCTGTCAGCCTATCTTCTAGTTCAAATCTAACCTCTCTCGAGAACCCTATCGCCACTTCCCTAGCTCTCTTTGTGATGGTGTCCCCATAATACCATGTTGGAAAATGGTCCGAGTGCAATTTCACATTAGACTCATGGGACAGATGAGTCTCTTGTAAAAAGACCACCCCTGCCCCATGTCTTCTAAGTTCTTCTAAGATCTTATATCTTTTAATAGAAGGATTTAGACCCCTTACGTTGTAGGTCATGAAGGTTAGAAGTGTCCCTTCTTCTATCTTAGTTTTGGTTAGGAGCCCCCTACTTGGGTTTCAATGGGGTAGTTGTATTTCTTTGCGAAATAACAGAGGGTCCCTCCCTTACCGCCCTCCCCCCCAAAACCCCCCTCTCCCCCCTCCCTTCCCCCCTTCTCCCCTATACATGTTACATGTTGATCAAATACCTCTTAATCTCCTCTTATCAAGAGAGAATAAATTCAGTTCCTCTAATCTTTCCATGTAGCCAGGTATGGCCCAGGATGGGGGCTAAACACCCATCCCCTTTCCTGTTCTACCAGACAGGTGTAATGCTTGGGTTAAGGGTCTGGTATGGATGTTTTTTTTGTGTGTAGAGTCCCGTTTAAAATCCATACCAGACCTAAAGGGTCTGGTGTAAATTTCCTGGGGGAAATTTGTGTGTGTGTGTGTATAGTACCCCCTCCATACCAAACCCAAAGGTTTTTTTTTGTAGGATGTGCTACAGCAAAAGTGACATTTACAAAGAAAAACATGTAGGGTTTAAAATGACATTCATTGCCAGCTACAAAAGCACACAGACCCTGCAAAGGTCCCCCAAAATACAGACCATTGGAGGGGTCTGTGTTCTGTTTCTTTGGGTTTTTTTTTCTTTTTAAAGAAGTCGTCAGTGACATGTTATTTGCCAGCAATTTTTAACCACTTGCCCACTGGGTACTTAAACCTCCTTCCTAACCAGGCCAATTTTCAGTTTTCACTGCTTTCACACTTTGAATGACAACTACCCAGTCATGCAACACTGTACCCATATGCATTTGTTCCTTATTTTCTCACAAATTGAGCTTTCTTTTGGTGGTATTTAATCACCACTGTTTTTTTTTTATTTTTTGCGCTATAAATTAAAAAAGAGAGAAAATGTTGTAGAAAAATTATTTTTTCTTTGATTCTGTTATAAAATTTAGCAAATTAGTAATTTTTCTTCATAAATTTTGGCCAAAATGTATACTGCTACATATCTTTGGGAAAAATAACCCAAATCAGTGTATATTATTTAGTCTTTGTGAAAGTTATAGAGTCTACATGCTATGGTACCAATCACTGAAAATTAATCACACCTGATGTACTGACGACCTATTTCATTTCTTGAGACCCTAACAAGCCAGGAAAGTACAAATAGCCCCCAAATGACACCTTTTTGGAAAGTAGACAGTCCAAGGTGTTTAGTAAGAGGTATGGTGAGTTTTTTCATGTTTTTCACCACAATTCTTTGCAAAATTAAGATTTTTATTTTTTTTACAACATTGTCATATTAACAGGTTATTTCTCTTACAAGGCATATGCATACTTACAACTACACCCCAAGATACCTTCTGCTACTCCTCCTGAATATGACGTTACCACATGTGTGGGACTTTTACACTACCTGGCCACATACAGAGGCCCAACAGGCAGGGAGCACTGTCAGGCGTTTTAGGGACATACATTATACATATCATTTCCTGACAACCTATCACACTTTTGAAGGCCCTGGAGCACCAGGACAATGGAAACGCCCACAAAATGACCCCATTTAGGAAAGAAAACACCCCAGTGTATATTTTATGAGGCATAATGAGCCTTTTGAATATGTAATTTTTTCCACAGTATTTTGGCACTGTTTTAGCACAAATGTGGCACTGTAGGGCACCGTAGAGCACTGACGTGACACTGATTGGGAACAGATGTGCATTTATGGGGCACTGTAGAGCACTAATGGGGCACAGATGGGGCACTGTAGAGCACTGCTGGGCACAGATGCTGGGTACTGATGTGGCACAGATGTGCACTGATGAGGCACAGATGTGTACTGCTGGGGCACTGCTGGGCACTTGGAATAGAAAAAAAAATTCTGGGAGGACTTCATTGTACGCCCTCCCAGAATTATCCGACTGTGCTGTAGCCGTCATTTGGCTATGGCCCAGTTGGCAAGTGGTTAAACACTTTTTGCATTTGGAAATGTCAGTGCTGCTGTAGCACTTTTTGTACACAGGGATGCTCCCCTTCACTGGCATTTATTTAAAGGTATTGGGCAATTTTAATGTTTTGCGTTAAGTATAAAAAAAAAAATCATTGTTCCTGGCCAAATGTTATTGTTATTTTTGACACCCCTTGCCTATTAGCCGTGAAAATGGACCTTTTTAACTGCTTGCCGACCGGCTCACGCCGATACACGTTGGCAGAAGGGCACATACAGGCAGATTAACGTACCTGTACGTTGCCCTTTCAGAAGTGGTTTGCGGGCGCACGCGTGCCTGCCGCGACCTCCGTGAGCGTGATCGCAAGTCCCACGGACCCGATGTCCGCGGGGATACCCACGATCGTCTCACTGAGAGGAGGAACGGGGAAATGCTTATGTGAACAAGCATTTCCCCATTCTGCCTAGTGACAGGACACTGGTCACAGCTCCCTGTAATCGGGAGCGGTGATCAGTGTCATGTCACACATAGCCACGCCCCCCCACAGTTAGAATCACTCCCTAGTGGTTAACCCCTTCATTGCCAGTCACATTTACACAGTAATCAATGCATTTTTAATTGCGCTGATCGCTGCATATATGTGAATGGTCCCAAAATCACGCCAAAAGTGTCTGATGTGTCCGCCATAATGTCGCAGTCACGATAAAAAAAAAATTACTGATCACCGCCATTACTAGTAAAAAAAAATTATTAATAAAAATGGCATAAAACTATCCCCTATTTTTTAGACACTATAACTTTTGCGCAAACCGATCAATAAACACTTTTTGTGATTTTTTTTACCAAAAATATGTAGAAGAATACGTATCGGCCTAAACTGAGGAGGAAAAAATTGTTTTTTTACTATATTTTTTGGGGATATTTATTATAGCAAAAAGTAAAAAATGCGTTTTTTTTTCAAAATTGTCGCTATTTTTTGTTTATAGCGCAAAAAATAAAAACTGCAGAGGTGATCAAATATCACCAAAAGAAAGCTCTATTTGTGGGGAAAACAGGACATAAATTTTGTTTGGGAGCCATGTCGCACGACCGCGCAATTGTCAGTTAAAGCGACACAGTGCCGAATCGCAAAAAGTGCTCTGGTCTTTGGGCAGCCAAATGGTCCGGGGCTTAAGTGGTTAATATGACAGATTCAGCTACAGGCAAAACACAAAACTCCTGTAAAAGCAGCAATTTGTAAGCCAGTGTGCATAGAGCCTTACACATTCTGTCTACACTGCATAGGCCTGTACAGCAGGATGGAAGGGCTAATCTTTCTGTACTGCAGTTAATCACTTCAGCCCCGAAAGGATTTGCCTAGGGCAATAGGACCCTGTGTCGCTTTAACTGACAATTGCGCGGTCATGCGATGCTGTACCCAAACAAAATTGACATCTTTTTTACCCACAATTACAGATTTCTTTTGGTGGTATTTGATCACCTCTGCGGTTTTAATTTTTTGCGCTATAAACAAAAAAAACGACAATTTTGAAGGAAAAAAACTTTTTTTTACTTTCCGCTATAATACATATCACCAAAAAAATATAAAAAAACGAATTTATTCATCAGTTTAGGCCGATATATATTCTTCTACATATTTTTGGTAAAAAAAAATAGCAATAGGCATATATTGATTGGTTTGCGCAAAAGTTATCGTGTCTACAAACTATGGGATAGATTTATGGACTTTTAATTTTTTTTAAATTGTTTTAACTGGTAATGGCAATGATCTGCGATTTTTAGCGGGACTGTGACATTGTGGCGGACAAATCTGACCCAAAATGACACGTTGGTTGTCCTTGTATCTTGTGTTTTTCAGTTTGAATGTAAGTAGAAAGAAAAGAGAGGAAATGAAAATGGAGAGGAAGAGAAGAACATGACTGACGGATACCGATGTCATTATTCCCCCAATACCAAACCACGTCCATTCCTACCCCAATAACTCAAACCACACCGAGCTTGGAGTATAAAAGGCCGTAGTGGCCTAATTTTTATTTAACAAATAATTTTATATAAAAATATAACATATAAAACATTATCAATCATAAATAGAAAAACATCAACAACAAACAACAACATCTGTTAAAACAACCTGTTTGATCATCAAGCGTTGGTCTGAGCAATATCTTAAAAAATCCTCCGTGTCCATAACAGGACTAGCACTGCGGTCCCATCAAATCTATCAAAAATAGGCCTCAAGCCGACAAGCTGGCTCAGAGACTAGCAATGACCGCAGTGCCCCATTATCACTTCCCGGTTAACCTCCGTTAACCGGGAACCACAATCCTGAGCCATAGCAACGCTAGGCTCCCAAAAAAGACTCTTACTTTTACCATCCACCTTCTTTTGCCCAGACCAACGCCCGCCATCACTTTCCTTTTTTCTCTTTTTTTTTTTTTTTTTTTTTAAAACTTTAACCTTAACCAGATCTACTCGACCGTAATATATCAAAAAAGGGGAGGGTGGGCGGGAACTTTCTCCAACCACTGTTACTCCCCCTTGGGCGGGGTTAACCTATAAAGCCCTGTTTGATACATCCCCCTCGGTTACTTTTTTGTACCCACCCCTTAAACTATTAACTCCCCTGTTCCCACAGTCATGTATGCCCTCCGCTATGCATTACATGCTGTTGCTACGGGCTTCTCTAGAAGGAAGAAAGAAAAAAAAAGAAAGGGGGGAGAGAGGTGAGAGTACAGACAGAAATAGAGCCTGCGTCCTCCCATCTGTCTGTTGCCAGCAAAGTGACCTCCAAATGCCACAGGATGACAAGTTAACCCAAAACTTTTTTTTCGTTTTGGATAGAGTGAAGAGGAGTTATACAGGGTTTATATAAACAGTTTGCGCAGCACGTACGTATTCTATGAGATTGTTACCATCTCACATATATAAAGTCATGCAAGCTATATTCAACGATATTGTTGTATATTGATGGTGTTACTCTAATTGCTTTCAAACACTTATTTTATGTAAGAGATATAATAAAGTTTTATGCTGAGCCCTTTTAAATGACTGTGGATTTGTTGTCTCCATGTGGTTAAAAGCAAATTTTGCATTGTTACCTCTCCCCTCCTTTTCTCTTGCTTTGGAGGTGGTGTGCCTTCTTTGTTGTTTACTACTGCTGCTACCACCAGAATACCTGTCCTATTTTTGTGTTATCTTGCATATCCTGTATCTCTACACACTCTCTACTAGACTTGAGTTCAACAAGAAAAGATAAAAAGACCAATGCCCCATACACACGGTCGGACTTTGTTCGGACATTCCGACAACAAAATCCTAGGATTTTTTCAGACGGATGTTGGCTCAAACTTGTTTTGCGTACACACGGTCGCACAAAGTTGTCAGAATTTCCGATCGCCAACAACGCGGTGATGTCAACCACGTACAACGAGACTAGAAAAGGCCAGTTCAGAACCAAGCGCGGCACCCTTTGGGCTCCTTTTGCTAATCTCGTGTTAGTAAAAGTTTGATGAGAGACGATTCGCGCTTTTTCAGATCGTTTTCTGCGGTTCAGTTTGTGCTTGTGGGTTTGTATCTGCTCTTCAGTGCGTGCAAGCAAGTTCCGCGTGACTTATAGTCATTGTGTTCTTGTTCGTTTGTTACTGTTTTTCAGGTCGCTCTTCACAGGCCTTGCTGTTCTTCAGTGCGTTCTGTTACTTCGTTCTGAGCAGCCGACCGTTTTCTAGCCATGTTGCGTATACGTACTCCTCGTAGAGTTCGTGCTGTGTGATGGGCTTGGTGTTGGGGTCCTTACCTTGACACAAGTCCAGTCCATGAACAGGGTGGGGAGGAGTTCATGGACCAAGAATTGGTTGCTTCAGCATGACCAGTTCTCTCATATGCCTTTGCTCCGTGAGATCCGTGAGAATAATCCTGATGATTTCAGGAACTTTCTCAGGATGACGGACCCCGTATTTCACCGTCTGCTGGCTTCGCTGACCCCCTATATCAGCAGGCAGGATACCTGCATGAGGCAAGCCATCACTCCGGAGCAGAGGCTCATCGCTACCCTGCGGTACTTGGCGACAGGGAGAAGCCTGCAGGATCTCAAGTTCTCGACAGGCATCTCCCCCCAGGCTCTGGGTATCATTATCCTGGAGACCTGTTCTGCCATCATCCAGGTCCTGCAGAAGGAGTATATTAAAGTAAGATTTTTATCCTTTAATCTCACATTTTATTGTATGTAATGTTTGATAATATGTTGTATTTCTTTCCTCATTTCCTAATTACCATGATTGTAATATGCTGTGAATGTGCCCTTTGCCTTCATGCATGCTGGATTTTTATGTAATTTTTTTTTGGTCCTTCATACATATTTGCCTTCAATAACCTCCCCAGCATGCTCTCCTGCCCCTATATTCACCTCATGTAGTCACTTAACAATGTATTTTATCAGCTCCATAGTAGTGCTTTACCCCAAACAACCCCTAAAATGTTTAGAAATGTGATTTGTGCTTTAAATTCTGGCAGAGTGCCAGAGGCTTTTTTTTGTGGTGTCCCCAAATCATTTTTAGTAACCCTCCCTCCCCCAAACTGCTAAGTCAGCTGATCCCAATTCTCTATCTATCCTCAATCATCTATCTGCTGACTTTGCCAAACCCATACACATTATACCCATCTCTTTAGTGCTCAGATGTATGGATGAATTCCCCAAAGCATGTAGTGCAAGGGCCTGCCTGTATACTTTCAAATGGTACTGTTTAAAGTTTTTGTATCCTATTATTATCTTAACAAGTAATAGTAGAATGTCCAAATGTCCTCAAATGTGTACAGTGTGTATTTATATCTTTGTATTATGACACTTCTTACCTGTCCAGTGGGCTGCCAATAGTGTAACTAAGGAGGGGCTGTTCCAAGTAATACCCTGTATTTAGGCATTCATCTCTCAGTGAAGTGGAGAGGGTTACCTGTCCAAGATCCCCCCCCCTATAATGTTAGAAATGGCCAATGAGAGGGGGGGAGGGGGAATATGATAGGTGTACCTTATACTTTGGCGTTGTTAAATTCCCTTTAATAAATGCTATCTGGAGGTTGGCCAAGAATGTTTGTGTCTAATCTGCTTGCCATGTTTATGTGCAAAAATACTAATTTATTTTTGTTTTCCTCAACAGTTTCCTTCCACGCCACAGGAATGGCAGACTGTGGCCTCCCACTTTGCCCAGCGGTGGGACTTTCCTAACTGTGGAGGGGCAATTGATGGGAAACACGTCCACATCGTCCCACCACCCAACTCGGGGTCGTACTATTTCAACTATAAGGGGTTCAATAGTATTGTGATGTTGGCGGTGGTGTCGGCTAATTACGACTTCTTGTATGTGGACGTGGGGAAGAATGGCCGGATGTCCGATGGTGGAATCATCACCCAGATGGAGTTCTACAGGCGTCTCCAGAATGGCAGCTTGGACTTGCCACCTCCAGAGGACAATGTGGAAGGACTCCCATTTGTGTTCATTGCTGATGAAGCATTTGCACTGGGGGACCATCTTATGCGGCCATTCCCGATGAGGACCCTCACCCCGGAACAGAGGGTTTTAATTACCGGATGGCCAGAGCCAGAAGAGTGGTGGAGAACACATTTGGAATCATGGCCAGCCGGTTCCACCTATTTCTGACACCCATCCATATGGCGGAGTATAAACTTAATCATATAATCCTGGCGTGCTGTGTTCTACATAACTTTTTACACCAACATTCTGCCAACTATGCTGGCTCAATTGGGCCTGAGGCCGGAATTTACATGATACAACCCTGACGGCGGCACTTGAAAGTGGCCGTCCTGGCTTGCCCTCCCTGAGTGCCCATGATGTCCGGTTAAGATACCTTGAGTTCTTTGCGGGTAGGGGGGCCATCAATATGCCAGACAATTTGTGAAGCATTTATCAAATAAAAAAAAAAAAGCTAATCTTTGGTGACATTTACTGCTTGTGTTTGTTTTAGCTGACCCTGACAGCAATGTGGGGAGTCCTGAAAATGGTGTGATTGTGTAACCTTTTATACAAAGCACTGTTGGGTGTTATTTACTAAAGGCGTAGACACTTTGCATTACCAGTGCACTTGAAACTGCACTGAAACTGCACTTGTAGTGCAAAGAGGATTTGCCCTTAGGAAATAACACCCATTTTCACAGAAAACAGCAATTACATCACCACAAAAGTGTTGTAGCGTTGAGACAATAATCCACACATTCTTGAATAACAAACTTTTTAATACCTGCACAATCACATGTGCATTTAGAAAAGGTTTTTAAAACAAACCAACATGTTTGTTGTATAACAATTTTTGGGGTGGCATTATCAAAAATAGAAATGTCCATTTACGATAAAACAGGCCTGTGTAAAACCAACAAGAAAGACAAAAAATTGAACTTACAAAGTTCACATATGGTAAAACTTGAAGGCAATATCAGACATGAGTATTTAGGAACTGTGTTTGATATTGCGTTCAGATGGGGTGAAGTCACCCCTTGAAAAGCCAAATTTGGAAGATGCACACCAATTTACGAATGTCAACATGTGCTAGCTGCCATCACGGGGGATCAAGGGACGTGTTTTGGGGGAGCAACCTCTTCCTCACCGCTACTTTATTATTGAGGAAGGGGTTGCACCCCCAAAACGCGTCCATTGATCTCCCGTAATGGCAGATAGCACATGTTGGCACACTGTGTGCATCCTACAAATTTGGCTTTTCGAAACATCGCTCAAAAATTTTTAAAATTGTAGCACACAAAAAAAGAAAGTGATTTTGTGGGGTTTTAAATTCGCCCCAAAACATCAACGATGTTATTATTTTTTAGAATAACGTCATTGATTTTTTTCTTAAGGTTTTCCAATTCTAAATTACACCCCATGATCTCCCCGATCAGGATCTGGGCACTTTCTGATGTGAAAGGATCTCGATCCACAACATCACGATCACCTAAAAAGAGAGAAACCAAACAAAAACAGGTATCAAAAATCTGCCGGCATCCATCTCTAACCTGAGCCTGTGGTCGCAGACACTCACCTGTTGTGGTGCCAATTTCCACCACGTCTTCCTCCTCCTGCTCAGCTTGGGTTGGGGGTATTTCCCCTTCTTCCAGAGGTGGGGGGGTCTCTGGTCTCCTCGGATGAGAGGTGTCCTCCGAGTCTTTTCTCCCCTATGTAAAAAAAAAATGGTATAATTAGCACACAGATATTTGATGGCACAAATATAAATAGGAAACATTGCTTGGAAGTGGGGTACAATTTGGGCAGAGTTCCAAGATGTAGCATTTTTATTGTCCTTTGTCAAGCTTCAATACTTTACCTGTCTTGTACAAGCTTCACAGATGGAGACCCCACTATAGTATACACTGGAGCACCTGTGTGGGTCCCCTAATAAAAAGGGTGTTCTTGTGTTCCACACTAGTGCTCCAGCGTCCAGATGTGAAAACAGCTGCTGAGTGTCCTCTCCTTACACAGAATTTAGTTTGCATTTCATTCTAGTAACAAACCCATCTACACAACCAAATATTTTTCATACAAGTAGGCCCTAAAAAATGTAGGAAAATGCATATGGCCTAAACAATGGTGTTTTAGAGGCCGAAAGAAAAATGTTTGATACGAACGAATAATGGGCCCATGAACATTAAAGTTGCCATTTTAAACTGTACAACAATTAAGAAAAGCATATGGAGCAGCACGAACGTAATAAAGACAAAAAGAATAGGAACACAGCACAACTACTTACTTTTTTGCAGCACTCTCCGGATCTTTCGGTACTGCTCGGGCTCTCTTAATTTCAGGTCCGACCACCGCTTCCTGAGCTGATCTTTCGATCGTCGTACCCCGAAATTCCGGTGCAGACTTTTGATCACTTTCACAATGATCTTGGCCTTTCTGATATTGGGGTTGGGGTAAGGCCCATACTTTCCATCATAGTCGGCCTTCTTCAGGATGTCGACCATCCCCAACATCTCCCCAAAGGACATATTTGTGGCCTTAAATCTTCTCCTTCTGGATCGGGACGTGTCCGGATCCGGGCTTTCCTCCTCCTCGTTCCTGTAATTAGCACGCACCTGCTGTGTATCCGCCATGTGCTCTTCCCCCACTGCGCAGAACGAAAAGGGGCAGGGAATAGACTAGAAAGAACGTCAGGGGCGGGCGGAGTTACACGCATGCGCAGTGTGTATAAAGCATACCACACGTGCGTATTACGTACGATCTGTGAGCGGAGGAAGGAGCATTGGAGGCGCCGATCGTAAGAACGAAGGTAAGAGACATACTTGTGCCTATACTGCTTCTACATTGAGGCCTATATTGTAAGATTAGGAGAGTTTTGGCTGACATTAGGGTTTGTCTTGTGTTGTGTCTTGCAGTGAAAATGAATATCTTTCAAGATAGTGACTTCATGGCAATATTCATTGACATGTTCAGGGAGCTGCCTTGTCTGTGGGTGATCAACCACTCACATTATAGGAACCAAACAAAGAGGAAGGCAGTGCTGGATCAATTGTTGGAAATTGTGAAGCAGGTGATCCCCACGGCAGACATCACATATTTGAAGATCCTAATTGGTGGCCTGAGGAGCACATATGTAAGGGAGCGCCAGAAAGTCCAGGATTCGCAGAGATCCAGAGCAGCAGATGACATCTATGTCCCCAGGATGTGGTACTATGATCGGCTGCATTTTCTGGCAGGCCAGACTGAACCCGGGTCATCACTCTCCAGTCTTCCTTCCACGCTTCCTTCCCCCCCAGCTGAGGCTTCTGACGCCCAACCTGGGCCTTCCAGGCAGCAACATGTGGAGGAGCCCAGCTTGAGCCAGGTATAGCATTCTTCTAAATATTTCAGGTTGTCCAATCAATGATGTTAACTAGATGTTAGTTTGAAGTACTAATTTAGGATTGTAATTGATGATGCAAAAACTAAAACCATGTCCCTTTTTCATACACAGGGAAGTCTCAGCCAGGAGGTGGCCGGGCCAAGCAGGCTGCCTGATCTGCAGGTCCCTCCCCTACACCTGGAAAGAGAAAGTGGCAGGAGGAGGAGTGCCCTAGAGGAGGCTGCCATAGGCCTCTTTTGGAAGGCTACAGAGGCCCTGGGAGCACCACACACCGTGGAGGAGGACTTCGCTGCCATCATTGCCTGTAAAATGCAGGGGATGGAGGAGGGACAACAACTCATGTGTGAGTCCTTAATGTTGGAGGCTCTTAATAATGGGTTGAGGGCCCAAATAACATCTGACACACACCTTTGTGAACTCACACATGGTCCTCCTCCTCCTCCTGCAGGTCCTCCTCCTCCTCCTTCTCCTCCAGGTCCTACTAGTCCTCCTCCTCCTCCAGGTCCTACTCCTCCTCCTGCCACATCTCCAACAGCAGAGCCACAGCATGGAAGGAAGACCAGAAAGTGAGGACCCTGGATCCAGTCTAGTCTGGCAAAAGATGCAGCTTTTGTGGTACCACAGCCTGGGGACACAGATGTCATCTGCTGCTTTCCGGATTTCTGGGACTTCTGGACCAGACTGCACTTCCTTACATATGGACTCCTCAGGCCACCAATTTTGATGTTCAAGAATTGATGTCTGCCCTGGGGGTCAAAGGCTTCGCTAATTTCTGCTGTTTATCCAGCGTTGCCTCCCTCTTTGTTTGGTTCTGAGCCCTTAATAAAGGAATTTTGGTTTGAATTATACTTGCCTATGTGTGTTTACTTCAAAAAGGAAAGTTTGTTTGTGAGGATTCAGGTACATTTCAAAAATACAATGTGAAATTAACAAGGGACACCAACACCAAACAATCTCCTTGAGCTTCAATAATAAAAGATATTAATGGTGTTGTGGTAACTTGACACACAAAACACACACAAAAATATTCTGGAGTAAAACTAAAAATAAAATTAAACAAAGATCAGCCTTTGAAAAAATACAAACATAAAATCTAAAATAAAAATGGCTTTAAATAAAAAAAAATATATATATATTTATGTCAGATGTGACAAATAACAATATATTCAGGTAATCCCAATAAAAAAAAGAAATAAGTTTGTGAGAAGTGTGTGTGAATATGAGCAGCAAAACTATTTAATTCTTCTCACATTATAAAGAAGAAGAGAGTGCGCTGTATTAAACTATTTTTAACATTGCAGCGTGACGAAAGTGCTGTATCCATTACAAACGCTAATTTTACCAGACCGAGCTGTTCCGTGTCGGAATTTCTTCTGAGCATGCGTGGCACTTTGTGCGTCAGAACAGGCCACACATGGTCGGAATTGACGCGATCGGATTTTGTTGTCAGAAAATTTCATAGCCTGCTCTCAAACTTTGTGTGTCAGAAAATCCGATGGAAAATGTCCGATGGAGCCCACACACGATCGGAATTTCCGACAACATGCTCCGATCGGACATTTTCCATCGGAAAATCCGACCGTGTGTACGGGGCATAAGGTGATTGATGCTTAATGTACTTTTTCCCCCACCATACACCAAAATCAGACCCTGAAATGGAAATGTAAGCCTGCTACTCATCTTAGGGGGTCATTTTGCACCACCCCAAGAGGTTGAGTGCTACAATTCCATTGGTATACATGTCATGGCAGCAGAAAAATGCCTTCCTGCCTTTAATTCAGGAGATATGATCACCTGGATGCATTTCTCTTACAGCTTTGCCCTCCCTGTCCACCCTGTTTGTTTAAACAGGGCAGGGAGGCAGTGCGCATGTGCGGGACTTCCGGGAAGATGTGCTGACCGGGAGCTCCAACCCGCTCCGGCCTCACAAGGTCCCCAACAACAGCTATTTTTATCGGGATCCCCCAAGACAGACCCCCCCCAGACAGCGGAAGGTTCCAGGCACCGGCCTGTATGTTGGGAAACACGCAGAAGAAGGAGGTCAGCCGGCAGCTTGATTTCGGCTTACCCACCCTCACAGCTCCCAAGATGGCAGCCGTGGCCTCTCCATGTGGAGGCACAGGGGACCAGGAATCCATAACGGACCCTCCTACACCTATGCAGCATGCCAATCCTTTTCTGGCAACCCCTGTGAGTAACCTGCCTCCACACACTGCTTCCCCGGCCTCCACTGAATCGCTCCTCAGCAGGACAATGGCAGTCATACTGCTCACCCCCATGCTGCAATCCCTCATCAGCCACCCGGGCTCCCAGTAGCCATTCTATCTGCAATCAGCCCACCAGACTGACATGGCCCAACTGCTGAACTGCTTCTCAGACATGCTTAGAGCAGGCCTGGCTCAGAATGCATCGCAGATCACCACATCTATCAAAGCAGACCTGCAGAGCCTTGGGGCTCGCATAGATGTTTTTGAACAGGCCGTAGATAACACAGCTGCATGCACCAAACAAAACACAACCTGCATTCAGATGCTGCAAGACCAACTCGAAATCACACTCACCAAAATTGACGATTTAGAGAACAGAAGCAGGAGATACAACTTCCGTATCAGAGGTATCCCTGAATCAGTCACTAATATCCCAGAAACAGTAAAACTCTTCATAAAAGACATCATCCCAGATATTCCGAGTTATGAACTCGGGCTGGACGGGGCCCACAGAGCTCTACACCCCTCCCGCCAAGATGGGCTCCCGAGAGATATAGTGGTTAAACCCCACTACTATGGAATTAAAGAGGAAATCATGAGCAGGTCCTGTAATCTAGAAGTCCTCACCATACAGAGAAACAAAATACAAATCTTTGCGGATATCTCCCCGACCACAATCCAAAAGCGGAGAACCCTAAAACCTCTCCTGGAAATCTTAACACATAAATCTATAAAGTATCAATGGTCCTTCCCTTTCTGCCTTCATTTCCAAAACAAGGAAAAATCATATTGTGACAGACCTAGCCGGGAGAGAGACATTTGGAGGGGACTGAATGCTAGCCTCTTGCCGATCGATCGTGGGCCCTGGCATTTGGGGGAACGGTGCTCTTTGTGAGCTGTATGCCTAGGGACCCTTGAGGTGGTACTACTGTGGATTCAGGTCCTGGTCCCCCAGGACACACAGACTCTGAGGACCCTGGATTTGCCATATTAGAAATAGTGGCTGATTCATAATGCTGGGACAGATACTGTTAGGAGATGCTGATGTAAATTCCAGCTACCTGTCTGTTGTCTGCTAAAATGTGTATTGTAAATAAGTCTCTAGTATGGGATCTAAGAGCCATTAGGTCTCCATTGTTGTTTGTGTTAATTAACTCTGCCATTGTGATAATGTTGATTGGGTTTTCTGAGCTACAAGATGACCAGTCTGGCCTAAAGGTCATGTCTCAGTCATCTAGGCTGTCTAAAGGGATTAGTTAATTAGCCCATGTTAATTAGGTTAATTAGGTTACAGATGTATTGTTAGAGTAATATGAGCCGGAGGTATGCACCTCCACTTTTAGTGTATAAAAGAGCCTGTATTTTCCAATAAAGGAGATTCCTGGTTGAACTTACATACAGCCTGCCTGGTGTTTGTTCTGAGCTATCACAACTAGGTTAGAACGGCACATAGCTGTAGCTCTAATCCCGAAACATTGAATGACCGAACAATCAGATGTTGCGATCTGCAATCTGATTCTATAGCAGCAGAGGAGTGTTGGGAGAGTGGAACCGAGCGAGCAAAGGGCACATTACATTGGTTGGTAGCCGTGGGATTTGCTCTCCAGTTACTGGGACACTCCAAACCAGCCTGCAGGAGAGCCACGCTGAAAGACTTACTTGAAAGCCATGGAGGGAATGGTGGGATCGTGATTCCTTGCCGTGAACACATGCAAACCATCACCTGGATCCAAGGTCCAGATAGCAGGAGAGGAGAGGTACAGATACCAGCCACCATGGATGAGGAATTCAGAAGGAGGTTGCGAGAGATGCAGATACAGCACAGAGGACCAGTATCAGAGCAGGTCCTGCTAGGATGGTTTGATTCTTTCTGCTGCGAACTCTGGAAGGAAGCGCTAGCCCATGAGCAGCAAAACCAGGGAAAAGTTCTCCCCTCCATCCATGTAAGGTACTGGTCGCAGTATGAAGTGCAAATGCTGTTATTGGGGGAACAGCCAAACCAGGAGTGGACAGCTGAGTTAAGCAGGCTCATCCGGGCAGAAATGCAGTTGGACGAGAGCTACAGAGCCCTCCAGTGGTATGTAGCCCAAGTGTGCCCGTGGACAGCGGATGACAGCCCCACGGAAGGCTTTGACTACAATAGCCTGGGATTGTTGTACTGGAGGCTGTCCAGGGACCCTGACTTTGGGAGTGATCGGGAGTGGCGTTTGGAGGAAATAATGGAGCACAGAGAGTGAAAACTGAATGTCTCGGAAGTGCACTGGGCACAGGAAGATTTGGAGTTTCTGGCCGTTCAGGAATGGGAGCTTGAGATTGCCTACAGACAGCTGCTAGACTCTGCTCAGCAGCAGGGTGGGGCTCCCTTTGCCTGGGACTATCAGGAAATACCAGTTGACAACTCTGAAATCCTGACTGAAGAGTTGACAATGTGGCAGAGTAACGGTGTGCTTTGCCAACCTGCCCCCGCAGCTATGGAGGCGAAGGTCTTATGGCGGATGCAGCAAGTGCTGACTGACCTTGATGAACCTGTTTCTGCATTGGATGATCTTGGATGGAGGAATGTGCCTGTCCAGCAGAATGCCAGAGAATCGGCAGTGGAAAATCTGGAGATCGCTATCCCCAAAGCTGAAGTTCTGACAACGAGGCAGAGCTCTGCTAACCTCTGCCCAGCACTGATAGCATCTTCTGGGTTCCAGGGACAGGAGATGGTGAACCTTTATCCCCAGACACCAGTTGCAGAGACAGGGGATTTGATAGACTTTTCTGCTGAGGAAGAACAACCTGGTGAGCCTCCAGCAGAAGAAGAGCTGTTATTAGGGCCAAACTTCACTGTGCTCTGCCTAGCACTGATAGCATCTTCTGGGTTCCACGGAGAGGAGATGGTGAACCTTTATCCACAGACACTAGTTGCAGAGACAGGGGATTTGATAGACTTTTCTGCTGAGGAAGAACAACCTGGTGAGCCTCCAGCAGAAGAAGAGCTGTTATTAGGGCCAAACTTCACTGTGCTCTGCCCAGCACCAACAGGAGTATCTGTGAAGTTACAAGGAACTTCCCCAGCTGAAGCGCTGGAGACATTGAAGGAAACATTGAATGACCGAACAATCAGATGTTGCGATCTGCAATCTGATTCTATAGCAGCAGAGGAGTGTCGGGAGAGTGGAACCGAGCGAGCAAGGGGCTCGTTACACATATGGTTTCTCTAACTTCCAAGAAGGTGAACGTTTGCTCCTGCGACTTGGGTTCATCGCTCAAGAATTACCCCTTCAGGAGTCCACCCAACGACCAAGCTCCTCCAAGATGCCCCCACCGGGAAGCCCCATTACACCACTGTGGAACAAACAGCAAACAAAGTGACATCCTGACTCTTACCCACCTCATCCCACCTATCCTCCTTGGATCTTGGGCTCTCTTTCGGGATGTTATACCCTCAACTGTGTAGTGGCCTGAACTACACACACCGGTTTATCTGCTCCACTTACTGAAGCAGAGAATTTTTTTTTTCCTCCCAAAACTTTTGTTGAATCCATCCCTTAAAGTTCTCGAGGGAAGTCCCTTTTTGAATAATTTTTCTCCGGGGGGCTATCCCCCCACCACTACACGACTGAACATTCTTGATTTAACTTATTTTATTCAGGTTACCCTACCTAGTTGTTTTGGACTTGGTGCTAACCCCTACCCCATTACCTTCCCCCCCACTTACCCTTTCCTCCCCCACATAATCTGATAGCATTAGGGATGAGCTTTGTGTTCAAATCGAAGGCATGTTCGACTCGAACATCGTGTGTTGGGTCGTTCGCCGAATTACGAACGATATGGGCCATTCACGCCAAATTCGAGTGGCGCGTCACGGCCCATAATTCACTGCGGCATCACAGTGCATTGCTGGCTGATGATTGGCCAAGCATGCACTATGACCCGCATGCTTGGCCAATCACAACGCCGTCTGTACAGAGAGCCGTAATTGGCCAAAGCCAGGGTGGCAATTATGGCTCAGGGGGTTTATGAGAGAGAGATAGACAGACAGAGAGACAGTGTAATTAATATAATATATATATATATATATATATACTGTATTCAGTTTAGCTAGATCCGTTCTTGTTATTCTCTTCCTACTACTGAAAGGCAGGCAGGTGTTTTTACAGTATTTATAGCTACCTGAAGAAAATTGCTGGTATTCTTCTGATCCTATTAGCCCTATTAGCTACAGTATTTACAGTTAGTGTAGTGCGTCCCCTGCACAGTGTGCACCTAAAGCTACCTGAAGACAATCAGTGGTGTTCTTCTGATCCTATTAGTACAGTACCGCAGGCAGCTGCAGTATTTACAAGTTAGTGTAGTGCGTCCTCTGCACAGTGTGCACCTAAAGCTACCTGAAGAAAATTAGTGGTGTTCTTCTGATCCTATTAATACCACAGGCAGGCAGCTACAGTATTTAAAGTTAGTGTAGTGTGTCCTCTGCACAGTGTGCACCTAAAGCTACCTGAATAAAATTGGTGGTGTTCTTCTGATCCTATTAATACCACAGGCAGGCAGCTACAGTATTTACAGTGTAGTGAGTCCTCTGCACAGTGTGCACCTAAAGCTAGCTGAAGACAATTGCTGTTGTTCTGCTCCTATTAATACCACAGGCAGGCAGTTACAGTATTTACAGATAGTGTACAGTGTCCTTTGCACAGTGTGCACCTAAAGCTACCTGAAGAAAATTAGTGGTGTTCTTCTGATCCTATTAGTACAGTACCGCAGGCAGCTGCAGTATTTACAAGTTAGTGTAGTGCATCCCCTGCACAGTGTGCAACTAAAGCTACCTGAAGAAAATTAGTGGTGTTCTTCTGATCCTATTAATACCACAGGCAGGCAGCTACAGTATTTACAGTTAGTGTAGTGCGTCCTTTGCACAGTGTGCACCTAAAGCTACCTAGAGACAATTGCTGTTGTTCTGCTCCTATTAATACCACAGGCAGGCAGCTACATTATTTACAGTTAGTGTAGTGAGTCCTCTGCACAGTGTGCACCTAAAGCTACCTGAAGACAATTGCTGTTGTTCTGCACCTATTAATACCACAGGCAGGCAGTTACAGTATTTACAGTTAGTGTACTGCGTCCTCTGCACAGTGTGAACCTAAAGGTACCTGAAGACAATTGCTGGTGTTCTCATACTAATAGTACTACAGGCAGGCAGTTGATTATGCTAGCTGCAGTATCAGTACATATATATACATCCCAGCTTTGTGCAGCTACATCTCACTGCAGGCCATTAGTAAGTCTGAAAGGCCAACAAGGAGAGGCAGACAGTCACAAGCCAATAAAAGAGGGCAAGCAGGCTCTGTATCTAGAGGCAACAGTGCTGGTCGTGGAGACGGTGCATCCTTATCAGCATATGGCCGTGGAACACGCTTGTCCTTTTTTTTGGCAGCTGGCCGTGTTGAGCCGCAACATGCGGAAGACTTGGTAGAGTGGATGACCAAGCCATCCTCATCCTCCTCATCGTCTCTCACCTAGGCTCAGGGTACATTGTCTGGCAAAGCAGCTGCCAACGCGGCCTCTTCCCTCGGCTCAATGGCATCAGTCACTCCTTCCCTAGTCCCACCATGTCCTCCTGAGGAGTCCCCCGAACTGTTTGACCACAGTGTTGGGTACATGCTCCAGGAGGATGCCCAGCGTTGTGAAGGCTCTGATGATGGTACCCACTAGAGGAAGGCAGTAACGTGAGCCCAGAGAGAGGGGGTGCCCAAGAAGGACAGCAATCTGGCAGTCATGTTCCCCCAGCTGCAGCATACTGCCAGCTTTGCTCCTGTGATGAGGAGGGAGGGGATGATGAGGTCACTGACTCCACGTGGGTGCCTGATAGGAAAGAGGAGGAGGAGGAGGCACATCAAGAACGAGGCAGGGTGCCCTCCAGGGGCAAGCTTAAAGGCAGCACACCGACTGCATCACACTGCAGAGCTCCGCATGTGCAGAGCGCTGCTGTCTCTGCACGTTATTCCAAAATTTCTTTGGTGTGGGCCTTTTTTGAGACGAGTGCATCAGATCCCACCGCTGCTATTTGCATGGCCAAAACATCTCCCGCTTGGGCACCACATGCTTGACCAGACATATGTTGACCTGCCATGCAGTTCGTTGGCAAGCGTACCTAAAAGACCGACACCAAGGAACAAAGAGGACCACTCCTTGCTCCTCATCAGCTGGGATCTTCAAACCCACTATACCCTCGGTCCTCTCTGAGACCTGCATTGAGAGGAATGAAGGTGTAGAATTAGGTGTGTCACAGCCAAGTACTTGGGGGCAATCTGCTATCGGTACACCGATGTCAGATTGTACCAGGTAAATTTTCCTGCCATCCACATGCCCAGCGGTTGAATGCTAGCTTGGCTAAATTGCTAGCACTTCAACTGCTGCCTTTTCAGTTGGTAGACTCTGCCCTCTTCCATGAGTTTGTGGAATGTGCGGTTCCTCAGTGGCAGGTTCCCAAACGCATGTGGAAGGCAATGTCTTGGTCTCGCTGGACAGGGTGGTCAGCGGTAAGGTGCATATTACCGCTGACTCATGGTCCAGCAGGCATGGACAGGGACATTACCTATCTTTCACTACGCACTGGGTGACTCTTCTGGCAGCTGGAAAGGATGCAGGAGAGGGTGCAGTAGTGTTGGAGGTTGTTCCACCACCACACCTCCAAAATACTACTAGTGGTGATTCTGCCACACCTCTCTCCTCCACCCCCTCCTCTTCTTCTTCCTCCATGGCCTCTTCCTGGGCTGATTTGTGTGAGGAACCAGCAGTGCTCCGTGGGCGTTCAAGGGGCTACGCAAGCATGCAGGCCAAAAGATGCCATGCGGTGCTTGAGCTGGTGTGCTTGGGGGACAGGAGCCGCATTGGGGCAGATATTCTTTCAGCTCTGTAGGGGCAGGTTCAGAGGTGGTTGAGGCCACACCAGCTTAAGGCAGGTATGGTGGTTTGCGACAATGGCACCAACCTCCTCTCCGCCCTCCGACAGGGACAACTGACCCATGTGCCCCATTTGGCTCATGTCCTTAACTTGGTGGTGCAGTGGTTCTTGGGCAGGTACCCGGGCTTACAGGATGTCCTGAGGCAGGCCATGAAAGTCTGTGTGCATTTCCGCAGGTCATATAATGCCAGTGCTCGGCTGGCTGACCTCCAAAAGGAATTTACCTGCCCAAGAAACACCTAATCTGTGACATGCCCACCAGGTGGAAATCAACGATGGCCATGCTGCAGTGGCTGCACACACAGCAGAGGGCCATCAATGAGTACTTGTGCGATTATGGCACCAGGACAGGGTCAGGGGAGCTTGTTTTTTTCCCCACGCCAGTGGGCAATGATCAGGGATGCATGCACTGTCCTGTTACCATTTGAGGGGGCCATGAGGATGAAGAGCAGTGACAGTGCATGCATCAGTGACTCTGTTCCCCTTGTCCACCTGTTGGAGCTCACGCTGCTTGGAATAATGGACAGGGCACTTGAGGCAGAAAAGAGGCAGGAAGAGGAGGACTTCCTTAGCTCTTAAGGCCCCCTTTATCCAGACAGTGTTCCTGCGTGCCCGCCGATCACACAGGAAGAGGAGGAGGAGGAGGAAGAGGAGGATTGTGTCAGCATGGAGGTGGAGCCTGGCACTCAGCATCAGCAGCAGTCTTTAAGGGATAATTTACAGTCCCAAGAAACCCATGGATTTGTACATGGCTGGGAGGAGGTGGCTGTGGATCATGTCGTCCTTAGTGACCCAGAGGACTCCGGACCGAATGCCTCAGCAAACCTACACTGCATGGCCTTCCTGATCCTGCAAAGCCTGTGGAAAGATCCTCGTATTTGTGGTATCAAGGAGAGGGATCAATACTGGCTGGCAACCCTCCTTGATCCACGTTACAAGAGGGAGGTTGCGGACCTTATCTTGCCGTCGCAGAGGGAGCAGAGGATGAAACATCTTTGGGAGGCCTTGCAGAAAGGTCTGTGCAACGCGTTCCCAGAGACTGGGAGGTTACAAACTCCTGTTCCTGGACAACATGTTGCTGAGGCTTCGGTCAGTCAAAGAAGGAGCGGTGAAGAAGGTGGTCATCTGGCCGATGCGTTCAGACAATTTTTTGGTCCGCAGCCCCAAGGTATGATCGGTTCCAGCAACCATCGCCAGCGTCTGTTTAACATGGTGCAGGAATACCTAGGGGCAAGATCTGACTTGGACACCTTTCCCACCGAAAATCCTCTGGGTTACTGGGTCTTGAGGATGGATTACTGGCCAGAGCTTGCACAGTATGCAATTGAGCTACTGGCCTGTCCTGCATCCAGCATTCTTTCGGAACGCACATTCAGTGCTGCTGGAGGTTTTGTAATCGATCACAGGGTGCGCCTGTCCACCGACTCGGTCAATCGTCTGACCTTCATAAAAATGAATCAGTCTTGGATCACCACCTGCTACCAAGCACCTGATGCTGATGTAACCGAATAATTTTTTTTGAAATGTCAGATCCCTTCAAGACTGCCTATGCTGATGCTGAGTAACTATCCTGTTATGCTAAGTGACTATCCTCTTCCTCCTCAATGATCATGCTGATAGCTTGTAAGAATATTTTTGGCTCTGGGTGCCACCACCAGTGGTTAAGGCCCAATCTTTCAGCCCCTGTATAACAGGGGCGTGTAATTACAATTTTTGATGCAATATTTTGCAAGGAGGGTTCGTTGCTGCACTCAACTAGAGTATTTGCGAGAGGTTGCAATGTTGTGGCACCAGCACCAGTGCCTAAGGCCCAGTTTTTCAGCCCCTGTTTAACAGGGGCATGTAATTACAATTTTTGATGCAATACTTTGCACCAGGGCTCGTTCCTGCGCTCCAACTAGAGTATCTGTGAGGGGTTGCAGTGTTGTGGCACCAGTGCCTAAGGCCCAATTTTTCTGCCCCTGTTCAACAGGGACATGTAATTACAATTCTTGATCTAATATTTCACAGCAGGGCCCGTTTCTGCACCCACCAAGAGTAACTGTGAGGACTTTTAGTGTTGTGGCACCAGCATCACCAAAGGTCCAGTTTTTCTGCCCCTGTTCAACAGGTGCATGTAATTACAATTCTTGATCTACTATTTCACAGCAGGGCCCGTTCCAGCTCCCACCAAGAGTAACTGTGAGGACTTATGCCCCGTACACACGGTCGGATTTTCCAATGGAAAATGTCCGATCGGAACGTGTTGTCGGACATTCCGACCATGTGTGGGCTCCATCGGACATTTTCCATCGGATTTTCCGACACACAAAGTTTGAGAGCAGGCTATAAAATTTTCGGACAACAAAATCCGATCGCGTCAATTCCAACCAGCCAGTTCCGACGCACAAAGTGCCACGCATGCTCAGAAGAAATTTCGAGGCGGAACAGCTCGGTCTGGTAAAATTAGCGTTCGGAATGGATACAGCACTTTCGTCATGCTGCAATGTAAAAAATGGTTTAATACAGCGCACTCTCTTCTTCTTTATAATGTGAGAAGAATGAAGTAGTTTTGCTGCTTATATTCACACAGACTTCTCACAAACTTCTTTCTTTATTATTTATTGTGATTCCCTCAATATATTTTGATTTGTCACATCTGACCAATTTTTTTTTTGTTTCTTTTTAATTGTAAATTTTTTTTTTTCAAGGCTGTTTTTTTTTAAATTTTGTATGCTTTTTAATAAAGAATATTTTTGTGTGTTATATACAACCATTATTATCTTGTATTATTTAATCTCAAGGAGGTTGCTTGGTGTTGGTATCTCTTGTTAATTTCACATTGTATATTAGAAATGTACCTGCCTCCTCACAAACATGAAACTGTACTTTTTGAAGGAAAACACACATAGGCGAGTCTAATTGAACCAAAAATTCCTTTATTAAGGGCTCACAACCAAACAAAGAGGGAGGCAACACTGGAGAAACAGCAGAAATTTTGAAGCCTTTGATCCCCAGGGCACACATCAATTATTTTAATGTAAAATTGGTAGCCTGAGGAGTCCATATCTAAGGGAGTGCAGTCTGGTCCAGAAGTTACAGAGATCATGAAAGCAGCAGATGACATCTGTGTCCACAGGCTGTGGTCATACAAGAGGCTGCATCTTTGGCCAGACCAGACTGAACCCAGGTCATCACTCTCTGGTCTTCCTTCCACGCTTCCTTCCATGCTGTGGCTCTGGTGGTGGAGTTGTGGCAGCTGGAGGAGGAGGAGGATGGTCCAACTCAATCATGTCGGTCTTGGGTGTGATTTCGCCACTCACCCCCTTAGTTAGGACTTTATAAATAAGTTTCTCACACATGAGGTGTTGACCCTCTGCATGCACTTCAGTTTGGTGGCAGCCATGCAGGCAAAGGCCTCTTCAGGAGTGGGTAAGGCTCTGAGGGACACAGAAGCCTCCTGAATGAGCCTGAGCGCTGAACCCTGCATGTGAGTCGTCTTCCTCGCTCTTTTGTATGGAAGGCGGAGGGGAGGAACTTGCGATTCGGTCAGGCTGAGACTGGACCCAGGCTTCTCCTGGCTGCAACTTAGCCCCGCCTCCTCCTGGCTGCAACTTAGCCCCGACTCCTCCTGGCTGCCACATTCCACAGCCTCCTCCTGTGTGCCACATTCCACAGCCTCCTCCTGGCTGAGGTCTACCTGTGTATGAAAAAGGGACATAGTTTTAGCTTTTTATTCATCAATCACACACAATTGTCACCTCATGACTGTTGCAAATTGAATGTTAACAAATATAACTGATGATCATTCTGAGCCCTGCATTTTTCATTCTTGTCCCAAATATTTTCGCACACTACTGTCTATTGATATGTAAAACACTTTATTAAATCAGCAATTAGTGATCAATAATAACATCTAGTAAAGATCATTTATTTCTTGACTAGAAATCTGTAGAAGAATGCTATACCTGACTCCAGCTGGGCTCCTCAACTTCTTCCTGGCTGGAAGTCCCAGGTTGGACATCGGAAGCCTCAGCTGGGGTGGAAGGAAGAGTGGAAGGAAGGGTTGAGAGGGATTCCCTGACTTCAGTGTGGTCTGACAGAAATCGCAGTCTTTCATAGTACCACAGCCTGGGAACATAAACGTCATCTGCTGCAGCTCCGGATCTCTGGGAATCCGTGACCTTCTTGCGCTCCCTTAGATAAGTGCTCCTCAGGCCACCAATTTTGGCTTTTAAATAAGGGATGGTTGCCGTGGGGACAACCGGCGTCACCAACTCCATCAGTTTCTCCAGCGCTGCCTGCCTCTTTTGTTTATGATTATAATGCGGGTGTTTCACCTGCCACAGACAGGGCAGCTCCCTGTACTTGTCTATGAACAGGGGGAGGAAGTTGTGGTCATTGAAGCCATCCATTTTATCTGCAATACACAACACAAGACAAACCCTAATGTCAGGCAAAACTCTCCTAAATTTGTTACAATATAGGCCTCAATCTAGAAGCAGTATAGGCCCAAGTTTAGATCTTACCTTCGTTATCACGATCGGCGCCTCCTATACTCCTTCCTCCGCTCACAGATCGTACGTATTACGCACGCGTATTACGCTTTATACACACTGTGCATGCGTGTAACTCCGCCCACCCCTGATGTTCTTTCTAGTCTATTCCCCGCCCCTTTTCATTCGGCGTAGTGGGGTAAGAGCACATGGTGGAGACACAGCAGGTGCGTGCTAATTATAGCAATGAGGAGGAGGGGGAGGAAAGCCCGGAGCCGGAAACGTCTGAATCCAGAAGGAGACGATTTAAGGCCTCAAATATGTCCTTTGGGGAGATGTTGGAGATGGTCGACATCCTGAAGAGGGCCGACTATGATGGAAAGTATGGACCTTACCCCAACCCAAATGTCAGAAAGGCCAAGATCATGGTGAAAGTGGTCAAAAGTCTGCAGCGGAATTTCGGGGTACGACGATCGAAAGATCAGATCAGGAAGCGGTGGTCGGACCTGAAATTAAGAGAGCATGAGCAGTACAGAAGGATCAGGAGAGTGCTGCAAAAAAGTAAGTAGTTGTCCTGTGTTTCTATTCTTTTTGTGTTTATTACGTTCGTGCTGATCCATGTGCTTTTCTGAACTGTTGTACAGTTTAAAATGGCAACTTTCATGTTCATAGGCACATTATTCGTTCGTATCAAACATTTTTCTTTCGGCCTATAAAACACCATTGTTTTGGCCATATGCATTTGACCACATTTTTTAGGGCCTACTTGTCTGCAAATAATTTGGTTGTGTAGATGGGTTTGTTACTAGAATGAAATGCAAACTAAATTCTGTGTAAGGAGAGGACACTCAGCAGCTGTTTAGACATCTGGATGCTGGAGCACTAGTGTGGGACACAAGAACACCCTTTTTATTAGGGGGGTACACACAGGTGCTCCAGTGTATACTATAGGGGGGTCTCCATCTGTGAAGCTTGTACAAAACAGGTAAAGTATTGAAGTTTGACAAAGGACCCAAAAAAATTCTACATCTTGGAACTCTGCCAAAATCGACAATTGTACCCCACTTCCAAGCAATGTTTCATATTTATAGTTCTGCCATCAAATATCTGTGTGTTAAGTATACCATTTTTTTTTCACATAGGGGAAAAAAGACTCGGAAAACACCCCTTATCCAAGGAGACCAGAGACCCCCCACCTCTGGAAGAAGGGGAAATCCCACAAAGACAAGCAGAGCAGGAGGAGGAAGACGTGGTGGAAATTGTCACCACAACAGGTGAATGTCTGCGACCACAGGCTCAGGTAAGAGATGGATGCTGGCATATTTAAAATACATGTTTTTTTTTTGTTTCTATCTTTTTAGGTGATCGTGATGTTGTGGATCCAGGGCATTTCATCTCAGAAAGTGCACAGATCCTGATTGGGGAGATCATGGGGTGTAATGTTGTATTGGAAAATATCAAGAAAAACATCAATGATGTTATTCAAAAAAATAAGAACATCATTGATGTTTTGGGAAGAGTTTAAAACCCCTCCAAAGCCCTTTCTTTTATGGTGTGCTACAATTTTACATTTTTTTGTCGAATTGTAGAAAAGACAAATTTTGAAGATGCACACAGTGTGTCAACATGTGCTATCTGCCATCACGGGAGATCAATGGACGTGTTTTGGGGGTGCAACCCCTTCCTTTAATAATAAAGTAGCTGAGAGGAAGGGGTTGCTCCCCCAAAACACATCCCTTGATCCCCGTGATGGCAGCTAGCACATGTTGACATTCATAAATTGGTGTGCATCTTCAAAATTTGGCTTTTCCTGGGGTGACTTCACCCCATCTGAACGCAATATCAAACACAGTTCCTAAATACTCATGTCTGATATTGCCTTCAAGTTATACCAAATGTGAACTTTGTAAGTTCAAGATTTGTGTCTTTCTTGTTGGTTTGAAACATGCCTGTTTTATCTTAAATGGACATTTCAACTTTTTCTAATGCCACCCCAAAAATTGTTATACAACAAACATGTTAGTTTGTTTTAAAAACCTTGTCAAAATGCACATGTGATTGTGCAGGTATTAAAAAGATTGTTAATCAAGAATGTGTGGATAATTGTCTCAAGGATACAACACTTTTGTTGTGCTCTATTTGCTGCTTTCTGTGACAATGGGTGTTATTTCATAAGGGCAAATCCACTTTGCACTACAAGTGCAGTTTCAAGTGCACTTGTAGTGCAAAGTGTCTTTGCCTTTAGTAAATAACACCCAACAGTGCTTTGTATAAGGTTACACAATCACGTCATTTTCAGGACTCCACACATTTTTGTCAGGGTCAGCTAAAACAAACACAAGCAGTAAATGTCAGCAAAGATTTGCTTAATTATTTTTTTATTTGATAAAGGTTTCATTGTCTGGCATATTGATAGCCCCCTACCCGCAAAGAATTCAAGGTATCTTAGCCGGACATCACGGGCACTCAGGGAGGGCAAGCCAGGACATCCACTTTCAAGCGCCGTCAGGGTTGGTTCATTTTGAACTCCAGCTTCAGGCCCAACTGAGCCAGCATAGTTGGCAGAATGTTGCCGTAAAAAGTTGTGTAGAACACAGCACGCCAGGATAATGTGATTCAGTTTGTACTCAGCCATATGATTCCAAACGTGTTCTCCACCACCCTTCTGGCTCTGGCCAGCCAGTAATTAAAAACCCTCTGGTCCGGGGTGAGGGTCCTCATCGGGATTGGCCGCATAAGATGGTCCCCCAGCGCAAATGCTTCATCCGCAACGAAGACGAATGGGAGTCCTTCCACATTGTCTTCTGGAGGTGGCAAGTCCAAGCTGCCATTCTGGAGATGCCTGTAGAACTCCGTCTGGGCGATGACTCCACCATCGGACATCCGGCCATTCTTCCCCACGTCCACATACAGGAACTGATAAGTAGCTGACACCACCGCCAACATCACAATACTATTGAACCCCTTATAATTATAATAGTACAACCCCGAGTTGGATGGTGGGATGATGTGGACGTGTTTCCCATCAATTGCCCATCCGCAGTTAGGAAAGTCCCACCGCTGGGAGGCCACAGTCTGCCATTCCTGTGGCATGGAAGGAAACTGTTGAGGAAAACAAAAAAAAATTAGTCTTTTTGCACATTAAAACATGGAAAGCAGATTAGACACAAACATTCTTGGCCAACATCAAGATAACATTTATTAATGGGAATTTTTAAACACCAAAGTATAAGGTACACCTATCATATCCCCCCCCCTCTCCTGAGCCATTTCTAACATTATAGTGGGGGGAGCTCTTGGACAGGTAACCCTCTCCACTTCATTGAGTGATGAATGCCTAAATAATGTGTATTACTTTGAACAGCCCCTCCTTAGTTACACTATTGGCAGCCCACTGGACAGGTAAGAAGTGTCATAATACAAAGATATAAATACACACTGTACACATTTGAGCACATTTGGACATTCTGCTATTACCTATCAAGATAATAATAGGATACAAAAACTTTAAACAGTATCATTAGAAAGTATACAGGCAGGCCCTTGCACTACATGCTTTGGGGAATTCATCCATACATCTGACCACAAAAGAGATGGGTATAGTGTGTATGGGTTTGGCAAAGTCAGCAGATAGATGATTGAGGATAGATAGAGAATTGTTATCAGCTGACTTAGCAGTTGGGGGGAGGGAGGGTTCCAAATGATTTGGGGACCCCTAAAAAAAGCCTCTGGCACTCTGCCTGAATTTAAATTACAAATCACATTTAAAAACATTTTAGGGGGTGTTTGGGGTAAAGCACTACTATGAAGCTGATAAAATACATTGTTAAGTGACTACATGAGGTGAATATAGGGGCAGGAGAGCATGCTGGGGAGGTAAGTGAAGGCAAATAGGTTTGAAGGACAAAAAAAATAATTACATAAAAATCCAGCATGAATGAGGACAAAGGGGACATTCACAGCATATTACAATCATGGTAATTAGGGAATGAGGAAAGAAATACAATATATTATCAAACAATAAATACAATAAAATGTGATATTAAAGGATAAAAATCTTACCTTAAAATACTCCTTCTGCAGGACCTGTATGATGGCAGAACAGGTCTCTGGGATAATGATCCCCAGAGCCTGGGGGGAGATGCCTGTCGAGAACTTGAGGTCCTGCAGGCTTCTCCCCGTCGCCAAGTACCGCAGGGTGGCGACGAGCCTCTGCTCTGGAGTGATGGCTTGCCTCATGCAGGTATCCTGCCTGCTAATATAGGGGGTCAGCAAAGCCAACAAACGGTGAAATACGGGGTCCGTCATCCGGAGAAAGTTCCTGAAATCATCAGGATTATTCTCACGGATCTCACGGAGCAAAGGCATATGACAGAACTGGTCACGCTGAAGCAACCAATTCTTGGTCCATGAACTCTTCCCCACCTTGGTCATGGACTGGACTTGTGTCAAGGTCAGGACCCCAACACCAAGCCCCCGCATAGCACGAACTCTACGAGGAGTACGTATACGCAACATGGCTAGAAAACAGTCGGCTGCTTAGAACAAAGTAACAGAATGCACTGAAGAACAGCAAGGCCTGTGAAGAGCGACCTGAAAAACAGTAACGAACGAACAAGAACACAATGACTAATAAGTCACGCGGAGTTTGCCTGCACGCACTAAAGTGCAGATACAAACCCACAAGCACAAACTGAACAGCAGAAAACGATCTGAAACCACGAGTCTGAAAAAGCGCAAATCGTCTCTTACCAAACTTTTACTAACATGAGATTAGCAAAAGGAGCCCAAAGGGTGCCGCGCTTGGTTCTGAACAGGCCTTTTCTAGTCTTGTCGTACGTGGTTTACGTCACCGCGTTCTTGGCGACCGGAAATTCCGACAACTTTGTGCGACCGTGTGTACGCAAAACAAGTTTGAGCCAACATCCGTCTGAAAAAATCCTAGGATTTTGTTGACGGAATGTCCGATCAATGTCCGATTGTGTGTACGGGGCATTACGGTGTTGTGGCAACACCACCACCACCAAAGGCCCAATTTTTCTGACCCTGTTCAACAGGGGCATGTAATTACAATTCTTGATCTAATATTTCATAGCAGAGCCCGTTCCTGCTCCCACCAAGAGTAACTGTGAGGGCTTACAGTGTTGTGGCAACACCAACACCTAAGGCCCCAATTTCTGCAGAGTATATAGGGCAGGCCCCTACTTTCAAACATCCAACTTACAAACGACTCCTACTTGCAAACGTAAGGAGACAACAGGAAGTGAGATTAAATCTACCCCTAGGAAGGGAAATTCTCTCCTGTAAGAGTTAATATGGGAAAAACGTGTCTCCTCTCCACTGATGCTTTATCACCAATCCTTGTTTCACTAAAAAACCCAAATTGTCAAAAAACATTTGTCATTGGGACAGAAAGTGAGGTAAAATCTTCTGAAGAGGTGCACAGACAGCAAAACAAATGTCGCAGGGGTGACAACCCTACCCTGTGTTTTCCAAAAAGCTTAAAAATAGATTTTTTGGCTGGAGCTACACTTTAAAAATGTACCAGTTCAAAATTACAAACAGATTCTACTTAACAACAAACCTACAGTCCCTGTCTTGTTTGCACCACCTGTATACTGCTGTTCAGAGGGCCTGGGGCCCCACGCCTTTCCTTTTTTTAATTTAGGTGGGGGGTTCCCCTTAATATCCATACAAGACCCAAAGGGCCTAGTAATGGACTGGGGGGGGTACCCATGCCGTTTGTCTCACTGATTTTCATCCATATTACCGGGACCTGACATTACATTAAAGCCGTAAGCAGTTTTAAAAGACTTTTATTCCTTTAAAAATGTCATTTTGTGCAGGGAGTGTTCTAAGCACGGGAAACACACGCCACTTTACAGGCATACTATAGACACCCCCCAGGTATGATATTTAAAGGGATATTTCACTTTTTTTTTCACTTTATCAAATTTTTAAAATCACTGCTCCCGAAAAAACAGCCGTTTTTAAAACTTTTCTTTGCATTGATACATGTCCCCTGGGGCAGGACCCGGGTCCCCAAACCATTTTTAGGACAATACCATGCAAATTAGCCTTTAAAATGAGCACTCTTGATTTCAAACGTTCAAGTCCCATAGACTTCAATGGGGTTCTAACGTTTGTGCAAAGTTTCGGTCCGTTCACAGGTTCTGGTGAGAACCGAACCGGGGGTGTTCGGCTCATCCCTAGATAGCATCTCCCGAGAGAATTGTTTACTGTTCTAAATGTTTGCTTGAATGTTTATTTGTCTGTTAAAGTTATCCCTTTTTACTGTTTTTTTTTTTTTACTCTTTAGCTTCCATGCCTCGAGGTCCCACACCAATCTCCTATTTGTTCTCTTTTGGACCCGCTGGCTGGAGCAGCCATGTATGCCACTCCCTCTGCTGTGACCTAGAGGGGTCCTCCCCCCTGGTGACATCAGAACAGCAACCTTTCGAGAGGTTGTTACTTCTCCGAGCCCATTTTTTTTTTGTGGGCCTCGGCCCAGGACTTGACTTGCCAGTCCTGTCCTCCATTATCCTAGATGATCTCGCCTAGGACTTTTCACCTTCCTCACTTACTTACTCTCTCCTTCCCTTCTCTTCCCTATGTATTTTCCCCTTTTACTTTCTCTCCTCTTTTACTCCCCCCAGGAACCTGCACGGAAGGCTACTTTCCACCAGAAATCCCAGATGTGGAACCTGCTCAGACTTTCCAGACTCAATCCCTGATAATCAAGGTTCAAGGTAGGCCCACATTACATGTACACGCTTTCACTCTCTTGTATCCATAGCTGATTCCTCTCCCCTGTAGGTGGCTCCTAAAATAGCCTGACATAATACCCAAGGCCTAAACTCCCCTGCAAAGAGAGACAAAGCCTTCCAAAGCTATCATTTTAAGGGCATTGATATAACCCTCCTCCAAGAAATTGACTTCCCTGACAGTTATACCCCCTCCTTCCTCCATAACAGGTATCCCACCTTTTTTCTAGCAAACACAGACGACAAAAAAGGACATCATTCGCACATTCTCTGACGATTAAAGATAAAGAAGGGTGATACATCCTAGTCAAGGGTACGTTAGCGGGCAATCTGTACACCATCATATCCTATTATGTCCCCAACCGGGGCCAAGCTAAATTCTTCTCCGGAATGCTCACATCCCTCTCCCCTAATTTCGAGGGCAGAGAGATTATGGGCGGTGATTCCAACATCACCTTTGATCAATTGCTGGACGGATTGGCCCAAGGGATCCCCCACCTAAAAAAAACACCTAAGCAGAGTCTCCGCATCGCCCGACTCCGTCACTCACTAGGCCTTATTGATACTTGGGGGGAACTAAACCCTTCCACGCAATATTATACACATTACTCAGCCCCACATAAGACTTACGCTAGAATCGATCACATTTTTCTACCCACCTCTGGCGCCTAAAGGAAACAATCCTTTCCAATCCAGTGCATTGCATTATGTTGGACAAGGAATACTTTTCGATAAATGACACTGGAGACATCTCCCCAAGTTCTCTCTAGAGTGCCCACAAAGCAGTGATAAGAGGGAAAATTATCCAACTTTCCTCCAGACTAAAACGTGAATGACAATCGGAAGTTTTGAATCTAGAAAAAGAATTTAAAGCCCTCAGTTCATCCCACAAACAGAATCCCACCCCCACTACTCTCACCAAACTAGAATCCACCAGGTTAGCTCTCAACTTGGCCCTCACCTCCAGCGCAGAAAAACATCTACTCTGGATCAGCGGCAGGCACTACATGCGGGCAGACAAATTTGGCCCACAGTTAGTGGCTAAACTCACCCCCAAACATAGGATATTTGCCCTCCCCAAAATCAAATCCTTGACTGGTCCCTGACCCAGAACCCCAAAAAGATCCTTGATGCCTTTCAGTCCTTCTATTCCAACCTATACTCTGATGGCAACCCTAATACCCACAATCACCTTGACTCCTTCTTGGAGAATATCCCCCTCCCGAAACTCTCAGACTCTCACCGCTCTATCTTAGATTCGCTGTTTCAGGAATCTGAATTTGAGTGGTCATTAAAGACCTTAAAAAAGACTCTACACCAGGCCATGACGGCTTTTCAACCAATTATTACAAGACCTTCACAGACGTACTCTCTCCCTATCTGGCCCGCTTCTTCAACTCATTAAGCAAAGCCTTCCCCCTTGATCCTGCAGCCAACCTAGCTTACATATTTTCCCAAACCAGACAAAGACCCTAGCAAAGTGAGCAACTATAGACCAATCTCGCTAATCAATAAGGACTTAAAAATAATGATGAAGATTTTATCGAACAGACTTGCATCATTTATTGGCTCATATATTCACAAGGACCAGGTGGGATTTATCCCAGGGAGGCAGGGTTCAGACCAGATACAGAGAGCAGTGAACACAACCTCTCTTATGAAGTCAGGATGGGACGGGGTCCCCCCCAGGAAGGTTACCTCCTCTCCATAGATCTCCAAAAAGCGTTTGATATGGTCGCCTGGCCCTACCTCTTTACAATGCTTCAGAAATGGGGCTTTGGTCCCGACTTCATTAAAATACTGGAAGCCCTCTATTACCAACCCAAGGCGCAGGTTAGACTACAGGGACACCTCTCAGAACAGTTCCTCATCAAGAAAGGCATGAGGCAGGGATGCCCCCTCCCCCCCCTTCTTTTTGTGGTGGCCATTGAAACCTTGGCTATCGCGATAAGACTTCACCCAGATATCCATGGAGTCCGCTGTGGCCAATCGACGCACAAATGCGCACTGTTCGCAGACGATGTCCTCCTCTTTATTAAGTCCCCCCATATCTCTACCCCTAACATTGTACAACTACTTAATGATTTTGGGTGCGCCTCGGGCCTAAAAGTAAACATGACTAAATCTGTTGCCCTTAATGTGTCAACTCCAAACACTTGGTGGGTAGACTGAAAGACCACTTTCCCTTTTCCTGGAACCCTACTTCTATTCCCTATTTAGGCATTAACCTCACGTCTAAAGTTGATCAACTATTCAAATATAATTACCCCCCCATGTTCAAAAAGCTGACAGAAGACCTTCTCCAATGGCCCCTATACAAAATGTCCTGGCTAGGCAGAATAAATGCGGTCAAGAAGACTCTCTTACCCAGAATACTGTATATTTTCTGCTCCCTCCCTATACCAGTCACCAAACTGCACATCAAAAACTTACAATCGGCTCTGGAGCCCACCCAAAAGGTGCCCCCCAATCCTAGCCCCTACATTACCCCACTCAATGGCACTATACGACTCTCTACACAAATTGAAATTCCTAACTTCTACCTGGCAACCACTTGCCCACATTTTCCACTACCCCCGGTTCCCCCCAGGGCTAGATATCAAGGCCTTCAAGTGGTGGCTAGACAAAGGCCTATACAGAATTGGACACTTCTTAAACTCAAATGGACCCCTCACATTAACCAACTGTACATCAAAATTTGAAATGCCCCCCTCCAAAAAATTTAGGTTCTACCAACTGACACATTTCCTGAACCAGATTTGGAAGAGCAGTGAAAACCCACTTTCGGTGACTCCCTATGAGAACTGGTGCTCCTCAGCCATGGATACGAGGGGGGCATCTCCCTAATATATTTAGCACTAGCCAAGCCTCTGGAGAAAGAGACCTACATGTTGAGCTGGGAGCGGGACCTTGCACTTAACTGGGATCTAGACTTTTGGCATTCTAACTTCACCCAATCATTCAAGGGCATCTTGAATATTTCTCTGATTGAGGCCAGCCTCAAGGGCGTATCCCACTGGTATCAAGTACCTACCTGTCTTCCTAAATGTTACCCACAAGCTTCTCGCCTATGCTTTAGAGGATGCGGCCACATGGGCACTCTCCTATATATTATGTGGAAGTGCCCTAGAATCAGAGTTTACTGGAACAAGATTTTTATCCTTATTCGCAAAACCACTGGAATTGCGATTAAGCAGGATCCAACTATTGCTTTGCTTAACTGTCTAAAACCCCTAAACCTACTCAGACTGTCATGTACCTTACAGTGGAGTCCGAAATGACGAGGGTGGCCTCTTGCACGGTCCCGGTCCTAGCACCCCTGGAGGTTGAGACAGGGCTGCTAGGGTGGCGGAAGGGTGCAGGTGCCTGCTGGCAGGATCAGGAACACCGGAGTCTTCGTGGAGAAGGTGGGATGCTGATCACTGGATTGGTTCAGGAAAAGTCCAGCAGGAATACTTGCAGGGTCAAGGACAGGCAAGAGTTGGCAACGTGCTGGCAGTGAAGTACACAATCGGCAGGCAGGTTCGTAGTCAGGGACTGGCCGAGGTTGGCAACAAGCTGGCAGGAAAGTACAGGATCAGGAGACAGAGCCCTAGTCAGAAGTTCAAGCCGGGTTCGTTACAGGAAGCAGAGGCAGGCAGAGATGCAGGGATAATCCGAGAGAGTAGTCGAGGAAGCCAGAGGTTCAGGATCAAGGTCAATCAAACAAGGCAACAGCAAGGATACAGGAACGAGCTGAGACAATCCAGCACTGACACTAGTATGCTGATCATTTAAATAGGGCGCCTCGCGATGTGATTCGTTGGTGTGCGAACGTGCCCGCGCTGACGTGCACTTGTTCATATAGGTGCGTTAACGTGCGTGCCTAGTCCGGGGCACACTCGTTCTTGCTGTACGTCTGACTGGCACACGGGAACGAGCATTTGTGATGGTTCTCTGACATTGCCCACTCCTTATGGGCAGCCTCCGGCTGCCCATCTGGGCCCTCCTTTCTGGATGAGAGCAATGAAAGGCTTGTATAAGTCTTGGGGCATGGAGGTTTGCTTCTGGTTCCCAGGAATTTTCTTCTGGACCAAAACCTTTCCACTTAATTAGATATTGATTCTGTCCCTGCCTTCTCCTGCAATCTACAATGGTCTCGATTTCAAACTCCTCTTCTCCATCCACCATTATAGCCTCTGGGAGCCCCACTTCACGACCTGGAAAGGGATTAACCACATCAGGTTTCAACAAGGAGGTATGAAACACAGGGTGGATCTTAAATGAGTCGGGAAGTTCAAGCTCATAAGCCACTGGGTTAATTTTTCTCTTGATTGGAAAAGGTCCTAGATATTTAGGTCCCAATTTCCTGGATGGACAGGCTAATTTCAGATTTATTGTTGAAAGCCACACACGATCACCAACTTTCAAATCCAGTTCTCCTCTCCTCTTCCTGTCAAAGAACCTTTTATTAACATTCTTGTGTCCTGGCAATGGTCTCTCTCAGCACCTGGTTATTGGTAGCAAGGAAATTCAATCTGTCCTGGACAGCTGGCGAAGGAGAATCCGGAATCAACGTTGGTAAGAAAGAGGGATGAAACCCATAGTTTGAGAAGAAGGGAGATTGGTTGGTAGCTGCATGGGCAGAGTTATTAAATGGGAATTCCGCCAAGGGCAGTAGAGAGGCCCAATCTTCCTGGGTAAAGGAGGTGAAGCAGCGCAGGTATTGCTCTAGCGTTTGATTGGTACGCTAGGTCTGTCTGTTGGACTGGGGATGGTAAACCGAAGAGAAATTAAGTTTGATGCCCAGCGCTTCGCACAGTGCTTTCCAAAATCTTGAAGTAAACTGCACTCCATGATCTGAGACAATGTCACGAGGGAATCCGCGCAGTCTAGCAACCTCTTTGATGAAAACTTTAGCAGTTTCTGTTGCTGATGGGGTCCCTTTCATAGGGATAAAATGTGACATCCTGGAGAGGCGATCCACCACTACAAAGATTGATGAAAACCCTTCCGATGGAGGGAGCTCTACAATAAAATCCATCACGGATTTATCCCAGGGTCTTTCAGGAATGGGTAGTGGTCTTAAGAATCCCCATGCTTTGCTTTTGCTGTTCTTGTTTCTGAGACAGATTGAGCAAGAACCAACATATTCCCTGCAATCCCTTGCTAAGCTAGGCCACCAAAAATGTCTCTGGATCAAATCTATGGTCTTGTATCCCCCGAAATGGCCGGCCAATGGGTAGTCATGACACACTTGTAGGATGGTAGTACGCAGATTCTGTGGTATGAAAACTTTATTACCCTGCCAATAGAGCCCATCATTTTCCTGAAGGTCCGTATCTGGGGGCAGAGAGGTTCCCCTAGATGCTTGATGAATCTGTGACATTAGGTCGGTTTGCGTAAGCAGAAAATTTCCAACCTGTAAGATGGTATCCATTTGGGGTGGAACTTCAACTTCCATGAACATACGCGATAGCGCGTCAGGTTTCACATTCTTGGATCCAGGCCGGTAGGTTATCTGGAAACTGAAGCGTGAAAAAAACAGAGCCCATCTTGCTTGTCTGGGTCTGAGGCATTTGGCGGTCCTGAGATACTCTAAATTTTTGTGATCCGTGAAGATCAGTATTGGGTGTGTTGCTCCCTCCAAGAGGTACCTCCACTCTTCCAGAGCCGATTTAATTGCCAACAGTTCTCTGTCCCCCAGATCATAGTTCTTTTCTGAAGGCCCTAACTTCTTTGAGAAAAAGGCCACAGGGTGCATTAAAGCCTTAGGTCCTTGGCGCTGGGACAAGATGGCCCCTACAGCGCTCTTTGAGGCATCCACTTCCAGGATGTATGGAAGAGTGGGGTCAGGGTGCTTCAGTACCGGGGCCGAGGTAAAAAGTCCCTTTAATTTGTCAAAAGCAGCTTGAGCTGCCTCTGTCCATTGAAAACGGTTCTGTTTCTTGGTGAGTTGAGTGATGGGCATGATGATACCAGAGAAGTTTTTAATACATTTCCTGTAGAAATTGGAGAAACTGATGAACCATTGTACCACTTTCTTATCAATGGGAGGTGGCCAGGACATTATAGCTGCGACTTTTTGGGGATCCATTGCCATACCTCCTGTAGAGATTACCAGTCCAAGAAAGTGAATGGTCTGCCGTTCTAATTCACATTTCTTGACCTTGGCATAGAGTCCATTTTGTCTTAAAGCGGGGGTCCACCTATCTATCGTTTTTTTTTTTTTGAGTTCATTCACAAACTTTTCTTCTCAGCATTACATACTCACATATTGTGTGTAATATGTCCGCCTGTGTCAGATTTCGTCGGAAAGAATAACTTATATTATTCACTGCAGGCGGTTTCCATCTTCATTGTGGGCATTTGATGCCCACAAGCATTTATTTCCTGGATGTGGTGAATGCTGTGCTCCCAGCATTCACCGCTCGTTCCTGCACATGCTCAGTGGCATCCTGGGAAGCCTGAGACTAGCTCCCAGGAGTCTGGGAGAGGCTAGAAACACGCCTACTCCCACGGGAGGAGAACCAGGAAGTGCAAAGAAGAATAGAAAAATAAAAGGTAATTACGGCGATTTAAATTTTTTTAAACGGCATGTCAGCATCTAGGCAAGGAAGAGAATACATACAGATATTGTTCAAAATTTGGGTGGAACCCCGCTTTAATCTCAGAAGGACTTGTTTCACATGGACACAATGTAATTCTAGAGAGACCGAGAAAATTAGAATGTCGTCTAGGTAAATGATCATGAATAGGTCTAGGAAGTCTCTGAAGATATTATTTACAAAATGCTGGAAGGATCCAGGAGCGTTGCATAACCCAAAGGACATAACGAGGTACTCAAAGTGGCCAAAATGAGTCCGGAAGGCCGTTTTCCACTCATCTCCCTTCCTGATTCTGATCAAGTTGTAAGCACCTCGTAAATCCAATTTGGTGAATATCCTTGCAGAGCGGAGTCTCTAGAGCAGTTCTGGAATCAGAGGCAGGGGGTAGCGATTTTTAACGGTAATCCAGTTTAATTCTCTGTAATCCACGCATGGATGGAGTGAGTGGTCCTTTTTTTCAACAAAAAATATTACTGCCCCGGCTGGAGAAGTAGAGTGTCGGATGAACCCCTTCTTGAGGTTCTCATTGACATAATCTTTTAAGACGAAGTGTTCAGGCTCTGAAAGGGGAAGAATCCTCCCAAATGGAATTCCTGCCCCATGTAAAAGTTCAATCGGGCAATCGTAGGCCCGGTGGGGAGGAAGGGTGTCTGCTTTCTGCTTATCGAAGACATCCAGGAAATCATGGTACACGGATGGAACAAGGTCTTGGGATTCCGATACTGGTTTTAGACAGCCAACAACTGGGGCTGTATGGTGGAGGATCTGGAGACAGTTGTGGAGGCAGTAGGAAGACTGGAAAACTACCCTGCCGGTTGTCCAATCTATCTGTTTGTTGTGTGCTTGCAACCATGGCATTCCTAGAATGATCGGAAAAAGTGGTGAGGATATAACATCCAGGCACAACAGTTCTTGGTGGTTAGGTGAAATGTCAGCGGGCAAGGGTTGGGTTTCTTGGACGATGGGCCCAGATTTGATGTTGGACCCATCAGCTAATCGTATGGACAGCTTATGTTGCTTAGATCGTAGAGGAATATTGTGTTGCAGGACGAAGGCACGGTCGATGAAGCAGCTACAGGCACCTGAATCAATTATGGCCAGGACCTGAAGTACCCCTTCTGGAAGCTGTAGGGAGACAGGAACAGCAATGTGAGTAGATCTTGCTAGAGTCAATGCACAATGATCAAGAGGAGGAGGGTCACACTTACGAGTCTTGTTGGGACACATTTTGGTGTAATGACCGGCTCCTCTGCAGTAGAGGCAGAGATTATTCATGCAACGACGCTGCTTTTCTTCTGGTGTCAATGGTGCATGAAGCATGCCTAATTGCATTGGCTCTGGAGCTTCAGTGATGGGGGCAGGTAGTGGGGGTGCAGAGGCAGGTAGGTGGCTAGGTAACCTGGGAAGCATCCACATGGGCCGGTACTGGCTGGTCCTTTCAGATCTTCGCTCCCTCAGTCAGCGATCGATCTGAATAGACAGTTGGATCAGCTCTTCGAGGGAATCGGGGACCCCCACATGGGCTAGTTCATCTTTAAGTGTCTCCGAAAGTCCTAAGCAAAACTGAAAACAGAGAGCGGCATCGTTCCATCGTGTGTCGGAACTCCACCATTTAAAGTCTGTAACATAGTCCTCCACAAGCCTATGACCCTGATGGAGGGTGTGGAGGCTGGCCTCGGCTGTGGTGGCACGTTGAGGATCATCATAAAGTTTAGCCATCTTATCCAAAAAAGAGTCCATAGTACCCAGCAAGGGACTGGTTTGCTCCAATCGGTGATAAGCCTAGGTCTGGGGTTCTCCCTGCAGTAATGAAATGATGAACCCCACCTTGGTACTTTCCAAAGAGAAGGTGCGGGGCTGTAGCAGGAATAGGGATGAGCCGAACACCCCCCGGGTTCGGTTCGCACCAGAACCTATGAACGGACCGAAAATTTGCACAAACGTTAGAACCCCATTGACGTCTATGGGACTCGAACGTTCAAAATCAAAAGTGCTCATTTTAAAGGCTAATTTGCATGGTATTGTCCTAAAAATGATTTGGGGACCTGGGTCCTGCCCCAGGGGACATGTATCAATCAAAAAAACTTTTAAAAACGGACGTTTTTTTTTCGGGAGCAGTGAATTAATGATGCTTGAAGTAAAAAAAAAAAAAAGTGAAATATTCCTTTAAATATCGTATCTGGGGGGTGTCTATAGTATGCCTGTAAAGTGGCGCGTGTTTCCCGTGCTTAGAACAGTCCCTACACAAAATGTAATTTTTAAAGGAAAAAAAGGCATTTAAAACTGCTTGCGGCTTTAACGTAATGTTAGGTCCTGGCAATATGGATGAAAATCAGCGAGACAAACGGCATGGGTACCCCCCAGTCCATTACCAGGCCCTTTGGTTCTTGTATGGATATTAAGGGGAACCCCGCACCCAAATTAAAAAAGGAAACAGCAGTATACAGGCTCTGTACTCTGAACAGCAGAATACAGGCGGTGCAAACAAGATAGGGACTGTAGGTTTGTTGTTAAGTAGAATCTGTTTGTAATTTTGAACTGGTACATTTTTAACATGTTTAGCTCCAGCCAAAAAATCTATTATAAGCTTTTTGGAAAACATAGGGAAGGGTTATCACCCCAGTGACATTTGTTTTGCTGCCTTTGCTGTTAAACAGGGGCTGAAAAATTGGGCCTTAGTCACTGGTGGCACCCAGAACCAAAAATGTTCTTACAAGCTATCAGAGTGATCATTGAGGAGGAAGAGGATAATTACTCAGGATAGTCACTCAGCATCAGCATAGGCAGTCTTTGAAGGGATCCGAGATTTCAAAAAAAATTATTTGGTTACATCAGCATCAGGTGCTTGGTAGCTGGTGGTGATCCAAGACTGATTCATTTTTATGAAGGTCAGTCGATCGACCGAGTCGGTGGACAGACGCACCCTGTGATCGGTTACAAAGCCTCCAGCAGCACTGAATGTGCATTCCGAAAGAACACTGGATGCAGGACAGGCCAGTAACTCAATTAAATACTGTGCAAGCTCTGGCCAGTGATCGATCCTCAAGACCCAGTAACCCAGAGGATTTTCGGTGGGAAAGGTGTCCAAGTCAGATCTAGCCCCAAGGTATTCCTGCACCATGTAAAACAGACGCTGGCGATGGTTGCTGGAACCGATCATACCTTGGGGCTGCGGACTAAAAAATTGTCTGAACGCATCGGTCAGACGGCCACCTTCTCCACCGCTCCTTCTTTGACTGACCGAAGCCTCAGCAACACGTTGTCCAGGAACAGGAGTTTGTAACCTCCTAGTCTCTGGGAACGCGTTGCACAGACCTTTCTGCAAGGCCTCCCGAAGATGTTTCATCCTCTGCTCCCTCTGCGATGGCAAGATAAGGTCCGCAACCTTACCCTTGTAACGTGGATCAAGGAGGGTTGCCAGCCAGTATTGGTCCTTCTCCTTGATACCACGAATACGAGGATCCTTACGCAGGCTTTGCAGGATCAGGGAGGCCATGCAGCGTAGGTTTGCTGAGGCATTCGGTCCGGAGTCCTCTGGGTCACTAAGGACGACATGGTCTGCAGCCACCTCCTCCCAGCCACGTACAAGTCCATGTGTTTCTTGGGACTGATCCCTTAAAGACTGCTGCTGATGCTGAGTGCCAGGCTCCACCTCCATACTGACACAATTCCCTCCTCCTCCTCCTCCTCCTCGTCCTCTTCCTGTGTGATCGGCGGGCATGCAGGAACACTGTCTGGATAAAGGGGGCCTTGAGAGCTAAGGAAGTCCTCCTCTTCCTGCCTCTGTTCTGCCTCAAGTGCCCTGTCCATTATTCCACGCAGCGTGTGCTCCAACAGGTGGACAAGGGGGACAGTGTCACTGATGCATGCACTGTCACTGCTCACCATCCTTGTAGCCTCCTCAAATGGTGACAGGACAGTGCATGCATCCCTGATCATGGCCCACTGGCGTGGGGAAAAAAAACAAGCTCCCCTGACCTGGTGCCATAGTTGCACAGGTACTCATTGATGGCCCTCTGCTGTGTGTGCAGCCGCTTCAGCATGGCCAACGTTGAGTTCCATCTGGTGGGCATGTCACAGATTAGGCAGTTCTTGGGCAGGTTAAACTCCTTTTGGAGGTCAGCCAGCGAGCACTGGCATTATATGACCGGCGGAAATGCACACAGACTTTCATGGCCTGCCTCAGGACATCCTGTAAGCCCGGGTACCTGCCCAAGAACCGCTGCACCACCAATTAAAGGACGTGAGCCAAACAGGGCACATGGGTCATTTGTCACTGTCGGAGGGCAGAGAGGAGGTTGGTGCCATTGTCGCAAACCACCATTCCTGCCTTAAGTTGGTGTGGCGTCAACCACCTCTGAACCTGCCCCTTCAGAGCTGACAGAACCTCTGCCCCAGTGTGGCTCCTGTCCCCCAAGCACATCTTTTGGCCTGCATACTTGCATAGCCCCTTGAACGGCTACGGAGAACCGCTGGTTCCGAGGACAAAGCACAGGAAGAGGCCATGGAGGAAGAAGAAGAGGAGGGGGTGGAGGAGAGAGGTGTGTCACAATCATTAGTAGTGGCATTTTGGAGGTGTGGTGGTGGAACAACCTCCAACACTACTGCACCTTGTCCTGCATCCTTCCCAGCTGCCAGCAGAGTCACCCAATGCGCGGTGAAACTTAGGTAACATCCCTGTCCATGCCTGCTGGACCATGAGTCAGCGGTAATATGCACCTTACCGCTGACCGCCCTGTCCAGCGAGGCCAAGACATTGTCTTCCACATGCCGGTAGAGAGCCGGAATTGCCTGCCGTAAGAAAAAGTGGTGTTTGGGTACCTGCCACTGAGGAACTGCACATTCCACAAACTCACGGAAGGGAGCAGAGTCTACCAACTGAAAAGGCAGCAGTTGAAGTGCTAGCAATTTTTGCCAAGCTAGCATTAAACCGCTGGGCATGTGGATGGCTGGGAGCGAACTTCTTTCAGTGGTGCAGCAGCTGGGGCAGGGAAATTTGCCTGGTACAATCTGACGTCAGTGATGAGGAGCAAGGAGAGGTCCTCCTTGTTCTTTGGTGTGGGTCTTTTAGATACGCTTGCCAATGAACTGCATGGCAGGTTAACATATGTCTGGTCAAGCATGTGGTGCCCAAGCGGGTGATGTTTTGGCCACGCGAGATACGCTTGAGACATATGTTGCAAATAGCAGCGGTGCGATCTGATGCACTCGTCTCAAAAAAGGCCCACACCAAAGAACTTTTGGAATAACGTGCAGAGACTGCAGCGCCCTGCACCTGCGGAGCTTTGGGGTGTGATGCAGTCAGTGTGCTGCCCTTAGGCTGGCCCTGGAGGGCATCCTGCCTCGTTGGTGATGTGCCTCCTTCTCCTCCTCCTCTCTCCTATCAGGCACCCACATTGAGTCAGTGACCTCATTGTCCCCTCCCTCCTCATCACTGGAGTAAACCTGGCAGTATGCTGCAGCAGGGGGAGCATGACTGCCAGATTGCTGTCCTTCTTGGACACCCCCTCTGTCCGTGCTCACGTTACTGCCTTCATCTAGCTCAGTATCATCATCACAGCCTTCTAAATGCTGGGCATCCTCCTGGAGCATGTGCCCAACACTGTGGTCAAACAGTTCGAGGGACTCCTCAGGAGGACATTGTGGGACTAGGGAAGGAGTCACTGATGCCATTGAGCCGAGGGAAGAAGCCGCGTTGGCAGCTGCTTTGCCAGACAAAGTATCCTGAGCATGGGTGAGAGAGGATGAGGAGGATGAGGACGGCTTGGTCATCCACTAAACCAAGTTTTCCGCATGTTGCGGCTCAACACGGCCAGCTGCTGAAAAAAAGGCCAAGCGTGTCCCACGGCCACGTGCTGATGAGGATGCACCGTCTCCATGACCAGCACTGTTGCCTCTAGACACAGAGCCTGCTTGCCCTCTTTTTTTGGCTTGTGACTGTCTGCCTGTCCTTTTTGGCCTGCCAGACATACTAATGGCCTGTAGCTGCACTAAGCTGGGATATATATATATATATATATATATATATATATACTGATACTGCAGCTAGCAAAATCAACTGCCTGCCTGTAGTATGAGAACAACACCACCAACCTTCTACAGGTATCTTTAGCTGAACACTGTGCAGAGATCGCAAGAAACTAACTTGTAGCTTATTTAGCTGCCTGCGGTAGTGATAGGATCAGGAAAACGCCACCAACCTTCTACAGGTAGCTTTAGGTGAACACTGTGCAGAGCTTGCAAAAAACTAACTTGTAGCTTATTTAGCTGCCTGCGGTAGTGATAGGATCAGGAAAACACCACCAACCTTTTACATGTAGCTTTAGGTGAACACTGTGCAGAGCTCGCAAAAAACTAACTTGTAGCTTATTTAGCTGCCTGCGGTAGTGATAGGATCAGGAAAACACCACCAACTTTCGACGGGTAGCTTTAGGTGAACACTGTGCAGAGCTCGCAAAAAACTAACTTGTACCTTATTTAGCTGCTTGCAGTAGTGATAGGATCAGGAAAACACCACCAACCTTCTACAGGTAGCTTTAGGTGAACGCTGTGCAGAGCTTGCAAAAGACTAACTTGTAGCTTATTTAGCTGTCTGCGGTAGTGATAAGATCAGGAAAACACCACCAACCTTCGATAGGTAGCTTTAGGTGAACACTGTGCAGAGCTCGCAAAAAACTAACTTGTAGCTTATTTAGCTGCCTGCGGTAGTGATAGGATCAGGAAAACACCACCAACCTTCTACAGGTAGCTTAAGCTGAACACTGTGCAGAGCTCGCACTACACTAACTTGTAGTTTTAGGTGAACACTGTGAGGAGGACGCACTACACTAACTTGTAGTTTTAGCTGAACACTGTTCAGAGGACGCACTACACTAACTTTTAGCTTTAGCTGAACACTGTGAGGAGGACGCACTACACTAACGTGTAGTTTTAGCTGAACACTATGCAGAGCTCGCACTACACTAACTTGTAGTTTTAGCTGAACACTGTGAGGAGGACGCACTACACTAACTTGTAGTTTTAGCTGAACACTGTTCAGAGGATGCACTACACTAACTTGTAGCTTTACCTGAACACTGTGCAGAGGTTGCACTACACTAACTTGTAGTTTTAGCTGAACACTGTGAGGATGACGCACTACACTAACTTGTAGCTTTAGCTGAACACTGTGCAGAGGTCGCACTACACTAACTTGTAGCTTTAGCTGAACACTGTGAGGAGGATGCACTAACTTGTAGCTTTAGCTGAACACTGTTCAGAGGACGCACTACACTAACTTGTAGCTTTAGCTGAACACTGTGAGGAGGATGCAGTACACTAGGTTGAAGCTTTAGCTGAACACTTTGCAGAGGTCGCACTACACTAACTTGTAGCTTTAGTTGAACACTGTGCTGAGGTTGCACTACACTAACTTGTAGTTTTAGCTGAACACTGTTCAGAGGACACACTACACTGACTTGTAGCTTTAGCTGAACACTGTGCAGAGGTCGCACTACACTAACTTGTAGTTTTACCTGAACACTGTGAGGAGAATGCACTACACTAACTTGTAGCTTTAGCTGAACACTGTGCAGAGGTCGCACTACACAAACTTGTAGTTTTAGCTGAACACTGTGAGGAGGACACACTACACTAACTTGTAGCTTTAGCTGAACACTGTGAGGAGGACGCACTACCCTAAGTTGTAGCTTTAGCTGAACGCTGTGCAGAGGTCACACCAAACTAACTTGTAGCTTTAGCTGAACACAGTGAGGAGGACGCACTACACTAACTTGTAGCTTTAGCTGAACACTGTTTAGAGGACGCACTACACTAACTTGTAGCTTTAGCTGAATACTGTGAGGAGGACACACTACACTAACTTGTAGGTTTAGCTGTACACTGTTCAGAGGACGCACTACACTAACTTGTAGCTTTAGCTGAACACTGTTTAGAGGACGCACTACACTAACTTGTAGCTTTAACTGAATACTGTGAGGAGGACGCACTACACTAACTTGTAGCTTTAGCTGAACACTTTGCAAAGGTCGCATTACACTAACTTGTAGCTTTAGCTGAACACTGTGCAGAGGTCATAGTACACTAACTTGTAGTTTTAGCTGAACTCTGTTCAGAGGACGCACTACACTAACTTGTAGCTTTAGCTTAACACTGTGCAGAGGTCACACTACACTAACTTGTAGCTTTAGCTGAACACTGTGCAGAGGTTGCACTACACTAACTTGTAGTTTTAGCTGAACACTGTGAGGATGACGCACTACACTAACTTGTAGCTTTAGCTGAACACTGTGCAGAGGTCGCACTACACTAACTTGTAGCTTTAGCTGAACACTGTGAGGAGGACGCACTAACTTGTAGCTTTAGCTGAACACTGTTCAGAGGACGCACTACACTAACTTGTAGCTTTAGCTGAACACTGTGAGGAGGATGCAGTACACTAACTTGTAGCTTTAGCTGAACACTTTGCAGAGGTCGCACTACACTAACTTGTAGCTTTAGTTGAACACTGTGCTGAGGTCGCACTACACTAACTTGTAGTTTTAGCTGAACACTGTTCAGAGGACGCACTACACTGACTTGTAGCTTTAGCTGAACACTATGCAGAGGTCGCACTACACTAACTTGTAGTTTTAGCTGAACACTATGCAGAGGTCTCACTACACTAACTTGTAGTTTTAGCTGAACACTGTTCAGAGGACGCACTACACTGACTTGTAGCTTTAGCTGAACACTGTGCAGAGGTCGCACTACACTAACTTGTAGTTTTACCTGAACACTGTGAGGAGAATGCACTACACTAACTTATAGCTTTAGCTGAACACTGTGCAGAGGTCACACTACACAAACTTGTAGTTTTAGCTGAACACTGTGAGGAGGACACACTACACTAACTTGTAGCTTTAGCTGAACACTGTGAAGAGGACGCACTACCCTAAGTTGTAGCTTTAGCTGAACGCTGTGCAGAGGTCACACCAAACTAACTTGTAGCTTTAGCTGAACACAGTGAGGAGGACGCACTACACTAACTTGTAGCTTTAGCTGAACACTGTTTAGAGGACGCACTACACTAACTTGTAGCTTTAGCTGAATACTGTGAGGAGGACACACTACACTAACTTGTAGCTTTAGCTGAACACTTTGCAAAGGTCGCACTACACTAACTTGTAGGTTTAGCTGTACACTGTTCAGAGGACGCACTACACTAACTTGTAGCTTTAGCTGAACACTGTTTAGAGGATGCACTACACTAACTTGTAGCTTTAACTGAATACTGTGAGGAGGACGCACTACACTAACTTGTAGCTTTAGCTGAACACTTTGCAAAGGTCGCACTACACTAACTTGTAGGTTTAGCTGTACACTGTTCAGAGGACGCATTACACTAACTTGTAGCTTTAGCTGAACACTGTGCAGAGGTCATAGTACACTAACTTGTAGTTTTAGCTGAACTCTGTTCAGAGGACGCACTACACTAACTTGTAGCTTTAGCTTAACACTGTGCAGAGGTCGCACTACACTAACTTGTAGCTTTAGCTGAACACTGTGCAGAGGTTGCACTACACTAACTTGTAGTTTTAGCTGAACACTGTGAGGATGACGCACTACACTAACTTGTAGCTTTAGCTGAACATTGTGCAGAGGTCGCACTACACTAACTTGTAGCTTTAGCTGAACACTGTGAGGAGGACGCACTAACTTGTAGCTTTAGCTGAACACTGTTCAGAGGACGCACTACACTAACTTGTAGCTTTAGCTGAACACTGTGAGGAGGATGCAGTACACTAACTTGTAGCTTTAGCTGAACACTTTGCAGAGGTCGCACTACACTAACTTGTAGCTTTAGTTGAACACTGTGCTGAGGTCGCACTACACTAACTTGTAGTTTTAGCTGAACACTGTTCAGAGGACGCACTACACTGACTTGTAGCTTTAGCTGAACACTATGCAGAGGTCGCACTACACTAACTTGTAGTTTTAGCTGAACACTATGCAGAGGTCGCACTACACTAACTTGTAGTTTTAGCTGAACACTGTGAGGAGGACGCACTACACTAACATGTAGCTTTAGCTGAACACTGTGCAGAGGTCGCACTACACAAACTTGTAGTTTTAGCTGAACACTATGAGGAGGCCACACTACACTAACTTGTAACTTTAGCTGAACATTGTGAGGAGGACGCACTACCCTAAGTTGTAGCTTTAGCTGAACGCTGTGCAGAGGTCACACTAAACTAACTTGTAGCTTTAGCTGAACACTGTGAGGAGGACACACTACACTAACTTGTAGCTTTAGCTGAACACTGTTTAGAGGATGCACTACACTAACTTGTAGCTTTAGCTGAATACTGTGAGGAGGACGCACTACACTAACTTGTAGCTTTAGCTGAACACTTTGCAAAGGTCGCACTACACTAACTTGTAGTTTTAGCTGTACACTGTTCAGAGGACGCACTACACTAACTTGTAGCTTTAGCTGAATACTGTGAGGAGGACGCACTGCACTAACTGAACACTGTGCAGAGGTCACACTAAACTAATTTGTAGCTTTAGTTGAGCACTGTGAGGAGGACGCACTACCCTAACTTGTAGATTTAGCTGAACACTGTGCATAGGTCACACTAAACTAACTTGAAGCTTTAGCTGAACACTGTGAGGAGGACACACTACCCTAACTTGTAGCTTTAGCCGAACACTGTGCAGAGGTCACACTAAACTAACTTGTAGCTGTAGCTGAACACTGTGAGGAGGAAGCACTACACTAACTTGTAGCTTTAGCTGAACATTGTTCAGAGGACGCACTACACTAACTTCTAGCTTTAGCTGAACACTGAGAGGAGGACGCACTACACTAACTTGTAGCTTTAGCTGAACACTGTGCAGAGGTCGCACTACACTAACTTGTGGTTTTAGCTGAACACTGTGAGGAGGACGCACTACACTAACTTGTAGCTTTAGCTAAACACTGTGCAGAGGTCGCACTACACTAACTTGTAGTTTTAGATGAACACTGTTCAGAGGACGCACCACACCAACTTGTAGTTTTAGCTGAACACTGTGAGGAGGATGCACTACACCAACTTGTAGCTTTAGCTGAACACTGTGAGGAGGACGCACTACCCTAACTTGTAGCTTTAGCTGAACACTGTGCAGAGGTCACACTAAACTAACTTGTAGCTTTAGCTGAATACTGTGCAGAGGTCACACTAAACTAACTTGTAGCTTTAGCTGAACACTGTGAGGAGTATGCACTACACTAACTTGTAGCTTTAGCTGAACGCTGTTCAGAGGACACACTAAACTAACTTCTAGCTTTAGCTGAACACTGTGAGGAGGACGCAGTACACTAACTTGTAGCTTTAGCTGAACACTGTGAGGAGGACGCACTACTCTAACTTGTAGCTTTAGCTGAACACTGTGCAGAGGTCGCACTACACTAACTTGTAGTTTTAGCTGAACACTGTGAGGAGGATGCACTACACCAACTTGTAGCTTTAGCTGAACACTGTGAGGAGGACGCACTACCCTAACTTGTAGCTTTAGCTGAACCCTGTGCAGAGGTCACACTAAACTAACTTGTAGCTTTAGCTGAGCACTGTGAGGAGGACACACTACCCAAACTTGTAGCTTTAGCTGAACACTGTGAGGAGGACGCACTACCCTAACTTGTAGCTTTAGCTGAACACTGTGCAGAGGTCACACTAAACTAACTTGTAGCTTTAGCTGAGCACTGTGAGGAGGACACACTACCCTAACTTGTAGCTTTAGCTGAACACTGTGCAGAGGTCACATTAAACTAACTTGTAGCTTTAGCTGAACACTGTGAGGAGGACACACTGCCCTAACTTGTAGCTTTAGCTGAACACTGTGCAGAGGTCACACTAAACTAACTTCTAGCTTTAGCTGAACACTGTGAGGAGGACACACTACACTAACTTGTAGCTTTAGCTGAACATTGTTCAGAGGACGCACTACACTAACTTGTAGTTTTCGCTGAACATTGTGAAGAGGACGCACTACACTAGCTTGTAGCTTTAGCTGAACACTGTGCAGAGGTCACACTAAACTAACTTGTAGCTTTAGCTGAGCACTGTGAGGAGGACACACTACCCTAACTTGTAGCTTTAGCTGAACACTCTGCAGAGGTCACCCTAAACTAACTTGTAGCTTTAGCTGAACACTGTGAGGAGGACACACTACCCTAACTTGTAGATTTAGCTGAACACTGTGCAGAGGTCACACTAAACCAACTTGTAGCTTTAGCTGAACACTGTGAGGAGGACGCACTACACTAACTTGTAGCTTTAGCTGAACATTGTTCAGAGGGCGCACTACACTAACTTCTAGCTTTAGCTGAACACTGAGAGGAGGACGCACTACACTAACTTGTAGCTTTAGCTGAACACTGTGCAGAGGTCGCACTACACTAACTTGTAGTTTTCGCTGAACAGTGTGAGGAGGACGCACTAACTAACTTGTAGCTTTAGCTGAACACTGTGCAGAGGTCGCAGTACACTAACTTGTAGTTTTAGCTGAACACTGTGAGGAGGACGCACTACACTAACTTGTAGCTTTAGCTGAACACTGTGCAGAGGTCAAACTACACTAACTTGTAGTTTTAGCTGAACACTGGGAGGAGGACGCACTACACTAACTTGCAGCTTTAGCTGAATACTGTGCAGAGGTTGCACTACACTAACTCATAGTTTTAGCTGAACACTGTGAGGAGGACGCACTACACTAACGTGTAGCTTTAGCTGAACACTGTGCAGAGGTCGCACTACACTAACTTGTAGCTTTAGCTGAACACTGTGAGGAGGACACACTACACTAACTTGTAGCTTTAGCTGAACACTGTGCAGAGGTCGCACTACACTAACTTGTAGTTTTAGCTGAACACTGTGAGGAGGACGCACAACACTAACTTGTAGCTTTAGCTGAACACTGTGCAGAGGTCGCACTACACTAACTTGTAGTTTTAGCTGAACACTGTGAGGAGGATGCACTACACCAACTTGTAGCTTTAGCTGAACACTGTGAGGAGGACGCACTGCCCTAACTTGTAGCTTTAGCTGAACACTGTGCAGAGGTCACCCTAAACTAACTTGTAGCTTTAACTGAACACTGTGAGGAGGACGCACTACTCTAACTGTAAATAGTCTAGCTGCCTGACTGTGGTACTGATAGGATCAAAAGAACACCAGCAATTTTCTTCAGGTAGCTGTAAATACTGTAACAAAACAAGCCTGCCTGTCAGTAGGAAGATAACAGGAACGGATCTAGCTAAACTGAATACAGCGTATATATATATATATATATATATATACAACACCTGGGATGCATTTATATACACAATACACTGTAAGTGCAGCTAACTCACTGACTTTCCTGCCTAATCTAGCTAACTCAAATGAAATGACACTGTCTCTCTGTCTATCTAAGCACGCTGGAACAGACTACACAGGGCTGCCGTGCAGACAGCCTTATATACTGTGGGGCCTGTTCTAAACCCCCTGAGCCATAATTGGCCAAAGCCACCCTGGCTTTGGCCAATTACAACTCTCTCTACTGATGGCGCTGTGATTGGCCAAGCATGCAGGTCATAGTGCATGCTTGGCCAATCATCAGCCAGCAATGCACTGCGATGCCGCAGTGAATTATGGGCCGTGACGTACCACAGGAACTTGGCGCAAACGGCCCATAACGTTCTCAATTCGGCAAATGATCGAACAGCCGATGTTCGAGTCGAACATGGGTTTGACTCGAACGCGAAGCTCATCCCTAAGCAGGAAATACAAATGGCAGGCATTCCTGAAAGCGTATAATTTGCTGCAATCTCCCATAAATCTCTCTGGAGCAGGGACTCGTGGTTCTGGGGGTGGCACCACTACTGTGGGTGTAGAAGCTGAAACCGATGATGCATGTGCTGCGGCTGTCCGTTGTGGTGAGGTGCTTGGAGAGAGAGACTCCACTCATTGTTTGAGTCGCTGGTAGCCATCTTGCAGGCCCTGGATTGCTTGAGTGAGGTTTGCAATCTGTTGACACAAAGCATCCATAGCTGAGGTCCCCCTTTCTGACTCCATGTAGCTGGATTGTACTGTCACGTACCTTACAGCGGAGTCCAAAATGACGAGGGTGGCCTCTTGCACGGTCCCAGTCCTAGCACCCCTGGAGGTTGAGACAGGGCTGCTAGGGTGGCGGAAGGGTGCAGGTACCTGGTGGTAGGATCAGGAACACCAGAGTCTTCGTGGAGAAGGTGGGATGCTGATCACTGGATTGGTTCAGGAAAAGTCCAGCAGGAATACTTGCAGGGTCAAGGACAGGCAAGAGTTGGCAACGTGCTGGCAGTGAAGTACACAATCGGCAGGCAGGTTCGAAGTCAGGGACTGGCCGAGGTTTGCAACAAGCTAGCAGGAAAGTACAGGATCAGGAGACAGAGCCGTAGTCAGAAGTTCAAGCCGAGTTCGTTACAGGAAGCAGAGGCAGGCAGAGATGCAGGGATAATCCGAGAGAGTAGTTGAGGAAGGAGGAGGGTCAGAATCAAGGTCAATCAAACAAGCCAACAGCAAGGATACAGGAACGAGCTGAGACAATCCAGCACTGACACTAGTATGCTGATCATTTAAATACGGCGTCTCTTCCACCATGATTCGTTGGTGTGCGAATGTGCCCGCGCTGACGTGCACTCATTCGTATAGGTGCATTAACGTGCTTGCCTAGTCCGGGGTTCACTCATTCTTGCCGTACGTCTGGCTGGCGCATGGGAACGAGCATTTGTGACGGTTCTCTGACACAGACTCTGATTCGCTTCAGGCGCCAAAATGACTATTGCTCGGGCCTGGAAATCTGACAGTTTTCTTTTGTTTAACTAAACAAAAAATTTCATGGATAATGTCACAGGAAAAGATCTCCATCACCATCCTCGACATGGTTGATAAATTCAAACTCATCTGGGAACCCTGGGCTACACACATTGGGGTCTTCCTGTGAACCTGGAATGAAAGCTACAGGTCCCTTTCCTCTCCAAGGCAAGATCCAAACTCCCCTTACCAATAGCCTTCCTTGCAACTCCTCCTCTCCAACCCCCTTTCTTCATCTCAGTACCCCCCCCCCCCATTTCCCTCTTCCTCTCTTTTCTCTTTTCTCAAAGTCAACCTTCGCCGGCACCCGGTGCAGGCATGAACCCCCACAGGCATTTGATTTGTTGTTCCTCGGACAGGGTTCTTTCTGTTTTTTACCCCAAAATGGACCACTTGACTCAGGATGAGATCGATTTTTCTCCCCTACCTGGGTTAAAAGTTTAGCTTGTTAGTCAAATGTTATCATAGTTGGCCCAGAACTCTGTATTGCAAGTGCCTGAACTACTGACCACAGCTCTGCTAATGTTATTGAAACATTGAATCTCATTTACTCCCTGGGTAGCCAGACCTGGCTACCTCCTGCACAGCTTGATCCCCGATGGGTTGCAGGAGGTGAAGGGGACGGAAACCCTTAGATAATCCATTAAGAGTGAAAGGCAATACTACCTACTATTAATTATTGTTTTCTGTATACAAATTTATTCTGGACGCTGTTGTTGGTCCATCTCTGTACTGGTACATATTTCCAATAAAAAACATTTTCCAAAATTAACAGGGCAGGGAAGGACTTACATAGAAAAATTTGAAGTAAAAAAATAATAAATGAAAATGATTAAAAATGCTAATTAGTAAATCGTGAAAAAAAAACAATAATAGTGTAGCGTGGGAAAAATGGCTGGGTCTGGGCCAGCATTTGGCTATAAGTACTATTAAAGTTCAGGGTTCTGCCCTTTCTATCTTATTAAAAAGACCATTTGCCTCCCACTCCTTTTAATAAGACCTAATTTGTGTCACAGATTAGCAGTAAAGCAGATATGCTACTTGTGGTTCTTTTACCATGTGGTATCTCCTTTCTATAATATGCTTTCTATCAGGACTGGGAGGTATAGGTGTCATTGAAAATCACCTGTCCTATCTATTTGCAGATTACTGTTGTGGGACAACAAGTCCTAGGATACCCATGCATTATGTTCCTATTAGCACTGCATGCCCTACATTGATTGGACCACATCAGACTGTGGAGGATGAGGTGCTGTTAAAAAAAAAAAAAAGGATTGTGGGAGGTGTAGTTTCAATATATCTAGGTGGCACTGCTCTACAGCTGGGAGGAAACTACAGTTCCCAAGGGAGCCATGCGGCCTAAGACCCCTTTCACACAGTGGCATTTTCAGGCATTTTAGCACTATAAATAGCCTCTGAAAAGAGCCTGAAAGCTGCCTCCCATTCATTGCAATGCGTGCTTGCGGAAAGCTAGAAAAAGTCCAGCAAGCAGCAATCTTTGGGGCGGTTTGGGAGCACTCCCAAAACACCCCTGTCCATTGAAATAAATGGGCAGCGCTTCCAAAGTACCTTAAAAGCGATTTGAATGCACCGCAAAATGGATATTTTTTTCTTTTTTTTAAGGTCATGTTATTACGTGACCATAAAAAAAACGCCTCGCTAGCGGCCGAAAACTGCCATGAGGTCCCCCCAAAATCCATACCAGACCCTTATCCAAGCATGCAGCCCAGCCGCATGCCCTCAACATGGGGGGATGGGTGCTTTTGGGCAGGGGGGCTCTGTGCCCCCCACCTCAAAGCACCTTGACCCCATGTTGATGGGGACAAGGGCCTCTTCCCAACAACCCTTGCCCGGTGGTTGTCGGGGTCTGCAGGCGGGGGGGCTTATCAGAATCTGGAAGCCCCCTTTAACAAGAGGGCCCCTAGATCCCACCCACCCTATGTGAATGAGTAGGGAGTACATTGTACCCCTACCCATTCACCCAAAAAAGTACTGTAGTGTAAAAAAACACAGTAGAAAGTTTTTGACAAGTCTTTTATTAAAAATATCTTCTTCCCCGCTTCTTCCTCCATCTTCTCCCACATCTTCATCCTCTGGGCTTCTCCTGCTTCTTCTTCTGCTCCTATTCTTTCTTCTTTTTTCTTTGTCTGGTGTTCTTCTTCCTCTGCCACCACCGAACGTCCTCCGTTGCTGCATCCTGCTGATCAGTCCGCGCCGATGTCAAGCATTTCTTAGATAACAATGGTGGTGTGGCCATCGGATTACATCATCCGGAGGCCCCTCCCCCTGTGACATCACGGACCATCATACCTGGGGTGGTGAGGTCATAAGGGGGCGGGGCCTCAGAGTGACGTAATCCGAACTGTCTACTGTATTTTTTCACACTGCACTACTTTTCATTGGTGAATTGATAGGGGTACAATGTACCCCATACTCATTCACATGGGAGGTGAAATATGGGGGGCAGAATCTGGGGGCCCCCTTCCAGATTCTGATAAGCCCCCCACCCGCAGACCCCAACAACCACCGCTCAAGGGTTGTCGAGAAGAGGCCCTTGCCCCCATCAACATGGGGACAATGCGCTTTGGGGTGGGGGGGCACAGAGCCCCCCCTGCCCCAAAGCACCCATTCCCCCATGTTAAGGACATGTGGCCTGGTATGGTTCAGGAGGGGGGGCGCTTGCTCGTCCCCTCCCTTTCCTGACCTGCCAGGCGGCATCTTTGGATAAAGGTCTGGTATGGATTTTGGGGGGACCCCACACAATTTCTTTAAATTATGCCATGGGGGTCCCCTCCGAATCCATACTAGACCCAAGGGCCTGGTATTGACCTGGGGGGGGCCACGTTGTTTTTGTTCACAATTTTTTTTTTTAGCAGGCAATTATTTTTTTACATTCAGTGGGAAGCCCGCTGACAGCTGATGACTCAGAGGTTATTAAGGACGTGGCGGCAGGCTTCCCAGCCCCCCTCCGTAGCAACCAGCTATATAGAGTGTAAAAAAAAAATGCAAATTGTGCCAAAATTACGTCAAAATCGCAGTAAAAACATGGTACTTGCGTTTTGGATGCGGGTCCATTGAAGTCTATTAGGCTCCATTCACACTAGCGCGTTTTTTGATGCATTTTGCATTTTGCAGAAATGCATGGGAATTTTTTAACATGGGTTCCTATGGAACATGTTCACATCAATGCCTTTTTGTACCTCTGCATTTTTGGAAAGGGTCAGGGACTTTTTTTCATGCAAAAATCAGCGTTTTGCATGTAATACAATTCAATGGACCAGCATCAAAAATGCATGTGCACCATTTTTGCAGCATTTTTACAGCGTTTTTGCAGTGTTTTTGGCGTTTTTTTTTTTTTTTTGTAATTTTTTTTTAAACTGTAAAAAAAAAAAAAAAAAAACGCAAAACGCGGCAAAAATGCTGCAAAAACGCTGTAAAAATGCTACAAAAACGCTGCTCAAAAACGTGGCAAGCATGACAAAAAACCCTCCAAAAACGCTCAAAAGCAACATGCATAGGTGTGAATGGAGCCTTATGCCGCGTACACACGAGCGGACTTTCTATCCTACTTGGTCCGGCACACTTTCCGACGGACTTTGTCCGCCAGGTGCGCCGGACTTTAAAACGAACGGACTTGCCCACACACGCCGGGATTTTCCGGCGGGCTAAGTCCGCCCGTCTTTCCGACGGACTTTCGCCGGAGTTCCGGCGGACTTTCAGAATGAACGGACTTGCCCACACACGGACAAGTCCGTTCATTTTGAACGTGACTCAGGTGCGACGGGACTAGAAAAGGATGTCAATCTTGCCGCTTTTATCGGCGAGATTGACACCTTGCGAGCCCCGTCGCGGGGCATACCAGGCCCTTAGGTCTGGTATGGATTATAAAGGGGAACCCCGCTACGCCGAAAAAACGGCGTGGGGTCCCCCTAAAATCCATACCAGACCCCGATCCGAGCACGCAGCCTGGCCGGTCAGGAAAGGGGGTGGGGACGAGCGAGCGCCCCCCCCCTCCTGAACCGTACCAGGCCGCATGCCCTCAACATGGGGGGTGGGTGCTTTGGGGGAGGGGGGCGCCCTGCACCCCCCCCCAAAGCACCTTGTCCCCATGTTGATGAGGACAAGGGCCTCTTCCCGACAACCCTGGCCGTTGGTTGTCGGGGTCTGCGGGCGGGGGCTTATCGGAATCTGGGAGCCCCCTTTAATAAGGGGGCCCCCAGATCCCGGCCCCCCACCCTATGTAAATGAGTATGGGGTACATGGTACCCCTACCCATTTACCTAGGAAAAAAGTGTAAGTAATAAAACACACTACACAGGTTTTTAAAATATTTTATTAAACAGCTCCGGGGGGGGATCTTCCTCCGGCTTCGGGGGTCTTCTTCCGGCTTCGGGGGTCCCTCCGCTTCATCTTCTCCCGGCGTCCGGTTGGTTCTTCTCCGCTCTCCGGCCTCTTCTCCCGGTGTCGCAGGTCTTCGGCCGGCCCCTCCGCTCTCTTCATGTAGCTCTATTGCGAGCGGAGGTCCGGACTTCTGGGCTTCTTGGCTTCTTGGCTTCTTGGCTTCTTGGCTTCTTGGCTTGGCTTGGCTTGGCTTGGCTTGGCTTCTCTTCTCTTCTCTTCCCCCAGATGTTGACACGACGCTCTCTCCGGCTGGACTGGTTTCTGAGGGCTGCGTTGTGACTTATATAGGCGGAGACCCCGCCCCCATATGATGTCACAGTCCCTGGGCATGCTGGGACTGTGACGTTTTAGGGGGCGTGGTCGGGGGGCGTGGTCGACCACGCCCCCTAAAACGTCACAGTCCCAGCATGCCCAGGGACTGTGACATCATATGGGGGCGGGGTCTCCGCCTATATAAGTCACAACGCAGCCCTCAGAAACCAGTCCAGCCGGAGAAAGCGTCGTGTCAACATCTGGGGGAAGAGAAGAGAAGCCAAGCCAAGCCAAGAAGCCAAGAAGTCCGGACCTCCGCTCGCAATAGAGCTACATGAAGAGAGCGGAGGGGCCGGCCGAAGACCTGCGACACCGGGAGAAGAGGCCGGAGAGCGGAGAAGAACCAACCGGACGCCGGGAGAAGATGAAGCGGAGGGACCCCCGAAGCCGGAAGAAGACCCCCGAAGCCGGAGGAAGATCCCCCCCCCGGAGCTGTTTAATAAAATATTTTAAAAACCTGTGTAGTGTGTTTTATTACTTACACTTTTTTCCTAGGTAAATGGGTAGGGGTACCATGTACCCCATACTCATTTACATAGGGTGGGGGGCCGGGATCTGGGGGCCCCTTATTAAAGGGGGCTCCCAGATTCCGATAAGCCCCCGCCCGCAGACCCCGACAACCAACGGCCAGGGTTGTCGGGAAGAGGCCCTTGTCCTCATCAACATGGGGACAAGGTGCTTTGGGGGGTGGGCGCAGGGCGCCCCCCTCCCCCAAAGCACCCACCCCCCATGTTGAGGGCATGCGGCCTGGTACGGTTCAGGAGGGGGGGGGCGCTCGCTCGTCCCCACCCCCTTTCCTGACCGGCCAGGCTGCGTGCTCGGATCGGGGTCTGGTATGGATTTTAGGGGGACCCCACGCCGTTTTTTCGGCGTAGCGGGGTTCCCCTTTATAATCCATACCAGACCTAAGGGCCTGGTATGCCCCGCGCTCGCCGCAATAGGAAGATTTGTTTTTCCTATTGCAGCGAGCGCGAGATGCAATACCATCCCCTCGTGTCGTATTTGGTCTGTCGGACCAGCCTACACACGAGCGGGCTTTCCGTCGGACCAGCACACACACGAGCGGACTTTCCGCCCGAAACTGAGTCCGACGGAAAGATTTCAAACATGTTTGAAATCTAGGTCCGGCGGGCTTTTGGGAAGAAGTCCGCCGGAAAAGTCCGCCGCCGCCCACACACGGGCGGATTGTCCGGCACACTCTGGTCCGCCGGACCAAGTATGCCGGAAAGTCCGACCGTGTGTACGCGGCATTAGGCTCCATTCACACTAGCGCGTTTTTTGATGCATTTTGCATTTTGCAGAAATGCACGGGAATTTTTTAACATGGGTTCCTATGGAACATGTTCACATCAATGCCTTTTTGTTTCTCTGCATTTTTGGAAAGGGTCGGGGACTTTTTTTCATGCAAAAAGCAGCGTTTTGCATGTAATGGATTTCAATGGACAAGCATCAAAAACGCAAGTGCACCGTTTTTGCAGCGTTTTTGCAGCGTTTTTGGTGCGTTTTTGGTGCGTTTTTGCAGTTTTTTTTTTTTTTTTTTAATTTTTTTTTAAGACTGTAAAAAAAAAATGGAAAAAAAAAACAAAAAAAACCCGCAAAACGCAAATCGCGGCAAAAACGCTACAAAAACGCTACAAAAACGCTGCTCAAAAACGTGGCAAGCATGAAAAAAAAACCTCCAAAAACGCTCAAAAGCAACATGCATAGGTGTGAATCGAGCCTAACATGCAAAACGCTGCATTTTGTGGGAAAAAAAGTCCCTGGCCCTTTCCAAAAATGCAGAAGCACAAAAATGCATTGATGTGAACATGTTCCATAGGAACCCATATTAAAAATTTTCCCTGCATTTCTTCAAAATGCAAAATGCATCCAAAAATGCATTAGTGTGAATAGAGCCTGAGAGAGGAGTGGAAAGATTGTTATTGAACTGCTTGGGGAGACTTGGAGCTCTTGGCATTAGAACTGTGGAAGAGAACAGACATCCAGGCTGGAGTACTGAGCCATCTAGGCACTTGCCCAATAGTGTGGCCTAAGCAGAGGCGGCCACAGTGTTCCAGTGCGGGTTTGCCAGCCAAATTCTGCATCCACAGTGTTCCAGCTAGGGATGGACCAAACACCCCCTGGTTCGGTTTGCACCAGAACATGAGAACAGGCAAAAAGTTCTAGCGAACATGCAAACCCTATTGAAGTCTATGGGACACGAACATGAAAAATCAAAAGTGCTCATTTTAAAGGCTTATATGCAAGTTATTGCCATAAAAAGTGTATGGGGACCCGGGTATTGCCCTAGGGGACATGTATCAATACAAAGAAAAGTTTTTAAAATGATTGTTTTTTCAGGAGCAGTGATTTTAATAATGCATAAAGTGAATCAATAAAAATGAAATATTTCTTTAAATACCGTGCCTGGGGGGGGGGGGGGGGGCTTAGTCTGCCTGTAAAGTGGCCCATTTGTGTGATGTGTAGAACAGTGCCACAGCAAAATGACATTTCTAAAGGATAAAATGTCATTTAAACATGCTCGCTGCTGTAATGTATTGTGGCATTGTAGATAAAAAATCAAGGAAAAAAATGGCATGCAGTCTCCCTCCCCCCAGTCCATACCTGGTATGGATTTTGACCCTTGAGTAAGCAGCGGTCAGGATAGGGAGGGACGAGTGAGCGCCCCCCCCCGAACCATACCAGTCTGCCTGCCCTCAACATGAGGAAGGTGCTTTAGGGTGCCCCTCAAAGCACCTTGTCCCCATGTTGATGGGGACAAGAGCCTCTTCCAGACAACCCTGGCCATTGGTTGCTGGGGTCTACGGGTGGGGGGCTTATCGGAATCTGGAAGCCCCAGATTCCGGCCCCCCTATGTGAATGGGTATCGGGTACATTGTACGCCTACCCATTCACCCAAAAAGTGTCAAAAAATAAGAACCACAATAGACAGTTTTTGACAATTCCTTTATTAAAAAAGAAAGATAGAAAAAAAGATAGAAAAAAAAAGAAAAAACTCCGCCTCCATGGGAAGACTCCCGCCGACTGCTATCTTTTCCCTTTGACAGCTCTTATATAGGCAAGGGCGGGGCCACCCGCTGACATAACAGGATGACCCTGCCCCATCTGTCACATGACATCAGAAGGGGGCGGGGTCACTCAGATATGTCACCTTGCCTATATAACAGCTGTTACAGCCAAGAGACAGCAGTCGTCGGGAGGCTTCCCATCGAGGCAGGGCTTTTTATTTTTTTTCTATTTTTCGGGGCCATCAGGCAGAATGATTGAAGATGGATGGACATCGCAGGACACTTTTTTCCTTTTTAATAAAGGAATTGTCAAAAACTGTTTGTTGTGGTTTTTACTTTTTTACATTTTTTTGGTGAATGGGTAGGGGTACAATGTACCCGATACCCATTCACATAGGGGGGCTGGGATCTGGGGCTTTCCCGATTCTGATAAACCCCCCACCCGCAGACCCGGCAACCAATGCCCAAGGTTGTCTGGAAGAGGCTCTTGTCCCCATCAACATGGGGACAAGGTGCTTTGAGGGGCATCTCAATGCACCCTCCCCAAGTTGGGGGCAAGCGGCCTGGTATGGTTCAGGAGGGGGGCGGTGATCGCTCGTCCCCCTACTTTCCTGGCCTGCCAAGCTGCTTGCTCGTAAAAGGGTCTGGTATGGATTTTGGGGGACCCCACACCAATTTAACAAAAAAATTGGCATGGAGTTCCCCTTAAAAACTATGCCAGACCCAAAGGGCCTGGAATGGATTTTGGGGGGAACCCCACGCTGTTTTTTTTTTAATATTAGCGTGGAGTTCCCCTTAAAATCTATACCAGACCCAAAGGGCCTGGTATGGATTTTGGGGTGGGACCCATGCCTTTTTTCTTTATTCTGTCATAGGGTTCCCACTTAACCACTTTGATACACGGTATTATGTACTGTACACTAGGGATGGGCTATCTGTTCAAGTCGAACTGGAGTTCGACTCGAACATTGGCTGTTCGCCCGTTCGCCGAACAGCAAACAATTTGGGGTGTTTGCGGCAAATGTGAAAAGCTGCAGAACACCCTTTAAAAGTCTATGGGAGAAATCTAAAGTGCTAATTTTAAAGGTTAATAAGCAAGTTATTGTTATAAAAAGTGTTTGGGGACCCGAGTCCTGCCCCAGGGGACATGTATCAATGTGATTTTAATAATGCTTAAAGTGAAACAATAAAACAATTATTCCTTTAAATTTCTTACCTGGGGGTGTCTATAGTATGCATGTAAAGTAGCACATGTTTCCCGTGTTTATAACAGTCTGAGAGCAAAATGACATTTCTAAAGTTAAAAAAAGTCATTTAAAAGTATTCCGGCTATTAAGGAATTGTCGGTCTCGACATTACACATAAAAGTCATTAAAAGTCATTAAAAAAAAAAATGCGTGGGGGTCCCCCAAAATTCCATTACCAGGCCCTTCAGGTCTGGTATGGATATTAAGGGGAACTCCACACCAAATTTTTTTTAGAAAATGGCGTGGGGTTCCCCCTAAAAATCCATACCAGACCCTTATCCGAGCACACAACCTGGCAGGCCGCAGGAAAAGAGGGGGACGAGAGAGCGCCCCCCCTCCTGAACCGTGCCAGGCCACATGCCCTCAACATGGGGAATTTTGGGGGACCCCCAGATATTTTTTTTTTATTTTTCAATGACTTTTACGTGTATTGTCGGGACCGACAATTCATTAATAGCCGGCACTAGCGCTAATACTTTTAAATGACTTTTTTTTTCCTTTAGAAATGTCATTTTGCTTTCAGACTGTTATAAACACAGGAAACATGCGCTACTTTACAAGCATACTATAGACACCCCCCAGGTATGAAATTTAAAGAAATAATTCACTCTTATCGTTTCACTTTAAGCATTATTAAAATCACAGCTCCAGAAAAAACGGCCGTTTTTAAAACATTTTTTTGCATTGATACATGTCCCCTGGGGCAGGACCCGGGTCCCCAAACACTTTTTATGACAATAACTTGCATATTGACCTTTAAAATTAGCACTTTTGATTTTTCATGTTCGTGTCCCATAGACTTTAACGGTGTTTGCGTGTTCGAACAAATTTTTTGCCTGTTCGCATGTTCTGGATGCGAACCGAACAGGGAGGTGTTCGGCCCAACCCTACGTCTTACTACTCACATCTCTACGTTTCCAGTAGACCTCTCCCTAGTAAAAATGCTTTTGTATCATTCCAACATTCCTAAAAAACACTACCAAAACACTAACACTACCACTAGAGTCCCCCCCCCCCCCGTTGTACTCCTTTCTCTGGATACCCATTCCATATCTTATTTTTCATACGAACAGTTTTTCCAATTTGCGGTGTGGACACACATATGCCTCCACACTCGCTAGGGTTTGCCAGGGGTCCAGAGACCACAATCCTGCAAGTTTTCATCAGGATATGTGGCCTATAACCGTAAATACCACATCATAACCAATCCGAACCTTTCCTACAATATATTACTTCCATAGTTACTATGTTTATTCTACTAAATACAGTACTGAATTATAACTAAAATCTGATTTAATTAGCTCCTTATAGCTTACATAAGAACAAATTATAGAGCTCATTTAGGTTACACATCTTACCACATGCTGGTATAGGTGTTCATACACCTCTTGTTATCATTTAATACTGTTTCTTCTCTGTTTTTTTTATATTCTTATTTCTTATACGCATTGTATAGGCAAAAAACAATTGTCGTCAATCATCTTCTGAACAGTTGTATTTTAATTATATTTCATATGACTTTGTATTACTATGTACTTCATATTATATATACAATAAAAACTTATTGCAAAAAAAAAATTTTCCAACCATTCTTCATAATCAAAGTATCTCACAAAAGCAAGATATTTTTAATATCTATAGTCCAGAAAGGAGTATGGAAAAGACCCATAATAGACCATAGCTGTACCCTATGAGACCCAATATTTGGGTTAGTGTTATCAACCTGATCCCTAACGTAATTTAGCAAACAAGCCAAATTATATAAGTAACCAATAAGTGACCGATAATACTTAATGAATGTTTAGGCAAACTGGGCTGGCACCCACTGAGTATGTGTGAGGTGTGCATGAAAGTAGCAGGAGCTGTGGGCTCGGTAAGTGTTTCACTTCATCTCATCAAATTACTATATGGCAGATTGCTTGTATTTTATACAAAAACATATTTGGGGGGCACACCCTCAAATGTATTTAAATGCAAGATGGTGCTGCTATAAGACCAACAAACAGTACAAAACATATTACAGCGCACACATTCAAGAATGACATTTCCTGCAAGGCTTGTTAAAAACACCTGAACATATTCAAAAAATGTTTGGTCACACTATATGGTCATATAGTGCTAAGCCCACTTACTGCGACAATGTACCCCGAATTAGTGGGTCCTACCCTAGTAATAGAATGGAAGATCCTGCGTCTCAACCATGGGAGCTAAACTCCTCTATGTGGGAGAACTTAAGGGGATTCCTCCTGTAGCGCACGACCCCTGTAGGAGCTGCAGTTTGTGTGTTCTATCCGTACATCACATTCACCACATAGCCCATCGCAACCCATAGAAATAGAAACAGTCCATATACTTTTCTCTTGATTTTATTTGTATGAACTGGGATAGGAAAAGGGGTTTTCTGAGATGCTCTTGTGCTGTAACATAATCTTTCCTTTGCCTTCTTATGCAAAGACTTAAAACAATGCAGATAATGAAAAGTCACTCTGAATAACTTTTCATGGGAAAACGGGAGTAGTCTGGTCTTTGAGAACAATGAAAGCGAATAGCAAAGAGCCACTCTGAATAACTCTTTGCATATAGACTTGGGTAGATTTACTATAGAATACATAGGCTGTTGTAGTAAAGAGTCACTCTGAATAACTTCTTCACCCATAGTCCTTTTTAGAACAATCTGTATCTCTATCTGTGCTCGGAGCTCTACCGCCGCCTTTTGACCACTACTTCCCATCTGTACAGTACTTCCAAGTTGAGCTTAAGAAGAGATTACTCTGAATAATTCCTCCCGCCTGACCGCTACACTCCTATGCACTGGTGGCCACTAAATAAGAGGTAATGAAGAGGGGGAGGGGTGCTCCCACATAGAGGAGTTTAGCTCCCATGGTTGAGACGCAGGATCTTCCATTCTATTACTAGGGTAAGACCCACTAATTCGGGGTACTTTGTTGCAGTAAGTGGGCTTAGCACTATATGACTATATAGTGTGACCAAACCCCCGTATTTTTTGAACATGTTCAGATGCTTTTAACTAGCCTTGCAGGAAATGTCATTCTTGAATGTGTGTGCTGTAATATGTTTTGTACTGTTTATTGGTCTTATTGCAGCACCATCTTGAATTTAAACGCATTTTAGGGTGTGCCCCCAAATATGTTTTTGTATATTGTAATAGACCCTGACTAGGTTTTTTTGGGCTGGAGCACCCCTCCCCCTCTTCATTACCTCTTATTTAGTGGCCACCAGTGCATAGGAGGAATCCCCTTCACTTCTCCCACATAGAGGAGTTTAGCTCCCATGGTTGAGACGCAGGATCTTGCATTCTATTACTAGGGTAGGACCCACTAATTCTGGGTACTTTGTTGCAGTAAGTGGGCTTAGCACTATATGACCATATAGTGTGACCAAACCCCCATATTTTTTGAATATGTTCAGGTGTTTTTAACAAGCCTTGCAGGAAATGTCATTCTTGAATGTGTACTCTGTAATATGTTTTGTACTGCTTGTATTTTATACACGCACTCTAGTATACTGTGTATATTGTGTTCACAGCTACCACCTTTACTTGAGAATCCATTGAGATCTGATACAAGCCAGCAGCTCTATATAATGATGGATGATAACTTTGGGACTCTAAGATTAATGTTTTGTAAATTAGAGTGTTTGATGATTAGATAAATTAAACCATACTGAGATAAAAATACCCTAATGAAGTATCTAGCATTAGGGCATATACCAAGAGGTTTACGTATTAGGAAGTTTCTTAATTTTGAACTTGCCTCTGAAGATATCAAAAAGAAATGGATTGACACATTGTCAGTTTGATTTAATGATGATAATTATTTGTTCTAAAACACAGGAATTAGAAAAATTACTAGAACAGATCACAGAGTTTTAAAAGTTTAAGACATTTTGCAGTAGAAAGATCAGCCTGCTTTTCAGAATTTGGATATTAAATTAAATGAGAAATCAGACAGAATAGAAAAAAGAGCTATTCGCTGGAAAAAATATATATAGAGAGAATGAACACCTGTGAACACCAGTCCTTAAGATGGTTGAGCAAAGATTGCTCTATTGTAATCAAGAAATCTGATAAAGGAGTTTGGTTGTGTTTCAGGTTGCTGATCTACACTCACCGACCACTATATTAGGTTCACCTGTTCAATTGGTTGGTAACACAAATTGCTAATCAGCCAATCATATGGCAGCAACTCAATGCATTTCGGCATCTAGACCTGGTGAAGACGACTTGCTGAAGTTCAAACCGAGCATCAGAATGGGGAAGAGAGGGGATGTAAGTGTCTTTGAACATGTCATGGTTGTTGGTGCCAGACAGGCTGGTCTGAGTATTTCAAAAACTGCTGATCTACTGGAATTTTCACACACAACTATCTCTAGGGTTTACAGAGAATGGTTCAAAAAAAGAGAATATATCCAGTTGGCGGCAGTTGTGTGGCTGAAAATGCCTGGTTGATGTCAGAGGTCAGAGGAGAATGGACAGACTGGTTTGAGATAATAGAAAGGCAACAGTGTTGTATATGTTGTAATATGTTCACCGATTTATGTGGGACATTATATTATTATATGTATGTACACATACAGTCAATATTGACCAGGCCACAATTCAATTGACAATGGTTGATTTGTCCGAGCCAACTGAATTTTAACATAGCAAGGGGACAGCTGAAGACCCTTTGATGTGTTAATCTTATACAAATCTATTTGAACATTTCAAAGGGTGTTCAGGTGGTATCTGTTAATCTAATCTAATTACACATATCTAAGCGGACTTGTTGATGTTGATATGTGGGAGTGCAAATTGGGGCGGTTTATGACTGCAGCTGTTCACGGCTGGGAGTTGTTGTCTGTCTGAAAGACTAAAGTATATCAAAGGCCTGAATAGAGAAGGCCAATCAAATTGCTCAGCCATTCAATGTCTAGTGACTATAACATGGTGTTCAGTCTATAGTTTAATGTATCGTTTTGTCTGTGTATGACTGTGAAGACACAGACCTAGGAAAATGGGACTCTGAATTATAACTACTCTGTCGGATTTTTTTGTCATTTGTGGACTTTGGACCTTGTTCTATGCTGGAAGTCAATAAAGTGCATCTCTCTGGAAGAATTGGGTTGCTGCGGAAGAGTACTTACTAATTAATTATCATACCCACGATACTACTATACTATACACTATATTATTATATCACCACATTGGGGCCGTGACCCGTTCTTTGAAGGTTATATCACTACAAACAGTAACTCAAATAACCACCCATTACAACCAAAGTATGCAGAATACTATCTCAGAATGCACAACAGATTGCTTGAAGCACATGGGCTTCAGCAGAAGACCACACCGGGTGCCACTCCTGTCAGCTAAGACGAGAAAACTGAGGCTACAATTCGCACAGGCTCACCAAAATTGGACAATAGAAGATTGAAAAAAATTTGCCTGGTCTGATGAGTCTTGATTTCAGCTACCACATTCAGATGGTAGGGTCCAAATTTGGCATAAACAACATGAAAGCATGGATCCATCCTGCCTTGTATCAACGTTTCAGGCTGGTGGTGGTGTAATGGTGTGGGGGAATATCAGCTGGCTACTTCCAGCAGGATAATGCACCATGTTACAAAGCTCAAATCATATCAAACTGGTTTCTTGAACATGACTAGGAGGACCCTGTACTCCAATGGCCTCCACGGTCACCAGATCTCAATCCAATAGAGGACCTTTGGGATGTGGTGGTATGGGAGAGTCGCATCATGGATGTGCAGCCGACAAATCTGCAGCAACTCTGTGATAATATCATGATGCTATCATGTCAGTATGGACCAAAATCTCTGAGGAATGTTTCCAACACCTTGTTCAATCTATGCCACGAAGAATTAAGGCAGTTCTGTCAAGTCAAATGGGGGTCCAACCCGGTACTAGCAAGGTTTACCTAATAAAGTGTATAAAAAGGAGGCTGTGAAACAATTATTGGTTAATCGAATATATATATATACAACTTAGAGGAGACCTTACAGTAAAATATAAGTCTTTACCACTCTAGTACAGAAAGGGGTTTATATAGGTATCCTCACCAAACAAGAAAGTGAGGCACTTATTTCTCAAGCTGCCACGTGCTGACGTTACCACGCTGTCTCGTTAGGAGGACAGGAGATTGTTTGTAGCCGGCCAGGTTCATTTTTATGTGCGGATTTCTACAATGAAAGTGCAATATTATTTTTTACTTAAATAAATACCTAGTTGACAATATTACACTATAGTGGTTCTCTTTTTCTGGGTTTACTGCTGAGTGGGGTGCTGAACCAAAGGTCCTGGTTTGAGCGGTGTCATTGGTGTTTGAGATATCCATGTAGATATCCATCCAGAGTCCATCCCCGCGATCTTCTGTGCAAGCAAGGGCCTTGGCTGGGCTATAGCCTCATGCCTGGTTTTGCTTGCCATCTGGTAAGCGATTTTTTCTAAAGGTGGTGGCACACTTTGTTGTATGAACTCACTGTGGTGTCAACACTAGAAGAACCTGGTCTATATTTCCACATTTTTTAAATATATATGATGGCTGCGGTTAGGACAATAATTAGGTGTGCAGCCCCCCTGAAAGGAGCTTCCCTAGGGACCCTCCAACTAATTGCAAATATATCTATAATGGGGTGTGGCGCTACCTAATGAGTTATATGGGATATTGCTGTATAGGGGAGGGGGCTACCTACTGTCTGAATTGGTGAGCGTGTCCCTCCTATACCCAAATGAAGTGATAATTACATACTAAATATTACCCAGTAAAGGTTATTATTATCAACATCAATTGTACCAAAGTGTAAGCTTCTCTATGTGATAAAGTAAAACTTGATAGATGCCATGCATATTAACATATGATTCCTTCTAAAATTGGATAAAGGTGAAACTAGAAAACTATAATAGTCCCCTATAGATAATAGTGATGTGCCATCAAAAATATAATACATATAACATTGTGGGGTTAATTGTGTGAGGCCATAAACTGCAACCTCTATATCAATAAACATAGCATCAAACAGGATCATGTAGTGTTCATAGTCCATAAATAATAAGATTTCTACAAAAATCGTGTTCAAATTCTTCAAACAGAACCGTGACTGGAGTGCTCTCAACGTTCTTGGTGACTTTTGTGCTCCCCTCAAGGGTCCCCACTCACCAAATCCAATCACCCCAAAGGAGCAATGTGCGTATGGATATATCCTCCACGATCTCCTCACCACCGTAGTTGTTAGGGCGCCCAGGGTAATCGCCAGCTTCCGTATGGATAGTTAAATCATATTCATGGTGACTCCCTGTTGATTTCTGCTTCTGGATTCCCCCCGAAATAAACAGGGAGTCACCATGAATATGATTTAACTATCCATACGGAAGCCGGAGATTACCCTGGGTGCCCTAACAACTACGGTGGTAAGGAGATCGTGGAGGATATACCCATACGCACATTGCCCCTTTGGAGTGATTGGATTTGGTGAGTGGGGACCCTTGAGGGGGAGCACAAAAGTCACCAAGAACGTTAAGAGCACTCCAGTCACGGTTCTGTTTGAAGAATTTGAACACGATTTTTGTAGAAATCTTATTATTTATGGACTATGAACACTACATGATCCTGTTTGATGCTATGTTTATTGATATATAGAGGTTGCAGTTTATGGCCTTGCACAATTAACCCCACAATGTTATATGTATTATATTTTTGATAGCACATCACTATTAACTATAGGGGACTATTATAGTTTTCTAGTTTCACCTTTATCCAATTTTAGAAGGAATCATATGTTAATGTGCACGGCATCTATCAAGTTTGACTTTATCACATAGAGAAGCTTACACTTTGGTACAATTGATGTTGATAATAATAACCTTTACTGGGTAATATTTAGTTTGTAATTATCACTTCATTTGGGTATAGGAGGGACACGCTCACCAATTCAGACAGTAGGTAGCCCCCTCCCCTATACAGCAATATCCCATATAACTCATTAGGTAGCGCCACACCCCATTATAGATATTATTCCACATTTTTTGCCTAAAGAGAGATGATGATCATTTCTACAATCAAATGCTCATATATTGGACTTTATTAGCACGGCCTTTTCTTCCTTTCATGTTTATTTGTGTATATCTCACATCAAGCTGCTGCTCATTTGATTTTAATTTTAATCTTTATTGATACACTAGCACATTTTTTTTCCTTGTCTTTCTAACCTGTATATGTGTTGGGAGAGACTCTGCATTTTTGGGGATATGACCCCTATCATCCACATATGAAAAAAATCTTTCGCTACTGAATGAAATCAAATAAACCCTAAATTTACTGGACAGATTAATCTTTACTTGATCTGCTTCCTGGATGTTGTATTGACAGGTAAGCTGATAAGTAGCTAGCTTATATATTAAACCCCTGTCTGGCAACAATGTCTTGAGAGCAGACTCGGGACATCCTAAGCACGCGATTGTTTGTACCTGTTCGTCAAGTGTTAAGACGGCAGAGGATCTGCAGTGATAATAAATTTACAAAAGAGTTAGCTCAGGTGTGCAATTGGTTCTTCTATCTGGGTCATTTGGAATCAGCACTTAAAAGAGCAGTTACTATAGCTAGAGCTACCCCCCAAGGAGTAGGTTACTAAGGAAAGACACCAGGAAAAATGCATGCAAGAGACCACCGTTTTTTTTTTTTAATTTAAGAAAATTAGGAGCATAGATGGAGCATAATTTTCACAGTTTTCTTTAATGATAATACAGTATGTATGCTCTCATTTGTAAGGCTGCATGGTCTTTCTGGTGGTATTAAAATAGTATCCCAACATGCACCTTACTCTTTTTATCAAGGATGCAGGGAAATGCCTGGCTTGACTTCAGGGGTAATTATAGATGTGAAGAGGAAGGTCATCCTTGTTGCCCTTGTGTTATTAGAGAGGATAGGTTTACATCTACAGTGAACAGTAAAGAATATAAGATCAAAAATATTTTTTTTTTAGTAATATTTCTTTTTTGGAGTTTCAGAAAGGTACATACATGTTATAGTTATAACTTTAATAACAGAAACAGATGTTCTGACTAGAAATAAGCTATTCTAACGAGCAACACCATGTTAAATGGGTGAAGCAAAGGTAGTCAATTAGGGAGAGGATCTAGAAGGGGAAGGGGTGGGAAGGGGGGTAAGGGGGGGAGAAAGGAGGAGGAAGAAGGGCATCAGCGGAAATGAGTGTCAGGGCTGGGAGAGATTGTGCCTTTATTGTGGCCAGGCAGGTCACCTTTAGAAGCCTTGTCCTACCCATCCAGGAAATGCTTGAACCTTGAGGTCCTGTCACGGACAGACCTTAGGTGGCGTTGTTTCATCCCCAGTTATCCAGAAGGATAAGCCCCTGGTTTCAGTCACCCTTTCTTGGGCCGAGTCCTCCGTCGAGATACAGGCTTTAATCGACTCTGGGGCTGCAGGCCTGTTCATTGATGCTGCCTTTGCATCGAAGCACTCGATTCTGCTGCAGCTGTGTGACACTCCACTTGCCATTGAGGCTCTTGATGGGAGACCTCTACAGCCTGCCCATGTGACTCATGAGACGGTTCTGTTGTCCATGGCCGTAGGGGCTCTTCACCATGAGATAATCCAATTCCAAGTTATTTCCTCACCTAAGTTTCCGCTGGTTATTGGTTACAGAGGCACAACCCCTCTTTTGATTGGCTCTGTGCTGAGGTTCTCTCCTGGTCACCACAATGCAGTGAGACATGCTTCCAGAAGGTAGTCAAGGTCCTGTGCACCTCTTCACTCTCCTCACTGCCGGAGGAGTGCCGCGATTTTAGCAATGTCTTTGACAAAGGTCAAGCCACTAGTTTTCCTCCACACTGGCTGTATGATTGTGCAATTGACCTTCAACCTGGTGCCAGACCCCCTCGTGGCCGGGTTTACCCTTTGTCGGTCTTGGAGTATAAGGCCATGGAGGAGTATGTTGCAGACGCACTCTCGAGGTTTCATCCGGAAATCCTCGTCTCTGCTGGTGCTGGTTTCTTCTTTGTGAAGAAGAAGAGTGGTGAACTCAGACCTTATATTGATTATAGGAGTCTCAATCATTTCACGATTAAGAATGCCTATCTGATTACGGAGTTATTTGACCGCCTCAAGGGAGCGGTTTTCATGAGCTTGATTTGAGAGGGGCATACAATCTTGTGAGGATTAAGGAGGGTGACGAGTGGAAAACTGCATTTAATACCAGAACAGGCCATTATGAGTTCCCGTAATGCCTTTTGGCCTTTGTAATGCCCCGGCAGTTTTCCAGGAATTTATTTACGATGTCCTCTGAGATTTGTTGCAGTTATGGGTGGTGGTTTATCTCGATGATATTCTCCTATTTTCCAAGTTCCTGGAGAGCCACCACACAGATGTCTGTCGTGTGCTTCAGAAACTAAGAGAACAATCTTTATTGTAAACTGGAGCAGTGCGAGTTCCATCGTGAACAGGTTAAATTCCTGGGTTATGTCATTTCCACTGCTGGTTTTTCGATGGACCCAGAGAAACCTTCGGCAGTTCTACAGTGTCCCCTGACCATGGGCTTACGTCCTCTGCAGCGTTTCCTGGGCTTTGCCAACTATTATCGGAAGTTAATTCATAACTTTTCGTCTCTGGTCAAGCCCCTGACCGATATGACCAGAAAGGACAGTAACCCACAGAGTTGGTCTCCGGAGTCCATTAAGGCCTTTGAGAGTCTCAAGGCTGCCTTTGTTTCTGCTCCTGTGTTGGCACATCATGATCCTACGTTACTCTTTATCCTTGAGGTTGATGCTTCTGGGACTGGTGTTGGTGCCCTTCTGTCTCAACGTCCTACCTCTGAGAGCACTATGCATCCTTGTGGCTACTTTTCCAAGAAATTGTCACCTGCGGAGTGCAATTACAAGATTGGTGACAGAGAGCTGTTGGCGATCATTTTAGCCCTGAAAGAATGGAGACATCTCCTTGAAGGTACTACTGTGCCGGTTCTCATTCTTACTGACCATAAGAATCTCACATTCTTGTCTGAGGCTAAATGCCTCTCTCCCAGAAGGGTGCGATGCGCTCTTTTCTTGTCAAGTTTCAATTATATCATCTCATTCTTACCCAGTACTAAGTATGTAAGGGCTGACGCCTTGTCACTACAATTTTCCTCCACTTACAAGGTGGAGTCGGTTCCTGTTCCTGTGATTCCTCCTAATTGTATTCTGGTTATGGTTCGCACCAGTCTCACTTCTCCTTTGGGTGACAAAATCCTTGCTGCTCAGGTCCATGCTCCTCCTGAGAAACCTTATGACCGCTGCTTTGCCCCAGAGTCTCCGTACTGCCATGCTCCAAACTTACCATTCTCCCAAGGCTGCTGGCCACCCTGGGAAGAATCAACTCTTTTGGGCCATTTCCCAACTAGTCTACACGCATATGTACATGCCTTCAGAGCTGCCTGTTCCATGTGTGCTCAGAGTAAGACTCCACAACACCTTCCAGTGGGCCTCCTACAACCCATACCCAATGGAGAGAGGCCCTGGACCCACCTGTCTATGGATTTCTTTGTGGAGTTACCCAACTCTCAGGGCAACACAGTTATCCTTATGGTGGTTGACCAGTTCTCAAAGATGTGTCATTGTATTCCACTTAAGAAGTTGCCCACTTCTAAGGAACTGGCTTCCATTTTTGCTTGGGAGATCTCTCACTTACATGGGCTACCCAAGGTGATTTTCTCGGACAAGGGTAGTCAGTTTGTGTCCCGGTTCTGGTGCACAGTTGGGAATTCAGCTTGCTTTCTCCTCTGCATATCACCCACAGTTTAATGGGGCCACAGAACAAGCCAATCAGTCCTCTGAGCAAATCCTACATTGCTATATTTCTGACCATCATAACAACTGGTCAGACCTATTACCATGGGCAGAGTTTGCTCACAACAGTGACTTGAATTCTGCTTCCCGATTGTCCCCTTTTATGGCGAATTATGGTTTCCAACCGTCCATGTTGCCTGACCTGTTTGTTCCGCAGAATATTCTTGCATTAGAGAAGCATCTCCGTGGTCTTCGTTCCACTTGGGAACAAGTCCAGGAGGCTTTGCGACATGCTAATGATAGGTACAGACTCCATGCTGACCGCAGACGCCTGCCTGCGCCTTCCTGCCAGGTTGGGGACAGGGTCTGGCTGTCATCTCGCAACCTCCGACTTTGTGTTCCCTTACTGAAGTTTGCACCTCAGTTTTTTGGGCCTTTCCATATTCTTCGCAGGAATAATCCAGTGGCTTACGAATTAGACCTTCCTTCTAATATGTGTAGTTCAAATGTATTTCATGTCTCCTTATTAGAACCTTTGGTCTGCAACCGCTTTACCACTTCAGTGTCACTTCCTCACCCTGTACAGATTGAGAACCATGAGGAGTATGAAGTACAGTCCATTGTTGACTCCCTGTAGGTTCCGTGGACGCATACAGTACCTGGTGCATTGGAAAGGGTACGGTCCGGAGGAACACTCTTGGGTCTCATCCTGAGACATACATGCCCCTGTCCTCCTCTGTGATTTCCATAGACGTTTTCCCCTCAAGCCTGGCGGCCCTCTGAGGGGGAGGGGTCGTTGAGGAGGGGGTACTGTCAGGGCTGGGCTCAGCCCTTCCTTCTCTAAGCTGGACGCTCAGCTGTCAGCTAATTGCCAGCTCCTATCTCTCCACAGTTACTCAGCTGTTGACGATATCCTGCTCATCATTCCTGCCTATTTAAGCCATCCAGTCCAGAGGAGCTCGGCCTTCGCCTTGGTCAAACATCACAGAAACTATCTCCTGCGATCCTGTTCAAAACTTGCTTTGGTGACATCCCTTCTAGCTCCAGATCCTGCTTGCTGTTCCACAACATTAATCCTTGACTTCTGGCTTGGCTGACATTCCATTCCGGTTACTGAACTTTGGCTATTTTTTGACTATGTTTGTTCTATTTACTTTTATTATTAAACAAGTGTGATTAAACTGTACTTCTGTCTCAGCCCAATTTCATGGTTTCTGACACTGAGATATATATGTTCAATGAGTATTTCATATCGGAGTATTTATACATGAACATTACATTTTGGATGTTGTAACCAAAGTGACCACATAGCCATAAATTTCCCTAAGTGCAAGTTTTTCCTAGCTACTATTCTTTTCATTTCACACTGGAAGTTGAGATCAGTGATAGTGCTTGAAATGGAAGGTATTGTAGTAGTTTTGCATAACCTGGTAATGTTTAATTTGGCAGCATGAAGTAAGTGGATGACAAAATATCTAGATTGAGGTGGAAATTTTTCTATGCCAATATGTAACAGGGCTAGTGCAGGGGTCGGGGACCAGGGTGTCCCAGTAATGGAGGAGATTAAAGCAAATACTTGGTTCCAAAAGGAACCAAGGATTTGCAAAACCAAAGGGTATGTGTGATGGAGCCTATACTGCCAAAGTTTCTCCAGCAGGATGGCGGGTGACCTGGGTACATTTTAAATAGTCGTAAGGCATTAAATACCATTTGTTTAAGGAATGTACTTGAGAGCAGGGTCGGTAGTCTATAAGACAAGAGTAAATACCTCTGCTAGGGCATTGGGTAGAAAAGTAATACTGGTATATTGGTGCGGGGATATTTACTATGGAGGGTAATTTAGATGTGCTTAGTAAGTGAGAGATTTGCGTGTAAGTGAAAGCTTCTGAGCTTGGGAGTTTGAATTCATCTTGGAGAGCTTAAAATGTATGCAGTGAACCATGGTTTATCATGTCGCCAATGGTTAGGATACCAGCGGAGTACCACTGGGAGAGGTTTAAATCAGGGATGCAGGAAGATATGGCTCTTAGTGGTATTGGTAGTAATTTACTAGGTGAGTTGTGGGGGTACGCATTTAAAAGTTTTCTCCTGGCCAACAGTGAGGCAGAGATCATAGGGTTAATTTTCCAAAGGGTTGGGGACTATCCAGCCGTCGTTAGTAAGAGGTAGTCTGTTAGGGTAGCAGGCTGTGGATATGAGTCTTCCATGGTGGACCATATTTTTTCGGGCGTAGGATCCCACCAAAAGTAAAGTTGGTCTAATACTGAGGCGTGGTAGTAATTGCTGATATGGGGCAATCCCACTCCGCCTTTCCTATGGGGCCTAGTGAGTATGTAGCCAGCACATCTAGGTGGTTTAGATTCCCAGATAAATTTAGTTAGTTGACTCTGGATTGAGGTCAGGAGGGAGCAAGGAATAGGTAGAATGAGTGTTCGAAATAAGTAGAGAAGCTTAGGCAGTATAATCATTTTGAAGGTAACGATACGACCCAGTGTAGAAAGGCCTATGCTGCTTAGTGATTTCAGTAGGATGGGTAAGTTTTGAGAGAAGGATTGGTAATTTAAGTCAATCAGTCGTTTTGGGTTGGGGGCAATCTGAACTCCCAAGTGTGGGATAGATGTACTTGCCCACGTGTAGGGTATGTTGGATTTCAGCTGGGCATCCATTTGTGGTGGGAGATGTATGGGGAGGACTACGGATTTTGTGGTTTTAAGTTTGTAATAAGATACAGAGCTAAATTGGCGGAGGGTGTCTTGTATTGCCTGTAGGGACTGGATGGAGTTAGTGACCATCAAGACAATGTCGTCTGCAAATAGGCTAATTCTGTGGTCCATGCCATTGCAGGGAATGCCTGATATTTATGGATCGGATCTAATTTTAGAGGCCAAAGGTTCCATCAGTAGGGCAAAGATAAGTGGGGAGAGGGGGCACCCCTGTCGTGTACCGTTAGAGATCTCAAAAGGGATAAAGTCCCTCCAGTGAGTACTTTAGCTGATGGGTCGGAGTATAAGGATAGGATTACATCTTGGAACCACCCTGTAATACCAAATTTAGCCAGTACCGCCTAAAGGAATGTCCTGTGGACTCTATCAAACGTCTTCTCTGCATTAAGGGATATTAGCAGAGAAGGCATTTGATTATGTGCAGCATGGTGGAGGAGGTTGAGCATCCTTCTGGTTGCGTCTGGGGCCTGCTTACCAGGGACACACCCAACCTGGTCTGGGTGTACCAGCTCAGGGAGAAACACCATCAGTCTGTTGACAATAACTTTAGCAAGTAGCTTGATGTCAGTTTTAAGGAGAGATATTGGTCTATAGTTAGAGGTAACACAGGCATCTTTCCAAGTTTTTGGGATGGTGGTTATGATAGAGCATAACATATCTGTAGGCAAGGAGCCCGAGGAGCCAGCATCATTGAAGAGGTCTGTTAGTTTAGGGACTAATGCTGCGTACACACGAGCGAACTTTTCGACGGACTAGGTCCGACAAGTCTTTCCGATGGACTTTGCAGCGTAGGTCCGCCGGCCTTTCAAACGAACGGACTTGGACACACATGATCACACCAAAGTCAGACGGATTTGTACGTGATGACGTACGACCGGACTAAAATAAGGAAGTTGATAGCCAGTAGCCAATAGCTGCCCTAGCGTCCGTTTTAGTCCATCAGACTAGCATACAGACGAGCAGTTTTTTTGACCGGACTCGAGTCCGTCGGAAAGATTTGAAACATATTTATTTCTAGGTCCAGCGGACTTTTGGGAAAAAAAAGTCAGCTGGAGCCCACACACGATCGAATTGTCCAAAGGAGTCAGTCCACCGGGCCAAATCTGCCGGAAAGTCCGCTTGTGTGTACGCGGCTTTAGATGTTGGCAAATTTTTTGTAAAACATATTAGTGAAGCCATCCTCTCCTGGGGACTTATGCAGAGGGAGAGCCTTAATTGCTCTGAGGACTTCCTCTGTAGTGAATGGTTTAGAGAAACATTTGAATTGGGTCTCTGAAATTGGAGGTAAATTGATCGGGTAAGAAAGCTACATATTTGCTCTACAGTTGTTTGGGGAGTGAGATGGTCCTTTATGACATTATAGAGGGATGCATAAAAATCACTAAACGCATTAGCAATTTCTTGAAGGTTGGTTAAAAGTTGCTTTGAAGTTGGGTGGTGGAGGTAAAGAATTTTGCCTTTTATATGTTGGGCCTTAACTTGTTTTGCTAAAAGTGACCCATCTCTATTGCCTAATGCATAAAAATCAGCCTTGGATAATTTGAAGTTATGCTCGAATTTGTGGAGCAGGAGGGTGCGTAATTTCTGTCTTAGCTCTAGGAGCTTGATGGCTTGCACATGAGAGGGAGAGGATTTGTTTAATTTTTCTATACAGGATATTTGGGACATAACCTCATCAATCTGTTGGGTTCTCTGGCGTCTCGCTCTTCTACTCAACTTTATGAAAAGGTAAGCTTTGTAAGTTGACCAGAGCATAAATTTGTCAGTTTAGCAGTTTATTAAGTTCAAAGAAAGATTGGTGCTCGGTCTCTATTTCCCATTGGACTATAGGGTCATCTAACATGGAGGGGTCTAGCCTCCATAGTCTCGGTGGTCCAGGTCGTAGGTCACCTAGGGTTATTGAAATAGGGGCATAATCTGACCATGAAATGAGACCAATGTCAGAGTTAATGGCGTTTTGAAGGGTCCATTTATCCACCACCAGGAAGGAATCAATGCGTGAATAAGATAGCTGTGAGTAGGAAAAGTATGTATAATCTCGTTCTGAGCCATGTTGTGCTCTCCATACATCAAAGAGGTCTAGGTCGTGGAGTAGGGGGTTCAAAGCCAGTCGGTGTTGTCCTTTTTTAGTGGAGGTGTCCATGGAGGGATCACCAATTATATTGAGGTTGCCACCCATAACTATATTTCCTTGTCGCAGGTTATTAACCTTTTTGTAGAGGTGTTGGAAAAAGCGGGGTTGTCTGGAGTTTGGGCCGTATATGTTGACCAGGGTGTAGGTGGTTTGAGTGATGGTGCAAATGAGTATTGGGTATTGGCCCTGCGGATTGGCATAAGTGTGGTGGTGTTGGAACTGAAGGGTATCTCGGACAGCCGTCAACACTTCATTTTTTTTCCTTGTGCCCGAGGTGCCATACCCCTTGAGTCTGATCTTTGGGGTTTTTGAATCTGCAAAGTGCGTCTCCTGTATGAATACAATGTCCGCATTTTGTTTGGTCATTTCCCTTTGGAGATTAGCCCGATTGTGTGGGCTGTTCAGGCCCTTTACATTTAGGGAGGTCGTTTTATCGGCATTTTAAGGCAGTTGGTAATGTCTCTTTGTGGTACGTCAATGATGTTAGGTGAGAGAAAGCACTTGCCTGGAGCGATTATTCACAGAGGGGTGTGGTCTTGGGTGATCGGATCAAGCCGGTCAGTAAAAATGTGAGTTGATGTAGTAAGTCCAAAAGATTAGTTGGAGACTGGTGTGGAATAGGTAGGGAAGTAAAAAGAGAGAGCCCATTAACAAGACGGGTTCAATGTGCAGAATTACTGCTGACAAACAGGGGAATTTCTTCCAGTGGCATCCAAGAATTCGGAGCCAGTAGATTGAAAGAGAGGCTTGGAAGAGGCAGTGATCCGCTGAAACCTGGCTATGTAACAAATTGGGGTCATGTGCGCGGACAGGATAGATCAGGCCTCTTGAAGGGACCAGTCAGCTTCCATTTGGGAAGGAGGAGAAGGAAGAAGGAGCTGGTCTTGGGCTTTCCTCAGGGATTATGTGCCAGAGCCTCAGTAGCTGGAGGCCAGCCTGGAGTGTGTGCACAACATGGGTTTTACCTTGAAATGTGATCATCAGCTTGGTGGGAAACCCCCATTTGTATGGTATATGGTGGTTTTGGAGTGCTTTCGTGATCGTGGTTAGTTGCCGATGATTCTCCATTGTTGTCTTGGAAAGATCTGTATATAGCACAATTGTAGTGAAAGGGTCAGGGAGGTGTGGGGCTCGCTTGGCGTCAAACATCACTTTTTCTTTTCCGTTGTAGAAGTGTATGTGTGCTAATACATCTCTTGATTTCTCTGCTGGGAGGTGAGGTGGTTTTGGTAGCCTATGGGCTCTATCGATTTCCAGGTCACTGTCAGTCAGGTCAGGTACTAGCGCTCGCTTCAGAGATTGCAGGAATCGTACCAGCTCGGGTTGTTGTACAGATTCAGGTATGTTTAGGAACTTAATATTGTTCCTGCGAGAACAGTCCTCGAGATCTGCTAGTTTAAGGTTGATTGCCTGCATCTCATCCTCATGTTCTGTGCATGAATCCACAATATCATTATAGGCAGTGAAGAGATCAGACATTTTGTTTTCAACATGGTGAAGATGCTGGTCCTGGTGTTGTACCACGTTAGCCAGCGAGGACACTGCAGCTGAGAGGTCTGAGTACAATGCCTGTTTAAGGGAAATCAGCATGTTCTTCATCGCCTGCTCAGAGAATGGCTGGTCTGAGGCAGAGAAGTTATCTATGGCTGAGGGGTGCTGGATGTTAGGAGGAGGTAAGGTGAAGGGTATACTGGGGCTTGGCCCCGGGATGTCATCCTCCCTCCTGGGCTTGGATTTTACTGGAGCGGCAGAGGTAGGTGAGCGGGGAGGGGAGTACTCACAGTTTGCCAGCGAGGGGAAGCCTGTGGTCCACCACTGCTAGTGTGAGGGGAGAGCTGACCAAGATCAAAATTTTTATTGATTGCAATGCAACACATTTGGTATACCTCATTACATGTAATATCTGCTCTGCACAGTGGTTTGGGAGGATAACAAGGAGGCTGTGTAATCGCCCCAATGATCATATTTACAATAGTAAGAATAAACATTCAATCAATGTCGCTAGACATTTTAACAAACAGCATGGGGTGACTATGCAGCCTTACAAATCCAGGGAAATGAAAAGGTAGTTTGCCCAAAGAGAGGTGGGGATATGTTTAGGTTATTATGTAAAAGGAGTATACTAGATTTTTTATTTACAAAAATGTATTTAACAACTTTGAATGAGACCCTACACATTTTTATGAATGAAGGCTTCCCATTCATTATTCACCACTGCATACAGAGTCCTTCCCATACTGATACTGGTATTGTGATATCATTGGACATGCTATATATTTATTTATTTATTATTCGTATGTATTGTGTTTGTATTTAGTTTGCAAATATTTATCAAACATTGATGGTATGGAATTTGTTTTTTGTGATATATTTGTATTAAAGTGAATGACAGGATTATGAGCCATGTAGAGCTGTTTCTAGAGATACTGATCATCAGCTAATTATTGACAGATGTATGTGCGACTTGGATTTAGCATATTAGCCCAGATAGCAAGCAAGTGATACTAAAGTCTTGTTTTTTTTTTCTTTAAAAACAACAAACATGTTATACTTACCTGCACTATGTAATGGTTTTGCACAGAGCAGCCTCTTCTCAGGTCCCTCTTGGGTGCTGTTGGCCCCTCCCTCCTGCTGAGTGTTCCCCCTGCAAGCAGCTTGCTATGGGGGCACCCGAGCCACATCGCAGTTCCCTGAGTCCATGCAGACACAGAGTCGCGGCCTGGCCCTGCCCGCCCCCTTTCTCTCCTCATTGGCTCACTGAATTTAATTGACAGCAGCAGGAGCCAATTGCGCCATGCTGCTGTCTCACCCAATGAGGAGGGGAGTCCTGGACAGCCGAGCCTCTCGTGCAACATTGCTGGATTGAGATGGGCTCAGTAAGTATTAGGGGGGACTGAGGGGGGCTGCTGCACACAGAAGGCTGTTTATCATAATGCATTAACATAAAAAATCTTCTGCGTATACAACCATTTAAGCTGTTGATAGATTTGCCAGGCTTCACAAGTTTGTTGCACAATTGCAGCAAGTCCACATTGTATGACTCCAGATCAACTTTCTGCTGCAAATCTGCTGCAAGATCTGGTTTTGTTATGTTGTGCAATAGTCATCTGACCCCAGGGGTCACTGTGGCTGAATTTTCATGCTGTAGACTTGCAGAGCTCTTGTAGACCCACCACTACAACTTTGCTCTTGCTAAAGACTTACCATGCAAATTTGCTTCAAATTGGATAAGTGTCAACTAGAAATTGTGCTTCAAGTTCTCTGCAAGTCTACAAGTTAACGAGACTTATAATTCAACACTGCCACAAATTTGTGGCAAGTTATCCTTGCTATCTGGGAGGTAGCCGTTTGATCAGTGTTGTGAGTTATGAGTAAGCACTAAGAGTAGGGTAAAATGCATTCATTTTTCTCTCTCCCCCACTGTGATGTTTGAGGTGTTTTTATGCTGCTTTGTTTGTTATTCGACAATAAAGGTGGACTAAAGGTGCAGCTGTCCGGATTTCTCTTTAACTATATTTCCATTGTTATAGTTCAGAAATTATTTTATTGATTCGTTTTATTCCAAAGTGTTATAATGGCTACCTAGACGTTGTTTGGGGGATAATGCTTATCTAATTTGTCCATGCCTGTATTTCTGGTTGAATTGAGATGTCCTCATTTATTTCTTTTTTCCATAATGCCCTTAAAGTATTTCCTGACTGTTTTTCTTTTGTAGTATGTGACCTTTCTGTTGTTAAAGCAGAGTTCCACTGGCATATTACAATTTTTCTAAAGGCATCTGTTAGTATCATTCTAATGTAATGCTGCAATCATTAATCTCATTAATAGCGCCGCTATATTTCTTATCTTATTTAAAAAAACTAACCTTATATTTCTCTCTGTAGCGCTGTCCCATCTTGCTTGTGGGCATGTGAAGCCCACTAGGATACTCTTCCGGATAGGGTGCTGCTGAATAACCAGCATGCACCACCGGATCTCGCGCATGCGCATTATCCACAACTCGCAGTGCAGGAAACTTCTCTGTTCCCATCACAACGGGCAAAATCATGGACGGCATCGTAGGAAATGCCCACCCCATTCTTATGGCAACCGAGGTAACCTCACGATGATGAGAATCGGCGAAGCCCACCGACTCCTGGTAACTATGACAAACCTCTCCCAGGAGCCAGTGCACGGCCGGATATTGTGCACATAGCCACGGGTGGGAGACACAGGAAGTGCTGAAGAATGTCTTATAAACAAGGCAAAGACAGTGGGGGAAAAAATGCCCATTGCAGTGAGTCTGGCAAGTTCTGAAGCATGTGATGTGGAGATCGAAAAGTGGGTGGAACTCCCCTTTAATGTTATGTACTATTATATAATAAAGACAAATTTAACAATAAATTATTATCAGGAGAGTTTTCTTTGGGCCATATACTGCTGCTCCCTTTTACTTTTATAGCAAAGGTCTCCTCAGCTGTATAGAAGACTGCCACACATTGGCTGTTCCTAAGCTAAAGGAAGTTTCTGCTGTTGCTGAGCTTTGGACGATTTTGTTGTTGCTGAGCTAAATAGGTTTTTGCACTTACCTGCAATTGGCTAAGTTTGTTTAGATGGGAAAAGCTGTAATCAATGGTCTGTGAGCTGTCTCTTTTGTGGAAGCCTGTTTCTACAGCCAGATTTCTATCCCCCATCCCCTTTTTCCCAGTCATGGTTTTATAGTTTATTGGGGGAATTTCACTCACTTGTAATTTTTTAGTAATAGAAAATGGAAAATGGAACTAGCAATACTAGTAAAGATTTTCTTGTATATTTGTTCAGTGAGCTTGAGCTTCAATGACTAAACCCTTGGATATTTATTTGGTTAGCAATTTTATGATTAAAAGTTTGATTGGACTTGTTTTAAAACTGCTGAGCCTGTTTTGTTACATCTCAAAGTTTATATTTTAAGTGTTGACATTTGTTGAGTATAACCTCAAATAGTGATACCTAAACCTAGGCATAAAAAAGTACCATCATCCAAAATTATATAGGAAGACAAGGGGAGGGGTGAGAGCATGAGGGTAGCTGCTAAGGCTAGCCACACGAATGCTCAAACCCCCAAAGTTAGCAGTGGACTATCTCGGTAATGATAAATACAATTACAATTCTTAGATAAAAAAATGCATTTATTACGTATAAAAAGAAGGAAAAAGACATACAAAAATCACATTAAAATGATTGCATAACCACTTCAGCCCCGGAAGGATTTACCCCCTTCCTGACCAGAGCACTTTTTACAATTTGGCACTGCGTCGCTTTAACTGCTAATTGCGCGGTCATGCAATGCTGTACCCAAACAAAATTTGCGTCCTTTTCTTCCCACAAATAGAGCTTTCTTTTGATGGTATTTGATCACCTCTGCGTTTTTTATTTTTTGCGCTATAAACGGAAATTTTTTTAAAAAAATGATATTTTCTACTTTTTGTTATAAAAAAAATCCAATAAACTAAATTTTAGTCATACATTTAGGCCAAAATGTATTCCACCACATGTCTTTGTTAAAAAAAATGTCAATAAGCGTATATTTATTGGTTTGCGCAAAAGTTATAGCGTCTACAATTTTCTGGAATTTACACAGCTTTCAGTTTATGATTGCCTATGTCATTTATTGAGGTGCTATAATGGCAGGGCAGTACAACCCCCCCCCCCCAAATGACCCCATTTTGGAAAGTAGACACCCCAAGGAAATTGCTGAGAGGCATGTTGAGCCCATTGAATATAAATTTTTTTTGTCCCAAGTGATTGAATAATGACAAAAAAAAAAAAAAAATTACAAAAAGTTGTCACTAAATGATATAATGCTCACACAGGCCATGTTCATATGTGGAATTGCACCCGAAATACATTTAGCTGCTTCTCATGAGTATGGGGATACCACATGTGTGGGACTTTTTAGGAGCCTAAACGCATACGGGGCCCCGAAAACCAATCACCGCCTTCAGGATTTCTAAGGGCGTAAATTTTTGATTTCACTCCTTACTACCTATCACAGTTTTGAAGGCCATAAAATGCCCAGATGGCACAAAACCCCCACAAATGACCCCATTTTGGAATTAGACACCCCAAGCTATTTGTTGAGAGGCATGGCGAGTATTTTGCAACTCTCATTTGTTTTTGAAAATGAAGAAAGGCAAGAAAAAAATTTTTTTTTTCTTTTTTCAATTTTCAAAACTTTGTGACAAAAAGTGAGTTCTGCAAAATACTCACTATACCTCTCAAATAGCTTGGGGTGTCTACTTTCCAAAATAGGGTCGTTTGGGGAGGTTTGTGCCACCTGTGCATTCCATGGCCTCCGAAACTGTGATAGGCAGTGAAGAGTGAAATCAAAAATTTATACTCTTAGAAAGCCTGAAGGCGGTGCTTGGTTTTCGGGGTCCTGTACGCGGCTAGGCTCCCAAAAAGTCTCACACATGTGGTATCCCCGTACTCAGGAGAAGCAACAGAATGTATTTTGGGGTGTAATTTCACATATTGCCATGGCATGTTTGAACAATATATCATTTAGTGACAACTTTGTGCAAAAAAAAAAAAAAATTGGCTTTTTCCCGCAACTTGTGTCACAATATAAAATATTCCATGGACTCGACATGCCTCTCAGCAAATAGCTTGGGGTGTCTACTTTCCAAAATGGGGTCATTTGAGGGCATTTTGAACTGTCCTGGCATTTTATGCACAACATTTAGAAGCTTATGTCACACATCACCCACTCTTCTAACCACTTGAAGACAAAGCCCTTTCTGACACTTTTTGTTTACATGAAAAAAATATTTTTTTTGCAAGAAAATTACTTTGAACCCCCAAACATTATATATTTTTTTAAAGCAAATGCCCTACAGATTAAAATGGTGAGCATTTCATTTTTTTTTCACACAGTATTTGCGCAGCGTTTTTTCAAACGCATTTTTTTTGGAAAAAACACAATTTTTTAAAATTTTAATGCACTAAAACACACTATATTGCCCAAATGTTTGATGAAATAAAAAAGATGATCTTAGGCCGAGTACATGGATACCAAATATGACATGCTTTAAAATTGCGCACAAACGTGCAGTGGCGACAAACTAAATACATTTTTAAAAGCCTTTAAAAGCCTTTACATGTTACCACTTTAGATTTACAGAGGAGGTCTACTGCTAAAATTACTGCCCTCGATCTGACCTTTGTGGTGATACTGCACATGCATGGTGCAATTGCTGTTTACATTTGACGCCAGACCGACGCTTGCGTTCGTCTTTGCGCAAGAGCAGGGGGGGACAGGGTTGCTTTTTTTTTTTCTTTATTATTTTTTTGCTTTTTCATCTTAATTTTAAACTGTTCCTTTCATTTATTTTTTTAATCATTTTTATTGTTATCTCAGGGAATGTTAATATCCCCTATGATAGCAATAGGTAGTGACAGGTACTCTTTTTTGAAAAAATTGGTGTCTATTAGACCCTAGATCTCTCCTCTGCCCTCAAAGCATCTGACCGCACCAAGATCGATGTGATAAAATGCTTTCCCAATTTCCCAATGGCGCTGTTTACATCCGGCGAAATCTAAGTCATGAAATGCCCGTAACTTCCGGTTTCTTAGGCCATAGAGATGGTTGGAGCCACTCTGGTCTCTGATAAGCTCTATGGTCAGCTGGCTGAATCACCGGCTGCATTCTCAGGTTCCCTGTTAGGACAGGAGAGCCAGAGAAAAACATGGAAGACGATGGGGGGGCATTCACTCCCACTGCTTATAAAAGCAGTCTAGAGGCTAATTAGCCACTAGGATTGCTTTTACATGAAAGCTGACCGCTGGCTGAAAAGAATGATACCAAGATGATACCTAAACCTGCAGGCATCATTCTGGTATAACCACTCAAAGTCCAGCAACATACCAGTACGTTGCTGGTCCTTGTTGGGCATATATTGTAATTTTTTTTTTTCATGCAGCCTGTGGGCTGAACGAATAAAAGAGATTGATTGGTGGGTATGCCCACCATTAGAATACCTCCCTTCATCCACCCACTTCTAATGATGGGCATACATGCACCATTTATATATGCCGAAGCATGGGGGCATCTGCCCCAAAAGTTAGAAGCAAATCACTCCTCCACCCCTGCTGCCCCCATGCTTCGGCATATATCACCTCCGCTGGAGTCACGGCTTTATATATCATAGGAGCAAACGCTGTTGTTGTCAGGATAAATAAATCCACTCTGCAGCTGAATGGCGTACCTGAAGACAAAAAAATGGTTAACAATAAAACACAGTAAATATTAAAGTATAAAAAATTTCATACCTGAAAAGCAAAAATGATAAAACATAATAACAATAAAACATTGCAGAATAGAATACAGTAAAAAAGAGCAGAACAATGGCATCTTGGGAGACCCTGTGAAAGTGTGTCTGGTCTGTGCAATGCTGTACCCTGCGCTAATACTCAACTAGTGTATGGTAGCGTTCAAAACATTCACCAATGCAAAGACCAGGATTGTCAGGACAGGAGGAACAATAATAGCTGGTGTCACGCCTATATCCGCACTTTCTGCAGACACATCTTTTTTGGGGGGTTCCTTGGGTAAGGGTACTCGGGAGGACATAAAGAAAATGCCTCTCATGTAGCCGATTGCATTTGGTTGGGGATGTGAATGGGGGAAGTACGGGTGCTGCAGAAGTGGTGGGTTCCCAATTAGGATTGGCGAATGCAGCAGGAAGGGCATTATGGGCTTGACGGGCCTGTGTTTGTCTTCTTCTTGGTGGCAGCGGGACACTACTTGTGCTTGCCACCTCACAAGCTTGAACTGCACTTATGGGACTCGCCACGTCACCAAGTGTTACTGCAGTGCTGGTTTGGCTACGACCGGGGTGTACTATGCCGCTGGTGCTTGCCAGTTCACCAAAACGCTACCAAAAAAACTGTTAGATCAGGCCTGACTCTGCGAACGCTGCAGTTATGTGTTTAGTGTTTTGTAAGTGACAGTGATCGATCGATACTGCACTTGGGTGGGCTGGGCTGGGCTGGGCGGAGGGGCAAAACGCAGGTGCTAGTAGGTATCTGGGCTGATCCCGCTAACACTGCGTTTTTGGGAACCCTAAACTGCTGGGGACGCTAGTATAGATCTGATCGGATCAGATATTGATCCGTTCAGATACTATACCACTAAGTGAGGTGTACGGTGCGTGCGTGGGTGTTAGCGCTACTGGCACTAACCTGATGCTGCCTGGGGCTGGTGCTTGCCAGTACACCAAAACGCTAACAAAAAACTGTTAGCGATCGCAGGTATCAGGCCTGACTCTGTGAACGCTGCAGTTATGCGTTTAGTGTTTTGTAAGTGACAGTGATCGATCGATACTGCACTTGGGTGGGCTGGGCTGGGCTGGGCGGAGGGGCAAAACGCAGGTGCTAGCAGGTATCTGGGCTGATCCCGCTAACACTGCATTTTTGGGAACCCTAAACTGCTGGGGACGCTAGTATAGATCTGATCGGATCAGATATTGATCCGTTCAGATACTATACCACTAAGTGAGGTGTACGGTGCGTGCGTGGGTGTTAGCGCTACTGGCACTAACCTGACGCTGCCTGGGGCTGGTGCTTGCCAGTTCACCAAAACGCTAACAAAAAAACTGTTAGCGATCGCAGGTATCAGGCCTGACTCTGTGAACGCTGCAGTTATGCGTTTGGTGTTTTGTAAGTGACAGTGATTGATCGATACTGCACTTGGGTGGGCTGGGCTGGTCTGGGCGGAGGGGCAAAACGCAGGTGCTAGCAGGTATCTGGGCTGATCCCACTAACACTGCGTTTTTGGGAACCCTAAACTACTGGGGACGCTAGTATAGATCTGATCGGATCAGATATTGATCCGTTCAGATACTATACCACTAAGGGAGGTGTACGGTGCGCGCGTGGGTGTTAGCGCTACTGGCACTAACCTGACGCTGCCTGGGGCTGGTGCTTGCCAGTTCACCAAAACGCTAACAAAAAAACTGTTAGCGATCGCAGGTATCAGGCCTGACTCTGCTAATGCTGCAGTTATGCGTTTAGTGTTTTGTAAGTGACAGTGATCGATCGATACTGCACTTGGGTGGGCTGGGCTGGGCCGGGCGGAGGGGCAAAACGCAGGTGCTAGCAGGTATCTGGGCTGATCCCACTAACACTGCATTTTTGGGGACCCTAAACTGCTGGGGACGCTAGTATAGATCTGATCGGATCAGATATTGATCTGTTCAGATACTATACCACTAAGGGAGGTGCATGCTGGGTGTTAGCGGTACTGGCGCTAACCTGGTGCTGCTTGGGGCGACGCAGACCCTATCTGACTCTAAAACCTAACTTATATCACCGTCGGGTGATCAGGGGGCTAAACCTTTATTAGGTAATAAACGGCGGGTGCCCTGACACTATAACAAATAAACTAACTAACCAGCGTCACCCGTAACAGTTATACGGTGATCACTGGTGAAAGGGTTAACTAGGGGGCAATCAAGGGGTTAAAACCTTTATTAGGTAGTATATAGAGGTCCCTGACGCTATAAAACGTTGACGGCGAACCTGTATATTTACCTCCCTAACTAGCGTCACCAGTGACACTAATACAGCGACCAGAAAAACGATCGCTTAGTGACACTGGCGACGGGGGGTGATCAAGGGGTTAAAACTTTATTAGGGGGGGGTTAGGGGGGTATCTTAGACCTAAAGGGGGCTAACACTAACTGCCCTACCACACTAACTGTCACAAACTGGCACCAATGCAGTAATCAGAAAAAAAAAACAGCTTGGTGTCACTGTGACGGGGGGGTGATTAGGGGGGTGATGGGGGGTGTAAAGTGTGCCTGGTGTGTTTTACTGTGTGTGTAGTGTTTGTGCACTCACATCGATGTCTTCTCTCCTCAGCGCCGTCACGGAAAATACCGAGCCGAGGAGCGATGACATCACTTCCTCTGCCGCTGTTTACTATACAGCAGCAGAGGAAGAATCTCATTGGCTGGGAGCGATCGCAAGGGGGTGGCCACGAATGGATGGCCTCCACCTCACCTCTGATCGGACAGAAGCCAACTGCCTCGGGCACCCGCGGGAGGCAAGTAACATACCCATACGTTACTTTGCCTGCCTGTGCCATTCTGCAGCAGTATATCTGCGTGAGGCGGTCGGCAAGTGGATAAACAATTTACAAATACTCAGAGGTTTCCCCTAGAGGTATCTGTTGGTGAAGTGTTTCCCATAGATTAGCCAGACCTCAATTAGTTTATCTGTTCAAACACTGCTTCGTGCTGATAAGTGTAACCAGACGCCGAAAGTTTCTGACGTATCCTGGGTGACTATCGGCATGTAGGAATCCAGAGCGAGGCGTGGTTTTGCTTTGTGATTATTTAAGGAGGTGACGTAGTGCGCCGCCTGTGCCCCTGGAAGACGTGATGATGTCACGAAACGCGTAGGGCGGAGCCAGACGACGCGCTGACGTCACCCCCAAACAGTGTTGCTTCCTAATAGGACGGGTTTGTCCGTGCTCCTGTGGCCATGGAACCGGACTTTAGGCTATTCATTTCCGTACGTTTGTAAGTGTTCATTTATGTACTTTATTTTAAAATAAACCTTACAGTTTTACACTATGTGAGCTCCCCTTTTGTATTTATGGTACATCCCCGCTATGAGTTCTGCTGGTGTGGCTGGCGCTGTGACGACCTCTAGTGGATGTCGATAGGAGCTCCCATGGTCTGTTTAAAGTTTTTCTGCTAGCTGTGACCCTCTGTGGTGGGGGGTCATGGCCATTTGGTAAGCATTAACCCCTTCCATTTTTCGGTGGTGGATCCTCCTTTTTAGTCACGGAATAAGTACCAATTAGTATCTGGACTTTTTCTACACTATCTGTGGGCTATCTGGAGTCATTACCATTCACATTGAATTTTTATTTTTGGATGGGACATTTTGGTGGATCACATTCAATTGATATTTGTTTTCACCTGTGCCTGCACGTATTATTATATTCTGTTTATTTTTGGTTATATATTTATGATTACACATTCACTAGCGCAACTCCCTTTTTTTATATATATTTCTCTTCACAATTGATGTTTATTGTTGGGAGTGCAGCTTTTTGATTATTTATTGCTCACTTGGTTATAGCGCAGTTCTAATCCCTTTTTCTATACTAATTTTAAACATTCAACTAACTGCTGCTTGATTTATAAGATTCCTTCACTGGTTTACCATATGGATATTTTTGAATTTAGAGCCCAGAGGGTGGTTGATACCACTGGGGTTTTTGACTCCAATCCCACCTCTGTAGACTCAGGAACAAGTGGTCTCTTTATTAGATTAAAGAACCTTACTATATCCGATTTGCACACTCAATGGGACATAGCCTACTTGGAGACTTACATCAGGGAGGCTATGGTCCCAAGGAGTCTGAGGTGGGAGATACCCCCCCAAAAAGGAGATATGGACCTAGAGGGGTGGTTCAAGTATTTTAATGACTCCGGGGTTAATCTCCTGCGTTTCCTCATCCAGAGGAAGACTGAAAAATTGGCTCATCTGGATGAGGAGGTTAAGAAGGTTAAAGCGGTAGTAAACCCTCAAAAAATCATTTAAATTTACATATATTCTCAAAGGCATCATCACAGATAAACGATTGATCACTATTTCGTTTTCTAAAACGTTTCTCTTACTGTATAACTTTCTTGTTCTATCGCCGTTTATTTGGTGTTCTCGCCGGCGCCATCTGTACTGTGGGTCTTCCGCGTCTGCTGTGATAAGCGCTTCCGCCCACAGTACCTATTCGACGTCTTAATCCCGCGCATGCGCAGTAACAAATTAGCCAAGCCTCTTCTTCAATTCAGATTACTATGGAGACAAGGCATAGCGAGTCACAGCTTTCTCCAGAAACGAGGTTATACCGAAGTAAGTGGCCATACCTCCTGGAGAAGGCTGAGTGGCTGAAGGGTGAAAAAAACGTTATACATAGACATCTAAATATCTCTCCCTATATATATATATATATATCTATATTTATAGATATATTGATATATATCTAGATCGATCTATCTATATATTTATATAGATATATATATCTATATAGATATATATCTATATAGATATATATATCTATATAGATATATATATAGATATATCTATATATATATCTATATAGATATATATCTATATAGATATAGATATAGATCTATATATATATATATCTATATAGATATATATATAAATATATATATATATCTAAATATAGATAGATAGATAGATATCAATATATCTAGATCTATCTATCTATCTATATATATATAGATATATATATATATCTATATATATATATCTATATATATATAGATATATATATATATATAGATATATATATATATATATCTATATAAATATAGATATATATATATATATATCTATCTATATATATATATCTATATATATATATAGATAGATATATATATATATATATATATGTTTATGTGTAGATGTCTCTCTCTCTCTATATATATAGATAGATAAATATACATAGATATATTTATATATAGATATATATATATATATCTTTCTCTCTCTATCTGTATTTTATAGATATCTATCGATATATATATATATATATATATAGATCTATCTATCTATCTATCTAGAGATATATATATATCTCTATAAATATATATAATTAGTTATATATATTGATAGATATATGTATAGATATATCTATATATTTAGTTATATATCTATATATTGATATGTAGGAAGGCCAGTATGGTGGCCTGAATTTATGGGAGGAGCCCGGGGGGGTACTTAAGCAGCCCGCTCACCTGTGGTGCTTGTCGGTTTCCTGTGCGCGATATACGTCACTAGGCCGACTATTCGATATACCAGCGTCCGCAAGTTCTTGCCTCGCAAAATTCCGGATTCGATACCGTTCTCAAAACTTTCGAAGTCTGCGTTTTTCGTTCGTAGTTTGTACCACGCGGCTGGCTTGGCTGTCGCAGGTAAGGTCCCGTCGGACTTTTCGTTTTCATATCAGGTCACTAAACCGTAATTTCAAAAATTTCGTTTCACTCGCTTTTCATAAACTGCAATGTATATCGAATTTTTCGTTTCATGTCATGTCACTAAACCGTACTTTCAAATTTCGTTACTCACACTTCACTATTGTAATGTGTATCGCTCGTACTTTCGATATGTTACCATTTCGACAGCACCGCGACGCAGACGTCGCTTCATTTCTAGCATGTCGGTGTTAAAAATATGCATCAGTAAACAGCCATAGCAAGTCGCAATTTGCAAGTTATCGGATCATGTCAGTTCGATACCAATCATTTCTCATTTCTGGAACATTCTAGAACTCATTTCTGACATTTCAAATCATTTCAAAACATTTCTCATTTCAGTCACCTACCGCGCTCCGATTCGAATCCAGTCGCATCAAAAAGATGCACCGATTCGTTCCGGTGTGCCCCAGTTATTTGGCCTCATTTCTATACATGCTCCAGAGTTACGTTATGGTCTGTCATTAGTACCTCTGTCATGGTTATCATTTCATTCCCACGTATCACGTTCCGGCATGAATCCAGTCGCATGGTAATGCACCGATTCGTCTCGGCGTGCCCCAGGACTGGCCTCATTTCTATACATGCTCCAGAGTTACGTTTTCAGTCATTCATACCTCTGTCATGGTTATCATTTCATTTTTCACCTATCACGTTCCGACATGAATCCAGTCGCATGGTAATGCACCGATTCGTCCCGGCGTGCCCCAGGATTGGCCTCATTTCTATACATGCTCCAGAGTTACGTTTTCAGTCATTCATATCTCTGTCATGGTTATCATTTCATTTTCACCTATCACGTTCCGACATGAATCCAGTCGCATGGTAATGCACCGATTCGTCTCGGCGTGCCCCAGGATTGGCCTCATTTCTATACATGCTCCAGAGTTACGTTTTCAGTCATTCATACCTCTGTCATGGTTATCATTTCATTTCCACCTATCACGTTCCGACATGAATCCAGTCGCATGGCAATGCACCGATTCGTCTCGACGTGCCCCAGGACTGGCCTCATTTCTATACATGCTCCAGAGTTACGTTTATCAGTAATTCGTACCTTCTGTCATGGTTTTCATTTCATTTCCACGTATCACGTTCACACATGAATCCAGTCGCATGGAAATGCACCGATTCATTGTGGCGTACCCCAGGGCTCGGCCTCATTTCTGATACATGCTTCAAAGTCCGGATCATAGCTAATCGCAGACATCGGGGGATGGATCCATGTCTCTGCCATGCAGCTTACTACCATTTCGCTCCCACAACGCATCACCGTTCCGGAACCAGTCGCATCTGACATGCACCGATTCTTTACGGAATGCCTTGCTGGTACCAAACAGCATTTCATACCTATACCAGAGCTCGGATGGTTGCCAGTCGCAAACACGGCACAACCAATTCAAGCCTCGGTCTAATAATCATTTCTCTCATTTCATTTCATACGGTGCTCCGATTCGAATCCAGATGCATCAAATAAGCACCAGATCGTCCCGGGTGCACCAATGTTTTCACTTGCCTCATTTCAATACATGCTCCAGAGCCCGGTTCTCGGTCGAATCAATGATGACGACCAGGCCGGACCTCTGTCATGGAGTCCATTCATAATCAAGGCAAACATTTCGAATCATTTCATTCTCATACAAATCGTTGCTTCAAAAAACCAGTTAGCAATCCCTTCACGAATTGTCACCTTTTCGTTTTTCTCAGGTCAGTCAAAGTTCAGTAGGTCCACCCTGCACCAGGTTGGACGATATCCCCCCAGGTAAAAAAAAAAAAAAAAAAAAAAAAAAAAGGGGAATGGGAGAATAAGTCGGGTAAGTATGACTCAGCGGATCAAAGAAAACTTGAAATTCATCTCACCCCTAATAGGTTACAGTCAACCAGGAAACAAAAGCTCAAGATAATCCTCTCCAGAGCAACCATGTCTCAGACCAGCAGCGAAGACCTCGCGGCCCCGCTGTCACCTTCTCCGGTCTCAGAAAGCGGCAGCGTGCAATCCCTTAGGGGATGGACTATCCCCAAACTGACGGCAGAGCTCAGACGCAGAGGTGTCCCCTTCCCCGCCACAGCAAGGAAAGGCGAGCTTTTCAAACTCCTCTTTCCCCCACCAGCAGCAGGACCCAGTACCCAACAGGCATCCCTTCAGTCGATATCATCGGCCATTTCACAATTACACACGATGGTGTCATCTCTATCCACCTCAGTCGCAGACGTCCAAACCAGGGTTGCACTTCTGGAGGCCCGACCGGCCACGGCTGTCCCCGACCCAACGGCAACTCAAAGCTTGACACCTCTTCCTGCAGGTACCTCAGGCTCAAGCCACATTGTCTACCCCTCCCACCTGGTCCCAACCAGTATCAGGAAGGACATCTTGGACGGCAAGGACGTCAACCTGGCCTCTCTCCTCATTTCCGTGCATGATTTGGCAGAAATAAAGCCTACTCCTGGGGCGACATATCAGTGGTCCTTAAATCTAAAGACCCCAGATTGAACCGCAAGTTAACAGTCTCAGAGTTTACACTGGCCTTTGGCATGCTCAGAGATGTCCTGTGCTCAGCCACCCCTAGCAGGCGGGAAGAGCTGGACTTATATCTCCATACTGTGGTAGACTTAGGCCACAAGTACGGTGGTTTTGCCTTTTACGACTACCACCGTTCCTTTTCAGCCAAGGCCGCGGCCAGACTCATACAGTTCCAGATCACGACAGATTGGAGTCTCATGGACACAGAGCTCTTCTGCCGCCACTTTGCCGGCTTACGCTCACCTCTGTGTGCGATTTGCCAGTCTTCCACCCACACTGCCACCTGGTGCGCCAATACGGCAAACAGACGGCCTTTCGAGTTTCCCTCTACCTCAGGTTCAGTACAGGGTCAGCCGATCCCTGAACCAACGCCTCAGGTGGACAAACTCGGACGCCCAGTCCGAACCGTGGGAGGGGCAGCCATCTGTAATAACTTTAATCAGGGGTCCTGCAACTTCAGCCAGTGCCGTCTACTTCACCTCTGCACCTTATGTCATAGAGCACACCCCAGGATTTTGTGTGAAGTCAAGCAACACAAGAAGGCGTGACTAAGCCGGATCAACCTCTTATGGTTAGGATGGTATCTCACTTCACATCCCACCCCTTCCCTGGCCACCTTCCTTATCCAAGGCTTCACAGCAGGCTTTCACACCGGCCTCATTTCACTACCCCACACTACCCACGAATGTGCCAATCTTCGTTCGGCAGCCATTGACGAACAAGCCATAGATCAGCTCTTACAGGCAGAGGTGGATCGAGGTTACGTGATAGGCCCTTTCAGTTGCCCCCCTTTCAACACATGGAGAGTCAGCCCTATTGGGCTTGTCAAGGGCAAGTTTTCAAATAAATTGCGTTTGGTGTACGACTTGTCTGCGCCTCATTCTTCCCACATACCCAGTCTCAATTCCCTGATCCCCTCCGAGGAGTTTTCCCTAAAATATTCTTCCGTGGACATGGCAATACAGGCGATCATCAAAGCAGGCACAGGCGCCTGGCTCTCCAAAGCCGACATCTCGGATGCCTTCAAGCTCCTGCCCATCCACCCATCCCTTTGGTGCTGGCATGGCATCAAGTGGAAGGAAACATATTATTTTGCTACAAAGCTCACCTTCGGTTCGAAGAGTAGCCCGTGGCTCTTCGACACGTTCGCCCAGTCCCTCGGTTGGATACTATTACACAAGGGTCAATGCCATGAAGTCATCCATTATCTAGATGACTTCCTACTGATAGAACCACCCAGCAAGCCCCCAGGAGATCTCGACAAACTTAGGGTAATTTTTGGAAACCTCAATGTTCCTATTGCGGAGCACAAAGTCGATGGCCCAGCAAATAGCATCACTTTTCTCGGGGTCACCTTGGATACCTGCGCAATGCAAGCCAGACTCCCCCTCGACAAACTAACACGCATTAGGGCAGTCCTTCACGAGTTTACACACACCAAGGACTGTACCAAAAAACAGTTGCAGTCCCTCCTGGGTATGCTCAACTTCGCTATGCGAATTATTCCACAAGGCCGCACATTTGTATCACGCTTACTCAGATTTCTGTCGGAAACTCAAGACCCTGATCAGATTTTGAATTTAGACTCCGCAGCCATAGCGGACCTATCCATGTGGGAGGAATTCTTGTCCGCCTGGAATGGCATATCTCTATTCATACCTATAGTTTCGCTCCATTCACCCCAGGTGGTTACGGACGCCGCAGCCTCCACAGGTTTCGCGGCAATTTTTGGCCATCATTGGTTTTCAGGACCATGGCCTCAACAGATACTAATCATACCCGGCTTTTCCCAAACATCTGCCCTCTTTGAGCTTTACCCCATAGTGGCAGCCGCACAACTCTGGGGCCACCACTGGACAGGACAAACTGTAGTCTTTAGCACCGACAACCAGGCCACGGCAGACATCATCAACGAAGGCAGGTCCAAGTCCCTAGCAGTCATGTCCTTCCTGCGCAGGTTGGTACAACTGTCTTTACAACATCAGTTCAATATACACTGTACATTTATTCCCGGCAGATACAACTCAGCAGCTGACGCACTGTCACGTTTCAATTATTCCTCCTTTTTCGAGCAGGTTCCCGATGCCGATCCGATGTCGGCCCCTATCCCTGTCTGGTCACAACTGACCCTGGACTAGTTCAACATTTACACGGAGCTACACAACTTATAAATCATTCCCTCTCCTACAACACACTTAAAGCCTACCAGACAGCTTGGAAGGCCTTTAACAAATTCCTCACGTCCTGCCGTAAAGGACCAACAGGTATCAAGCAGGTACTGGCCTTCACTGCACACTGCCACACGCAGCTGGCCTTATCCTACAACACCATCCGGCTATACCTAGCCGGCATTCAACATTTTATGGCGCTTGAAGACCCCACGAAACCTTCACTATTCTCATCTCACGCTATACGAGCCGTTCTAAGGGGAATTCAGAAACAACAACCAGTCGTCAGCACTAAGCGCTTGCCCATTACAGGACCCATCTTTAGGGACATGTCAACTATGCTGGCTACCTCGCCGTTCGGTCTGCTCCGCAGCATCGTCTTACAAGCAGCGATATATCTAGCGTACTATGGGTTCTTGCGCCCTGGAGAATTCACCTCTAACAAATCCACAGACCCAGTACTATGCAGACGACACTTACTTAGATACCAAGACCACTTCATCCTGCACCTCGAGGTCTCTAAAACCCAGCAAACGGGCTCAGGAGCGAACATTCACCTCTACAAAACCGACAACAGCTGGTGTCCAGTCGCCGTACTCAAACCGGCTCCTGTCACTCCTGCCTGAACAACCAGACAGCAGTCCCCTTCTACCGTTCCCAGTTAAACCCTTAAACGCCTCTCAGTTTGTGGAACACATAAGAATACTTCTCCGCAATCTTCATCTTAACCCTAGTCAATATTCAGGACACTCTTTTCGCATCGGAGCAGCCTCCGCGGCATCCCGCCACGGAGTTCCAGACCACATCATTAAAAGACTGGGCAGGTGGAAGTCAGCCTGCTTCGCCCGGTATATCCCTAACCCACAAACAGAGATGGCACAGGCATTCTCCAAATAGGCTCAATAAGTAATTGAAAATCAATAAAATCATAACCCTACCTGAATGTTTTTGCCCCCTTATTTTGGCATACCGGCCATTAGACCAAGGCACACTTTCAGGTCCATTTCATATGGTAAGTCCACACTTTCAGGTCTATTTCCGATGGTAAGTCCTATCTTTACTGTAAGTGGTATCCATGTACATACCGGACATAGGGCTCCAACCATAAGTAGGAAGGCCAGTATGGTGGCCTGAATTTATGGGAGGAGCCCGGGGGGGTACTTAAGCAGCCCGCTCACCTGTGGTGCTTGTCGGTTTCCTGTGCGCGATACCCACCCTCCCATCC